>NC_067495.1:126763323-127497897 GCF_947179515.1 Apodemus sylvaticus
TGCCCCTTTCTCTTCCCCTGTCCTACCACCCACCCCTTCCCACTTCCCCGTTCTGGTTTTGCTGAATACTGCTTCACTGAGTCTTTCCAGAACAAGGGGCCACTCCTCCTTTCTTCTTGTACCTCATTTGATGTGCGGATTATGTTTTGGGTATTCCAGTTTTCTAGGTTAATATCCACTCATCAGTGAGTGCATACCATGATTCACCTTTTGAGTCTGGGTTACCTCACTTAGTATGATGTTCTCTAGCTCCATCCATTTGCCTAAGAATTTCATGAATTCATTGTTTCTAATGGCTGAATAGTACTCCATTGTGTAGATATACCACATTCTTTGCATCCACTCTTCTGTTGAGGGATACCTGGGTTCTTTCCAGCATCTGGCAATTATAAATAGGGCTGCTATGAAGATAGTAGAGCATGTATCCTTATTACATGGTGGGGAATCCTCTGGGTATATGCCCAGGAGTGGTATAGCAGGATCTTCTGGAAGTGAGGTGCCCAGTTTTCGTTTGTGGCTATTGTGAAGGGTGTCATTTCCCTAATTTCTTTCTCAGCCTGCTTATCCTTTGAGTATAGGAAGGCAACTGATTTGCTTGAGTTGATTTTATAACCAGCCACTTTGCTGAAGTTGTTTATCAGCTGTAGGAGTTCTCTGGTGGAGGTATTCGGGTCACTTAAGTAGACTATCATGTCATCTGCAAATAGTGATAATTTGATTTCTTCCTTTCCAATTTGTTACCCCTTGACCTCCTTATGTTATCTAATTGTTCTAGCTAGAACTTCAAGTACTATATTGAAAAGATATGGAGAGAGAGGGCAGCCTTGTCTAGTCCTGATTTTAGTGGGATTGCTTTGGTTCCTGGTTGGGCACAGGGGAAAAGTTCCTGAACAGATCACCAATAGCTTATGCTCTAAGAACAAGAATTGACAAATGGGACCTCATAAAATTACAAAGTTTCTGTAAGGCAAAGGACATTGTTAAAAGGACAAAACAGCAACCATCAAATTGGGAAAGGATATTCACCAACCCTACATCTGATAGAGGGCTAATATCCAATATATACAAAGAACTCAAGAAGTTAAACCCCAGGGAAGCAAATAACCCTATTAAAAATGGGGTACGGATCTAAACAAAGAATTTTCACCTGAAGAAATTCGGATGGCCGAGAGGCACCTTAAGAAGTGCTCAACATCATTAGTCATTAGGGAAATGCAAATCAAAACAACCCTGAGATTTCACCTTACACCAGTCAGAATGGCTAAGGTCAAAAACTCAGTAGACAGCAGGTGTTGGCGAGGATGTGGAGAAAGAGGAACACTCCTCCACTGCTGGTGGGGCTGTAAGATGGTACAACCACTTTGGAAATCAGTCTGGTGGGTCCTCAGAAAACCGGACATGACACTTCCAGAGGACCCTGCTATACCTCTCCTAGGCATATATCCAGAGGATTCCCCACCATGTAATAAGGACACATGCTCCACTATGTTCATGGCAGCCTTATTTATAATAGCCAGAAGCTGGAAAGAACCCAGATGCTCCTCAAAGGAGGAATGGATACAGAAAATGTGGTATATTTACACAATGGACTACTACTCAGCAATTAGAAACAATGAATTCACAAAATTTTTAGGCAAATAGTTTGATCTGGAAAATATCATCCTAAGTAAGGTAACCCAGTCACAAAAGATTACACATGGAATGCAATCTCTGATAAGTGGATATTAATTAGCCCAGAAGACCTGAATACCCAAGGCACAAACTGCACAACAAATGAATCCCATGAAGAAGTATGGAGAGGGCCCTGATCCTGGAAAGGATTGATCTAGCATTGTAGGGGAATATAAGGACAGAGAAAAAGGAGAGAGGTGATTGGAGAATGGGTGGAGAGAAGAAGGTTTATGGGACATATGGGGAGGGGGGATCTTGGAAAGGGGAAATCATTTGGAATGTAAACAAAGAATATAGAAAACAAAAATATTTAAAAAAAAGAAAGAAATGTGGTGGGGAAGGGTAGAAGATAAAAGAATTTACAAAGTAGCCAAAAATAGGCTACCATTTCCAGATTTAGATTAGAGGGAAGGGTGCAGAAGAATATGAGGGAAAAAATCCAGAAAATTTGGACTTCATCAAAATTTAAAACTATTGCTATTCAAAAGCCATGTAAAGCCAGATGTAGTGACAAACACCTATAGCTGCAGCAGTCAGGAGGCAGATGCAGGAGGATCTTTGTAAGTTCAAGGCCACCTTCATCTATATAAGGAAGCTCCATACCATTCAGGGCTAAGCAATGAAAACTTGTTGTTTTTTTTTTTAAATAATAAAAAGATAAGAGGCTGGAGAGATAGCTCAGCGGTTAAGAGCACTGACTGCTCTTCCAGAGGTCTTGCGTTCAATTCCCAACAACCACAATCAGCCCACAACCATCTGTAATGGGTACAGAAGCCCTCTTCTGGTGTGTCTGAAGATAGCAACAGTGTATGCACATACATAAATAAATAAATTTTTAAAAAAGAAGGGGACTTACGGGACTTTCGGGTAGTCGGGGACTAGAAATGGGGAAATCATTTGAAATGTAAATAAATTATATCGAATAAAAAAAACGGGAAAAAAAGATTAAAAAAAAAAGATAAGAAAGTATAATCCATAGAATGGAAGAAAATATTTGCAAAGCCTGAATCTAATGAAAGATGTATCCAGATTATGTAAAGAAAATCAAAACTATATATCAAACAACTCAATTAAAAGTATGTTTGAATGACCTAAAGAGACATTTCTCCAAATATTTGCTAATGACCAAAAACACATAAAAAAGGCTCTCCACCACTAGTTATTAGTGAAATGCAAATCAAAATCATGATGTAAAAATGTTTTATACTGACTATGATGACTATAATAAAGATAAAGATAACAAATATTCAAATGATGTAGAGAAATTTAAACTCCCCACTGGTAGGAATGTAAAATAGTATTCACTATGAAAATTATCTGAAAGTTTTTAAATGATTAATACATACATTCCATAACCCCAGAAATTTCATTCCTAGATATGCATCAAAGAGAAATAAAAATATATGTCCACATGAAAGTTTTCAGATAAATAATCTTAGAAGCAGTATTCACAATCAATAGTTTAAATGTCCATCAACTAATGAGTGTGTAAACAAAATAAAATATTGTCCTTGTAGTTAAACATTATTTACCCCTGCAAATAAAAATTATTGCTATATGCTACAACATTTATTAACCTTAAAAACAATTTTCTAAGTTAAAGAACTATTGGAATTAATAATATATTACATGAATATATCATATATTATTACATTTTTACATAATGTTCATAGCAAGCATATTTTTAGAGCACAAACTACATTGATAATTGCTTATGCTTGATTTAAGGAGAAGAAAATTTGGGAGGAAGTACTAATTTTATGGTACTTCTGTCAAGAATGAAAATTCTGAAACTATGATGTTGTATAATACTGTGACTATACTAAAAGCCACAGACAGATCCTGTCATTTTAACATGTGAA
Source organism: Apodemus sylvaticus (assembly GCF_947179515.1). NCBI lineage: Eukaryota > Metazoa > Chordata > Mammalia > Rodentia > Muridae > Apodemus > Apodemus sylvaticus. The sequence goes on from NC_067495.1 coordinate 126,766,857, forward strand.
TTATTATAAATGTTAGTTACATGTCAACAAAGCTATTGTTGTGGATTGAACTATGTCTCCCCTAAAAAGTATGTTCATGTGTAAATAAGGTATTTAGAGTCATACTCAGGTTAAGCAAAATCATTAGTTTGATTTCTATTCAAATATGTCTAAGTCCCTATGGAAAGAAGGCGATTTGAACACTGACACTCAAGGAAAGTGTCATTTGACGAAAGAAGGAGATGGAGTGTTGCAGTGCCAACCAGGAACCAAAGATCACAACTAGAATCTAGAAAGCCTTAAAAAAGGATCCTTGTGCTCCATCCCTATGGTTGGCTGTGAGCATCTGCATCTGTATTAGTCAGGTGCTGGTTCAACCTGTCAGGGTACAGCTGTATTAGTCTCCTGTAAGCAAGTACTTCTTGGCATCAGCAACTGAGTCTGAGTTTGGTGGCTGCATATTGGAATAGATCCCCAGGTGGGGCAGGCTCTGGATGGCCTTTCTTTCAGTCTCTGCTCCACTCTTTGTCCCTGCATTTCCTTTAGACAGGAGCAATTCTGGGTTAATATTTTTGAGATGGGTGGATGACCCCATCTCTTAACAGGGAGCTGTGCCTAGCCCCTGGATATGGTCTCAACAGGTTATCTCTCCCCTTTGTTGGGTATTACAGGTCATCCCTGTAGGGTCCAGGGGGCCTCTTGCTTTCCTGGTATCTGGGACTTTCTAGTAGCTACCCCTAGTAGTTCCTCATCCCCTACCTCAATGGAGAAGTTAGGAGAAGGACTGAAGAAGCCAAAAAGGTTTGCAACTCCATAGGAAGAACAAACAGACCCCCCCCCAGAGCTCTCAGGGACTAAACCATCAACCAAAAAATACACATGGAGGGACCCATGGCTCCAGCTACATATGTAGCAAAGGATGGCCTTATCTGGCATCAGTTGGTGGGGAGGTCCTTGGTGCAGTGGAGGCTTGGTGCCTCAGCATATGGGAATGCTAGGGTGGTGAGGTGGGAGTGGGTAGGTAGGTGGGTGAGCCCCCTCATAGAAGCAGGAGGGGAGAGTGGGTTTGTGGAGGGGAAATTGTGAAGGGGAATAACACTTGAAATGTAAATAAATAAAACAACCAATTTAAAAAGAAGAAAAAAAGAAAACCACAAAGAAAGAAGAAAAAAGGATTGTCCCCATAGAGGAAAGTGTAGCTATGCTAACACCTTGATCTTAGACTGATAACTTCCAAAAATCAGAGGCAATTTATTATTTTAAGACACACAGTTCATGGTTTTCTGATAAAGTACCCTTAAGAGACAGCTACATTTTCTTTTTATGTGTGGTGCTGGGATCAGAACCGAGGGCTTATATATACTAGGTCAGTATCCCACCAGTGAGTCATACCCTCATCCCTAAAACCACAATTTGGGAAAATAAAGTCAAACAACAAAAGATGTTTTAATTTGTATGAACTGTCAGAAATGACACTAGGCTAAGAGTTAAGTTTCTTTCCAAACTCTGCTCTGACTCAACTCAAGATTTCAGTTCTCTGATCCTGTTTTCCCTTTTATATAATACATGGATGGCTTTGCATGATCGCTAATTCCCTTGAAGATGGTGTTCTCCCCCATTGATTAGACCCATTTAAAATTCTGAAAATGTAACATGAGACCCCCAAAGTGAAATAACTCATCAATGAGCTCTGTCAATCTGGATACTATTTTTATTTTTATTTTTATCTTTAATTTTAATTTTATTTTTTGCGCATCTTGAATTTTCACTGTAATTAAAGTTAGTCCATTTCTTCTTAGCCCCTGTAGTAGCATGATGATACCCCATAAGGGAATATAAGCTACTTGCTTATATTCCCGACAATTGAGAGTTCAGTGCCATTGTCCTTCCATTTCTACTCTGTAAATGTGTTTTAATGAAACCTATAGAATGGCAGCAACTAAGCTTAATCCAAGGAGGGAAAAATGACATTGTCTCAATTTTTGCTTTTACATTCAAAGGCGCTTTGTGTAGTTTGTAAACTACTGGTTTTGATATAAATAAAAGAAATCCCATGCTGATATCTTTTGTTATTAAAAATGTACTTCATGTTGCTGCATGACACAGCAAGTGTTCCTAAAGTTGTCCCTTCCATGGCTCGTAAGATCTGGTACATAATACTACACTTTTTTCCCTTTGTGTTTCATTTCCTTTTAATCTTCCTTTTATTCTCCTGCAGTCTTGTGTTTGCAAGAAAAGTCACTTGACCCTATTGACACTGCATTGTAGCTGAAGGAATGGAGTATACATCAGTTCTGCAGATGCTATAAAAATGTCTTTTCTTTAACACAGCACCATGTGAAGTTTAAATTAACTTCCCAAATCACCACAAACCAGCTGAGTGTTTTTTTCACTGACTGAATATTCAGGAAGCAGTTTTATATTTAGCTTCAAAGTAATGAACTCTTCTATCCTAAGTGCCAATCATCGGCTTTTTGGCAACTCATTATGCAGAATGCCAAAGATAAAACAACAAAACACAATAGTCCTACAAAGAAATGACTATTAGACTGACAATGGAAGCTCAAATGAAATGGAATGATCACTTCAAAGAGATGAGGGGGAAAAATCCTGCTACCCCTGAAGCTTGTTCCTGGCTAAACAACCATTAAGAAATGAGAACAAACAAAAGTCAGTTTCTGATAAACAAGACTTAGAGTGTTTTCCATTCACAGACCTTTGCTGAAAGACAATGAAAATACATACCTCTGTAAGAAACAAGTCATGATTCCAGAAGGAACACTCAGAGCATGAGAAACATCTGGTAAGCAGAGAAAATGAGAGAGATGCTTTCAAATAGAAAAGGCAGAGTTTTAAAATAAGTAGTATAGTCAGGAATAACTTGATAAAATTAGTATACTAGGAAGTAACATGGAAAAGGTAGTGGGATTTTTTTTTTTACATTATTCAGAGAAAGCATATTTTATGCCAGGCATGATGGGTGGACGTGCCAGCAATTGGGGGGCTTAAGCAGGATCATGAGTTTGAGACCAGTCTTATCTCCATACCAAGGCATTATCTCAACAATACCTATCAGATATCTTTAAGTCATATTATTTCTATAATTTCAAGAAAGAAATTGTTATAAATGTAATTAATAAATTTCTCAATTAGGGAAAGAATATCTGCATTATATAGAGGCTTTAAAAAAAAAGGATCATAAGCTACTGGATGGAAGTGTTTTCAAGTCCTATAACCAAAAATGGGATGATGTTATTTATTACTTTACTCATACAAATCAAAACAAAATACTAATTGGCTTAAATGAAAAAGAAAAATAGACATTACATGAATAAGCAGATTCCAGTAAAAATGTAAAAATAACTGATATAGGAAATGCAAATAATGCATAAGGATGCTACATGAATCAGAGGAGGTTTGACTTCAAATGACTTAATACACAAAAGTTTTATATTCATAAAATTGGACATCAACTAGCTTTCCAGGCAGTTCTCCACTGTGTGACCAGAATAAAGGCTGGTGGGGGCTCTATTATCTCTATAACTAGCCTCCATGCCCATGAGCCAAACAAAATTAGAAAACCAAGACAGAATCAGAGAGGGTTGGTGGAAGAACAGAAAGAATAAATAAGTAAATGAATGAGTGTGATTAACAGAAAATTTTTTCCATCAGCCAAGAAGTGGCTTATATCATCTATGCTCAAAACTTAATCTGCCAAAACAAGTGACATCAATGAAAGAAGAAGCCCTTGGTCCTGTGGAGACCCGATGCCCCATTGTAGGAAAATGCTAGGACTGTGAGGTGGGAGTAGAGGGGTGGGGTAGCATACTCATAGAAACAAGGGGAAGGGGTTATAGAACAGGAGGTTTGCAGAGGGAAAACAGGGAAGGGGGATGACATTTTAAATGTAAATAAATGAAATAACCAATAATTTTTTAAAAGGACTTAGCTATAGAATTAATAATATGGGAATTAATAGCTGAAATATGAACAATTGATTCCAGACCCAATTTCTTATGCACAGAAATATCAGTAAATAGATTTCTATCCAAGATGGGCAGGTTTTTCCTCTGGAGAAATTTAACTGTCCTAGAACAAAGTCTCCAACCTTCTGACCTAGCTCCCTGCCAAAATACCTTAAAATGAAACACAGTTGAAAAGCTTTATATAAGCACAGGTCTCCCAAGCAGTTGCTTATTCTTATAGAATATGACACTCAGGCATGGTTGGACATTTGAAAAAAAAAGGAATAGAAAACGATTGTTTATAGATAATAAACATGAAAATAGCTCCAAGAGAAACAGCAATAACAAGGGAAATAAAGAGAACTTCACTACTAGTGATAACAAAAGAGGGACCTCAAGGAGATTGAAGATATTGTTGAACCAGGAACAAATAATAAATATTGCACCTAATCCCCAAGGCTCAAGGACCTGCAGCAGAAGCAAGGCCAGAAAGATTGTAAAAGCAAATTCTTGAAGTAAAACATCATCTTCTGAACATGTTAGGACCAAGAACCTGTGAACTCAAAGCAGCTACCGTTGTGTACAAAAGCCACACACAAGATCAAGACTGCTAACATCCTAGCACAGGGTGGGAATGGGTTCAGGAGTCACCATCACTAACAGAGGAGCTATGAACAGTTGATGATCTCTGAGGGAGGCAGAGTCAGTTTACCTTAAGGGTATGGTCTTGGTAAGTCACCCAAGCTCCAGTAAAGGGCTCCACACCCAGAAACAGCACAAACTGGACTAGGTGGATTTTATTTAAAAGTGGGAGACACAAAATTGGGAAAGTAGGTAGGAGGGGTGGTGCTGAACAGAGTTAAAGGAAAGGAATGGGGTAAATATAATTTAAAAGCATTTTATGAAAATTTCAAATTAACAAAAAATGTTTGGATGAAAAATACTTCAGCCCCAAACCATGAACCAAATCTATGAGCCAATCAGAAGACAAGAAAGAGCTTGTGCAAATTTAAAAGTTTTTTTCCAAATCAAAATTTGTGACTTTAACCATAAAATTTAGGAAGTTCCCAAGGAAAGAGGATGAAAAAATTTAAAAAAGGGAAATCCGTTTAAAAAAATCAAAAATATAAAGGACAAACACTAAACTGTAACATTATAGGCAAGGGGGAAGAAATTAACAAAACAAATAAAAATTTTATGGAACATCATGAATAATAGTTTCTGTATCAGATGAGATCCTTTAGTACCCAGTACAAAAATACCCCACAGCAAGCTGGATTTTAGAACATAAAAAAAAGGGAAGTGCTAAATGCTTTTTAAAAAATTAAAAAGAAAGAAAACTGATGGCCTATAGCAATGCTAGCATCATAACAACAATTCCACTCCTTATGAGGAACACTGGATCCTAAGAGACAATTGAGCTATGCCTTCAAGTTCTGAATGAAACTGACTTTCAGCTGAGATTTCTACAGAACAAACCTATCAATCCAAAATGACAAAAGAATTAAAACAACTTCCCTCTGAAAGTTTCTATCTCACACATTATTAGGAAGTTACAGGAGGCATGGTTCCAGCTAAATAGACCAGTAAGCCAAGGAAAAGAAGTCACTGATATGTAATAACCAATGGATCCATCCCAAGACTGCAGTGCAAAGTCCTCAGGGGGACTTAGTACTGTGACTGATGTACATTAGTACCACAGAGAAATCATGTCAGACTGAAAAGAGAGGAAAGAAGACTCTAGGAAGGAACTTTCAATTGAAAAAAAAAAAAACAGGAATCGAGAAACTGTACACCATACTTTAAATATGAAAACACCTCAGGAGACATATAAGACACCCTATATCTTATAATTAAGAAAGGCATCATGCAATCAAAAACTTAGGTAATATAGTTCCAATGGAACCTTTTGGAAAGAACTCCTTTAATGATGAAATCTACTCAAGAAAGAGATAATCAAAATTAAATTCTTAATGAGATCCTCCAGGGAAATCTATTCATTTTCCAAAGTATTAAATCAATGTAAATATAAATCTAAAAACAAGAACTGTGGAAATGGGAAATTACAATTCATCAGTCTACCCAAAATGAACCTAAGCAGTAAAACAGAGAAGGCATTTGGGACTGCTGAAATTACTTTGTTTTTACCTTCTTTATCTTTGCTTCTTGTTTGAACCATAGACATAAGTAAAACTTCAACTGTCATATTAACCTTGCCAATGAAAGTCACACCCAAATCATGGCCAATCAAGAAGCAATGAGTATCTGGATCTCCAAAGAGTCATAGTGCCTTGGATATGAACTCTGGGCTTGTTTCACATGAGAAATAGTTCTTTTGGCTTGTTTTTGATTTTGTATGATAAGGTGTTTCTGTGTAGTTCAGTGGAGATCTGGCTAGCCTCAAATACAAAATCATCCTGCCTCTGTTCCCCAAGTGCTGGGAGTTAAAGGAGTCAATAACTGAGCCTTGATCAAAATTAAATTTGTATATGTTTTCTATAGTTTTGCCTTTACTAACTGGCAAACAAAATCTATAAATGATTCCTTAAACATAAAGCAAATGTTACAGGCCTGACAATGGAATGTAACATTTTATAAATAAAATAACACTGAAAACGAAGAAAATACATGGGATTTTTCTCATTTGTCATAATAGGGAATCAAACAACACTATTTACAATTGAAAAAAGTTTTGGAAAAAGAACCATAAGAACACCAACTTTTGAGTATTTTTATCACTTTTTTCCCCTCAACTTTAAAGGTATCTGTTGGAAATTGATATCCCTAGCAGGAAATGAATGTTCTTCTCCATTTTATATTATTTTATATATTCCACTAAATCCTAGCAAAATTACATTTTTATTAAAATATGTATAGTATGATCCAAATTTCATAAAAATGGTTCCTTTTACTTATCACCTGTCTTTAGGTGCATAGTGATATATACGGAATCTGGCTAAGCTTGTGTTAATAGTAGTCATAACAGGATGGCAAGATTTAGGGGAGTTTTATCTCTCAACATTTTATTTTGAATGGCTAGACTTTTTTTAATGAACATGTAGCATTTTTAGAAGACCAATAAAATCATTTTTGAAGTGAGATTAGAGCCTATGGTCTCCAAAGATCTCAAAGCCCTAAAAGTATGATTAAATGTTCTATGAAGGAAACATAGATCCATAATTCAGTGGCAAGATGTTCAATAATCTTTTTGAATAAGCACTATTTCACTGACTCGTTTATCCTCCGTTGATCACTGATCTTGGTCTAAGCCCAAGGCCTGTAAAAAACATCACTAGATGACCTCAAATAACTTTAAAGAACAGTGTATTCTCATCAACTGAAAACAAAACTTTTAAGACAAATGAAAATTTTAAAAATCATATAGCTCATATTATTTTGCATTCTTCTAGAAAGATGAAGATACGTCAATTTACAAATAGGATAAACATAGTATTTAATACAATTGTCATCTCCTTATTGAAAACAAGAATCCAAATATATTATCTGATGATTAAAACATTTGTAATTCCCCTAATCTCCTAGCCCTTTCATACCTCTCCTTTTGCACAAATTCTTACATTTTTCCCTACATCTATATTTGGCCAAATGCCATTTACTGCAAAACTCAAAAATTTTCCTCCTCCTCCTCCAAGCATATGGGAAATATCTCTGTCATAACAGTTCTTAGGACCACCACGTGTAATCGTCAAGGAGTTGAAGCCCAGCCTACTGTCAGCTGCCAAACCAAGCCAGGCTGTACCTGCCTAAATAAGGTTTTTATATTACATTTTCATAGAAGTATCTTATAAGTTTATGTTGACTCTCCCAGCTGTTTGGATTAAAATCAGAGAGCGACTGTAGATGCCTCAGTAGGCAAGATAACTTACTAGGTGAGCCTGAGAATCTGATTTCAAATCCTCAAGTCCTTAGCATCAACAAAAAAAAAGCCAAGTGTGGTTGTATGTACCTATAAACCCAGCAATGTTGTAGTGGATACAGAGGATAAGAGGATTGCCGGGCCACCAGCCTTGTTCAGGGTCAGTGAGAGCCCACCTTATATCTTGGAGAATGATAGAAGTGGACACCCAACATCCTTCTCTGTCTTCTGTGCAAATGACTAAACACACACACACACACACACATTTACAATAGCAAGAGAGAGAGAGAGAGAGAGAGAGAGAGAGAGAATGATTTCTCTGGAGTCCATGTTCTCAGAACTAGGCAGTGTTCATCCTTTTAGTCCCAACATGCTCTCAGTTCCTGGCATTTAATAAGAAGTTCATGTTTGTTTAGTGGGTGCTGAATAAATATAATGTGAAACCAAGGTTGTTCAACCCACACCCTCAGGGCTACACCCATGACAGCTATGTATTCAGCCCAACTTGTTTGCAGATCACGATGTCACAATGTCAATGGTTGGACACTCCCAACAATTTCCTTAACCTATTAAGAACAAAAATAAAAATTGTTAGAAAAATTTTCCTTCCCTTTATTAAGGTTGAAAAATAAATTCTTTCAGTTCTTTGAGGAGAGAATAAAAAGGAATATTTATTGAGTAGTAGCTATGTATCAGGTACCTCACTTATACTGTCTCATTTCATGTTCTCAATAACCCTACATATCAAGTCTTCTTAATAGCAACAGCCAAAGAATTTAATTAAGAGGCTATCATAGACACCCATCAATCAGAGTAGACAGTGTTCCAGGCAGAATTGAGCTCAACTATGAACAAGTGTTCTACCCATGCTGAAAATATGAGCTGAATGTCAATCCTGAGAATATCATACATAGGCAAATGAATGTTCTTAAATAAGGTAATGTTTCAAGTCCACATGGCAGCCAAATGAAACAGTACAATTAAACCTCATAGTCTTTGGATTCCCAAAAGCTTTGATGTAATGATCCTTACTCCACACATCACTTACAAGTACACACGCTGCTTTATACCCTTGTTTTGCTATTTTAATAAATAGGAACTGTAGGTTTTTATTACTTTCAACACCAAATGGGTCAGCAAAAAATACAATTATTAAATAATGCTCTTTGGTCCTTTTGTATTTCCTAAGGTCTGTGTTCTTTAAATGAGGTGTACAAAATGTAGCTCTTTTTAGCAAACATATTTCAACAGCTGGAAAGTATACCCACCATGATGATGTTCTATGGAAGTTCAGAGCAATAGTTTATATCCTATATACTTCACTGTTGGCTGATGAATTCTACACTTTTTCAAAGAATTGTGTGTCCAAGGAACCATTATATATCCATCTGGGGACATGGTTATTTACTGAATCCTTCAATCAGCCATTGCACACCACTGTGGCCAGACATTGAACATCATGCCGAATCCCTACTAGGAATAAAAACATTCAACAATGTTTGGTTTGCTCTGATGTTGTTTTCTATTACAGCCCTGTAGACCATTCGAATAGATTTGCTTCTGCTATGAAATCTGTTCTTTTCTGCAAAGAACAGAGGAATGTTTTCTTTCTTTCAGCTTTGATGGTGTGCCATATTGATCTACAGACAACCTAAACAGTGCTATTTAGAAGAAAATTTATTTTTCAGGCAAAAGATAATGAACCTAAGCAGAGATTATCACTTAAAATTAATTTGAACTCATGATTTCTTGTGTGTGTGTGTGTGTGTGTGTGTGTGTGTGTGTGTGTGTGTGTGTGTAACAAAACTACTGGTAAGTTCTTAATTCAGAGTAGGAAATGCTAAAATTGCTTTATGAAAAACTCAAATAAACCAGTAAATACATTGTTTCCAACTATATCAAAATAACTACACATAGAACTTATTATATGAGTATGAGTATTTTTCTTTGTAATGTAACTTTTTGATCTTCTATCTAAGTTATGGGAGTGGCATCCAAAATAGTAACTGGTATGACATAGATATCAGCAAATCAAAATGGAAGCTAACATTATTCCCAAGGCTGAAGTCTAAAGCACAAACAAATCTATAGTTGCTGGCTAGTCAGAAGTTATTGTGAGTTGTAGGAATGGATCAGGACACTTGAGACTTAGCTCAGTTAGTCATCAAATAATTGTTAGTATTATATTTCAATTTGAGTTATATTCAATAACACATTATATAAATATTACTAAAACTATCAGTATGTTGGTGATAAATTAACTCTCTCGGTCAATTTACAGTACTCAAAATGTCCATTACTGTTTTCCAAACACGAAGCCCTCAGTCCATACACCTACTGCCCAGTCAGCTACGATATTTATCCTGTGACTCTGGTCTCCATTAGCTATAGCCATTACAACTCAGGATGAACTCACAATTGGAATCAATCATTAAGTGCATGACACATAAAGATAACATGATCAGCTGACCACATTACCAGTCTTGGGAAATTTGATGTACATCAATGTTAATTCTTTCCTGGCAGGAAGTGAATTTGGAAGACGTTCTGACAATAGTATCACTGAATACACACTGGACAACAAGAGCTGGAGATTCATTCACCCAAACAGCAACAGTTAATCATAAAAGTAGCTACAAAGATCCAATCAGCACCACACAGGGAAGAGGTGCCGAACCTGCTACCAGGAGAGAGAGAGAACCCGAGGAGACCTGTTTGTGGTTTACAAAATGAAGGGTTCAGAAACTAGCAACTAGCAGACAGTTTTGAGAATTTTTTTTCTGGGTGGAACTTACCAACAATACAGCAAAATCCCACTGCTACTCAGCTACCAAATATGATTCAAGCCAACATCCAAGAATGATGGGTCTTAAAATATAGTTCCCCAGCAATGTGAATACCACTCAAAAACTTAGGAATGCAAATCCCTACTGACTTGGAAATGCAGAGAGTGCACTTTAGCAGTCACAGGCCATCCAGGTGGTTCTGATCAAAAATTCCAAACTGTAAGCGAACCAAATCCATAAAGGGGTTTCACCCAGGGTGCAGCATTACCTAGAAGCAGACTGCTTCTGCCCTTTAGGCATCTCAAAGGCAACACCACCTTGAGGCAGATTCTCCAGTTTCTCCAAAATGTTGATGAAAGAACTCGCATCTCTGCAATATATGTACGCGTATTGCCTCCAACTAATAACCGTCTCCAAGTAGCTACACAATGCAATACGCACTCTAGGAAATGTCAGGCCAAGAAAATTGGAAGTATGAAGACATCCCCTAAAGATTACAGATGCTATATTCGACAGGCAGTTTTTAATGTGTTCCTCTGGAATTTCTTCCAAATGAAACTGGCTTGTCTTTGTCCTGGAGAAAAGGATTTTGTGATTAAAGTGTAAGAGTTGAACGAAGCTAGGCAAAGACAACTTTGTTATTGCACTGGGGAGAATACTAGTGCACTAATTGGCAAGAAACAGACTTCAGGGAGGTGTCAATTGTGGCCTGATAATACACTATTTTCCTGCAGCCTGTTGCTTATAATGCCCAGTTTTGCATTACATGGTTTCACCCTTCTGCCATAGAACATGGCCCATGTCACACCTATAGCCATGTCAGCAAAGATATGTACCTATAAGTGATCTTACATAGGAGACACTCTACCTATATGAGCCTCCCATTCAGAATTTGAAAACACTTAACAGTGAAAAGTAAGGGCAAAGGTTTAAAAATATATCCTGAGGACAGAAGAAAGATGACAGATCATAATAAGATAAAAACAAATATACAACATGGAATTCCAAGAAATAAAATCATTAGGTCATCCCTTAAGATAGGTAATGCTTCATAAGAAGCCAAACTCGATTATGTACTAGGGACAGAAGAAAGATATTTCAAATATCCACTCCACCAACAATGGAGTCATATACTCTTTTGCCTTGCATGCTTCTATGTAAAGCATACTACCCTCAACCCATTGCTACCACCCTTGTTAGAATTTTCCTATTAGTTATCTGATGTTTAATTCAGACATTACTACCTCCACAAAGCCTTCCCTTGATCATCATCCTAAGGTAGATTGGGTACCAGTGTGGCTAGAATGAGAATGGATCCCTACACCCATAGCTTTGAATGCTTGGCTCCATGTTAGTGGGAGTTTCCCTGTTTGTGATGGATTTGGAGGTATGGCCTTTTTTGAGAAGACATGACATTGGAGGTGGGCTCTGAGGTTATAAAAGCCTGCCACATTTCAAATTACCTCTCTCTCTCTCTCTCTCTCTCTCTCTCTCTCTCTCTCTCTCTCTCTCTCTCTCTCTCTCTCTGTTGTTGCCTCAACATGTAAGCTTTCAGCCTCATGCCTGCCTGCCTGTTTCCATGCTCACTACCATGATGGTCATGGACTCTAACCCTCTAGACCCATGAATCCCCAAAGTAAATCAATCTGAGGGGACTGAATATCATATATCCTACAAATCCCCAATATTTAAACTGTTATGCATAAAAGTAGAAAATTACAGTGATGAAGTAGCAACAAAATAATTTTATGGTGGGGTCATCACAATATGAGGAACTATGTTTAAGTATGCAGTAGCAGAGACAACTGATGAGAGACATGGACCAATAGGAAAACAAAAACTGAGACAAACATTTCATCCCTGTGGCTTCCAAGCTTGAAAGGCATTCTGTGGTAAAGTGGTCATAGACAAAACCCCTTCTCTCAAGGGGTTTGATCTAAGGTCTAGTTGGAAATTAGTGCATGAAAGAATAAATAGATTCATAAGAACATTTGAATGAGTGAGTAAAATAGGAACATTCATTGGTGTGTGCAGAAGTGTCTCTGGACAGGGCATACAGTACAGAAAAGCTTTTGATTATAAAATATCAGTAAGTAGAAAGGAATGGAAGGTGACGAGCCAGTCCTTGCCCCAGCCCCTGTAGTCTGACAGACACAGGACTGAATCTATGAGGTGGGATACTCAACACAAACAGTGTTTCTAAAGAGCTGAAGTGTTTGATTTCTGGAATAGGTTTTACTACAGCACCTGTGCTTAATGGTGGCCTCGGTAAGGATGTCACTTAGGGGCCAGTGAGATGAGAGGGATGCTCTGCCCCTGGACACATCGATTTAGGCATAACAGGTGACAATAAAGCCACAGCAAAAACATCAATGAAATGGCAGTCAAGGGATCACAGACCTTGACAGTTTGGGTAGCAGATATAGGGAGGTGTGACAGCTTGTTCTGAAGCAGACATCTTGGATGCCAGAATTGGAAGTCTCATGTCACAAAAGGGAGTATCTGATTGCTAGCCTGGACCTCAGGGCCTTCTCAAACAAAATAAAGATAACCTAGTTTGAGCCTGCCATTTGACTGCAGATGCATTTTTGTTTTGCATTTTGTACTTTCCTCCACTCAGAATATAGCCCACTTGAGTTATAATAATTCAACTTTCCTCGGAGTTTCAGTTAATATCCCCTTTAAACTCTTTTTTTTTTCATGGTTCCAGAAACCTTTACTTTTCCAGTTAAGGACAGAACCAGGGACAGAGTGCATGAAATAAACATGTCAGATGGTGACAATGTGCTGTGAGAACACTGAAGCATGGAGAGAAGATAAAGAACGATGGAGCAGGCGAGCCATGGCGGCACACACCTTTGATCTCAGCACTCAGGAGGCAGAGGTGGCAGGGATCTCTCTGAGTTCGACGCTAACCTGCTCTACAAACCAAGACCAAGGCAGCCCAGTCTATTACAAAGAGAACCCCTATCTGAAAAAAAAAAAGCAAATGGAGAATGATGAGACAGTTAAAACTGAAGCTAGAGGAGGATCAGGAAGATGCGGGACAGATGACATCTGTACAACGACCTACAGGTCAGAGAGCCAGCTGTTCCGTCACTTTTATTTTGCTGCCTGGAAGGTAAAGAAACCATCATTCAACATCCAGAAAGTAGGCAACAAGGCAGAGCAGATGACAAGAATAGGACAAACCTAGAGAGAAGGTCAGTTGCTGCTGTGGCTGTATGTGTTTCCAGAGCCCGTAAGGTCACTGTAAATGTTGCAGCTCCTCGGGGAAAGGCTTCCTCTAATGGAAGTGTTCCAGTTTTTTTTTAATTTTATTTTATTTTTATTTTCTATAGTCTTTGTTTACATTCCAAATGATTTCCCCTTTCCCGGTTCCCCCCTCCCCATAAGTCCCATAAACCTTCTTCTCTCCATCCATTCTCCAATCACCTCCCTCCCACTTCTCTGTCCTGACAATCCCCTACAATGCTGCGTCAAGCCTTTCCAGGACCAGAGCCCTCTCCTTCCTTCTCCTTGGGAATGATTTGATATGTGAGTTGTGTCTTGGGTATTCAGAGCTTCTGGGCCAATATCCACTTATCAGTGACAGCATTCCATGTGTGTTCTTTTGTGACTGGATTACCTCACATAGGATGATATTTTCCAGATCCAACCATTTGCCTAAGAATTTCATGAATTCATTGTTTTTAATTGCTGAATAATATTCCATTCAACTCTTAAGCACTTCTGTGGATGCATTAAAAAACTTAGGCAACTGAATATGTGACATACTGTGTTTAACCCAAACTGCCAACCTAACAAAATTGCAAGTTAAATACTGTTTTGAGGCACTAAGGTTTAGGCTGATTTGCTATGCAAAAAATGTGATAGAGAGTCTAACTAAAGCCAAAGCAAACATAGTTGTTGTCAAAGCCTCAGGTTAACAATTCTGAATACAACTCACGATGTTTGCCTTCAGTATAGTGAGTCCAAACCTCCTGCAACACAATCCCAGGATGCAGTTCCATGAGTCCCATACAGTGCAGCTTTCCATGTCATAGCACTTACCTAGCACTAAGGAAGACTACCACAGGGGAAAATTATGCCATGCAAATTATATATGCATAGTTTAGATTGATTTTTGAAAAAAAAAAAAACAAAACAATCTATTTCAAAGCCCAGGCATTCAAATTGCAGCAGATGTGTGTTTGTTGTAGCTTATAAAAGGAACTTCTTTTCTGCTGGTATGGTGACCAACAACAGTTGACATCTCTCGAAAGACACAAAATACTGGCATTGATATACAGTAAACCAGGGTTCTCAAGGACTCGGGCTCAGTGAAAGTCTCATCATTCCCTCCTCCTCCCCCCCCCCCACACAAATATGTAATATGAAATTTCATGTAGAGGATACAGTTCTCATCACAAGTTGAGAGTTTGAGGACTGGGGGTATAATTCAGTACTTACTGAGCATGTGCAAAGCCGTGGCTGGATTCAATCCTCAGAATTGTACTTTTGTATCAGTATGCTTCTTGTGATAATTTCTATTTTACTAAATGTTCTAGCCGCATAAGAGTGTATAACCAACCATGACCTGTAGAAACTGGCCCCAATACAGAATCTGAGCAGTCTAAGTTTGGTGACCAGATTGATTTCCAAAGGAAGAAGTTAAAAGATCCTCTCTGGTCCACTATCCAGCTATCTTCTAAGTAGCAAGAGTACTGAAATGATTGGCAATATCCTTGGGCACTGAAGAACAATTTTTATTGTTATGGAGCCTTGAAAATATATAAGCAATACCACATAGATAGGAAGTCTCTATTCTGGTCTGGTAGCTATGATTATTTTTCTTGCTGGAACAGCAAATTTAGAAAGTTGATTTTTGGCTTAAGGGAATACTCATCCTTTTTCAGTTTTGAGTTCCAAGCTATCATGCTAAGCCCCCTTAATGATCAAAACTAGATCAATAGAATGCTGAACTAAGGTTTGGGGCTAATGTCCTACTTAATAAAATATATGTGCTTCATGTGTCACCCTTTGGGCACATGTATCCTTTGTGGAATAAAAATGGATGTTAGGAATAATACAGGACTAAAATATTCTCTGGGCTGGTTATCACCGTGATTTATCCCTTAACAACATCTGGAACTCATCGCCATCTCTCATACACACTTGATATAAGAAGGCAAGAGCAACTATTTGCCCCTGGCCTTGATTTTGGAAAATAAGGTTACAGAGACTAGACAGCCCTCATATGTGAATCACTGGTGGTGGAATACTAGGATGTAATCTTGTGTGTCAGTTTTCATGAAAACATGACAGTTGAGAAGCTAAGATTGCCTTGGCCATGGTTTGAACCTGCAAGAGCAACAAGATTCCACATGAGCGAAGTCTCTTTCACATAAATAAAATAATAGTGTCTCATACATGTGGCCTATTAGACCATAAAGTCCATGTACTCTGGTAGTCAACTAGGTAGCAAAGTCAGATTGTTCTTCTTTTAAACTGTACTCAGAAATATGGAAAACCTGACAGTGCAATAAAATCCTAGGGTGTCACAATATAGTCTTCTATGTCCCTTCCCCAGAAGATGTTCTCATGTTGGTATTAATTTGGGCAGTGTATAAATCTTAACCTACAAATTTCTTAAAAGCAGATAAAGAAAGAACCACTAGGGAACAACAAGTGCTAACCAATTGGCAACAGACTTCTTATAACTGCTTCTTGACCAAGAATCTTGGCTAAGAGTCTAGTTATGCTTGTGGATTTCAGAGTCTAAATGAAAGCAGGAACTGAAGGCAGGGACAGAGAATTCACTAACCAAATGGACTGAATTCTTTTCATGGATTAAAACGGAGAAGGAAACTTAATGAAAGAATAAACAAGACCCAAAGCAAGAAAGACGGTAAATAATAGCTAGGAACCAGAATGTCTTTGCTCTGAGAATTGGGTTGGCTTAGACACACTTAAAGACCCTTGATTAGCAAACAGTGGGTACAGAATCTATTAAATGAACCAACATGCATGTCCAGGGCATGTTTTAGTTTTAGAAGTTATGAGAGACAAAAAAAGAAAAGAATTAGGAAATAAAGTAAAAGAAGAAAGTCTGGGATCTTAGAAACCAGAAAAGACATATTAAAAGACTTGTTGATATATCCACAATGTTATACTCAAATCTCATACTTACTTGTAATTAGTGGAGGCCATCTACTCAGTTGTAAACAATGCAGATAACACATGCTAGGAAGCAGTGGGTGGAATACCATCGAAATCTTAGTAAAAGAAAGACTAATGAATGGTTCTATTCTGGCAAGTCTGATTGCCAACACAAAACTAAACAGCCAGCACATAAAAACAGCACTTGGGAACTTTCTGTTTATTTTGTAGAGGGCTAACCAGGGTACCAGATTCATTGATGGTGATTAGTAAGATACCAAATAGTCTAGTCAAGCTGGGCCTTGTGGAAAGACCTTGTTCTGTCTTGGATAGGCTTTATCTCCTGAAGGAGATATAGGCTTTATCGTCAAATAGGCTTTATCTCCTGAAGGCGATACATTAATTCAAAACTGTATTTATGATGTAAATTCAAGTGTTGGATATGATTAGTGCTTACTATAAACATATTAAAAAATATACAGAGACTGTCAAAATCAGCCCACATTACTTACTAATCTAACATTATTAAATTCTAACATTTATATAACAGTGAAAATATCAAAGGTGCAAAAGGCAGGTCTTAGAGGAAATATGGAAAGCAAGGTTGAAAGCTAATTTAATAGTTTAGGTTGGATCTGACTACAATAGCCTAGATAATTTTCCCAACATAAAGGCAAATGATTTATTCGCTAGACCAATAGTTGAAAAAAATCAAGTGTCACAAGAATTCTATACTGCTTATACACCATGCCACAAAAAAAGGGGCCAAGTCCAAGCAATAACAACCCAACTTGAGACCCATCCCATGGGCAAGTACCAATCCCTGACACTATTACTGATACAGACAGGAGCTTAGCATAACTATCCTCTGAGAGGCTCCACCCAGCAGCTGACTGAGACAGATACAGATACCCACAGCCAAATATTACACAGAGCTTGGGGACTCTTATGGGAGAGTTGGGGGAAGGATTGAGGGGCCTGAATGGGATAGGAACTCCATAGAGAGACCAACAGAGTCAACTAACCTGGACCCTTTGGGCTCCCAGAGACTGAACCACCAACCCAAGAGCATATGTAGGCTGGACTGAGGGAGGCCCACCTATGTGGGAGATGTGCAACTCAGTCCACATGTGAGTTGCCTAACAACTGGAACAGGGGCTCTCCCTAAAGTTTGTCTGTGGAATCTGTTCCCCAACAAGCCTGGCTTGCCTGGCCTCAGGGGGAGAGGATGCACCTAACCCTGCAGAGACTTGATGCATCAGAGTGTGGGGTTCCCAGGGTGGCCCCCACCCTCTCAGAAGAGAAGGGAGGGTCAATGGATGGAGAGACTCTGTGAGGGAGGGACATAGGTCAGCAACTGGGATGTAAAATATAAAAATAAATCCCTAGTTCTGGAAAGACTCAGTGCAAGAGTATAGGGGAATTCCAGAACAGGGAAGCGGGTAGGGGTAGATGGAGGAACAGGGGAGGGAAGAGGGCTTATGGGACTTGCGGGGAGTGGGGACCCAGAAAAGGGGAAATCATTTGAAATGTAGATAAAAAATATGTCAATAAATAAATAAATAAATAAAAATTAAATTAATAATAATTAGACTAGATATGTTGTTTATAAGAACTAGATCTGAACCATTTGCAAATGATCATCTCACCAAATTTCTTCTCTGCAGTCTATAAGGACACAAGTGGAGTTCAAGATGTTTCTTACTTCTATAAATTTGTCAAAAAATTAATAATAATGTGTTTTCACTCAAAATTATCTCAAAAAATGTCCAAGTCCTGGTCCACCACAACACTGGTATTGGAAAAGAGCACCAGCTAGCATATAGAACACTTTGAGACAGTAGCCACCTGTATACCAGCTTTGGCCTTACCAAACCCTTGGGTATCTTGTAACCTGTACAGAATAATTTCCAATATTACACCTATTGATGCTATGAGAATGTTTTGTCAATAGAGAGAAAATAGTACCCAATGTTGTACCTGTCCCAATGTAGTCATACTGCCTATTAACTCTTCTCGGAGTGAGGTGATTATCAGAACAGATCTGTGATTCATTATCTAGTCATTACTTTCCTAATCCTCACACATCTTCCAGCTTTTTGTGAATTCACTAAGGACAAGGAAGAGCTATCTTTGCAAGATGTTTTATTGTGAGTTTCCTCAGGAGCAGAACCTAAGAACAATTCTCACCCCAGTACATGTATTTAAGAACTGACCCCAGAGTCAATGGTGCTGAAACAGTAGGGTCATAAGTTTCAGGCAAGCCTGAGCTACATAAGTAACCCCAGTGAAAGAAGGGGATAGGAATAAACTGAGAAAACACTGTGAGGAGTAGTGAAGTGATAAATGATACAAAAAAATAGTAATCTGGTAGCAAATTAAGGTTAACAGGAGCCAATAAAAAAACACCTGGAAAGAAAGAAATGTGGACTTCAGTATTAATCGTGGGCCTGGATACCAGGCAAGGAAACCTAGTACTGCTAATAGGGGGAACAATTAGGCCACATGGACAAACCTTTAACAAAACTTGGGGAGATGGCATTTTATTTTATTTCAGTAATAGTGGGTAATTCTACCAATTAAATGGAGGGTCTTTTCTTTCAAACCAAAATGTATCATAGCGAACAATGTAGCTGTAAATATTCTATTTAATAAAACACTGTGTCATACACAGAGGGCCTCAAAGTGTAAAATTTCATGAACATTTTTTCATAGAAAGAAATATAGAATCAAACTGTGCACCAAGGAGATCCTTAGAGTGAGGATGAGAAAGCAATGACTGAGCACCACCATCTGAGTGTAAGGCAATTAGGCCAGAGCTTAAGATGGCTACTTTACAAGGGACTCTATAGAAACCTTGCTGTTGTTGGGGACCTCATCAGCCCTTGTCTTCAGGATAGATTCTCTGAATGAAGGAGACTCCGAAGGGTCCATGTTTCTCAACCCCCTCATCCCTTCACACTTTCCAAACAAAGAATTGGGCTGGCTATTAGTTAGAATGCTGTTGCTAAAGAGTCGAGTGCAGGGTCATTGTGCTCTTATAAAATTCCATGCACATATGTGGCACTCTGTTCTGCTTCTCCTGACCCCAAGCATCTGATGTGGCAACCTATCCATGCATCTTTCTCTATGAACCATGGCTGCCACCTCTAGGGATATGATTCCTTAAGTCTAGCCCCTTGTTTGAAATGTTATTTCTCTACTGAAACTTTAAAATTGTCTATGCCAGTTTGGTTTCTCTCTAAATTTGACAAGTAAAAGGGGTTTTACAGTGCCCTCGGTGTGACATTATTTAGATTGTGCTATCATCTGGTGATCAATGCATAGGTTGCCTTCTTAAAAGGCTATGTTCAAAGCTCTCCTCCTGTTGATGTCCAATAAGGCCATCCTCTGCTACATATGCAGCTGGAGCCATGGGTCCTTCCAGGACAAGCAGGAGTGGGTGAGTTTGTGAGCTGGGGGAAGGGGAGAATGGGATAGGGTGTCTTCAGAGGGGAAACAGGAAAGGAGATAATATTTGAAATGTAAATAAAGAAAATATCTAATAATAGATAGATAGATAGATAGATAGATAGATAGATAGATAGATAGATAGATAGATAGATAGATAGATAGATAAAAGATAAATTGGGGGGGAAGGCTAAGTTCAGTAATGCAATCACCTATCTGTAAATACAAAAGACATGCTTCACCATGTATAGTGTGTGGTTTGTCATTCTTCCACAAAACAATTTCACAAGTTTCTAAGGATGACATCTCAAAATTTCATTGACAGTCTTCAAGATCTGGATGCCACAACTCACGCTATAGATCAAGAAAATAGTCTCATGATAAAGCTTGAAGTACTTACCTGCAAATTTTCTTCCTTACAGCAAACACATACAGCTTATACATGAACAACTTTGGGTTAACAGAGAAAAATAAGATGTAGAGACTTACATTTACAACTGCCCATGTTCCTGCCCTTCATCTTCACCCTCCCAGAAAACAAACGAAGGTTTCGCTAATGCAAAGAACTTGGGGCATCAAGTGAACTTCCAGGTATCATTTTCTCCAACTCATGACTAATGGGAGCTTTTCGACTCATTTGAAAGAAAAATCCCAAAATCTGATTTGAAGCTTAATTGCTCTGGATTGCAGTTTGTGGGTCAAAGCACATGTTTGTGAAAGAATAATGTAGCGATTTCCATTTGTTCCTCAACATTTGCTTATTCTCTAGGAAATGCACAAGGCCATGTGGCTAGCTGAGGACTATGTAATCTAAGTAGATGAGACATATGTCACTTCCGGGCTAAAGAATTAAAGAGCTTGTATGAAATTCTCCAGTCTCTTGTCCTTCTGCTACAGTGTCAGATGAAAAGGCTGTGTACCCCAGATGGATAAACTATAAAGCAGCAGAACTTCAGTTAAGTGTAGACCCTTGAGTGACTGTGTGAAGCACATTCCTCCTCAATCCGATTCTTCTGACCTGAATGGGATTTGCAGTGTGATCAAGAAACAAATTGTTGTTTTCAAAACCCCTGATGTGACCAAGAATGTATCCCTAAAGAAAACAGTTTTCCTTCTTCTGCAATGCGCAGCACTTATGTCATCATCTTATAATTTAGCTGTAACTAGATCTATATGTTGTTCCTAGAATCCTCTGTCTTGGATCTATAGGACAGATGATCATGAACCAATCAGCAAGCAAGGTTTTCTCTTTTACTCAAAATACATAGGAGTGGGCAATACAATTCAGTAAACACCATTGCTTTCTACTATACAAAAAACAGGAAATAATTACATTTCTTATAGACAGTCCTTTATTATATTTTCCCACTTGAATATTTAGAGAATAATTTAAATGTAACGCATACTGACAACAAGCACAGTATCAAATATTAGGGTTTATTTTTAAGATTTTTTTTCTCACCCTTTATTTCCTTAGGAAAAGGTATTTAGATGACCTCAAAGAAACAATTATTATGCTAATCACAGTATGCAGTAACACACACACAAGTCCAGACTCAATAGAAAAGAAAGCAACAAAGAAGTGAAAAAGTCTTTCTCCTCAAATCATTTTAATTCATTTTTCCACAGCCATATAAATTTCAAGTCTGAAACAACAATAATACAGCTATAGAATCTAGGTTCTCTTTCAAAGCAGCGGCATAGAAAACATAGAAAAGCTAAAACCTCAGCACAAGCTTCAAAAAAACAAGGACTGAGAGGAATTTGATGAAGACATGAAATGCACAAAATACAGTACACAAAATACTAGAATGCATAAAATAGAAAGCTACACATTTCAGGTAGAAAGCATTGTAAAATATATAAAATATGCAAGAAATCAAAACCAAAGAGTATTTCTTTTTTTTTTTCCTTAGAGTACCATGAATACACTGGAACTGGTAATTAGCATTTGAAGATGGGAACAAGAAAATAGCAGTTTCCCATTTAAAACTTTATTTCTAGGCTTTAGGATTTCACCTTCTTGACATCCTTCTTTCCAGAGCTCTCAGTAGCTGACTCTGCTTTTCTTTTCTGTGACTAAAATGGAAACAGATTTAATGTTCTGCTCCAATATGCACACTTTTAAATGGCCCAACAATGTTAAATCTAGGATGTAAATGCATTAAAAAATTTAACATGAATATTCACTTCAGTGTTAGACTCACAGTTAATGTTCTATATAGCCCAACAAACTATATAACCCAATGTAAAATAACTTTTAAAGGTGTTTCTTTTTATGAAAAGACATAAAATATCCATCAAAAATAGTCATCAAGTATCTACTTACACATGGCTTATAAATGTACTTTTATCTCAAAGAACTACTTAATATTTAAAGTTTCTGGGGAAATTTTTATTTGTGAGTGTTATTTTATAACGTTAAGATAAATGTTAACATACCATATTTCATATCTTCTATGATGCACATTTCTTTTCCCCATTAGCATCTCTGACATCAGGATGTATCTTAACAACTGATAACAGATGATACTTGGCATCATATCTCTTAGTGGCACAAAAAATGTTGTGTCTTACAACAGAAAGCATCTTAGATTTGATGAAATATGGTGGACTACTTAACACACTCAAACAGAATACTTTGAATCATAGATATACACAACAACCCAACAGGATTAAAATCACATTTTTATCCAGCAGTTAACTTATTGCCAAAACAGGCTATCTTGTCTACTCAGGGTTCCCATTTGTATACACAGTTCCACAAAGATCATTATTTGATCAACTCAGAACTCCAGGTTTCAGTCTTCACATCATTCCATCCCTACTCTAAACTTCCGCTGCCCCCACGGCGACCTAGTCTCAATTCATAGGATCTCACTTGTATTATGCCTCTGCTTAAATTTGTGAGGAATTTCTTAAATACTGAGTCTTGTAACAAGGGAATTCCTAATCACATGTTATTCAAACAAAAAGGAAGTATGTGTATGATGTGATTTTTCTTCGATCTAAAACAAATTATTATTTCATAAAACCCAGCATTAAACATAGTATAAACATTTGTAATTATGTAAAAAAAATGAGATCTACCTAAAAGTTAGGAAAATGCTGAAAATTTTACCATTGGAGTTTTAGTTGCCCGTTTCTTCTTTTCTGCTCTCTCTCTTTCCTCAATTTCCATATTTTCTTTTTCAATCAATGAAATCAAAGTATTACAGCGTCTCTGAAATTCCTAAATAAAATAATAAAGAACTTAATTTCTAAAATGTATCCTTTTAAGATCTTTTAAAATAAGACACTCCTTTAACTGTATCATTTCTGTAGAAGATACTTTCCAAAGTTTGTATTTTTCCTCTGTCCTCCAATCAAACCAGTATTGTTTAGAACACCATTTGTATATGGCATTAATAGGTCCCAGTAAAACAGAGCTGGGCTAAGTGTAATTTGATGGATGACAAGTTATACAAGCTGGTCTATTTTACCATGGAACAGTAACAATAAAATGGAAGGAACTATTTATACATAAAACATCATGAAGTCCAGAGAATTATGCTGAGTGAAAAATTCAATCACAAAGGTTATGTCTAGTATGCTTCCATTTATATAACATGTTTTGGGGCATTCTTTAGTTCATGCTAAACTAGAACTCACTATGTGGTTAGACTGGCTTTAAATGTGCAGCAATCCTCGTGCCTCGGCCTCCCAGATTCTGTGATAACAGGTATGGGCCACTATATCTGGTTACACCATTAAAGGATAGAATTAGAGAATATAAGAAAACAATGTTTGTCCAATACTAAGAATAGAAGAATGTATGTAGTTAGAGGTAGCACAACAACTGACTTGTGGAAACAATGGTTTCCATATGTCTACAAACGGTAACATTCCATGAAGACACACACACACACACACAATGCCTGTACAAATAATATCTCAACAAGTTCTGTGGATTATACTAATGTGAATTTTCATATTGCAATATTATACTATAGCTACTCAACTTGTATCCATTGGGACTGAGCTCCACAACTCTATATTTTGATTGGTTGTGGTTTGCTAAAATAGATTTCTTTATTCTAGGGCTTTATGGAACCTTTCAGTCCCTGATGATCACTAGGAAGGGGATATAAGATACAGCTGTTCCCAAAGCTACTTAGCCAACAGAAGTCTCGGTATACATCTTATGGGATTTAGGTTCTGGGAATCAGGGATGAACTTGCTAATTCAGAGTAAATACTATCTGAAAAGATTTTTGCATTAACCTTGCCATTACTATATTTTACTGCCAGCAATCAATGCATTCAAACTATAAACAGACTTTATGAATGTATGCTGAACATTAAAGATATGATTCATTAATATGGAAACTCATTTATTATTAACCCTGTATACTTTGCTGTGTTTAAAGGTAAATAATGGATTAATACCAAAGGATAAATAATGTTTAAAGATGTGATTCCTTTTCTGTATAAGAAGAAATGCCTGACAAAACACAAAACAGTTAAACACTGATATCAAAAAAATCTTTCTAGCAATTAAGAACAAACTCAAGAAAAAGGAAGGAAATGATCAAAGTGTAAGAATAGAAAACTCAGCAAACTTTCAAAGAATTTTTAAGGATTTATTTTTATTTTATACTTGCTCTTACACACACTGAGTCATCTCGCCATACCTTATACAAGAATTTTTTTTTTAATTTTCAAGAGCTGAGGATGTAGTTCAGTGGTAGAGCATTTGTACAACCTGTCTAGCAATATTCATGCATACACACACACTCACACACACACAAAATTTGTTTTCTGAAACCAAGGCACAAAGAAATGAGAAGCAAAACAACCTCATTTCTATAACATTAGTAGTTATGTGCCCATGATTTATGCACACATGAGTGCAGTGTGTACGTGGTTATAGTAAGATCTAAATGAGAATTCCATTCACTGATGTTGAATGACAATGTTACTTGTTACAAACTAAACTTTCTCCCAAAAATTAAACAAAGTGCAAACTGTCATATTTATGAAATCCATGAGGTCCAATGCCATCTTCTGACTATATTTATAGAAGCATAACTTACAAGATTATTTAAGGTTAAATGAGTCAAAAGGGGTAGGGTACTAACCCTCCCATCACCTTTTTGTTATGTGCAAAAGGTGGCCATCTACCCAGTAGATTACCCTTGTTGGCACCTTAATCTTGGATTCCAATCTCCAGAACAAGACAACAAAAAAGAAGTGTTGCCTACCCCATCAAGTCTGTAGTTCTTTGTTACATCATTGAGCAGCAAACTGATACACTACCCTTCAAGAAAATGAATTAGAAATAGCAAAGAAGTATTTCTAAAATTTCACATCCTGTGACTTATCAATTCCATTCTTAGACACTTTCTATAATAAATAAGGAGGTACATAGATTATTTCAAGAAAGTACTTAGAACACTGATAGCAGGAAAACTCCTGAACTAGTTCTTGAAACAAATTTTTCTTTAAATGTTCATTTAGGTCTTGAGAAAATTTATAAAGGTGTAAGAAATGACAAAAAATACTTTTAAAACACAATTTTATCTTTCTAAGTAAGATCTAGAAAACTGCCACACAACATAGGGAATGCTGAAATTGATTATCAACTTACCAAAAATATTTCTACTCTCTAATTCAAGCCACAAAAGAAACGAACAAAGAAAAAAAGAGCGACTAGCCAGAAAGATATTCCACATTAACAAATTTGTGTTTTCCAAATAAAAACAAAAGCAATACCAGAATTTTGAAGTTTCTCAGACATCCATAATTATCCAAGATTAGATAAACTGATAATCACACCGTAATTTTGATGACTTATCAATGTAATGGTAATACATTGAATGTGCAGACCAAATATTCACCATAGTTTTATTCAATAGTACATACAAATTAAACAGCATGTTATTCAATTTATCTATTAAAAAAGGGCTAAGTTGACCCTGATGAGATCTGATCCTTAGTTTCTAGGGAGACTACATAGATTCTTTATAAAAACCTGATTCTTGAATCATTAAGCTATACCCTCTGGCTATTATTATTCTCAATAAGTAATAGTTGTCTGTGACTGCAGGTATCTTTAGATACATATTCATGGTTCATATGAATGATTCAGGGACAAATACTAATACTTTCAGACAGTCTTATATGTAAGGAAATAGGATATTTCAAAATGATTCAAAAGAGACTACACAAATACATTCTCACGGGGATTCCTTTGAACCTGTCACTAACTACTCCAAATCAAAAACAAAAACATAAACAAAAAAACAGAAAACAAAAAAAACCTTATTCAGAAAGCCAATAAAGAAAGGACAAGCACTTTTGTTCTCTTCAGTTTCTCTGTTTCTTGTCTTCGTATTTTTCTGAGGTTAAGGGAATGGTTCATGGAATGTAAAGCAACTTCTATAATTCTGTAGTCTAATTACCTCTTTCACTGATTCCCCACTCTTGATTTAGGAATGAATTTGGAAGAAGGAAAAATAACACAGGGGAGTCAGAAAAGAGATGCCAAAGCAATTAAGGGCGACAGAAGACAATAAAAAAACGACAAATTGAAAAACTATTCTGCTGGGTTGGAAGCTGTGGGAAATGGTTTAAGAATTCTGGGTTCACACGTGTGGGAAACTCAAAGAGGCAAACAAACTTCTCAAAGCTGTTAGCATTCTAATGTAGATTGGAAATCTCAGTGGCAAGATTCAATGTCAGCATGCCCCAAATCCATTTTTCTGGTACAAAACATTTTTCTGGTTCTGAAATAATGTTTAGTAGAAGCCAACTTGGCAAATCATACACAAAGTAATAGCAATGGCTAAGGCGAAGATATATAAAGCTCAGGAAAAAAAAGAATTAAAGGTTTATACATAATTTCACTGACAAAGGGAGCTTCAGTGACAAATTTTGAGCAGGATGGGAGACACAATCAATGTGCATCTTGTGTTCAGAAACTCCTTTATACAGATTAACACTTCATAAAAATCTCAGACTCAAAATTAGGAACAGCTTAACATTAAAAATTGTTCAAGTTGATACAGGAATCCTCAATATTAGATCCTTGCTAATAAGTCATGCATCTTGGCCATCTATCTGATTTCCTCCAATGTCAGAGTACTTGCTACCCTCTAAGCCTCACTATTTCAACTCTGAAAAATTCAAACACCTTTCCTTCTGCAACACTGCTATTTGTTACCTTATGATATCTAACAACTGGTTCCATATCTAACCTGTATAATCAAAGAGAATAAGCCAATTTCCCCTCTGCCTAGCAATCCTGTGTTTCAAGACAGCTTCCTCACCAGAATCGTCTGTAGAACCACAAATAACCCATGTATAGAGTAAATATCCTCTCTTTACCCATCCTTCGTGTAAAACGTTTCTTGGAAGATGCCTAACACATAAATCTAATTGTAATGGTTAATCTTGACTGTCAACTTGATAGAGTTGAGAAGCTCGCAAATTGGTAGAGCACAGCCCTCCATCTGCCTTTGAGGGTGTTTTAAGAGAGGATTGAGCAAGAAAACCTTACCTGAATGTACATACAACTATTCCATATGCTGGGAAGGGGGGTCCAGATGGAATGAAATGGGGAGGAGAAATCTGCAGGACATGTTCTTGACTAATAACCAACATGAAAAAGGCGCAGCACACTGTATGGTAGCAGGTCTCAACTTGAGGGTCATGATGCCTTTGGTGGTTGCATATCAGATATCCGCCAATGTAGGCATCGTTTCTATCTCTGCTTCCTAGCCATAATAAAGAATATACTCTCTCTGCTTCACCACACCCTCCCTATCTTTACAAACTGAAACTTCTGAAAGTGTTCACAGCTACATATCTTTCCTTCCTTTTTTCTCATGCATTTTTTATCACAATGAAAAGTATAACTGGGAATGTAGTCATGCTGTGACTACCTGGTGATGTGAAAGATACCTTCAGAGACAGCTTATTGGTGGAATTTGGAAACCCTGAAAAGTTGGGTAGAGAAGAATGCTATAAGAAGAAATTAATGAATGATTATGCTGGGAGCCCCAAAGACAAAAATGCCACTAAAAGCATAGACAGAATAAAGATTGTGCTCATGGGTTTCAGATGGGAATGAGGATTCTATTAAAACTTGGAACAGATGTCATATATTATACATGATAAAGACCATATATACTCTTTGTTCTTTCCCCCATAACTTTCAGTACAGGTTAATTAATGGGCTGATTTATCTGTGGAGAAAATTTCAAGGCAGCATAACATGATATTACTCCCCCCCTTTTTTTTTTGCAAAATTTACAATGGGATATGGGAACAAATTATGTCGAATAAAAAAAAAAAAAGAATTGACAAAAAAAAAAAAGAAGAGTGGTATCCTGGTGACTTTTTTTGCCAGTTTGACACAAACTGTAGTTATATGGGAAAAGGAACCTCAATTAAGGAAATTCATCACATTGTCTCTAGGTTTGTCTGCAGGACATTTTCTTGATTAACAATTGACATGAAAAGGCCCAGCACACTGCAGGGAAGCAGTTCTCAACTTGATAGACATGACCCATTTGGTGGTTGTGTATCTGATATCCTGCATACCAGATATTTATATTAAAATTCATAACAGTAGCAAAATTAGTTATGAAATAGCAACAAAAATAGTTTTATGGTTGGGGGTCAGCACATGAGGATCTGTATTAAGCTGCGTTAGGAAGATTAAGAACCTCTACCGTAGGGATGCCCTGGGCAGGTGGTCCTGGGTTATACTATTAAGCAGCTGAAAGCCTACAATGAGCAAACCAATAAACAGTGTTCATCCATGATCTGTGTTTCAGTTCCTGTCTCCAGGTTCATGCCTTGAGTTACTGCCTTGGTGACTAGAACTGGTGGCGAATATTTTCAATTTTGTAAAAGATACAGTCTCTGTCACACTATTCATGTCTTCCATTGTCACATGTAACTAGTCGCTGAAAATATGCAACTGAGCACATACCCGTGTTCAAATAAAATCTTAAGTAAAAATAATAATCCTGGAATTTTGCATTATAATTTTCATATGTCAAAACATTGTTTTGATTGCTTCATAAAAGTGTAAAGATAATTCTTAGCCTGCATGCCATATGAAACAAGTAGTGGGATTCAGTTTTTCTGTTAGGGTTGAAAGCCAAAAATGATGAATAAGCAAGCAACCAAAAAAAAAAAGTCAAATAAAGAAAACAACTACACTCCACACGTGTGTCTCTGAATTTGTACGTGAAATGCTGTAAAGTTGGAATTTTGTTCTAGGATTTTCAGTACAACAAAACAGGTATATTTTCTCTTTTGTTCTTATATGCACTCCCTATATATTACCCTCCTGAAAAAAAGCTACTTATTTGAAATAAATATCTTCATCTGCAAATCTTGCAATATATTTCCCAAATTTGAAAACACTTTTGAACCTCTATAATACTAACAAAAAACAATGGCAGTATATACTAGATTCATAGCCCAACAATATTGGCAGCTGAATGGAAATTCTTGTTCAAATAAAGGTAGCCTACATTATCCAAATAAGTTTTGAATGGTGAGATAAGTATTGTCACCTAAAAACATTGTTATTTCATGAAATATTTTATCACATTCCACCTAAAGATGCACTGGTGTAAATACCCAAAATGATCCCTGTTTAATACACTAACAGTATTTCTGTTTCTCCAAATAGTTTAGGATTACAAATGAAATACTGCAGTTACATGTGTAGACACAAATGGTATTTGCAAGTGATATACAATCATACCAATAAGTAAAAGCTACAGGACTTACAGTCAAAAGTCTATCAGGGTACAGGGTCAGAAATAAACTATAGCATATTGGGGCAACTCCTTGTATTCCATCTAAATCTTGTTCAGTTGCAGGGGTTGAAGAAAACTGAAGTCCAGTCTGTGTTGGTTTATTGACCTAATACCTACTCAGGGTAAGATTCCATGCTGATCTCCTTGAGTCAAACCAGTGTCACTTCAAGGTTAAAACTGGTAGGGAAAAAAAGCTCAAGAACATACAGTCAGTGGTACATTGGTCAAAGGGAGCAAAATAAGAAAGGAAACAAGGTAAAAATAAATTTGAGAATTTTTTACTATAGCTGGTTAAGTGAAGCAAACATCTACAGAGCTGTGTTTACAATACATAAATCTGATCGCCCTGCTCCAATCTGTCATTGATTCTCCTACTTCCTGTACACTAATCTAGTCTTCAATGCAGCACCACAGCTTTCTCCATCACTTGGCTGCTGGTTACATCTTCTACCTCTTCCCCATACGTACATTACTACTTTTGGAATATACTGGGCTTATTTATCCCTTTTGCATAATCCTACTATCACAAATTGAAATGTGCCTCTCCTATGAAGCTATTTCCCTGATTTCTTTGCCACATAGGAAAGTAAATCATTACATTCTCTATTCTAAGACATTTTCAAAATTAAGGCAGAGATGGAACATTTTAGTCTTTCAAGCATAGGGAAGCAAATAGCTTCCAATGAGTTAAAGTGTACTTGACTTTACAAAGAATTAGGCTTTATTGTATTTTTCTAAGTGAAATTTGTTTTACTGTGTCTCTTGGCCTCCACTTGTTCCCAATCTGTTCATCCTTTTTCTGCTGTCCTACTCCTAAGAGCTTTCTGTCACATATAATGCCATATTCAAGAAGAACCCATCAGAACATTTATAGGTTATCGATTTTTGCCAGTATATTGATAATCTTTCTTATATTTCATTAAGAATGTGGTCTCCTAAAATATCAACACTAGATGTTAAATGCAGGTAAGTAATAACAATATATTACAGTCATAAGCGACAAAGCATCACTGTGATTATAGAACAACCAGGAGATTTCTATTTCCCTTTTACTCCTCTAAAATATTTAAAAAGAAACATCCTTTCTGACTAGATTGAATATTTAGAAAAGTATTCTGTGCAGAACCAGTAACCTAATTAGCATTTACTGGCCACTGTGATAACTACATAAAGTGGGAAGCAAGTTCATAAAAAGCTATAGCAATAATTTCTAGAACGTAGTTTTTTTTCTCCTACAGTTCTAATAAGAAATGTCACTTTATTACTTTTAAATAAGGCACAATTTCATTAATAATAAAGTTGTGATTTGAAAACAAACTAATAACATGAAATTTTTATTACCCAGTATTCAACAGTGTGTGATTCTCTGAGATGCTATCGCCAAAACTCATTTAAACTACTACAAAAGACAGGGTAATTGTAATGACTAATTACTAATACTCAGCTTCAACTATACTGTTCTTGGCCACAGGCAAAGCAACACACAGCTTCCTGAGCTGGCTGACGAGAGAAAAAAATGTTCTTCAGCAACTGAAAAGTTAAAAAAATTAATAAAATTAAGAACCAGAGCCATCCTATAGAGGAAACAATAAATGTTTTATCAATGAATGTTTATTTCTGAGAATTAAATTTTACTTTTTCTTTTTTAACTACCTAGAAGGAAACTAAGAAAGATTAAGGCACTGCTTATTAAAGGCTAGGTTCCTTTTCCATGTGAACTGTCGAATGTGTTATGGCCTTTAAAAGTCTCAAATTCTCTTTAACATGCTATGTCCCATCAGTCACTAATAAAAAAAAAAAGAGAGATGGCAAGAAAATTAATGAGCTAATGTTGATAAGGAGTCAGGTCAGCATCCTATAAAAGACATTTTACATAAGCACAGCATATTACCATTTCCTTTCATGCTCATTTCATAAGGAGCCTTTTATTCGGGGTAGTTTTTGAACAACCAAATACCCTATTCTAGGATCCCCCAGTGCCAGGACGAGAGTAGAAAGCAATTCATATGCTCTGAGCTTGAAAATCTGAGTTCAGCATATGCTTCCTACTTGTTTATGGAGTTCAATAGAGGCTGATTACTTACTTAAAGACGACGCAATTTCTCTGCGAAAAATTCATGATCTTTTTAGCACAGAGAGATGGAAGTGAATCTTATTTTCTCTTTTGTACATCCAGTAGTTTTAAATGGAGAAGGGCTTCTAAATCTTCAACCTTTAGCCAAAGCCTTTCAAAGTGTGGCATAGTTGAAAGTGGGGATTCGTTCCTTTAGGCACTTTGTGTGTGTTAAGTCAGATGTTATGAATTCAGTAGTTTGAGATTAGCGTATAAAATATAACTATTAACGTTCTATTTGTTGATGTGTCTTGGAAAGAAGAATCTTTTAGTAAGCCAAGTTCAATCATTAGATTTTAATTTAAACACAACTATAATCACAAAACGAATCAAATTGCATCCTGTATCGCGAAGATAAGATTTTTCAATGATTTTTCCAATGTTTTTATTACAGAAATCACAGCTGCCTCTCTCAAGAGAGTGGATTCTCTCCTTAGATTGTGAAAATGACTCACTTAAAGAAAGTTATTTTTAAAACAAAGGGAGGAAGTTGATCTACAAATTTTAATAATCCATTTTTACAAATCTATAACTATTGATATTGATATAATGTAAAAAGGTGATATAAATATATGCACATTTTAAATATATTATTACATAATTCCAGAAATACAAGCAAAATTTGTCCACTAGCTAGAAATCAAATTTTAGCAGTAGAGAAAATTTTACCTAAAATGCCCTTAAATTAACATATTGAATTATAAAATAAATGGCTATATTTTTAATGAGTCAGTAAAAATTAGAAATTCTACTTTCTAAATGGTAATAAAGGACACAAGCATTTCCAAGTTTAATAGACAAAATATAGGTTCATCTTTTTAACCACTTACATAGTTAATATCTGCCTTTCAGCAAATATGCTCTGAAATTTTAAATATCTAGAAAAAGAAAAGGTATGGAGGTAAATATCTCAAAACATAAGATGGAGGAAAACTGAAATTCTTTACAAAGGAATTCAGAGACATCTAGTGGCTGATAATATATTGGAGCTTTTTTCCCTCTGTAACTGAGTATGAAGGCTATGACCATCTTATTACAAACAAAGGAAGTCTTTTCTTGCACCTTCAGTCTCTTCATCCTATTGCCTTAGTTTAATAACTGAAGAAACTAGACCCAACATCAAGCTTTCAACCTTTTAAAAATTAGTAAAATATCACTGAAATATCACAGAATTTGATAAATGTTTCATCACATAAAAGGGCATGTATGTTTGAAAATGTGATTTCTAGAAAACGCAGTTAAGCATTTTTCTTTTAGAAATTGTTGGTGCTGCCCTAAATTAAGTCATTACATTAAAAAAAAAAAACCCAAGTGGCTAGAAAGCTAAATATGTGGCTTTGAAAAGAGTTGTTTTTTATGCATATTCAAAGGCTCCCTGAATGAGATGACAAACTAACTCACAGTCAAAATGAAATCTGATTTCCAAAAGCAAATTTAAAAAGGTAATTCTGCCTTTGTTTCAATAATCTACTTCAATGATCCGAAGAACCCTGTCAAACAACTGTTCTGTCCTTAAGGCCAATCATGGTCCTTTGTGCTGCAGATTAATTCCTCTCTTTCAGTCTTCCTTCAATCTTTCTGTATCAAGAGTAATGTACACACCTCTCCATGTCCTTTTACATAAATACACCACTTAAATACCATGCTGAAAATGTCAACTAGAACATTATTCCAACTGGCCTAAGTTCTCACGGATTCTGGATTTAGAGGAAGTACTTTCTAACTCTCCCATAATTGTGTCACCTATAGGCTTGATGGTAACGATGTATTTATTAAAGGTTAAACAAATAATATTTCAAAGCCTCTTCCAAAATAATGCCTTCAACAGGACAACACATATTTTCCTTTTTATTCATCAGTGTGGGCTGAAGATATAAAAATGAATCAGAAAAAAATATGAAGCACTTTTCATCCCCCAAAGAACTTTTAGAAAATAAAATATTTATGAGAACAACTTAAGAAATGGATGCCATTTTACAACTAGTCACAAAACCACTACTGGGATTATTGGGTTTAGGCTCTTTTTAGTTTTAGGCAATATAACTTTAGTTTTGTTTTAATGACCTTGGCTCATGAATGAACTTCAATGACAACCTTAAAAGTGTTTACATGCGGCTGAGCATGGTGGGAATGTCTGTAATCCCAGGATTTGGGAGGACAGCCTGGGCTACATATTAAGTTCCAAGCAAGCCTGAGCTACAAAGTGAGAACCTGTCAATAAATATGTTTGTTTGCTTGCTTGCTTGCTTGCTTGCTTGCTTGCTTCCTTGTTTAAAAGCTGCATGCATTTGGGTGTCATCACAAACAGTGATGTTCAGGAGCAGTAGAATTTACAAAGAACAGAATTCATGTTGGAAAGCTATAGAGGGAATTCCAGAGGCAAGAAATAAGTTAACTTTTACTTATAATAAAGCTAACTATACTTTATAATGTTCTTAAGAAGACCCAGCTTGGGCTACAATCTCTTTTCACTGAAAAAAAAGATCCTCAAGTCATCTCTACTGTCTCAAAGATCATGTGGTTAGTTACAAAGGGAAAATGTACCATAAAAAGTGGTGAGCCTTGGTAATCATAGCATAAACCAAGTGACCAAATTTAGCATCACAAGTAGTGTGATAACTTGACACCATATTCCTGGTGAAGGACTGCAAAGGGAGACATTTGGAGAACTGCCAGAAAAGTCTGTTTATGGGATTTTGTATTATTGAATGAATGTTAATATTTGCATGTGATTGTAGTTATTATGTAGAAAGATCTACTTATGAGATATATTCTTTTGTTTTGTTATTCACTTTAAAGGTTTATAATTATTTGTATGTATTTGTCTTTCTGTGCCATATATGTGTGAATGCATGTAGAGACCAGAAGACGTCATTGGAAGCCCTGAAGCTAGCATTTCAGGTGGTTGTGAGCTACTGGGAACTGAATTCAGGTCCTCTGGAAGAGCATCAATTATTCTTAACCAATGAGTCATCTTTCCAGTCCTCCTTGTTTTGTTTTCCATGAGTTGGGGAGGAAAGTGCATATGTGTATATGCCTGTGCAAGGGTATGTATGCACATATGTGTGCACGTGTGTGTGTGTATGTGTGTGTATGTGTGTGTATGCATGTTTTATCATATGAATGGTCCCATTGTCTGTGCAAGTGCAGTGGAGGTCAGAGGATGATGTTAGGAATCGTCCTATATGCTAAAGTATCTACAATGTAGATTCTATAATGAACAATTTTGTTTTCTGCAACTTACTTTAAAATGATTCAGAAATGTATATACTTACATAATTACATCACATAAACAAATAGTTATTAATATAAAAGACAGGTGTATTTCTGAATATAGATGTTTTGATCTATTACTTCGTGCATATGTGTATATAACTCTATGTTGAAGTAGACGGGAGAGAAAGCTAATGGAATGAAATGCTAATAATTGGAGGAACAGAGTAAAAGAGAAACTTTGAAGTGTATACTTCTCCAAAATAAGTAAACAAGAAAAGGAATACATACCATGGCAGTTCTCGACTTGATAAACCAGTCAAATCTAAACTGGGGAGCATTCCGTACACACTGTCTTAATTCTTCATACACATTTTCTCTGTCAAAGCCCATTTTGTGTAACATACAGATCAAGAATCTGTCTTCTTCTTCAGTATAGTTCTTTCCTTTACTGGTTCCATACTGAATACGCAACTGGTGAAATGGAGCCTTGTATCTTGCAATCTATGAGTTTCAACAAAAATTGCTCTTTTAATGGAATGTGCAATAACAAGTCAAAGGTAATCACTACAGCAAATATAATAATCTACTAACAAACTGAAATAGAATATACTACTTTGGCATCCAGTGCTTTCTTAATACTGATCCTTCGCTGAATTCTTGCTTCTCCACGTTCAATTTGAGCCA
The DNA here is from genome assembly GCF_947179515.1 of Apodemus sylvaticus. NCBI lineage: Eukaryota > Metazoa > Chordata > Mammalia > Rodentia > Muridae > Apodemus > Apodemus sylvaticus. The sequence continues at coordinate 126,802,888 of NC_067495.1, forward strand.
TAATTTTCTCAATGTCCTGTAATTCATTGCAGCGTTCCCAAAATACAGCTGAAAAAAAGTGATTCCTTTAAATTACTACCATTTAAGCAAATGAACATGAGGAATTACAGAATACAGAATTAAAAGGCAGATATGGTGTCATCTGTGTGTATATAGCATATTCAGTTATTAAGTCCTCTTAAGTTACCATTTTACCTAAATATAATGCAAGGGAAACTAAAAACATAAAGTGAAACAGAAGTGAGATATGCCTATAAATGTAAATATAGCTTTCCAGTAAGCAAAAAAATGAATGTACTTATTACCTTTTTCCTATGAAATGACAATTTCTACAGAAACTATTGGTTATATCTGCAATCACTCACTAATCTTATATTTCTAGTCACCTATAGTTTCTTAAAAGATAAGGCATTTTTAACTGGACACATACATAAAGATATTCAAATCCTTGAGGCACCCAACCAAATTTTACTGATGAGCCAAATAATCTGCTGCATTAATATGTCACATCTTTTGATTTCAGTAAAAGGCCCTTTAATGACATTTTCTACATTCCAAAATTCTTCCATTTTAGAGCATATCAAGAAAGGTATGTTAGCACTTGATGACATGCATAAGCACTTATGTTCCCTTATTCATTCAACACACACACACACACATACATTCATGCATGTAACTTCTTACATTAATATACAATACACTCATGGACGTCCAATTTTGTACAATTCTTCGCCTACCAATCAAATACGCCCACTCCATTCTCCCCAGCCTCTGACATGATCTCCAATCTGATAAACAACAGTTAAACAATCCTGTCATCTCTCTAGGTCTGAAGAAAATTCTTCAGAAAGGCTGGGAGTGTGTGCAAAACCAGCATAGAACCCTTGCCTGGACTTAAAGGCCCTGGGCTTGCTTCCGGAGAACTTGAGGATAGAAGAAAGAAAATTCTTCAGAAAATCTCATTGTATGTGCCATTCATGCTCATTTCCTGGTGCTTGGTTTAGTGACAATTTTAAGGGAATATCTACCATTGCACTAAAACCCCAGTTCAGTGCATCTTTTCTTTTTTTCTCCTGCTTTCTTTCTCTCTTTTCTCCCTTTTTATTTCAGAACAGTAAGTGGAACCTAGGACCCTTGCCACTACACCTTAGTCCTTATATTTTTAAAACATGATCTCACTATACCCAGGCTGGCCACATGCATGCTACACAGAGTAGGCTGCCATCAACCTCATGATTCTCCCACCTCAGACTCCACACACTGTGATCACAGGAGTGCATCTCCATGCCTGGTTACTTGACTCTTTAGAAACTGTTATAGCTTACAGCTTGACCCACACCAATGCCATGTCCCTGTACATTCTTTTCATTCAACTTTCATGAAAATTTATCTCTCTCATCTATTGTGTCCCAAAAGCTCTCAGAGTTTTCACCCTTAAGTAGTAGTGTGAGGCTACTGTTCAAGACAAAAGAGGTTCGTGAATTCAATGTTATATGAAATAAAATTCAGATAAAACTAACTTCTAAATTCCCTTTTAGATTTCCCTGAAAGAAAATACAGTAGGTAGGTGTCCTCTAATTACAACTGAATGTTCCTTAAGTGCTAACTAGTACTCTAAATAAACTAAAACCTCTACCTAGTAGCAATTGAACTTTGATTTATTTATGCATTTTTAATGTTTTCTTTTCTTTCTTTCTTTATTTCTTTTTTTGAATAAAGAATTTCAGTAGTTATATCAAATATCTGGCAGGGAGGAGACAAAAAAACTACTTTTTAACATTGCAACCTTTTTATGGAAAATTCTCTCAATTATAAATACCTGTTATTCAGACTAAATTTGAAAGGTCTGCCTATTTGAAATTTAACTACACATAGAAAACAGATAGATTAACCTATCTTAATAAGATTTCTTTCCAGAAGCCTAACAGTTTAGATATGCTCTGACACAGGAATTAATATTAACTCCACAAGCTTCTGTGCCGCTCTTCTGATTCTGATTGAGGGTAAAGACACAGCTGAGAAGGAGAGGGAAATGATTCAAGGGCCACTGAACAGATTTAGCCAAGAAATCTTTTTAGATCTATTCTAAATTGCCTTAAGTTAATAGGGCCTGCCACTACCTGATTGAATTCCTGGAGAGCAGTCTAGTCTCTAAATGGGCCTGATAAGAATGCTCTACTTCAAAGATGACCTACAATGACTATTTTAAACTACTAAACCAGAAGCCTCAGGACAAGACTTTAAAAAGAGCAAATCAGAGGAATGAGAGAATAGAAAACCTATGAAGCACCCACTATTGTTCATGCTTTCCTTGGCAATCTTAGTTGCCAATCATATCATATCTTTACTTACATCTCATTCACAGAAGTTTTAACATCTCTGAACAAAGATGCAACTAAATTAATGACAAAGAACCAGGGCTTGGAGAGATAGATGGCTCAGTGGCTAAGAGCACTTGCTGCTCCTCTAGAGGACCAAACTGTGGTTCCTGGCACCCACGTTAAGAAAGCTCACAGCCTGCAACTCCAGTTCCAGAGCACCTGATACCTTCTTCTGTTCTTCATAGGTGCCTGTTCATACATAGGCTGCATCCACATGAACATAAATGCACACATAAAAATAAATGACTCTTTCTTTCAAAAGATGCATACATTTAAATAAAAGTACCCTATTTGAAGTGACATACAAACCTGAATACTCCATGACTTCCTCAGGGGACTTGCCTTCCACCTCTCGAGCTATATTATCAATATCATCTCTCCCATACTTCTCATTAGCTTTAATAAACTGGTTAAAATCTCGCTTAGTCCAGTTTGTGAAACCCTATGAATACAAATTTAAACATCATCAGTAGATGGCAAATTAATAAAGAGTTACTATCCTACTTATATCTGAACAATGATGCATGAAAAGCAGTTTAAAATAGTTTAATGTGTGCCCTTTTATAAAGTTCATTTCTTTAATGTGGAATCAAAAGCTCAGTTTGAGTTGGTAAAGAAATAACTGCTTTTTGTTGTTAAAAAAATGTACTTTTCAGGTACTCTAACTTGCTTTATAATCTTAAGACATTGTATGGCCTTAATTCCATATTTCCAGATGCCCACAACATTAAACTACAATTCTGATATTAATTCTAATGTAAATGCTTAAGTTCTGATATCCCAGTGTCCCAATGACTTTTCCCACAGATCTGTTCTCATATAAATTGTGTGTGTGTGTGTGTGTGTGTGTGTGTGTGTGTGTGTAAGAGAGAGAGAGAGAGAGAGAGAGAGAGAGAGAGAGAGAGAGAGAGAGATGTGGACGTGTTGAATTAAAAGAACACTGAAAGAAAATCCAGGAAGAATGCAAAATGTTCTTTCCATCATTCCTGACTACAATGAATAAATAATTTCAGTTCAAAATTGTATTCATCAGGACCAGCACGATGGGACAGCAGTTGAAAGTGCTTACCATACCAGCCTGAAAACTGAGCTCAAGCCCTACATCCCACTGTGGAACCAAAGAACTCATTTTCAAAAGTTGTCCTATGACCTTTCCATAGCTGCTAAACATGTACATGCCTCTTTTAATAATAATAAATAACATGATTTTTAAAGTCTGTACTCATAAATAGGTCTTCTGTAAATACAGTACTCAGGCATCTGAACTGTTTTACTGAAATACGTAACAAACAGTGTTTTAGGTCACTTTGCAATTATTATTCTATCAATGGTATTGTAGGTCAGTTGGCAGAAACCTTGCCTAGCATGGGCGAAGCCCTGAGTTCGAGTCAAAGCAACACATAAATCAGTCATGGTGGCACATGCCTGTAATTCCAACAGGCAGGATATGAAGTCAGGAGGATCAGAAGTTCAAGGTCATCCTCAACTACAGAATGAACTCAAGGCCATCATGGGAAACAAGAAACTCTAAAATAAAAACACAACCTTAAGCATTAAATTTGCAGCATCAGAAAAAGATGGCTTAAATTCAACTCTGAAGGACAAAAAAACTTGATTATGCTTCTAATTATAAACTCAATTTTCTCAATTGAGATTACATATTCACATTATATTGTATATTCAGAATGTATTATAAAAAGTATAGCATTCAAAGGGCACAACTTTATTTTTGTGCTCAGGAAATAAGTTTTGAAATTAAAATAAAAGGAAACATTAATATTTAAATGTTTTATTCTGTGGTTGTTCTTAAAACTCTGCCAACTGCAATTATCTTTCGCACTAAATTTTGGTGACTTCCAGGCATTTGTTCAAAAATTTATGAAAGTATTTTGTCAAAATTCATTAAATAAAATCATATAATATTAAAAGAAAAAGGCCTGTATCAACATATAAAAAACTCTTATTTTACTTTTAATTAATTCATATTCCTAAGACACAGTGTGATATTGTAAAGTACATTCTACAACTTGTGTATATATCGCCTCAAGCATTAATCCTTCCTTTGTGTGAAAAACATTTCAAACTACCAGCTAACAATTAGAGTGAAGAATTTCCTACTACTGCGCCTCGCACATTGTTCCAAAAATTGTTCAAGAAATAAAGTTAGCTTGCTAAGGCAGAGCTATAAATTCACATTTTGTTTATCTTACCAGAACTCATTTCAGAAGTGTGATACAAAATTTTTCAAAGCAATAATTACTTGAAAGCATTAAGGTGGAAACCTTCCCTATTTAATATTAGCTTTTAATTACATAATGATCACATTAAAATGCTTCAGGAATTTCTTATTATTGTATTCACATTCTTTCTTAAGAACTCTTAACTTCCTTCAAAAGGAATTTTTCATAAACAAAGAAAAAATTGTATAGTATACTTTCATGGATCAAGTCAATCAAAGAAATTTAATTTTCAGGTATATATTGGAAATTATTATTTAATAAAATTCAAATCTGGATCCACTGACATTATTATAATTGGTAAAGGCATGTCTTATTTTTAAAGCTTTTAAAACACTTTTGTTTTTCATGTATATCTATCTTCACCCAATATTTCCAAGAGAGTATCTTCTACAAAGGGAATTTTCTAAAAAATAAAGATATGTTGTCAAAATGTGTGTTTATGTGTATGTCAGATTAGACAAATGTATATACTAAAAAGCAGGTATTATTATCATTTTTTTCTATTGGTTGACTAAGAGTAGTTTAGACACTTAAAATAGTTTACTTGTGTGAGAAGTTTATCCTTCTCTTCAGTCTCTTGTGGTGTGAGAGGTTCCGCTCCATCAATCTTTTTTTGCTCTTCTCTTTGAGCTATAGCTGGGTTAGGGATCTCAGGATTTCTTGGGACCTAAGGACAAAAGAGAAATGAATAAACTTATGAGAAAAATTAATCAGAAAAAGTACACATACACATACTAATCTGGAGAGTTGTCTCAATAGTAAACAGTGGAACCTCAGAAGTAGATGATTCGTGTCTTCTCTACATTTCTACCACTATGGTTTTATCCTAATTAAAACCATTCTTATACTGCATGGCATAATATTTGAGGATTACAGCCCATTTATAAATGAATGCCACATTGTAGTTTACATCTCATTACACTGTGTAACAAAATACATCCTTATCATGTGGCATTGTATAGAATAAACACACATTTTGGTATTTACTGTCTAAAGCTTCCTGGTAGTATATAGCAGTGTATACAGCAGCACTGCACCTAAAGATGACAGCCAATGTTCTGGTTGCCTTAAGTCATGAAAACAATAGAGTGCTTTCATTCCCTGATAGAGGTTGTAAAGACAGTGTTTGATTTAAGAAAGGTAGTCAAGAGAGAGTGGTAACATAAAGAAGGATACAAAGCAATGACGAATTTAAGAAGTATGTGCAAAGGGAATGTATGGTAGAGCAAACCAACAGCTGTGATGGAACCATCATTCTTGGGAAAAAAAACTTGTGACTAGCAGTGACCAATAAAGATAATAATTGTGCTCTTTAAACTACAGAACTTCAAAACCACTGACAACCAAGAAGAAAGCATGAACCGGAACCACTGGGGACAGAAGCTGAGATTTCTGAGGAATCCAGCAGTCATCTGCATCTCAGAATGGTAACTTGGAAGGACTCGCTGCATCCATCCGGGTGTGCATGTGGTCCACTGGAGTTCACAACATTTGGACAGCACTCCTTTTATGAAAGGACAAATCTGTTTCCAGTCTTGAAGCCTCCTATCATTACTACAAACATCTGGAAACACGATGCAGCTCAATGATTTAAGACAGCAGGTACAGAACATGTGTAGTACATTTTATAGTATTCCATTATACATGAAAAATGAAAAGCTTGGCAGTAAGTCTTCACTGTTTGGAATGCACACGTAATATAAATGACTCATTCCCTAGAAACGTCAAATAGACATACCACAATAAAATTATAGCATATATTACAGGACATTTTTCTCATTGTTATATATATTTTATAGCATTTAAAATTGTATCATTATAACTTAAAGGTGCACATTTTAAAAGTGTTATATCCAACATTCTCCAGATTAAAAACTTACCAAATACATACTTTAAAAAAATACTGGTTATTAAAAAGCCAATTAATTTATAACCATTAGTACCAGATAATCAAATCAATGTATACTGACTGTATATCATATGCTTAGTACTAAATAAGTGTGGATTGATATACTGGACACAACTCTTGCCCAAAAGAAATTCCCAAACCTCCTGTGATTTTGGCCTAGTTTTACCAGATGTGCTGGCACACAACTGTGATATTAGCACTTGAAAACCAAAGTAGGAAGACTGTAAGTTTGAGGCCAGTTTGGTCTACCTTGTGAGTTCAAAGAATAGCTGGGTTAGGGCTGGAGAGATGGCTCAGTGGTTAAGAGCACTGAGTGCTCTTACAGAGGTCCTGAGTTCAATTCCCAGCAACCACATGGTGGCTCACAACCATCTGTAATGGGATCTGATGCCCTCCTCTTCTGGTGTGTCTGAAGACAGCTACAGTGTACTCACATAAAATAAATAAATCTTTAAAAGAAAAAAAAAGAATAGCTGGGTTACATGACAAGAGCTATCTCATAAAAAGAGAAAGGATGGACTATGCTAGAGAGAGGAAAGTAAAAGAGAGGGGGCGGTGGTAGGAAAAGGAGAGGAAAGAAAGGAAGAGGAAGAAGAAATGGAAGAAAAAGAAATGAAATGACCAGACAGTAATTAAAACCCTAAAGTTCTGGGGAGATGGGAAGTAAAAAGTTTTCTAGACCTGCACAATATAAGCAAAAGCATGAAAGTAGAAATGCACAGGAATACATAGTAGTTGTATTAGGCACACTTTATGCTGAGGAGTGTGAAACTTTGGGTTCTATTGCAATCACTGGGAAAAGTGTTGGGACTAATATTGGGAAATGAAGAATAACAACAATAAAAGCTTGGGACTCAGAATGTCCCATACTCCATGAGGGGCTTTTGATCATGGTAGTAAAGTACCACAAAAACCTTATTTTTACTATGGTCCCTCCAGTACCTGGAGCAAAGTACAGAAGCTACCTGAAGGGCTCTCTAACAGGCCCAGCGCATTACAAAGATAGTACAGGCAGAGATTGCCCTGCCCCCCTCCCTTACTAAACTATTAGATTCCCTCATTCAGGCACTTCCACATTCCAAACCTAGCCACCAAGGTCCATTCTTTTATCTGGCTACTTCCTTGTGCCTGACACATTCCTGAGGCTGGTCACCAAGGTCCAGCTATCAAAACAACAAGGTCCAGTTATCAAAATGCATTATTGGGTTACACTGATTAACATGTCCAATCAGGGATAGCTCAGATTTCCCCCTTTTCTCCTTAAAAACCATGCCAGCAGAGACACCTGTTGTTGTCTTTGCCAGATCCAGAGGCAGCAACCCACCATCCATCTTGAACCCTCTGAGGTAAAATAAACCTCTTTCATGCTGAGATTTTGGTGTCTGGGTGTGTTCTTTCTCCGAGTCCAGAGGCAGAAAACTGCTGAGACATTATAACTTGGAAATGAAGTACAGTGACAAAAGAAATAGAAAAAGCATAAATAAAACATGAAATGTAGGGGTTGATGAGAGGGCAGTGTCATTGCAAATAGCTCAGTAGATAAGGGCAATCCCTGTAACCCAGACAGTGGTGGAAGGAAAGACCTGACTCCCACAAGTTGTCCTTTGACCTCCAGGGCCACACAGTGGTGTGGGCTCTCTCTATCCCCTCAAAATAAATAAATGAATAAAAAGGAGCTAGATTCCATGAGAGAGTAAAAACAAAAAACTTATTGCTTAGGAATTCAGCAAGATTTTATAGAAATATGGATTGCTAAATTAAATGTGGCAGCACAGAAAATGAGAGTAGTCGCCTGAAATCAGCTCCCCATAGCTTAACAGGCAGCCCACAATGACACATTACCAAAGCTCACAAAGTGCATGGAACCTCGTCCATTTGTCAAATGTTTATATCTGTCCCTAAAGAAATCATTTGGAGATAGATACAGGAACGTCCTGAAGATTTGTGCAGCTTTAAATATGGCCAAACGCTTTTTGTTCATGCTCTTAAATCGACCACAAGTTAAAATTTCAATTGTCACCCTCTTCCAATGATAAGACTTTAGTGAATAAGTACATTAAATATCTACTCCTTTAATTGTAGAGAGTAATAAAGCCTCTGAAGATGTCCAACTTACAGCAGGGTCAAAGTTTGGGTGGGAAAGAATTGACACCTCCCCCTCCAGCCACAACCGTTCTTCCCAGCCCCCAATGGAATCTTTTAACTGAAAAATCTTACTAGCCACACAAATGCTGTGGCCTCAGTCTACCGAATGTGGAAGGAGAGACAGTAGAAACAAAAATGCTACTTGCTAATAAGCAGACTCTCGCAAATATGTATGAACAACTGCTTCAGAACTAGTGAGCCCACACCAGGTATATGCCTTTAATCCCAGGACTGGAAGGCAGAGGCAGGCAGAATTCTAGGAGTTTGAGGTTAGTGTGATTTACATAGAGTTCCAGGCCAGCCAGCATTGTATAGTGAAACCCTATCTCAGAGCAAAAACAGAAGCAAGCAATTGAGCCCCTTACTAGCCCTTTCTTCAATCAATGTAGGGTAACACTTTGGAGATTCAAAATAGACAAATCATCATCATTACTACAGTGTGACAAGCTATGGACCATACCTATTTCCTCTTACCCCATATTCTAACCTGAGGTTATGTACTATATGTGACCAAGGGGAGCTATGAACGCAGTCCAACACAAAACCATAAATGTATTTAAAAACACAAGATTATTTTATTTTTTATAATTCAATTGTATGGGTCTTGAGGGTGAATATCATAGATGACAGGGTCATGCTAAAATGACAAAAGACTGGACGCCTCTAAATGATTATTACTACAAACATCAAAAGGGGAAGGAGCTCGAGTTTTTGAGAACCTGTGTATAGAAAACATCAAGTAACTCCACTACAGCAGCTTTGCTCCCATAAAAATAAACTATTGCTTCATTTATTTTGTAACTTTGATGAGTTTTCTAGATGTATAGGGTAGAAATCAATATTAAATATAAATAAATATATATCTTTGAATTTTTTGTTTACATTTATTGTATATGTGTTGTGTGTGGGTGAGCATATGCTACAACATGTGCGGGAGGGCCAGAGGACAACTTGAGGGAGTCACTTCCCTCCTCGCACTATATGAGTTCCAGAGATTAAACTCAGGTCCTTAGGCTTGGTAACAAAAGACCTTTACTGGCTGAGCCATCTCTCCAGCCCAATCCTAGGAATTTCTTAAGATACATATAACGTTATCTTTAAAGCTCTGTAGATGATTAACTCTCCATGCTGATGGCTGTACTCTGACTCAAACATGAGACCCTTCCAATTAGATAACCCACCTTAGCTCAGATCCATAGTTCTTAGGAAAGAATGGAAGAGGCAAAGTTCAGAAAGTTTAAGCAACTGGAATGTAGTATTTATCTTCTAAATCCTCACCTAGGTATTCCTAAATGAGACTCCCAGTAAATCTTTAGATGCACAGTGGAAGTCCAAGGTGGAACAAAAGAGTGTATAACTAGGAAGAGAACAGCAGAGCAATGGCTCTTCTCTCATCTCCAACATCATGCCTGTCACAACTGCAGCCCAAAGTTTCCCATCCGTCTCTCATTTTCATATTTCAGCAGTCTTCTGGATAGTTTTCCTAATAAATGTGTTGGTCCCCGTGTTACATTCAAGACTATAATTTGAAAATATAAATTGTCAATGAGATGGCTTAGCATGTAGGGGCTCTTGCAACAGAAGTCTGACAACGTGAGTTCAGTTCCTGGATCCCATATGGTAAGAAGGGAGAACTCCAAAATGATGTCATGCTCTGATTTCCTGTGCATAGCATGCATAGGAACTTACATGCATGTGTGGTGTGTGTGTGTGTGTGTGTGTGTGTGTGTGTGTGCATGTGCATGCGTGTGCTCACGTGCGTGCATGTGCGCACACACACACAGAGTTTAAATAATTCTGCAAAATGTAAATCTGATCAGCCTTTACCACTTATTCGTCCTACAACTCAGAAAAAGTCTACTATGCCTCAGTTACTCATTTGTAAAATAAAGATGTAGTTCCTATAATGAGGATGCCAGGCTAATGTTTATACAGAACTTGGAACTTTATGAAACACAAGGAAAGCTTAGATGAATATTATTTTGCCACCCACCCACATCTCCACTTTGAAGGCATCTGAGTGGTTTCCTTTACTCTGAAGTTAAATTTCAGCCTTGTTGTGACCTACACATATCTCCACCTGTGATCCCACTCAACCTCTGGAAAACTGCCTCCTCTTCCCCACTTCAGGGCTCTGTTTGACACAAAGAATTATGGTGACCTAATCTCTTCTCTCCTACACTTTACTGGCTCCATTCCATCATCTTATAAACCTTGGCTTAAGTGACTCTTCCCTAGGGAGCATTGCCTCCATCTTCCGCACCACTTTGTATACCTACCAAAGGGCCTGACAGCCACCCTTCATAAATACAGATAACGCCACTGCACTGTAATGCCTGTCTCTGGCATTATAATCTAAATTCTCAGATTCTGTCATTTCTTTATCATCATTATTACTACTAGTAGTACTACAATTACTACTACTGTTAGGACTTTATTGCTTGAGTACATTTGTGTGCTTATGCCACTAGGGTAGAGGCTGTGAACTATATTTCTAATGGATGATCTTTTTTTTCCGAATTCTATCCTACTGAGTGTCCCTTAAGTCCATTTAGACATCTGTTGGTTACCCTAGATATATAAGTGCCACATTTGCAGCCTTGGGTACCATTCTGATCATTGTGTTTAGGTTTTAGAGCTGGATAGGACTTTTTTTATTCAATATATTTTTTATTTACATTTCAAATAATTTCCCCTTTTCTGCCCCTCCCACTCACCAAAAGTCACATAAGCCCCCTTCCCTCCCCCTGTTCTCCTACCCACCCCTTCCCACTTCCCTGTTCTGGTTTTGCCCTATACTGCTACACTGAGTCTTTCCAGAACCAGGGGCCACTCCTCCGTTCTTCTTGGACATCATCTAATGGATGATCTTAATAGCATTGTGTTAATCAGTGAATTTTACTTTCAGAATCAGATGGAATTTAGTACTCTTATCCTTTCATTTCCCCTGAAGATGCCTACAGACAGCAACTATTTCCTTAGTTAAATAGTAATAATCTTCAGGAAGGCTGGGAGTGCATCCTTTAGACTTATGAATTCCCATGATTATATTTCCCAGCACAACAGATACTAAAGAGCAGACTGAGCTGATGGAGTCTGGCCCTTTTCGGTCAGTTTGTAAATGTGCTGCCTCAAACAGGCAGATGTCAACTCCATTCAAGTAACAATACTGCAGCAAAGAGGATTGTCAACAAGAACAGGTCATTTCCAGGAGCGTGTCTGTGTCCCATCATGGCAGTAATCCAGCAGCCAAGTTTGTTTATCATTTCCTCCCAAGCGCCTAATCCAGCACCTAACACAAAGCAGTGCTCAATGAATGGGTATTAAATGGAACCAGGCCCCCTTTCACCTTTACCATTCTCTACTGCTTTCTATGAGGGGAGGGAAATTAAAGAGCAGAGCGCAAGAATGTGAACTGCATAGCATCTTGCACCTCTCCACACAAACTTTTCCTCTAGTCTTCCACCCCCTCCCTCTTCCTTCCTCTTAGCCCTTGCAGATGTCTGTTCATTGCTCTGTCTTATAAGGTTTCTTCCCTCCTCTGTGTTCTTCCAGCTGGCCACCACTCAAATAATCATTCTGAGACCTTGCTCCTAACCACAAACTGCCTGTACTAAAAGGCACTGTTTACATTCTATCTGGATCTGTGACCAGAATGTAGTGGGCACTGGAATTCTCACAGGGAACAAAATCACACTATCTCCAAAGAAGGCACATGAATAGTTCCATCATCTGTGATGAAGTAGTCTTTTTTTTTTATTGTTGTTACTTGACTACCACTTGGCCCACCTCCCAAATGACATGCCATACCACTAATAAACACAATCCTTTTTTAGGACTACAGAAACGAGCAGGGTTATAGCACATGCAGAAGTAGCTGAGAATGTCTGGATAGAAAGAGTACAGTATTTAATGTGTAATAAGTGGGTTTGAGGCAGCAAGGCAACCTCATTAGCTCTGTGACCTTGAACAAAGTAACTGAACCTTGCTGAACTTCAGTTTCCTCACCAAGCAGACAATCAAACCCGTATAATGAAGCTGTTAGGATCAAATGAAATATATGTTAAAGCAGTGGGTAGATTATACAATGTTCTGCACAAATATTTCATTTAGTAGACAAGATCTAGTATTCCAATTAATTCTCCTTTCAAGTCTTACTGATAACACCTGATAAAAGACACTGAAAATAATGTTTATACCAAGAATGATTACAAACAAAAGTGAACTTCCATACACCTGTTTACAGTGGGAAATTAACTATTCAATAACTAACAGTTTGCAATTTGCATTTTGTCTCTACATTGCATTCACGTTCTTTGAAAGTGGTCTTATGTATACCCTAAGCAGTCAAACATGGTTGCTTTACTCTGCTACACTGTCCTACAAATGATTCTTTCCAGTTTAACCACATTTCTCTAACAATATCATAACTAACCCATGTATATTATCTTTAAGTTCATCAGTTTTCTGAAACAAGGTCTCATTGTCCTTGAAATCACTGTGTTAGTTTGAATATACTTGGCCCAGGGAGTGGTACTATTAGAAGGTGTAGTCTTGTTGGAGGAAGTATGTCACTGTGGGAGTGGGCTTTGAGACCGTCCTCCTAGCTTCCTGGAAGTCAGTCTTCATCTAGAAGCCTTCAAATGAAGATGTAGAACTCTCAGCTCTTCCGGTACAATGCCTGCCTAGATGCTGCCATGTTCCTGCCTTGATGATAATGGACTGAATCTCTGAACCTGTATGCCAGCCCCAATTAAATGTTGTCCTTATAAGAGTTGTCTTGGTCATGGTGTCTGCTCACAGCAGTAAAACCCTAAGACAATCACTATACAGTCCAAACTGCCCTCAAATTTGCAGTCCTCCTGCCTCAACTTCCTAAGTGCTACAATTACATAAAGACATATACTACTACACTTGGGTGTGTATATGTTTTTTTAAAACTTCACACATACAGAACAAGGAAGACTTTTTTGCTATGATTCAAATATAACATTCCCAATATATAAAAATACTGTAAACATTCAAGAGACCCACTCTAGTTCAGAAATACAAATTAATTTTCTAAATATATAGAGTTTCTCTCAGTATATTCCAGCTACTAATCAAAATAATTTATCATAGTTCCAACTCTAATAAAGGTGGAACAAAATAAATGCTAAAATATAACTTCCAATTCATAAAACAGAAATTTTCTTAAAATTACAATTCTGCTGATACTTTAAATTTTTTCTTTATAATAGTGATTCCCATAACTTTGATCAACCATCCTCACTGACTATGAAGTCAACTTTTACATACAGAAATAACCTTGTATTATTAATCTTTCAAGGATATAGATATACTATTGCAACCCCTAAATTTTATTTACTAAAATTTACATCTGTATATGCAAAAGGGAATTTTGAATTCTAAAGATCATTTTATTTTAAAATTATATGAATCATTCTCATATGATTTGTTATCTTTGGCATCTAAGTGACCACTAATTAGCAACAGAGCTTTTATTAACTTTTGAGCAATAGACACAAAAATACTCTTTCTTAGTTCTATTAAAGAAAATCATTTAAAAATAATATCATATATCAAAATTCATTTCCAATCACATACTGGTTCTTTCTACATATTCTTTAACAATCCAAACACTAAATCTATTAAAATAACATTACAGGTGTTACTGTTGAAATATTGGAGACCAATTGCTTTCATTGACGTCCCTTTTGAGTGGTTTGAAAGTTGAATCATTACTACTAGTTCAAAACGTTGTTATGTGCTCTTATATTCTTTAAAAGTAAATAGAAGTAAATTGAGTGCATTGTCTATTTTAACCAGTGCTTGCTGTGTTGTTATATTTTAGGACCAATGATTTAGCAATAATATAAGAAAATTAGAATAACAAACCACGTTATAAGAGAATTCTACAACAGTACACAAGATTATTGAGAAAAGAAGAAATGATTCAATACTTGAGAGTACTTGATGCTTTTCCAAGTTCATTTCCCAACACACACACAGTGGCTCACAGCGACCTATAACTTTGTTCTAGGGAACCTAATACCCTCTTCTGGTTTGTATGGATACTATGCACATGTATGGTGCACAGACAAACATGCAGGTGAAACACTCATAACAAATAAAATAATTTTAAAATATTATAACACACTTATTTTTAAATTTACCTTATAACCTATAGTCTTCCGATAATAAAGAATTTCCTTTTCCAGAAGTTCAAATAAACGTGGTGGAAAAAATTGAAAATCTTGAACATTTGGCTGTTTTGGAGGCCGAGGAGCCTGGGAGAAAAAAAATATATTACATACTATTATATACACAGACATACTTGTTTTCATGAAACACAACTAATATAAGTCACTCTAGTGATTTTTTGTTTTACATTTGAAAAATTAAATACAATAGAATCCATTCATATAGCTGCTTCCCATCAAGTTTTTGCTGTGTTGTTATATTTTAGGAAGTAATAAGAAAATCTGAATCCTAAACCATGTTATAAGAACATTCTACAACAGCACCTAAGAAGTGGCCCTGTACAGTTTTACCTTTGGGATCTTTGGCTCGCTGACACGTAAAGCCTCTCTAAAATAGGCATCCACTGCGTAGTTGGCTTTTCGCTCTCGTTTTGGAGGTTCAATCCATTCCACTGTACCCATCTACACACAACAAGCAAGAACAAGAGGTTCAATTACTGCAAACTATTTCCTCAGCACCACATGTAATAAGGCAGCAATTAGAAGCAATTAAAGCCTGCTTCATACCTC
The DNA here is from genome assembly GCF_947179515.1 of Apodemus sylvaticus. Lineage (NCBI taxonomy): Eukaryota > Metazoa > Chordata > Mammalia > Rodentia > Muridae > Apodemus > Apodemus sylvaticus. The sequence goes on from NC_067495.1 coordinate 126,818,336, forward strand.
CTGCTTCTACCTGCAAAGCTCCACAACACTGCTGTAGATCAAGTTTAAGAGTAAAGATATTTTTATTGTTGTTGTTTTGCATTTTTGAAGATAATTTTCAAATTAGTCCCTCCTTCATCGAGAAAATCCACATAATCTGTTTAGCATCTAATGCCAATTAAGTAAATAAGGAGTAACTCTCATAAAAAGAAAAGTAATACTGATTCTGGTAACTTTAAACATACAATAGATCAGACAAGAAAATGACAAGAAGCAGCATGTCAGTCACATCTTCAAATCAAGAAAAAAAAATGTTCAAAGGGAACTTTCAAGAAAGGTAAGCTGTAGTGCATTGGAGAAAAGTCACTAGAATCAGATTCAGATTTGAATCTGAATCCTAGCATTTCACTGATCATGTCTTTGAGGATTATTTCTGCTTTTCATGAAATGAGAATACTTAATACTTACCTGTAGGATTAACTATGACCACTAAGGATCTGGGAATCTAGTTCAGTAGTATCATGTATGATTAACTTTTTTGAGTCATTAGGTTGGAACCACAACACCAAACACAGTAACTTCAACAGTTAAACATAAGGTATTATTACACATGAAAACTAGTATTACCATTGGCTTTCAGCATTACAAAAGCTACCCCATTGACAGCTAGAAAATGCATTTTAATTGTCAACAAACAAAACTGACAACACAAAGTTCTCGAATCCAAGGAAATTTTTTCTCATTCCTGTTTTTCTCAATTTCATGGTTTTTAGCACAGTGACTTTAAAATAAAATGAGCCATGGGGCCTTTAAAAGGCCATTCATGTATCATTAATTGTCCTATCTCTTACCTTAAGGTTGATTGCAATATTGCATCATAGGCAAAAAGTGGATGGCAAGGCTGCCTGTGACTCAGTGGTAAAACAATTGCTTATCATGCACAAGGCCCTTGGTTCAATCCCCAAACCACTTAAGAAAACTATGGATAATAAACTAAGGATAATAAGGGTGCTTAGGGATCATGTGAGGGATCTCACATGGTCCAGACAAGTAAATCCCAAAGTTAGGGTGGATAAGTCAAGTCTGTTCAATAACAAAGAAGAGTTTTTGTTCATTCCTAAGAATCATACCAATGTGCAAACTTACCAAAAAAACAACACCATTATGCAATATAATTTAACACAGTAGCTCAGTGGTAGACTGTTTGCATAGAATACCCAAGGGCAAGATGGCAAACAGTGAAAGGAACTACCCTGAGAGAGGGAGGAATCCCAGCACTTCAGAATTAAAACACAAGCTGTCATCTGTTCGAGAGGCTGTAAATGAGGTTTTTCTAAATCATATTTGTTTATTTATTTGTGTGTGCACATGTGTGTATGTATGCATGCATGTTCATGCCAAGTCGCACCTGCGAAGATCAGAGAACAACTTTTAGGAGTCGGTTCTCTCCACCATACGGATCCCAAGGACTGAACTCAGGCTGTCAGGCTTTCACTGAGCCATCTTGCTCACCCTATAAAGTGAGATTTCTTAATTACAAGAACGGTTAGAGGAAATGGCCTTTAATGTCTCTAAAAGATTATAAGAAATTATAATGTGACTACTCCTCCGTTCTTCTTGTACCTCATTTGATGTGTGGATTATGTTTTGGATATTCCAGTTTTCTAGGTTAATATCCACTTATTAGTGAGTGCATACCATGATTGATCTTTTGAGACTGGGTTACCTCACTTAGTATGATGTTCTCCAGTGAAGCAGTATAGAACAAAATCAGAACAGGGAAGTGGGAAGGGTTGGGTGGGAAAACAGGGGGATGGAAGGGGACTGATGGGACTTTCGGGGAGTGGGGGTCCAGAAAAGGGGAAATCATTTGAAATGTAAATAAATATATCAATAAATTAAAAATAAAAAATAAAGAAAAAAAGAAAAAAAGAAATTATAATGTGGGTGCCTAAATAAAATAATATCCACATCTAGGGCTAGAGATCAGTGGTAGAGAACTTGCCTCACATGTAAGAAGCCCAGGGTTCAACACCAAACAAAGGAAAAAAAGAACAGTGGAAGGAAAAGAGGGAAGGAATAAGGTAAAGGAGGAGATGAATTGAGGCTTTTGTACCAAATGAGTTCTTGTATTAGGTGACAGTAACAGGGACAAAAAGATTTTATAAATAGCTCAGGAGATGGCAACAGAGGAAGCTGGCATCTAGTGAGCCCAATCAGTGAACTTTGGTTTCAAGTGAGAAACACTGCCTCAATATATGTCATCAGATATCAACCTCTGGCCTCTATACACATATGAATAGACATGTACACCAACGTTAATATGAACATACATGCTTACAAAAATGTTTTATAAATAACATAATTTAACATTTCAAAAGCAAAACTTTATACTTGAAACTAACTTTTTAAAAGTAATGGATTTGGCCATCCAATCAGTGTTTGTTTGAAAATCTAGATGTTGAAGTTTGAAATAAATGTTAAAGGCCAGTTCTTGACCTTTCAAAAACAGAATAAATTATGCTGAATTAGCTTGTTTGAGATGAAAGAAAGTATATTAATACTAACATATTCAAGTCAATTTATAGAATTTACTAAGCATGCCAGTAATATAATGTAACTGATTCAACAAATCATAAATGTAAATCTACCTTAACATATAATTTCTAAGATTTATAAACAATATACCTTCAGATTTTCAATTCTCCTTAGAAACAAAGTCAACCTAATTTATGATCCTATGTAGAAAGCATGAATGTACAGAAATAATATGTAATCTCAAATGAGAATACTCAAAAAAACTTATTTTTAGCTATTATTGTTAATGTTAGACATTCCATTATAAAAATCATCATAACCATTAAAATATATCTTATCTGGGGCTGGAGAGATGACTCAGCTGTTAAGAACACTGGCTGTTCTTCCAAGGGACCCAGGTTCAATTCCCAGCAACCACATGGCAGCTCACAATTGTCTGTGACTCCAGTTCCATAGGATCTAACACCCTCACACAGACATACATGTCAGCAGAACACCAATATACATAAAATAAAAATAAATAAATTATATATCTTATCTATAAATTATCATGTTCGCTAGAAATCAAAGCACAGAAAAGCCAGGGCTACACAGAGAAACCCTGTCTTGAAAACCCAAAAAAAAAAAATGCACAGAATAGCTATGTATTATACATACACTATTATTTTACTAACACTAATCTTATTCTAAAACTGTGAATGGAGCTAGGAATGTATTTCACTAGCATAGGATTGCTGAGCATGAAGGGGTTCCATGACTGAAAAAAAAGAAATTCCAATGATATTTAGGTTCTATTGATATTTTTTTCAACTTTATAAAACAGTCTTAGTACAAATAACCCATAGGAATAATTGGAGAATAAATAAAAGTCATATCATATAATTAGATCTAAAAAACATATTAGGCAGGCAATTTCCTCCCTGTGGAGAAAGGCCATCACCTCCATCTAAGCAGGATAAAGTACAAAGCATTCTGGTTAAAACTGCAAATAAAACAGACAAATATAAGTCAAAAAACAAAAGCTATCAGAGGCAGACCACAGCAAGAAAGCTTTGTCAGTATAGTGGGTGTGAGGCAATTTAAAATGGTTTAACTCTCATTTTTCAGTAAAACCAAGATCTGAAAAGGAGTTTTTCTTTAATAAAACATTTCTATCTGTTCAAAACCATGTTTTATGGACCAATTTTAGCTACAACGACAGTAAAAAACTATTGTACGTCAAAAATAAATAGACATGAATCTATAGTGATATAAATAAACAAGGACAGAAATAATTGACAGAAAAGGGGTAGCTTCTTCTTACAGAAATTCCCTAGTAGGAAATATAGATGGAATGAGGAAATTGCCCTCAGGCAAACACCAAGACAATAATTCCCCTAATGATGCTAAGATCATTGCTTATACGCTTGAAAACATTCTTAACAAGTTAGTTACCAATTACAAAATTAAAAATACTAAATTTGTAGGAAAGAAACTCAACAGATGCCTTCCCCATCCACTAAGTGAAGAAGGTTAACATCACCCATAAAAATACTCGTTAATCGGCAACCATCAAATTGGGAAAGGATATTCATCAACCCTACATCTGATAGAGGGCTAATATCCAATATATACAAAGAACTCAAGAAGTTAGACCCCAGGGAACCAAATAACCCTATTAAAAAATGGGGTACAGATCTAAACAAAGAATTCTCACCTGAAGAAATTTGGATGGCCGAGAGGCACCTTAAGAAGTGCTCAACATCATTAGTCATTAGGGAAATGCAGATCAAAACAACCCTGAGAATTTCACCTTACACCAGTCAGAATGGCTAAGGTCAAAAACTCAGGAGACAGCAGGTGTTGGCGAGGATGTGGAGAAAGAGGAACACTCCTCCACTGCTGGTGGGGCTGTAAGATGGTACAACCACTTTGGAAATCAGTCTGGCGGTTCCTCAGAAAACTGGACATGACAGTTCCAGAGGACCCTGCTATACCTCTCCTAGGCATATACCCAAAGAATTCCCTGGCATGCAATAAAGACACATGCTTCATTATGATCATAGCAGCCTTATTTATAATAGTCAGAAGCTGGAAAGAACCCAGATGCCCCTCAAAGGAGGAATGGATACAGAAAATGTGGTATATTTGCACAATGGAATACTACTCAGCAATTAGAAACAATGAATTCACAAAATTTTTAGGCAAATGGTTTGATCTGGAAAATATCATCCTAAGTGAGGTAACCCAATCACAAAAGAATACACATGGAATACAATCTCTGATAAGTGGATATTAATTAGCCCAGAAGCCCTGAATACCCAAGGCACAAATCGCATAACAAATGACTCCCATGAAGAAGTATGGAGAAGGTCCTGATCCTGGAAAGGACTGACCTAGCATTGGAGGGGAATATAAGGACAGAGAAAAAGGAGGGAGGTGATTGGAGAAGGGATGGAGAGCAGAAGGTTTATGGGACATATGGGGAGGGGGATCCTGGAAAGGGGAAATCATTTGGAATGTAAACAAAGAATATAGAAAATAAAATTATTAAAAAAACTAGCTAATATCACTGGTATTAATATCTGATAATATGTGCAGGACACAACATTCCTTCTGGAATATTCTTGCCAAAAATACATAATCTCAGTAAAAGCATGAAAAACTATCCAAAAAACATAAAGTGAGAGATAGGTTACAAATAACCAATGAATGCTTTTCTAAAACATCCTGGTCATGAAAAGAAATAAAAACTGGAGAACTCTCACAAGGGAGAAGTGACTAAGAACATACACAGGAAAAAATGTAATGTGGGATAAAAAAAATAAAAATAATAATCTAAAAGTGAGAAGAAAATAAATATGATTAAAATGTCAGTATTTAAAATAAGTAATAACTAAGTTTTCCAATATTGACAATCTGAAATCAAAGAAAACAATTCCATTGAAAGGAAAAAAAAAAAACAAAAGATTTAAATGAAAGAAGGCCAGGACAGGGAAATGGGAGTGGGTGTGTTGGTGAATAGGGAGAGTGGGGATGGGATATGTTGTTTTCAGAGGGGAAACCAGGTAAGGGGATAACATTTGAAATGTAAATAAAGAAAATATCTAATAAAGAAAATGCAAATAAAGAAAATGTCCAATTTAAAAAAAAAGATGAAGTTCGTGAAAATGTGTTCAACATATCAACAAATTTCAGATTAAAATAAGGGGAAAACAATCTATACCTTTTAGAAATAGAGAAGGGAATAGCAGGATACAAGTCAGCTGAGGGAAGAAGTAGGGAAATGGAGAGATTTCTAATTAGAGAGGGGGAGGCAGATAAATACAGAAGGAGAGAGAAGGGTAAAATAACAGTAAGAATGTCTGGAAAAGTCACAAGGAAATAATACAGTAACTACACAAAAATACCTATAAGACATACTTCACCTGCATATAAATATACATAGACAGCTTAAGTGAAATCTTCCCATCTCAGCTGGCAATCTTCTCCTAAAGAGGCACAGACTTATCCAATAAACACTCCAACATCAGGCATGAGAATTCCTCCTTTTAACTGTTAGTCAGAGGGGCCCAAGAGACTCTCAAAATATTTCAGGGTATTGCTATTAACCGTGGTTGCCCCTAGAAGTGAAAGGTAAGTCCCTATTGCTGAAGATACTATGCACTTCAGACACAGATCCTTATCTGGAACTGGCCTGAATGCCATCTCCTTGAGGACTAGCTTTCATGGTACCAGAAGGTGCCAGTCAAATTTCCAAAAGAGGAAGGTAAGCAACAGCCCTACATAGTGATAACACTCATAAACCACAATGGTGACCAGCACGTCACAATAGCCTGAAGGTATTGGAAGCAACCAACAGCTCTTTAATTGGACTTAGAACACACTCAAGAGAAGGGAAATCATGCCTAGTACTAGCCAACTACCCAGGGCTACTGAGCCATTGATATTTTCATATAACCTACAACCACCACTTTACTAAACCAACATAAGTCCTAACTGCATTCTGAATATTAATCCTTATATTCACAGATACAATGTAGCTATCACCCTACATTGAGGAGATTTCTCTTTACAACAGAGATCGTCATAGAAAACTATAACCAATCAAACTGCAGAACTGTGGATCCCAGTCCCAAGTAATACATCTATAACATAACTACTGCACCTGAGGCTCCAGGATCATTTCAGAAGAGGGGGTGTGGTGGTTTGAATATGCTTGGCCCATGGGAAGAGGCACTGTTAGGAGGTGTGGCCTTGTTGGAATAGCTGTGGCCCTATTGGAGGAAGTATGTTACTGTGTAGGAGGGCTCCTAGTGCTCAAGCTCCACCCACTGCTAAAGAGAGAGCCTGCCCCTGACTGCCTGTAGAAGCAAGTCTCTTTCTCACTGCCTTGGGATCATGATGTAGAACTCTCAGCTTCTTTTCCAGTGCCATGCCTACCTGGATGCTTCTTCCTTAATGATAATAGACTGAACCTCTGAACCTGTAAGCTAGCACCAATTTTTTTTATAAGAAATGCCTTGGTCGTGGTGTCTCTTCACAGCAATGGAAAACCTAACTAAGAAAGAAAGATAAAAATTGCTAACAGCCAGAAGAGCAAGTTTGCTGTGAAGTTGTGTCTCCTAGAAATGTCTAAGAAGCTACACCAATGAAGTTTCACTAACATAAATGACTAAATACAAGCTGAACAAGTACAACACCAATAGGCATGCAAATGTAGACAGGAGGGAAGCTCATGTGTCCTAAACCCTACACAAAGAACTACAGGTAACAATGGAATGCTGACAGCAGGAGAAATAATCTTGCTCAGGCAAGAGCATATGGGTTAGTTATGCAGTACCAAATAGTCAGCCCTGACATCATACATCATACATACTGAACAGGTTGTATTTATATATTTAAGAAATTAATTTCAAAAAGATCAAGGTAGGGCTTATTGGAAGTTAAAAGGAAAAGGAGAAATGGTGTGATTATATTATAATCTCAAAAATTAAAATTGCAGACTAAAATAAGGTAAAGCCACTATATATTAGCAAGGTGAAGTCCAACATTTTGATACCAACAAAATGCTGACAAAGAGGTGGACTGGGTCTTAATTTGCTACTGGGAGAATGTGAAATGGCATAGCCACTTTAGAAGAATTAGATTTAATTAGATTTATAAATCTAAACCTACATTTGTCATATGACTAAACAAGCATATTCTCTGGTATTCCAAAAGGAATCAAAACCTTGTTTTTTAAGACATCCTACATACAGATGTGTATAGTAGATTTATTCATAACCACCAAAACTTGGAAACAACCAAGATGTTCCTTAGTAGGTGGATGAATAAATAAACAGCAATGCATTCAGAATGTGGAATCTCTCTTGGTGCTAAAAAAGAAATTGGCTATTGACCCATGAGGAAAGATAAAGGAAACTGAAACATGTATTACTAAATGAAGTAAGTCAACCTAAAAAGGCTTCATTTAATGGTATGACATTCTGAAGAATGCAAAACTAGGGAGACAGTAAATAAAAAAGATGAGCACTTGCCATGACAAGAGAAAACCAGGCAGGGATGAGTAAAGCTCAAAGGACTTTTAATGCAGTGAAAATACTTGATGATATTAAACGGTAGATGCCTATGCATTTGTTAAAAGTCATAGAATACACCACCCTGAAAGAGAAAACCCTGTTGTAAATGAGGGGGTGACAATGTGTTAATGTATGTTCATGATTGTAACACATGTACCACTTTGGCATAGGATGTTGATTATAGAGTGGGTGATGTTTGTCAGAGACAAGGGGTATATGTCCATTTGATTTTGTTGGGAACTTAAAATAAGGTCGAGTTTGGTTTTGGTTCCATTTTGGTTTGGTTTGGTTTTGGTTTTTTGAGTCAGGGTCTCATTATTATGTAGCCTTGGCTGTCTTGGAACTCACTATGTAGTCCCAGCTAGCCTCACAGAAATTGCCTCTGCCCCTCTGCACCTCTGCCCCTCTGCCCCTCTGCTCCTCTACCCCTCCCTGCCCCTGCCCTTGCCCCTGCCTCTGCCTCATGCTGAGATTAAAGGATAATACCACCACACCCTGCTAAAGTTGTATTTGTTTGCTGAATTATGCAATGTGGAATCCCAGAATGAAGCCCCCAGAACAGTAAACAAGCATTAAGGGGAAAAACTGATGGTAATTTGTTAACATTTCAATAATTAAAGTAACACATATATTAATATTAAAGTCTGTACTATTTTTTTGTGAGCTGACAAAAGCATTTATTCTTGTCTTCTTCCTGATAGTGGATGCAATGTGATCAACTGCTTTAAGCTCCTACTTCCTTGATACCCCTGCCTTGATGTACTTATTGTACCTTGCACTGTATACCAATAAACAACCAGCCCTTCTTTAAGTTCCTCTTATAGACAGTTTATTATACAAATTAGGTGTCTGTGTGTGTGTGTGTGTGTGTGTGTGTGTGTGTGTGTGTGTGTGTGTGTGTAGAGGCAGGTACACAGATGGTAGAGGTGATATATCTGCTGGAGCTGGAGTTCTGATTGTAAGACACCTGACATGGATGCTGTGAATTGAACTCACGTTCTTTGAAAGAGCAGTGCATGTTCTTAACCGTTGAACCATCTCTCCAGTCCCATATAAGTTTTTTTTCAATCACAGCAACAGGAAAAGCAATTAAGACACTCACTTGTAGGCACATTTCCAATTACATTACAAATATTAACTCATTTCCCATGAAAGTCACTCTCTATACCTACTAGAATCTACCTTTGAACACATGAGTACATGAAAAAGCTGAGGACCCAAAGGTATTACCTAGTGATAGAGATGAGATTTCAGCTTGAGAGCCAGGTCTAAAGCACATTCCTATACTACCTTTCACTAACAAAATAGTAGTACATCTTGAACATCCCCATCTAAACAAAAACATCTGCAATTCAAAGTGCACCCAAATTCAAAATTTTAAGGAAAATTTGGAATAGTTCAGACTTCAAATTGCCAGACCAGTAATGTCTCTGCAATTATTGCAAAAACAAGACCAAAACCTAAAACAAAACAAAAACAAAAACAAAAAAACAACCCTCCAAAACATGAAATGCTTTTGATCCAAAACTTGGGACAAGACTATTCCACTGGCAGTGACAACAGCAAGTATGACTATCATCATATTAAATTAAATTATATTAAAGCTACCCCTTGCACTACATAAGCACCCATGTTATTTTGATAGATTTTACAAGGAAAAACGAAAACTCGACAGCCTAATGGCTGAAAGTGTTAAGTTACCTTTTGTTTTTCTCTATAATCTTCTCCTTCAAACTTGTACAAACTTTGTTCAAGGTCCATTCTAAAATTTCTTAGAGATGACTCTCCCATTTTCTGCATGCGTTCATTCATCTCTGCAGTCTAAAGTTGAATATATTGAAATGAAAAAATTACCAATGAATCAGCTTACAAAATGTGAATTTTCTATTTTTCTGGAATCCAGGTTTGACATGCTCTGCTAAGTTCCAAGGTAAAAATGAAATCTGAGAGCTGGAGCGATGTCCCAGCAATTTAAGCAGTTGTTCCTCTTGCAGAGGCTCAAGTTCAATTCCCTGCACCTACATGGCGGCTCACTCATAACTCCAATCCAAGTTTATTTGACACCTTCTTTCATCCTCCAGGCATACACATCATGTGTATACATGCAGAAAAATACCCATACACATAAAATAAAATAAAATATAAAATAAAATAAAATTCTTTTTAAAATGGGGCTGGTGAGATGGTTCAGAGGTTAAGAGCACTGACTGTTCTTCCAAGGGATCATGAGTTCAAATCCCAGCAATCACATGGTGGCTCACAACCATCTGTAATGAGAAACAAATAAGAAAAAAAAAACTATGGGCTGGAGCAAGCAGGACTGGAGCCAGTGGGGCCCAGAGCAAGTAGGGCCAGAAGAGGAGGGAGAAAGGGAAAGGGGGAAAACAGGGAAAAAAAGTCTAAAAAAATAATGCAGTGCTGAGAGAGGAGGGGGAAAGAACACAAGAGAGAACATATTTCTTCTTGGCATAATGGTAAAATCTGTGGTAAAGTACTTACATACAACATGCAAGGCCCTACATTGTATCTCCAGTCATACACATACACATATACACGTAAAATTTTAACTTCTCTCAAGTATTTGAAAAAAATCAAATGTTTCATTCCCAAATATTCAATTCTTCATAGAGTTAGAAAGAATAATTCTCAAATTCATTTGGAATAACAAAAACCCAGGATAGTGAAAATTATTCTCATTCCCAAATATTTTCACTCAGGGTTTCTTTACAGGATATTTATCACTAAAGATGCAGCCATATTATAATTTCCATTGTATGATTTTAATAAGAGAAATCACTAGTACTATCATAAAGTTAAACTAAAACACTTTTGCATATTGATATAAAATATGGTAACACAAGATTGTTCTATGACCTTTAAAACAAGATGGATGCACCTCTCCTGACTGGTGGGAGGCCGAGTTCTGAAGTGGCCTCCGTGCAGGAAAGGCGCTGCACAACTGCAGCTGCTTGCTGCCCGGCTGGTCAGCCAAACAAAAGCATTTTGAGAATCAAATTAAACCTTTGCAGTTTATAAAATATAGAAATATAAAAATATTTACTATGTTTTTGAATGTTTTTATTTCCCAAAGGTTATAAACTGCAACTTTGGTCCCCACCATAATGGTATTGAATTGTTGGAACATCAAAGAAATGTTGATTATGTCTTTTAGAGAATTTGAGGGTTTTCCCTCAGAAGTAAGTTAGGTCTCAGAGGCCTGCTCTCTAGTTCTTGTGCGACTGAATTGATTAGTATGGCAATGGGTTGTTATAAAACCAGGAAATCTTCTTCTGAAGTTCTGTTACTCCCTCTCTCTTGTGCACACTTGCTCCCACCAGATAATGCTATCCTCCACAACGCCCCCACTGGAAGTGAAAGCTAACATCAGGGTCTTGGATTTCTACACATTTTTTTCCTACAAAGTAGTCAGCCTCAAGTATTTTGTTATAAAAAGATCAAAAGAACCAAGACAATCCTGAACATGTTTAAAAGAGCCATTGAAGAAGGTTATGGGACATATGGGGAGGGGGGATCTGGGAAAGGGGAAATCATTTGGAATGTAAACAAAGAATATAGAAAATAAAAATATTTAAAAAAATAAAATAGTAACCTTTACATCAAAAAAAAAAGAGCCATTGATACGCAATTCACAAAGCCTATACAATGATCAAGTCAAAAGGCAAACAACCCAGGTTTTTTACCAAGTAAACTGAGGGAAAATACACAAAGAGAGGGTGAGCTTATGGACAAGATATCATCAATTCTAATGTGCAGTCTTCACCTGCACTTTTTTTTAAAAAAAAGGAAATATTTCTTTAAGTACAACTAACAAGCTATGAAACACTTAAAAGTTTGAGTAGTTACTGGATATTAAATATCTGATGTCGTTAAAAAGTACTGAGGTATTTCTAGGTGAAACAAAGCTGTGATTTTTTTTTTAAGTATAAAGGGTGATAAGCACTTGGAAAATCATTAGAGCATTCTGATTCCCTTTACTTCTGTTTGAAACTAAGCATCATTTGTGGAATGACATAAAATTGCAGTATTATAAAACACTTAGGGTTATTTGATAAAGAATGATTTAATGTCTCACATTGTTTACAAACCACTTTCAGTTGGTTGTATTGTGTGTAATACAGTGCAAAAAAAAAAATCAAACAATGAAGTCCATCCATATGTGATTAATTACAAGATGCACTGGGTGTTTAAGTACAGTATTTTCAAAAGGACACAAAGTCACTTAATTTTAAATGTTGCTGGCCTTAAAAACAGAAGAAAGTATAGCAGGACACTATGCTGACAATGGCAATTCTTCAAATTCTTAGGAAGAACGTAAGTTCATTTAAAGCATGCAGTCCAATCCAATTACAACATATATGTGGAAACGTATAGGTTGTAACTACCCGACATTATGGAAATGCAGTGCTATTTTCAACTAACCTTCTTTTCCCCTCTTTCCAGAATAGTTACAATGTCCTCATCTGTGAGCTCACTTTCTTTACAGGCAAAAACATGTGTGGCTCCGTGACGGATCATTTGTAGCATTTCCTCTTTTGCTAGCTTGTTAGATTGTTGGTCAATGAGTCTTCCTAAGAACAATCAAAATAGAATATATTCAATTATATTTCAAAGAAAGTACAGTATATAATGGTTCTGATCAGATACATTGGACTAAATCATACATAAAGCATCTTTATGAGAAAATTAAAGTTACATGTAATGTACTTAAGTAGCTGGAAGTGTTTTTCTTCTACCACATTTTCTATTTCACTAGTCTGTTAATATTTTTTGTGTTTCATTTTCATTTTCAAATAACTCTTCTCTGTAAGCCAATATTTTTCTGCTAAATAATAGTATAAGATACTACAAAAGTTATGTCATTGGCATTCAAGTATAACACAATGAATTTATTTCATGTACTAAGGGCAGAGGCTTAAATTACAAAAATTACAAATATCTTTTCAAATATTATTTACATATATATAACATTATATAGACTGAGCATGTTATATTTAGGAATATACATATACATATACACATGTAATAGCAATCAATTAAAAAGAGGCCATTAATCTGAAAGGGTAAGGTTTGCACATATATATACAAAAATGTGTGCATATATACATATATATATCGGTTTGGAGGGAAGAAGGGGAAGAAAGAAACAACTGAATTATAATATGAGCTAAAAAATAAAAGGAAAAAGATTGTTTTCATTAAGTTTGTAATTTTCAGTCAACCTTTATTGAAAAGCAGTATCTTTTGAAGGAAACTAAATGTGTTTTGCACCTCCTCAAATTAATGAAGTTTCTACATAGAAATACCTTGCTGTATAACAATTGAATCAAGTCTCAGTTTTATCTCAGCTCTCTCTACAATCCTCTCTTCCACTGTGTTGTCTGTAATGAGACGGAAGACTCGTACTGGCTTCTTCTGACCAATGCGATGTGCCCGATCCTATCAGAAAAGAATCCAACTGTAAGATGCTAGAGACTGTAGACAAGACTTAGACATATAACTACAATGCTATAAATATCTGAAAATAAAATTCAGACTTCAATCTATCTAAACCTGTCACTTTTGAAAGGAGGAGGATGAATGTTAAGGATTTCCAAAGATTTTTGGGAACAAAGAAATCTCTAAGTGTGCTGTGCTGCTACTGGGAAATTTCCAGAATGTCATAAGGCAAATCCTCTTTAAGATGAGGACAAACAGCAGCTAAGGCTTCTGCATTTAGTTACCAGGTAACGTTAACTCACTAAATGCAAACATCTCCAGGACAGGCAAGGAGGTTTTAAAGGAACAAAGCAGTTAGCAAGAGCTGCTATGTTAACAAAAGTCTGCTTTATCTCATCATCAAGTAGTTCTTTCTGCTTACCAAGGCAATTCTAGGATACATAGTAAATGCTCATAAATATTAATGAGATCTTCATAATTTTAAGATTCTAGAATTGCTCCTCTGGTTTATAATTAGCAAAGGTGGCAGGTGGCAACTTCTGGCAAAATATAAGCATGTGGAGAGTGTGTTTAAAATGCAGAAACCAACAGAGCAAATGAGAACAGAGAGGAGGTGGGGAGAAGAAACAGGCTTGAAAACAGTCCCTGTTGTAAATGTAAAAACAATCCAATCCAATAACCAAGTGTTTCAATAAGGCACTTTCAAAGAGGATTCAATACTCTACAAATAGCTAAAACTAAACTCCAACCAGTAATCTCTGAGTAGCCAAATTGTGATGATAAAAGGTAAGATAAAACATTCTTTTAAAACACACACACACTCACACACAACTCAATGAGATCCCAACTTAGGTCCTTATACTTAAACAGTAATCACTTTACCCACTGAGCCATTAAGTTGTGTATGTGTGTGTTTAAAAGCCAGATATAGTGGTGCGCATTTACAACTCTAGAACTGAACCTGAGACTTAGAGGTCAAACCAAAGTGGGCAAACTCCAGGTTCAGTAAGAGAATCTGTCTTACTGTCTTATGAAACATAAGAGATGAAATTGGGGAACACATCCTCATGTCAATCTCAGGCTTCCACATATGCTCTCTCAGGAATACACACCCACACAAATATATACAGCATACACGTACACAAAAACAGCACACTTTCCTTTTTTACATTTTTACCTATTCATCCCAATTATTCTATTACAAGCGTTAAAATCTAACATCTTCTGCAGTTCCAGCTGGCCTGGAACTCATTATTTAGACCTGGTTGACCTCAAAATCATAGAGATCCCCCTGCCTCTGCTTCTGAGTGCTGGGATTAAAAGCCATTATGCTTAACCTAAATAAGTACTTGTTAAGCAAAACAATGAGATTAATTTTTAATCCTCATTAAAATAAACTCAGAAAGCCTCCTCAATACTCAAGAATAGGAAAAAGTCGACATATATGGATATAGATTAGATATAGATTATAGATATAGATGATATCGATTAGATATAGATAGATATGTAAGTTTTACACTTTTATTTGAAGCATATCTGTTAGCTTTCATTTCTTTTATTTGCTTTCAGAATTAACTCAGCAACTTTAATTCTATATAACCTCTACAAAAATGACTCCAAAACTTTTACCCTGTAATTATGCATTACATTTGTTCTATGTAAACAATAGCATTCTGTGGTTCAATGATTTCCTGGTATCATTAAATGTTACTAACCATAGCTTGTAAATCAACTTGTGGATTCCAGTCTGAATCATATAGGATAACAACATCAGCACTTGCCAAGTTAATTCCAAGTCCTCCAGCCCTAGTACTCAGCATAAAGATGAATTTGCTGCTATTTGGAGCATTGAAGGCCTCTATCGCTTCCTTTTGTAATTAACAAAGAAATATAAAAAGAGAAAAACTGAATTACATTCCAAATTTTAAGAGAAAAGTTAGCATGTTCACAGAAAATACTTTCATACTTTGCTTATAATATTCTTCATAACCTAATACTTTATAATATTCTTCCATCTTCCAAGCTGTTTCTCTATACACTGCACTGTGTATGTTTCTGGAGAAAATATGTCTTTATAAATGAAATTTACAAATGTTAACCAATGGAGACAAACATAGAACAATAATACAAATAAATTTAACTAAGCAAATCATTCATTTGCATTCTTTGAAAATAATAGTCAAACTATTCTAATTAATTAAAAGCTGAAATAAATAATTAGGCAACATGTCAGATATGTCAGTATCATTCTTTTTTGTTTGTTTGTTTTTGTTTTTGTTTTTGTTTTGTCAGTATCATTCTGATGACTGATAAACATGATGTGGCTAGGATCAATCAAAAGAGAAAAGTTGAGAAATTCAAATGAAAGTAAAATGATCTCTATCCATACAATGACAAAGGGAAAATAAGCAAGAAAATCAGAATGACATGTCCAGGAATATTTAGTAAATAATCTTTAAAATTAATATGTTGGTAATACCTTCTATACAAAGTTCTCATAGAGATTAATTAGGAAAATGCTATCTCCAGTAAAACAATGAGCCTGAAAGTAGAAGGACTTCTACTCACAAAATAAATACAAATATACAAAAACTACAAGAAAATGTTAGTTTCTCACTAGTAATCAAATAGATGCAAACAAACAATATAATGACATTTTAAGGATAAATCAAAATAATAATACTCAAAGCTGATGCGGGCGCAGAGGGATGCTGCTTCTGGGAGTGCGCATTAGTACAACCTTTCTAGAAAGCAATTTGACAACATACACCGAGAACCTTAATACTGTTCATACCCTTTGACCCAGTAATTCCACTTCCAGGAACTTATCCTAAGGAAAAAATAGAGATGTGCACAAGATTTATGTATAATGACTTTTACTGTAGCATTATTTACAGCAGTGAAAAATTGGAAACAACCTAAATCATTAGCAATAAAGGGATATATTGGGGCTGGAGAGATGCATCAGCAATTAAGAGCACTGTCTGCTCTTCCAGAGATCCTGATTTCAATTCTCAGCAACCACATGGTGGCTCACAACCATCTGTAATGGGATCCAATGTCCTCTTCTGCGGTGTCTGTTGACAGCTACAGTGTACTCATATACATAAAATAAGTATATAAATTTAAAAAATAAAGGGACATATGTACAGTACATCATTAAGGTTAAGTATTTTCCTAAAACTATAGTGATAAAGCACAATATAACCCTGATTAAAAGTACTAGCACTGCAAACCCCTTCAGCTCCTTTGGTCCTTTCTCTAGCTCCTGCATTGGGGACCCTGTGTTCAGTTCAATAGCTGGTTGAGAGTGTCCCCCTCTGCAGAGCCTCCCAGGTGACAGCTATATCTGGCTCTGGTCAGCAAGTACTTGTGAGTATCGATAATATTGTCTGGGTTTTGTAACTGTATATGGGATGGATCACTAGGTGAGGTAGTCTCTGGATGGTCTTTCCCTCAGACTCTGCTCCACACTTTGTCTCTGTATTTCCTTCTGTGGGTACAATATGAGCCACCCAGTACTCCCAGAGCTCCCAGGGACAAAACCATCAACCAGAGAGTACACATGGAGGAACCCATAGCTCCAAACGCACATGTAGCAGAGGATGGCCTTGTTGGACATCAAAGGGAAGAGAGGCCCCTGGTCCTGGAAAGGCTCAGTGCAGCAGTGTAGGGGAATACCAGGACAGGGAAGTCGGAGGGGGTTGATTGGGGAACCGGGGAAAGGGAGATGGCTTATGGGACTTTCGGCAGGAGGGGGGAGCGGACCAGGAAAAGGGAAATCATTTGAAATGTAGATAAAGAATGTATCTAACAAAAATAATAAAAAGAAAAATAATAGATATGTTTCTAAATTTGTACATATATGTATATATACATATAAAACATTTATATTTTTGAAAATAATTAGAATTTATTTTCTATCTTTCATATGACTAAAAAAAATTGTTACTGTGTGTATTTCTCTCCTGGCTCTGTCATTTTGAACGATAAATAAAATGATGGTTTAAGAATAAAAAAAAGTACTAATATACTGAACTTTATAGCACATATATAGTATGGTACCAACTTCTTACAATTATTTCTCATAAAGATTTCCCAGACATAACTAATTTTGTAAATCTCTCTCAGTACTCATATCTTAATTATATAGTCAGAAAATGCACAGTTATTTTTTTAATGCAATAGAAAAAGATGGTCTAAGTTCTAATGAGAGTTGGTGCCTAGCATTACTACAGTCAGTAGAGCATGAAACCATGGAGCACAGAACACAAAAAGGTTCGGTAACAGGCACCCTAGTGTAAAGAAAATTGCAGAAAACCTGGAAGTGAAGCACAACTCAGCCATGTATACACATTTGAAACACAAGCCTTTAACTCCTCTGAGACATAATTTAATGTGGCACAAATTTATCAGTACCTTAACCCAGATTATTGGAAGAATCATTGGGAACCATCAGGTGCCTAGCTTATAGTAGCTTCTTGCTAAAATAAGTCCTTTCCCTATAAAAGTGAAACCAATTAAGCCCAAGGATGATCAGAGGCCTAACTAGCAGAGTTTACCCATAGGGAAAGGGCAAATGTCAGAACTATTGAGGGGGGAAAATCACCACTGCCGATACACAGAGTAAAGAATCAAATGTAAAAAAGACATGGAAAGATTATATGAATAGCAATATAAACAAGACATCTCCCAGAGGAAAGAGAGAATAGGTCTGACATATCTGTACTCAAATGTGATGCCTGTAATTCAAAATCTTTGAACAAAGAATAATCGTTGAAGATTTTAAAAGAACAAGAGCCGAAGAGGAGGGGACAAGAACTCTGTGAGGGGGAATAGGGAGCAACATTTGGGATATAAATAATTAAAATAAATAATTAATAATGAAAGAAAGCAAAAAGGAACACAGCAGAAAAAAACAAAACAAAACAAAAAAAAAAACAAGAATTTCCATATAGCTAGGTAAAGAACAGGGAAATAGGTCAGAAGTGATAACTGGCATTTTGAGGCCAGATAATACCTACTAAATACTTCCTTGGTGTCCTCTTCATTCTAGGAAGAAAGAGCATTCATCTTGAACAGTACTAAAGATCTCAGGACTAGTCACCAAAAGTTTCAAGTAACTGTCTCAGACAACTTCGAATTATAAGGTGGGAAATAAGTGAAGTTTTCAAGCATTCGTTGATGTGCAAAAGTTACCATAACTGTTTCCTTTTAATAGGTAGCAGAAAAGCCTCAACATAAAAGTAGGTGTGCTATTGGCAAAGCTGCAGTATGTGATAGCCAGGCTTCAATAAGGGTGTTCATAAGAGACAGAAAATCTTGTCAGTGGAAGGAACTGTGGAGGTTGAGGGACATGAACTGAGATTCCTGTGGCCTGAGAAGGTGTCCTGAAACAAACAGAAAGACCTGTGTGCGATTTCCTATCACACAGAATATAGTGCACTGCATGGTTCTAAACTGTACCTATTATATCCACCAATCTTCACAATGTCATCAGGAAGAAGCATTCGTATCAATTTACCTTTCTTAAAGATTTATTATTTATTTTATGTATATGAGTACAGTGTAGCTGTACAGATGGTTGTGAGCCTTCATGTGGTTGCTGGGAATTGAATGTAGGACCTTTGCTTACTCTGGTCCTCCCTGCTCCCTCCAGTTAACCTTGCTCACTCAGTCCCTGCTCGCTCCGGCCCAAAGATTTATTTATTATTATAAATAAATACACTGTAGCTGTCTTCAGACACTCTAGAAGAGGGGAGATCAGATCTCATTATGGATGATTGTGAGCCACCATGTGGTTGCTGGGATTTGAACTCAGGACCTTCAGAAGAGCAGTCAGTGCTCTTAACCGCTGAGCCATCTCTCCAGCCCATCAATTTTATCTTTATGATACTATCAAAGACAGTGAGGCTTATAGAATTAAATGGCTACTAGAAAGTGGTGGTGTTAGTGCTAAAAATCAGGTCTTCAAACCAACATCTGGGTATTCACTATACCATAAAGTCTTGTTCATTTGCCCAGAACATGAGTATTGACCAGAGAGAGAGAGAGACAGAGACAGAGACAGAGAGAAAGGATCATAGAAAAGAGAGAAAGAAATAGCAAAGCCATCCACAAAGTTATTTAAGTGATTTAAAATGCCTTTCAGTCAAGACTTTTGTAATGGATAACCTAAAGACTTACAAGAATTTCCAAATATGAAGAAGACACTGGGTGCTAGGTAGATGTACTTATTCATGCTTAGAAATCAACATTTTACCATCCTAAAATCCCAAACTCGTAAGTATCTATACTTATTTTGTCATACTTCATTTTTATGAAAGCCCTCCACAGCTGAGACTGTTCCTTCAGTACAAGAGTTGGTTGATCATAAATCAGCCAAATGACCACCATTAAACTGCACAATGGCCAGGGTGTACCATGGGAAACAAATTCAGAAGAAAAAGAAACAAAAGTCAGGGTGTCATTTCAAAAAACAGTAATCAATGGGGCAGTGGTAAAAAGAAATTGTGTTCTTAGAAAAGCATCTCTCTGAAGAGTCTAAGATGGTTTGGAAAAAAATGGTGGAATTAAAACTAAGTGTGGAAGGGTGAAGATAGAAGAAAGATCATAGTGGCAGTGAGAAAGCCAGTATCACTGTGCAGTAGAGCAGACCAAAGTTTAAAACAACAGTAAAGAAACATATTGGGCAACTAAGCCACTGAGTTTTGAAGTCTTGCTTCACTTTCTTGACCTATCCTCACCTCTCTTTCTTCATGTGGGGTTTGTCCATCCAGTCGACAATACTCATAACCACGCCACATACAATAATCCTCCAAAATGTCTAGCAGTCGAGTCATCTGGCTAAAGATGAGAACTCTTGATCCTAAAGTATTTCACCAGAAAATAGTTACACAACATGTGTAAAGTATGAAAAATACATAATGAAACACATTAAATTTGTGCAGTTAATATATGCAAATAATTTCATGTACCTTGAAAGTCAAAAAGAAAATAAAGCATCATAAACAAGCTAAATAATATGGCATATAAACATGCCAATGCAAACACACACAAAAAAAAACAAAAAAATGTTACACAAAATTATCTATTTGTTTAACTAAAATGTTTTCTTTAGGTCTTAAAAAGATCTTGCAGACATCATGAATTTTGCAGGATGGAACTAGATGGAACTAGAAAATATTATCCTGAGTGATATAACCCAGACCCAAAAAAGAAATGCATGGAATGTATCCACATATAGGTGGACATTAGCCAAAAAGTACGGGATACCCACAATACACCACAGATCCAAAGAAGCTAAAGAAGAAGGAAAACCCAAGTGAGGATGCTTGAATCACATTTAGGAGAAACAAAATGGTCATAGGAGGGAAATAGAGGAAGGGAACTGGGTGGGAGAGTGTAGAGGTTGGGGAATGGGGGGAGCGGTCATGATTAGGTATGGGAAGAGGTTTAGAAGTCCAGGGGAATGAATGGAAATTACAGCTGACTGGGGTGAGAGAAAATGGAGTATTTTTAGGAAGGCCAAAGACCTGGGATGAGGGAGGCTCCCAAGAGTCAATGCCAGTGACCATAGCCAAGATGAGTAATACTAGGGACATGAAACCTGTAGAGGCTACCTACTATAGGACCCCTGGAGAAGGATAGGGACACCAACCCACCCACTAAACTTTTGACCCAAAATTTGTCCTGTCTAAAAAAAATAATCAGTGATGGAGCACAAGCTGAGGGAATGGCCAACTAATATCTGGCCCTACTCAAACCCTATCCCATGGGCAAGCACCAACCCCTGACATTATTAGTGATACTCCGTTATGCTTGCAGACAGAACCCTAGCATAACTGTCCTCTGAGAGGCTTTACCCAACTGCTGACTAAAACAGATATACAGCCAAATATTAGACAGAGGCTGTAGACACCTATGGAAGAGTTGGGGGAAAGATCGAAGCCCCTGAAGTAGAGGGAAACTCCCCAGGAAGACCAACAAAGTCAACAAACCCAAACCCCTGGGAGCTCTCAGAATCTGAACTATGTTGGTAGAACATGCACAGGCTGGAATGAGGCCAGCTAGTACATATGCAGCAGGTAGGTAGCTCAGTCTTCATGGCTGCCCTGTCTAGCCTCACTGGGAGAAGATGCACCTAATCTGGCAGAAATGCAATGTGCCAGGATGGGAGGATACCCGGGGGGGGGGGGGGGGAGCCCATGTGCTCAGAGAAGAAGGGGAGTGGGGATCAGGGGAAGGGACTTGGTAAGGGAGGGACCTGGAAGAGGAGCAGCGTTTGGGATGTAAACAAATATTTTTTAAAAAAATCTTGTGCACACACACTACCATGACTTAGATTCTGCCCTGTCTTTGTCCCAAAGATCTACAATGGTCCATATAATCTCTCTCTGGATTATTACTGCAACTGTCTTCACCTTGTCTTCTGGTTTTACTCTCTCATTCCCAGTAGATTACCTACACAGTGCTTCCAGCATTATCCTTCTGACATACAATTCTGATAATGTTGCTTCCTATCATCAAGTCTTCTTTAACTCCTCTATGTCCAAAATAAAAGTCTTTGAAGGATGGCTTTAAAGACCTTCCATAATTTGGTGCATAATGGTGCACGATCTATCTTTACCAAATTCACGAAATGCCACTACATTACACACCATAAACACCTGTGCTGTGGTCCCTGTTTCACAGCCCTAGACAAGCACACCCATCCCATTATCAGTGGCTCACTCCTGCTTTCAATCTCCAGTCTTCAATTCCAATATATTCACTGTGAAGACATTCCCACTTCCCACTTCCCAAAAGCACAATGAAGTATACTTTGCACAAAGAACTGAAACTCTTCTTCCTCACTATACTGTGAGCTTCTCCAAGGCAAAACCATCGTTGTAGTCATATTTGCATTCCTAGACCGCAGGAGAATTCCAGACAAAGAGTAAGTACTCAACAATGTCTTCTCACCCAAGTGGATGAATGAATATAAGACATTTTATTCACATACAAGTCATTATCACGAGTTTATTCCATGCTAACTAAAAAAAATTTCCTCACTCACCCTGTTCTTTAATTCTTGCCAAAAGCTTATCCAGAGCTACCATTTTACCACTATTGCTGACAATGTGCTCATCTGTTGTGTAAGGTGGACCAGGCTCTGCTCCATCAAACAGATAAGGATGATTGCAACACTTTCGGAGCTGCATCAGAATATTCAAGAGTCGCATCTTGTCCATCTTGCCAGAAGAGTTTAAGACATCAATATCTTTCATCAGAATTTTTGTATACCTAAAATGTTAAACTATAATTAATCATTTTTAAGAACACAATGCCATAAAGAAATGTTCCACTAGCAATATGGCTTGGATTCCTATCAAGTACGAATAAAGTAGATAAGGCAGATTTGAATTAAGTGCTAGAGGTATCAGTCAATGGTAGAATCCATGCCTAATATGCACAGTGCCCTGGGTTCAATCACAAAAACAAAAACAAAAAAGATCTTTTTGATTTGGAAGAAAATATGATCTAAAAAGACAAGGAATTAAAGGTTTGAACATTTTCTTTTGTATGTTAACTTACTTCTATGTCGCTTATGTACCTTGTCCCGATACTATTTCCAATACTAGAAACTGTCATCAGCTAACAATTGATACACCTACATCTGATAATTATCCACTCGCTACAATACTTGCTGAAAGTTTACAGCCAACTTTTACTTGTTTCAGCTATATTCACATTTGAACTAATAGCAATCTCATTTTCCTTTTTAAATGGAACACATTAATTTTCTAATAGAATAATTGACCAATATAACTTACCATTTAAGTAAATTATCATAGCTGAACAATCAACAAATGTGATTTTTAATAAATTTTTACATATAAATGTTACCAGATGTAAAATTGCTCACCATTCTCGTTGCATTTTACTCAGTCCCAAGTAGATCTTTATTTCCTTCTTAGGAGGCAGACTCTTCTCTACATCGGTTTTTATACGGCGTAACAAAAATGGTTTTAACACCTAAAAAGCAATGCTTATTATAAAAACATATAAAGCACTTATGATTTCAAATGGTATGCTTTACTAATATTATAGTTTTAACAGTTTAAACTTTCATCCTGACATAATCTAACAAACACCAACAATAACCAAAAGCAAAAGCTTCCTAATTTCTCAGTAAATAACCACCAAATCGTGACCTCTTAAAGAATGAAAATGGAGGCTGGGGTGAGGCTCACAGAAGAGAATGAATGTTCATCATTCACAAGATTCTAGGTTCAATTCCCAGATCCTCTAGAAATGAGGGAGGAAGAATAAACACCCTTGTCTTTACAGGAGAAAACATGCTAAAACTTAAGACAAAACTATTGGCTACTGAATAATCATAGAGTAAGTCTTGCTTTACTTAATGCTCTTAATACAAGGTTTTATAACATGGAAAAAAAAGATGATATGAGAGTTTCAGTTTAAATTCCCTCAAAATAAACTTAAAATTCAGTCATTTAAAATAATTCAATATATGAATGAGGAAAAAACTTTAATGTTAAAAAATGTTTAAACATTGTTTAAAAAGAAACAGTTAATGGAGATAAAAGGTTATTAGTGTATACCTGAAAGAGAGATTTTTGGGTTCCTCCTTGAGTACCTACCAGCAATATACCACATGCTGCACCATTAACATTATGCTGCACCATAACTATAGTAGTTAATCCTTATAATAAATTATTGAAATAAATATAATTATTACTTTTTAAATTTTTCTAACTTAGCTTATTCACTATTTCAGTTTATTTATTTATTTATTACAGTTTTTCCTGCATGTATGTTTGTGCAACATATGTGTACCTGGTGCCCCTGTAGGCCAGAAGAGTGTTATATTCCCCTAGAACTAGAGTTATGAATGGTTGTGAGCTATCATACAGGATCCAAGAATCAAGCCTGAGTCTTCTCTAAACAGGAGCAACAACCCTCTTAAACTGCTGAAATGCCTCTCCAGCTCTGAATATGATTATTTCTTTTTTTGTTGTGTTTTTTGTTGGTAATTAGTTGGGTGGTTGGTTAGATTAGTTTTGGTTTTGGTTTTGGTTTTGGTTGTTTTTTTTGTTTGTTTTTTTTTTGTTTGTTTTTTGGGGTTTTTTTTGGTTTTTTTTTTGTTTGTTTGTTTGTTTTGTTTTGGTTTTTTTTTTGAGAAAGGGTTTCTCTATGTAGCCCTGGCTGTCATGAAATTCACTTTGTAGACCAGGCTAGCTTCAAACTCAAAGATCCATGAGTGATTGGATTAAAGGTATGTATCACCACACCTAGCTAAACATGATTATTTCAATTTCAGTAAATTCACTGAAGTCACTATACTAATAAACAGAAGCAGATTTAAAAACTCAAAATTTAATTTTTTTTCAAATTTACTTCTTCATTCATCTATGGGAAAACAGGGGGAAGGAAGGGGACTGATGGGACTTTCAGGGAGTGGGGGCCCAGAAAAGGGGAAATCATTTGAAATGTAAATAAATATATCAATAAATTAAAAAAAATATTTCATTCAGTATATTTAATATATTTTGCATTGAAAATAATAATACCTATTATCAAGGCTGCTAGAGAAATTAGTAGTCATTCATACATAGGTTATTCATGGTAGATATGCAATAAACTGTAGCTATTATTATTAGAGCTCTATAAGAAATAATAAGACTGTTGGCTTCTGGCTTGAGCATCTTAAATTTATCTAAAAGTTTATTAAGCAAGCTGTCTTAAGACTTAGAGGTGAAAATGCTCTGAAGGGAGTAGAAAGTTAAAGATTAGCTCCCATTGGAAACAGAGTCCAAGATCTATATAAGATGCTCAAAGTAGCAAGATATGTACAATACTGCATATAATATGTTCCATAGTATATATCTATGATACGTTTAATTTATAAATCCAGCACAGAAATGATAATAATAAAATAGAACAAATATATGATAATACAATATAAATATAAATTATATAAATGTATTTTCTTTCAACAGCAGGAAGTATTTTGTACTAAGGCTAATGACTGGTATGGAAAATGATGGTATTTAATGCAAAGAGATTAATCATTGTTTTTAGTTCTATGATTTACTATATTTTGGGGCTATGATTAATCATGGGTAACTAGAATGACAGAAAGCTAAAATGTAGAAAAAGGAGAGGTACTAAATAGATTTACAAGATGCTTATGAGATGTGAACTTGAGTTAGAAGTATATAAGCTAAGGTAGGAGAAACCATGACAGTGGATCTCCAGAGAAACCAAGAAATAGTTTCTAATTATGATTAGCACATATACTACTGCTTGTATATCATGAATTTAGCAACTGGAAAATCATTGAAAACTATGAGAATATTTTTCACTCATGTGAAATGAAGAGCCATCAGTGATTAGTGGGGTTTACAAATAAATAAGAGGTTAAGTAGTGAAAACGTAGAGGCAAACTACTCTTTCAGGAAGGTTGGCTGTTGTAAAGAGAAAAACCACAGTTAATGACACAAAATTGAGGAAGCGATGATAATAGGTAGTTGGATGGATGGATGGAGGGATGGATGGATGGATGGATGGATGGATGGATGGATGGACTGATCTATCAATAGGGGAAAAAGTACTTGTGCAATACAGTTAAGCACTGAAGAACATAGGAAAATTAAATTCACAGGCATCCTTCAAAGAAAAAGGATGTTTATCATACCATCCTCAAGGAATGCTGGGAATGGACATGGTTTACAACCTGTTAATCCTTTGCTGTCTGATAAGCCAGGATCTGGCCATATCTTACAGAGTTTATGTTTTACTATCCCAGCCCCATTCCCTCTAAAACATTGAGCATTACTTCTAGGCCATAAAATGCATCCTCGTGAGAGATACCATTTGTAGTTTGTAACAGCCTGTGTGACTTCTGTTTTATCTAAGGGGCAGCCCAAATCCTGATTCCCACGGGATTATGTTTACCTCAATCATTCCCCCACAGACCCTCATCTTAAGCATAGTTTCTAAGTCTAAAGAACCCGTCTTAGACAGGAAGCCACATGGACTTTGTAAGGAACTTCAATGTAAACATGTCTTAAGCGTTGTTGTACTCACAGGGCTGAGTGAATCGTTAACAGAAGAACTGTTTTTCCAAAATTGTTCTATGCTTAAATATGGCAAAAAATTAAATAAACAAGCTAATGTCAGAGCCCAAGTTGTAACTCAGAAAATTCTTCTCAAGGATCTCAGGGAAGCTACTTGAGCATGCTTATGTATTGAGGGAAATGAGATAGATAATATAGAGGGGTGAGTAAAAACTGTAGTTAGTTGTAGGACTGAGCGATGGGATAAAGTCCATAAGGAAACAAGGAATTATGGGATTCGGACTTTCAGGGAAGAATTTGCCACTGAGCAAAGAAAAATTAATGCTTCCATTCAGACCACTGACTAACCACAACGTACAAAGCTTTGGAAGACAGGACCACATGAAGGAATTTCTACCTTCAGAAGAGAATAGAGCTACATACCGAGTAAAAGATACCTGACATAGAAGTCTTAGGGTTGGGCAGTACCTAAATCAGCTGTTAGAAGAAAAAAAAATGACTATAGATCATGCTGAAGGAAACAATACCATTAAATTCCAGCTTATCTTAGAGAACATGAAATCATAGTGGTTCCCATGTGGACAGTTGTAGAATTGTCTTAGTATTGATCAGCCTCAGTACAAAAAAGATCTCTATACTCATACAGGGAACTAGCATTACATTATTCCAGTTTGCAGTTGTCAGGGCAGGTGTAGCAGAAGAACAAGGGTGCAAAAAGACAGTAGGAGCAAAAAAGTGATCCAAGTACAGAAAATATTGTTTCAGACTGAAGCAGGGCTCTGGGAACTGAAGGTCTACTTCCATGTTACATAAGAAATAGAAGATGTAAATATTTATTAAAGAATGAGAAATGTTGACCAATAAATATGAGGGCATCTTAACAGATGATGGAGAAGACAGTGGGTGAAAAATGGAACCAACAGAGGTTTACACATACAGTGCATGAGCAGTAGATGAGAAAGGTTATTTAGAAACAAGGAGAATACTGATACTATATGGAGAATCTGTAGGGTGAGGAGCCTGCACAAGGAAGAACCACAGTATTATCGAGACTCTGGAGAGATCAAGGATGGCTTTGTTCAACATAGGGTTATTACAAAGGCAATGAGACTGAGGCAAACAGGAAGCCCAAAATTTCAGATTCTATGGATGTTTGTTTTCTTGTTCAATTATATTCATTAAATTGATTATTCATGTTTCTGATCACTACTACTTACTGCATGGAGTCTTTCCACAAGCTTTTGATCACCAAGGCAATTTTTAGTGTCAAACCAAGAATCAAAGTCCTGTGGAGGGGTGAAAATTCTACAGTAAGTGTACAAGATTTTTAAATAAACTCTATATTCTATACACTCATATACAACCAGTATACAAATAATCCACTTTAAAAGTAGTTTTAAATACTTTTGTGATAGTCATAAGTTTTACTTTTATAATAGGTGAAAATACTGCAACCATTGACAAAATTTTCTGTCACCTTAGAAAATATTAGGTTTCATTATATCACATAATGTTATATCTAGTTAAAATATGATATAAAAATCAAACCTTAAAAGCCCTAAATCATTCCATTTGATTTGCTGATCTCACAAAATTGTGCTAGTAATGAAGAAAAATAATAAGTCTCTCAAAGTTAATGAAAAGATTGGACACACCACTGTGAACTGAGTCTCTCTTATCTGTGTGGTAACAATGCAATATATACAAAATGACAGAAAGAATTATCAGAAGAAGAGAAACATACTATTTCCCAAAATGTGCTTGAGAAAACTAAAATAAGCAAATGAAGACTCACAAATGGAAAATGTATAAAATTTAACCTATTTTCTATACTAAAACATCATACTAAGTGAGGTAACCCAGACTCAAAAGGTGACTCATGGTATGCACTCACTAATAAGTGGATATTAACCTAGAAAACTGGAATACCCCAAACATAATCCATACATCAAATGAGGTACAAGAAGAAAGGAGGAGTGGCCCCTTGTTCTGGATAGACTCAGTGAAGAAGTATAGGGCAAAACCAGAACGGGGAAGTGGGAAGGGGTGGGTGGGAGGACAGGGGGAGAGAAGGGGGCTTATGGGACTTTCGGGGAGTGGGGGGCTAGAAAAGGGCAAATCATTTGAAATGTAAATAAAAAATATATCGAATAAAAAAAAAGACAAAAAAAAAAACAAAAAAACAGATGTCTCAGGCCAGCAAGATGGCCCTCGGGTCAGCATAATAACATGAGTTTGATTCCCCAGAACACACATAAAGATGCAAGGAGAGAACTGACTAGATCGAGTTTTCCTCTTGTCTCCACACATTCATATTCACACATATATAAACAATAATAATAACAATAAAGGAGAGGGGGAACATGAAGGGAGGAAGAGAGGGAGGGAGGGAGGGAAGGAGGGAGGGAGGGAGGGAGGAAGAGAGAGTATAGATGATTCTGAACATTAGGAATATATATTAAGATGTCTGGCTTCAAGCTGGGATTGGAGATTAATAGTAAAGCATTAGCTAAGCACCCTAGGTTCAATCCTGAGCACCTCTCCCCCTCACACAAATACTTTGTTCTAAACTTACATCTGCAGAATTGAAGACATCCGGCAATAAAAAGTTAAGTAATGCCCAGAGCTCATGCAAGTTATTCTGCAAAGGTGTCCCAGTTAGAAGTAAGCGATTAGTTGACTTGAACTCACGAACAATCTCTGAAAGCTAAAATAAAAATAAAAGTTATATAAGCATTGTTCTGGTTCTTGGAATGATCAACATTCAGTTATATACTTTATTAAAATTAATTTTTGAAGTAGGAAAAATGTCCTACTTTAGTAGGCATTGCCACAACAAAGCACAACCAAACACTAATATCCTAGACATGTCCACACCTGAAAGAATACAAATCATATTTGCATCTGAGATCCCTTCCACATCGTGAAAAATTTTTTGTTTCTCTAATTTTGGGTTTCAGAAAATCAAATTTCTTTCATTGGATCCAAGCTATCACTTTATATAACATCTTCTCCCCACCAACCATCCTCATCTACATGCATAGCTAAGCCTCAACTCAGGCCTTTCACGATTATTTAGCACCAGAATTGAACTCATTTTCCTTGATATTGTGTATGAAGATTTCAAGTTTTAAAACCACAGAAAAACATGGCAAAAACATAAAATCAGTTATTTTAGAAAAAAATCCTATTTTCATAATGTTCTTAATGAAGTGGTTATCCTTTAACATGCGATCTTTTATCAAGTATTAGTTCCAATGTGAAATTGTATGCTCCACCTGGTGGGTTTGCTCCAGTTCTCTCCCTGTTTCTCCCAAAGTAGCCCAGTGATCCAAAGAGAGGTTCATCATTACAAGTGAAGTTTTTCCTACTGTTGATGAAGTTGAATGGCAACAAATAATTTATAATTTTTAATATTAATACCAGACTCTAATTCACATAAATCAGAAAACTCCCTTTTTAATCAATAGGAATACATACACATAAAGTAAGTAGCTCTTCAATAAAAAAATAAGTCAATGCAAGATATTTGTACATAAAATATTCTCAGTGGTATTAAAATAATGTAGCATGACAGAGTTAGGCTGCAACAGGAGAGATTGCAAATAAATATCTAATTTGCATTAAAGCCAGTGCTGAACTTTTATTGATTCTGTGTTGAATAATTTAGCATTTATGAGCACTTTAAAAACTAATTGTCATTTGCATTCTGTGAAAAGGGCACAATCTTCTGCTACTTATTTTTTATTTTAAAAACAGAAAAGTGAACAAACAAGCCTCCTACTTGGATAACATGACTGAGAACTTACCTTAGATTTTTCATTTTTTATTCTGTGAGCTTCATCAATGACTAAGTATCTCCAGTGAAACTTTTTAAACACTGATTTTTCTTTAATTACCATCTCATATGAAGTCACACAAACATCCCACTCTCCTGGCATCATTTCATCACGAATAAAAGCTGCCTAATGCAAAATAAAGTTTGTATATTAGATTATGTTGACGAGGTAATTACCGAAAGAAACTGTCTGGAGAATATTAAGAGTTATATGGGACATCATAGACCACTTTGTCTAATCCATTTGAGAGATAGGAAAATCTCTCACAAAAAGGCTCAAAGATCACTTTGTGGCCAATAGTTTGACTGTGTTGAGAATGCACTTATCAACAAAACAAAATCTCACCTTACATGAACCAGAAGAACACTTCATGTCATGAGAGGCTCAAAAGAACATAGGACAACATAGCTGAACACCTTAGTGCCACAAAGGCCCAAGTACTAATATAGTCTCATCTAACAAGCATAAAATATTTAACACATAGTAACATTTCCAGCCTTTGGAGACATCTTATATATTCCTTCATTTCCCGGTAGAGAATAATTATGTATTTTGGTAAGGAGTCCCAGAAGTTCCTTAATATTTTTGTGAAGTTCTTAATGTTATTATAAAGCTATGGATGGGGCTTCATAAAGGGAATTGTCTCTGTAATAAAAGAAGCTGTTAAAAATGGGGATGTTATTTACAACTATTTTTAAATCTTCACAGGCAGTGGCCAACATGGTAGCCAGCTTGACTGAAAACATCTTTAACTGGTATGAACTTCATTCCAGATATTATGGGCCAAAGTAAAACCACAAAATTTTAAAGGAAGCAGAAAAGTCTATGTGAAAAGGAACTACTTGGTACTATAATTTCAGAGTTGTGGTGCATAAACAAAATAAATGGGTTATTACAAAGTCTCTACTCCATAATTCATAAACATGCACCAAATGCATTGCTGATTCATTCAACAATATTTATAAGTATTCAATATGTATTAAAAGATTTCCTAGACTAACAAAGTGGACAGAAAACTTCCTCTGTAGCCACCTCAGTTATATGCTGAGAAACTGTCTTTAAAAGGCAATTAAAATTTTAGAGGACTTTTACAGGAGTGGGAAAAAAAGAATTTATGAAACTATTGACCAGATTTAGGGTTAAGTATCTTGATTAAAATATCAAGATCAACATCAATCTCCAAGAAGTGAATAGTACTATATTAAATAGTAGCAATGACCAGAACAGAATTTTAAGTAACTGATTTGCTATGGAAAACTAGGCTTCAGGAGGAATCAACCTTATGATTCTAAATTTATGAACTCGGTATTTCAATATTTAAATTATTTATAAGTTAAATTTAAATAAATTTAAGTAATTTTTCTTCAGGCAACATGATAATGATAAAATTACATAATTCATTATGGGACTATTCCACTGAGAGCATCTCTTGATAATTCATCTATCTAAATATGTAAACTAGTATAAACTTTTATTTTAAACTCTGTTCTCTGGAGGCAAAATAAAAATAAATTTCAATAATATTCTTTCTAAGCAAATTATTTTTGTGGTTTTGCATAATTTATTACTTTTTGATTGATTCTACAATCCTAAAATAATTATAGACTACTAACTGGACAAATGGTTAATCTAAATACTTCTTCCTCCGTGGCCAAAATCCAAATTTCTAGTATTATCTGAGAATATATACAGGCATATTACAGGCCTTGCATCAATACAAAATGGAGTCACAGAAGACTTCCATGTGTGGACAAGTGTGTAAGGCCAAAACTTTAAATAGCAACACTTAGGCCGTTCCAGTTTCCACATTTCTGTCTCGTAAGTAGCAGAGATGAAAAGGTGACTAACAGCACATACTGAAAAGTAAACACAATTCATAAATGTGGGAAGTAAATGACTTAGCACGACAGAGCCTGGTGGGGAGTCAGTCCATCTGAACTGTCATTTAGTAGTAGTAGTCATAGCTGACTTAAATGTTTTTAACAGGAACGTTATGCAACTGCCTTCTAGAAATAATATTCTTGGCAATCTTTTTTAAAGTAATTTCTCACTTACTCTCACATCTTTGTCTCCAACGAAACAAATAACACGGAGAGATGGAACCCATCGTTTAAATTCATTCATCCAGTTATGTAAAGTAGACTTTGGAACTAAAACCATGTGAGGTCCAGGAATGTTTCTGTAGTGCTTCAGATAACCAAGCAAGGCAATGGTTTGTAAAGTCTTCCCAAGACCCTGTATTTATTATCACAAGGGAAAAAAAATGAAAATACACTTTTCTAATAAAACAATTTGTTAGAAACAACATTACAAATTCTTGCCAATTATCTCAAATGAGGGATTAGGTTTCTAGCAATGAAGATGAGAAGGGACTTTTTTAAAAGAAGAAAGACACAAAACCATTTCAATTCATTATTTGTTGTGAGGGGAGAAGAAAAGAACCAAGAACCTGCAGCCAAAATATTGCTTAATAAATCACTTTTCCATTTAGGACATGCTGACTCTATTGAGGAACAAGCAAACTGATCTATAATCTCTTCTAGTAGGTGCAAACCTAGGAATTTCGGAGTTCATGTTTCACAAAACATATATTTCTTTCTTGAGCCTGTTGAGATAGTGGCCTTTCTTTCATATTGTCGCCATTATTCCAGCCCATGCATTAAATATTCAGACTGTGCAGTTCAAGAGGCTCATGGCTGTCACTAACAACCCACACTCTTAAAGACCTTAGGAATCAGAAAGTCACAGAGCACAGCAATGTAAAAAGACCTTAGAGATCACTAGTTCAGTGTGCTTTTTAAAAGTAATATATCAAACACCCATGAACCTGGCGCCTAGCCCATGGGAACGGAAACTATGCAGCCTTTAAAAATAAGAGTCAGCACTTTAAAATAAGAGTTAGGGTGTAGCTCAGTGAAGAATACATGCTTAGTATGAAGCTCTGGGTTTGATCCCAGCCTCCGGAGTAAAAGTAAACACTAAATAATTAATCAGCTTTTGTTTAATCTCTAAGCAGAGCATGAAAGTTCACTCTATCAATCTAAGCTAAGTGCCACTTTTATGAACTAAATCGTGTCTGATAAGTCCTGTAGGATGTATTGTTATGGACAAGATCCATCAAAACCTTAAAATGTTTAAGAAACTGATTCTGCTTCCAGGAATTCTGTGATGACGACATGAAAGGCACAGAGAAACTAACAGTAAACTAACACTATTATACTGCACAGCTAACAATCCAAATGGGCAGAGGCAGGAGAAGAGTGGAAGGAATCAGTGGGACCTCCTTAGGACTATTCAGCAGTAAAAACTCAATTTGACAAAATGTTAGAGAGATATGAAAAATACAAATAAATGTGCAAAGGTCAGAATGCCAAATTATACATACCACACGATCTCAATTATACATCTATACTACTACTAATAATAATAATAATAATAACCTAGTTGTTCCTGTCTGAAAGAACTGCAGAGACAAAAATGGAGAGGAGCCTGAGGGTGACAGGCACAAAGTGGAATCCAGCTCAAGGGGAGGACCCAAGACCTGACACTATTACTGAGGCTGTGGAGTGCTCACAAAAAGAGACCTAGCATGACAGCATTCTGGCAGACCCAACAAGCAGCTGAAAGAGTCAAAATGCAGTTATTTGCACCCAACCAATGGTCAGAAGCTGCTGACCCCTGTGGTTGAATTAGGGGAAAGCTGGAAGAAGCTGAGGAGGAGGGTGACCCTGTAGGAGGACCAGTAGTCTCAATTAACCTGGACCTCTGAGATCTGTCAGATACTGAACCACCAACCAGGCAGCGTAAATCAGCTAATATGAGGCCCCCAACACATATACTACAGCAGAGGACTGCAGGGTCTGGATTCACAGAAAATGCACCTAACCCTAAAGAGACTGGAGGCCCCAGGGAATGGGGTGGCCTGGTGAAGTGGAGGTAGGGGGTTGGGACATCCTTGTGGAGACAGGAGGTAGGGAGGAGGTATGGGATGTGGAACAGTAGGAGGGTAGACTGAAAGGGGGATAAAATCTGGTTTGTAAAAAAGAAGATTAAATAAGAATAAAAGATTTAAGTAAAGAGAAAAATGTCAAAAAACAGCAAAATGTCAAATGTGGTTATTTCTCAATGACAGGATTGCTATGCAATTACTACTACTTAATTTATATATCTTTCTAAATTTCATATATTCTCTAAATTGCTTTCCTCTCTTTTAGTACTTAAAACAAGTTGAACATGGTGGTATACATCTGTAATCTCAGCTTGAGGGGAGGCTGAGTGAAGAGAATCACAAGTTCAAAGCTTAAGCAACTTACTGGGACCGTATCTCAAGACATATAAAAGGGACTGATGTGCAGCATGGTGATGGAGCACTTGCCTAGCACGTACACAAGGCCTTAGTTTTAAGCTCCAGTACCGGAAAGGAAAAGGAAAGGAAAGGGGGAGAGGACAATAAAAGATAAGATATATAGCATCAGCCGAATCTTGAAGGATCTACAGATCATTTGTCTTAGACAAGTTGTAGCCAAGATGTTATTGGAGTAAATGATGCTTGTCCTTCTGTTGACAGATAAACCAACAGATAAACATAGCCCTCCTCCTATGCACAGAACATGGCCCTCAACAGAATAATGAAAATATATGGAGCTACAAATCTTTGCTTTCAAAAAAAAAATGCTCAGCCATACACCTAATAGCTGCTCAGCCAAAGATGAGTGCCTATGGGATAGACTATATTAGATGTCATAAGATGTATTTCATCGCTTGGCCTTCTGGATAATAGTGATTGAAAATATGGCTCCCAAGTCTCATAGATATTATATTATTGAGTTAAATAGATATATAAGTCCTTCTGTCCTCTCTTAAGTCTAATTTTAGGAATTTTATCTTAACATACAAATCTAGGACTTATAGAATCTCCATGTCTACTCAATTAGCATCTTAGATGACCTTACTCTTTCTTCAGTTATTTTACATACATGTCCATGATTCATTAGCTTATCAAAAGACTGTGACTTGGCACTCTACTGTTACAGAGGCTCAGCACTGAAGCTGAACCTATGATTTCAATACTCAGAAGGCTAAGGGAAGAGGAGTAAAACCCATTAGTCTGCGGCCACATAATAATGGCGAGTTACAGGACAACTGGTTCTACATTCATTTATGTATGAATTTGTTCATTCATTTATTTACTTATTGTTTGGTTTATATCTACCACTTCATTCCCAAGAAAATTCCAGCTTGCCTGTTATATAAAAAATGAAAAAAGAGAAAAGAAAAGAAAAGAAAGGAAAAGAAAAAAGAGGAGAGGAAAGGAAAGGAAAGGAAAGGAAAGGAAAGGAAAGGAAAGGAAAGGAATCAAGCACAGACCCTAAAGGATGAAGAGATGCTCACTTTTGGCATTGTACTTTCCTCTGGGCTTCTTGGAAGCCAAAGTTCAAACAAAAACAAAAGCAAAGAGAGGTGTTGTACCACTTCAGGTACATCTCCATACGATCTTTGAGCCATGCAAAAGGTTATCTTCTACAGATTATTTGAACAGTTGTAGACAACAAACATTCTTTCGCAGGCTGGAGACATAGTTCAGAGGTTAAGAGCACTTGTTGCTCTGACAGAGGACCTGGGTTCCATTCCTAGCACTCATGCAGTGGCTCACGACCATCCATAACTCCAGTTCCAGGGGATCCTATCCCCTCTTCTCTCCTCCCCAGGAGCTGCAAACACATGGTACTCATATTGGCAGGCAAGCCACTCACACACATAAAATAAAATAAATAAATCTAAAAAGTATATTATGTTGCCACTAAATAAAGCTTTGGGGCATAGGACTTGAGGAAAATTCAACACAGGTAGTTCAAATTTATATTAAAAACTTGAAGTAGCTCAGGATATCCTTTGAATACCAGTGCCTTACCATTTCATCAGCTAAAATACCATTGACTCCATTTTCATACAAAGAGATCAACCAGTTTAGTCCTCGGATCTGATAATCTCGCAGGGGTCCTCCTTTCACATCTGAAAACAAAAATGAAGAACCTCTCAGAGTTTTACTAGTATGCTCAAGGAAATTTGGTTTTCTCCCACTGAACTGCAAAAGCAACCACGAGTGTGATAAGGTACTCACAGGAAGGGGAGACCTCGAATCTAACACACACATTCGATGTTTTCCTACTCTCTGACAGAAGCTCCTCATCTTCCTCTTGTTCTGTGCGCCTGTGGCGATAGCTAGGCGAAAAGACAAAAACAAAAAAATTCACATTCACGGCCAACGTTGAGACACCAAGTTAGATTTGCAAGTATCTTTTATTTTAAAAAAGCAATGTGTTATCTAGTGTCTGGCATAGAATGTGGTAGAAGCCGTCTACAGGGTTTTTGGTTTTTTTGTTTTGTTTGTTTGTTTGTTTGTTTTTTAACTAAGTTCTGGTAAGGAAAAAACCAGATCACTGTCCCCAAAATATGTTTACACTGCCAATAATCATACTAGTAATAGAAAAATATACTGAGCAAATGAAATGGCAAGGGGGGAAGTGAAAAGGGAAAGGGAAGAAGGTAGGAAGAAGATGCCTACTCTCCAATGGACATCAAGCTCTGCTTGTCATCTTTCTTTAAGCGAGGGCGAGCCAGTTTCATGTTGAGAGGAGATGTTGGCGACTTCTGTGCTGAAGGTTGAATGAAATGTGCAAAAAGTTCCGTCTGCTTCAGTAAAAACTCAAATCTCTTTGCTCGATCTGCTTTCTAATTTACCAACGAGAGGGAAAGAGAAAGATTTGCTTTTTATGTTCATTCAAAGTTATTTATCAAAACATTTATATTCTGCTTCATTTATGCAATATCCTTGGCACTTTTTTTAAAATTAGATATTGTATTTATTTACATTTTAAATGTTATGCCCTTTCCCAATTCCCCCCCCCCCGCCAGAAATCCCCTATCCCATCCCCCCTGCCCCTGCCTCTATGAGGGTGTGCCCCCATCCACCCACTCACTCCCACCTCCCTGCCTTCACATTCCCCTACATTGGGGCATCAAGCCTTCAAGGGGCCAAGGACCTCTTCTCCCACTGATTTCCGACAAGGCCATCCTCTGCTACCTATGCAGCTGGGGACATGTGGGTCCCTTTTAATATATTAATCTACTGAATTCCCTTTGAAATCCATGAGATAGTCACTAGGGTCATACCCATTTTAGAGATGATAAAATTGAGGCACAGAATGGGCAAAGAACATCCCCAACCTTCCCCATATTGTAAGTAACCAAATTTTAAAATGCTATTTCGAGTTGTTTGGACAGAAGAAAAATGACCTGACAAATTTAGTAAATGCTCCCCCAAAAAATATACCCTTGGGATTGGAAGCATAGTGCAGTATTTCCAAGGCTCAGAGTTCAATTCCCTGTGCCCAATATGACAAAATGATCAGAAAATCAAAATTAGAAAATTAATCCTCTTTCTAAACATGATCTTCTGTTTCTCTAACTAAAAAATTTGCATCAATTATGTATGTCCTAAACATAGAAACACATACATATTGGAACCAGGCATAGTGACACACAACTTTAATCCTAGCATTTGGAAGTCAAAGGTAGGACAATCTCTGTGAGTTCAAAGCCAGCCTGGTCCACAGACCAAGTTTCAGTACAGCCAGGACTACAAAGAGAAACCTTATCTCAAAAATAGTTATAAATAAATGAATAAAATACATATAAGTTATAATATATACATACTACAGAGTTTGAAAATTACCAAGCTTCATTTAGAAGTAACTGAAATCTAGGCATAGAGTACCAGCTGCTTTCAAAAATATTTTCAATGTCATGGTACAATAATGTAATGACATTTCTTCCTTTGAATTACATCAATCTGGAAATTTTTATTTTATGCTATTAGTATGTAAGGTTTCTACACCAGGGAACAGAACTTAGAAAAAAATATAAAAATATAGGCATACATATATGTGAATTAGTTCATATATATTAAGTATTACCACACTTAATGCTGATGTGTAGTCTAAAATTTCAATAAGTACATTAATGACATATAATTTACACCAGCAAAACAAATGGGTTGTTTTATTTTATTTTTATTTTTAGATGCCTATTTTTTTCTAATAAAAGAAGGAAAGGGTGTGGATTTAGAAGGAAGGGCAAAGTAGGAAGAATCCGAGGTGTTGGAGGAAGGGAAAACACAATCAGAATATACTAAAATAACTATTTCCTATATAAGAAAATAGAAAATTAAAATAAACTGATTCACAACAAAACCTTAAACGATCAAGAGTTAACTTCATCCTAAATAAAAGAAGAAAGAAAGATTTTTCTTTTAACTTAATAGTCACTCCCTGACCATTCAGCAGCGAATACTTGATTACTGGTAAAAAATTAATAACACCAGAAACTTTAGGGGAATTCATTAGCATTGATACAAGACTTAGAAAAGTACATCCAGATCACACGCTGGAAGGAGGCCAAAACTTCCCCCCAATTCATGTTATCCTCTCTGGAATGTTGTTTTTAGAACTGTTAAAACATTAACTGTCTCCTTAGATGTGGTCTTAAACATTAAGGCACAGATTCCTGTAAAAATAGCTATCAGCAACTAAAACACATATTTCCTCTCTATTTAGTTTCAAAACTGCAAAAATAGTCCTTCTGGGGCAGGGTGGAATCAGTACTTATTCAGTCCTGGGTGTCTGAAAATTAAACAAATCACAAAAGCAATATATGGGGCTCAACTAAGATTACACTAGTTAACTAGGTAATACTTTCATGCATTGGGTTAATAAGCCTGAATATGCCTCTAACAATGTTATTATCATACCATATATTTTGTTATTGTAAAGCATTCATTTACATATAATTTAAGAAGGAAAAATACTGAATTGGCATTGTGACTGCATTTCCCTCGGGGCACAAAGCCACACTGATACTGCCACCCACCTATCCCTTTACCACTGAGTACACAAAATGTCTTTGTCTTTATCCAATATTAAGGCCTACAGCACCTTAATATTGGAGAAAGAACATCGGGGAAAAATGAGACATGAGTTCTCATCCCAACTATTCCATGTAGTCTCTGTGAACTTTTAATTTTCTCCTTTCAGAATGAGAATTTACTTTATTCAATAAAATGTAATTGTTGGGTGGGGAGAAGGTTCCCTGGGTAAAGAGCTTGTCACATCCTGAATCCAAATCCCTAACACCCACATAAAAAGCTAGGTATAGTGGCATACACCTGTATTCCCAGCATTGACAAAGAGGAAATGCATGGATCTCTAGAGTTCACTGGCTATCCAGCCTCCTCAAATCTCTAAACTCTTAGTTAAGTCAGTGAAAAAAATAGTTAAGGTGGGGAATGATTAAGGAGGACCTTATCCAAACCCTTCCTCAAGGTAAGTCAGAGGGAGCCAAGATCGAAAATTAAGGTGAGCCTTGACTGAGAAATATACCTGGCAGACACTTCTGGCCTACACAGATGCATGCATGCACACACACACACACACATACACACACACACACACACACACACACATGCACGCATGCAAGCATGCATGCACGGACATACACAGACACAGGAAAATGGTTGCGACAATAATTAAATTACATTTGCACTCTGAAATCAGATTATGCATCATAAACAGACAAGTCTTTTTCATCTTTTATATTTCTATGAAAATTATCTAAAAGCCGTGCATGGTAGTGTATATCAATAATCACAGAAATCAGGCTTATCTCACAAACAAAGAAAGAAACAAAGAGAAACATGCTTTTTACCACCTTACCAAGGGTATATTTACCATTTTCTCTTCATATTCTGGATCCATTTCCTTTTCAGATTTGGAAGCTTTAGCAGCAAGTTTGAGTTGAAATGGAGAAGTGATTTTCTAGAATTTCAAAGGAAATAAATATCAGCCAATTGCAAATTAAGGTCTTTAAGCTGGTAGATGTTTTCCCTTGAAGGAAGACAAAAGTAATAAAATAACTTGGTAAATAAATCACTGAGGGGCACATATTGTAGCAACGATGAAAGTTATGAAGCAAGCCTTATGATTAATCCACTTCTGTGTACCTGAGATCCAATAAAAAAAAAAACTGAAATATCAGAAAGATGGCATTAATTAGAATAAAAACCAAAAATAAAACACTGGGCCTTTTCATCTATTTTTTTTAATTAAAGCAGAAGAAATGTATAACCATGAAATAAGAGACTTAGAAATCCCAAACAGGCTAATGTTCAACCACAAACCAAAGAATTCAAGAAATGTAAATAATAACTCTCCCAAACAGTTCTTTATGTACTGGAAACAAGCCAGACATTCAGAATAAGAGACTCTGGCTTCTGTTCCTGAAATGACACTTTTAAAATTTGTTTTCCTAGACTAATTAAAGCATGTATATTTTTATACAGTGTGACACGATCTCATACACTTAAAATAACCCAATAGTACAGCTTCAAACTGATCACTTTATTTCCTCTATAATGAAAACTATTCTGCCTCTTCATGTTACAAAAATATTTTATAGGAGGGATTCATCCAAGCTATTCTCTATTAACAGTTGATGCTTTTAAAGTTGTAATTTAGTGAGCACTAGCATCGATTAATAACTTGAGAAGTGTAAAACAACCTGGAAGCATATGGTTAATATTTGATGTATCGCACATTTTGTAAAAACAAGCCTAATGATTTAAATATCAGGACAGACATAGAGTAAATAGCCTTCTCTAGGAGAAACCAAAAGATAACATAAAAAAGCAAGAACCTATCCATCCAGATCAATACCAGGAATATTTGAGTTTAAACAGAGACTTTGCAGAAATTAAAGCAAAAACAAAAGAAATGAGGTCACATTCATTCATCACAACTTTTGTCACTGTGTTGTTAAAATCTTCCAGAACAATTCAGCATCAGAATAGAATCTTAAGCAAGAAAAAAAAAAATGCTTCCAATAATAAATGGCTGTCTTCCAACATTTGGTAAACTTTTTTTTTTTTTTTTTTTTTTTTTTTTTTTTTGAGACAGGGTTTCTCTGTGTAGCCCTGGCTGTCCTGGAACTCACTCTGTAGACCAGGCTGGCCTCGAACTCAGAAATCCACCTGCCTCTGCCTCCCAAGTGCTGGGATTAAAGGCATGCACCACCACTGCCCTTCTAAACATTTTATTTTGAGGAAATTCAACCAAAAATTATAGAGCTTCGCCTTAGTCAGAGCCCTACTTTGGAGCACTAATCGATCACATAACAACCATGTTGATTGACAGCATATCATGTGTCATGATCAACTCCACGAGATGTCTTAAATGTAATCCTGGGTGTACTGGAATAGAAACTGAGAAAGACACTTTCAAGATCATACTTGCAACACGTCACATATTCTGTGAATTGTGGCGCATGCCTTTATTTAATGCAAGCACTTGGGAGGCAGAGGCAAGTATATCTATGTGAATAGGACAGCCTGGTCTACATAGATAGTTCCAGGACAGCAAAGCTATGTGCAGAGACCCTGTCTTAAACAAACATAAAATACCACATATAGTAAAAGTCTCATTTTCAAAGCAACTGAATCTTAGATATCAAAATTCACATCTTTGTCTTAAAAGATCAATGAGGTGGAGTTTTCAAGTTTTAAAACATTAACAGTTAATTGACCTTGTGTGTGTGTGTGTGTGTGTGTGTGTGTGTGTGTATGTGTGTGTGTGTAAAACTTCACTTTCAGAGAGTTACATCTCAGGAAAACATGTATTCATTACTTCTGTGCTTAAAAGCCTAATCAAAGCTGGGCAGTGGTGGCACATGCCTGTAATCCCAACACTTGGGAGGCAGAGGCAGGTGGATCTCTGAGTTCGAGGCCAGCCTGGTCTACAGAGTGAGTTCCAGGACAGCCAGGGCTATACAAAGAAACCCTATGTCAAAAAAACCAAGTCCAAAAAACAAAAAAAAAAAGAAAAAGAAAAATCTAATCACACTCTGATTGAATCCCTCATCTTGAGGAGTACTGTTAAAAGCAATGGGTAACCACTTCAGTGACACTCCTCTCCACAACAAATTCCTTGTTTTTTTTTTAAAAAAACAAAAAACAAAAAACCTACCTTTTCAACCTTCTCATTTCTATTTGAGTATATGTCCCAAAATAAATTTCTCATACAAGAAAAGATAAAAGGTCAATAATATTTGTCTAATGGAATACTTGTGAATTTTACTATCTTGCAGTCTTTTTAATAATTAATTTATGTTTTACACTCCATATTTTATTCCCCGCACCCCCATCCACTGCCAACTGTTCCACATCCCATACCTCCTCCCCACCCACCCCTTTCTCTACATGGATGTCCCCACCCATCACCCCACGTGACCTCTAAATTCCCTGGGGACTCCAATCTCTTGAGGGCTAGGTGCATCATCTCTGAATGAACACAGACCCGGCAATCCTCTACTGTATGTGTGTGATGGGGGTCTCATGTCAGCTAGTGTATGCTGCCTGGTTGGCAGTCTTTAATATATCTATTTTTGACTATTTTATAAATATGCATAATACATTTGGTCATTTTCACACCTCTTCTCTTTATCCCCTCCAATTTCTGGTGAGCTCTTCTTTATCACAGCTAATGCACCCCGAATTTCCTGTTTCTTTTTTTTTAATGTGCAGATATTATAGTACTGATGCAAAGGGAAATGTAGCACAACATCACCAAAAACATTTGCCTTAAAGACCATGACTTTGGTGTTTTAACTCCTGCAAAATACTATTTCTACATTCCTAAATAATCCAACTGTTGCTTAGCCAAGTAAATTCAAGAACTAGAAGGTAAGAAAAAAATACCCCTGTGTGAGCTAAACATCACATTCAGTTCACTGATAGCTCCTCTACTTGATTCAGCATGAAAGCACTCTTCATTCAGAAGTCTGTTTACCCTTATTTTTATCCAAGTCTATCTCATTTGAGAGTCAGCTTTGCACGCCCCAAGAAATGAAAGCAGTAGCAAATGACATAGTAAAGACCACCAAAACAAGGTTTATCATGGACACCAGGAATAGATGGCCGAACTCCAAAACTAAAATGCTTCTTCTTGTACAGTAGCATCCTTTATCCTTGGGGTTGGGCATCACTGGTATTTTCATTATTTTATGGTAGATAAATTTCTTCTGATGAAAGTAGATGAGGTCTTTAAAAGTTGTAAGTGAATAGCTGGCTAGTGAGGAGACAGAAAGAATTATTAGAAACAAATAGTTAGAAGTTATTATTACTAAAGAGTATTATTAAAGAGACTGAGAAATGGTTATTAGTTGAGGGAAATCAGCATGCTTAATGTCAACTAGCTTTGCAACACTGTCAAAGTACACTAACCTATGGCTATAAGGAAAGGATAAATGTGAACCCCTTACAGATTCAAGGCAGTACAAAATATACTTAATATTTTAAAGGATTCATTTATGTGCACTT
Source organism: Apodemus sylvaticus (assembly GCF_947179515.1). Taxonomy (NCBI): domain Eukaryota; kingdom Metazoa; phylum Chordata; class Mammalia; order Rodentia; family Muridae; genus Apodemus; species Apodemus sylvaticus. Next base: position 126,862,221 of record NC_067495.1, read on the forward strand.
CTATATACATCTGTGTAGGTGTATGTACATGTGGGTGGTATAGTCCCATGCACCAAGTGTGGAGGGACAGAAGAGAGCATTAAGTGTTTTCTATCATTTCCACTTATCCCTTGAGGCACAGTCTCTGCCTCAAGCAAGAGCTGCCTTTTCCTCACTAGGTTTGCAGCTGCCAAGCCCCAGCAATTGCCCTATCTCCGTCACCCTCAAAGATGAGGTCTTCAGGTGTGCGCTGCTGTGTTATGGGCTTGGTAGAACCCAAATTCTAGTTTTTGTGATTATATATCAAGTTCTCTTAACCCTTTCTCCCATCTCATCCCAAACTTAGCTTTTAAAGACAACTGAAAATTAAATTAAAAAAAAAAAAGATTGACCAGAATAAGAATCTTTAGAGATCCAGGAAATGCAGCTTCTATCCTGAGTAGATAAATGAACTTCCTTCATAATAGCTTACAGAGTTCATGAACATACAGCAATATACTTCATGCTTATTACATATATTTTATAGATCCCCAATATTTTCAAAATGGAAATCCAAAAACTTATACAATTTCAAAATTCAACATCAACTACCATGAGAAGAGAAAGAAGAAGAAATAATTAACACTTATATTTGCCTAGTCCAGAGAATAAAAGGCACTAAATACATTTTTTTAATTTCTTAACCAAATACTTGGTATTTGGCCCAGCTTTAATAATCAGTGCCATCTTAATGATTTAAGTACCACACACATCTTACACCCAGTGTTTTCCATGATTTTCACTTAGCACTTTCTATTTAATCAACCTTGCAACAGTAAACTACACGACTTAACTAATGGATTTAGCATCATTCTTTTAATTCAAGGCAAAAGGTGTTAATTTCCCTTAAAAATGCTATTCATTTAGTCACATACTATTGTATAATGATTTATACAAAGCCACTTGAGATTCCTAAAGCATAATTTCAATGACCCACCATTTTTTAAATCATCTTGTATATTTTATTATTCATCAAAACTTCTTATGTTTTCTTTACACCCTATTCTTTAACATCAATTTTTCAAAGCATTGTATAGTTTTACTTGTATACTCATGGGAGAAAATACCTACTTCCTGGATTTGTCTGTTATAGGTGTGACAGTGGTTCATCCTACAGAGTAGGGCTTTACAACGTTTAAAATAAATGTGTTCAGGAGTGAATGGTGCCCCACTAGGCAAGGGAAGTGAAAGGCTGGAAGGCCAAAGGCCAGATAAGGGGATCATCTGCTTGTCCTGGAGTGAAACACTATACCATCAGGGGCGGGGCGCGGCAGGAGAGGGAGAGGGTGCAAAGGTTGGACATTTTCCTAAGACAGCATGGTTCCACAGTGTGAGGGTTGTAAGATAAAGCTCAGAGAGGTTGTTTTCTTGGCATAACACCCCCTCCTCACCATGAGGCAGGGAATCAAAGGAACATGAGAGATTTTTTTTTTATTTCTGTAATCCCAAAGGCAGACACTGCCAACCACAGCAAGCTTTATCTTCCAACCATTTTCCCTCTTCCCCTCCTGTCCCACCAACCACCACCGCCACCACCACCACCACCACCACCACCACCACCACCACCACCACCACCTTGAAATTTAAATTACAAAAATAAACCCCAGACAAATCCCCTTCAGCGCGATGGTGGGACTGAAGGGCCCAGATTTCCCAGGCAGAGGCCGACGGGAAGAGGGGGGGTAGAAGAGCGAGCAAAGAGAGGGAGAGGCAGAGGGAGAGGCGGAGGCATTTTCCTGCACAGCCCCATCCCCCACAAGGTTCCCCCAGTTCCGGGAAGGTAGAGGGGGGGGGCCCGTGCTAGGAGAGACTCGGGGCTCAGAATCGGGACACCCCGCCACCCGGCCGCGCCCCCGCCCTGCCCCGCCCCCGCTCAGCAGGCGGCCAGCAGGAAAGGGGGAGGGGAGGGAATGCTAGATGGTTCAGCCGCCCTGCTGCCCCCATCCCTGTGGTGATCTTGGTACCTGTCGGCGCCAAAAGGTCAGGGTTGGGCCCCTGCGAGGGGCCAGGCACAGGATGTGTCCAGCACACACAGAGCGCGCGCACACACCCCTTTCCTATTTACCTCCTTCTTCTCGCCCTTCTCAGTGGCCGTGGTGGCTTCGGCGGAGGCTGCAGCCGCTCCCTCCTCTTTAAAGGTGGACGGCCCGGGCTGCTCATCCTCCACAACCACGATTGTGGCTCTGGCATCCGAGGCTGCCACGGTGGCTGCCTCTGTGGCCGTGTCCGGCTCCATGGCGTTGGAGCGGGAAAGAAGAGGTGGGACGAGGAAGGGGAGAAGGGAGGTTCCTGGGCGACAGCGGTGGCTGCGCTGGAAAGAGCTTGCTAGAGCAGGGGTGGGGAATACTAGCTTCCAACCCCTTCGCTCGCCCCCCACCTTCTTTAAATAACCCTCAACCCTGCCCCACTTCCGTCCACCCACCCTACGTCATGGCCTCCCCCCATCACCCTCCCCCTCCGCCCCCCCCTCACCAATCGCGAGACTCCCCCTCCCCATCTAGAGCCCAGGCTGGTCCCACACGACCAACTGTTGCCTGACTGTGGGGTGCACTCGGGGGTGGAGAAGGAAACCCACAGCTCATGGCCCCTTAAAAATTCTACTTCTCCATATGCCCCCAACAGTGAGCTTGAGTTCCCCTGACAGATGTGTGCAGAAGAAATTCTCTTTCCCTTCAATCTGTTCTACCTATTCTGCACCTCTGTACCTTGGGGCGCTCTCCCTTTCTTGCACAAAGAACTCCACTCTGCTTATGAGTGCACTATTGGTCTTTCTCAGCTTAGTGTTTCTTTGGAAAGCCCACGGTCCCTCTAAGGACTGCCCTTTCCCGGGTTTCTGAAAGGATTAGATTGATGGTTGATGGTTAACAGTCACCTTCAGCGACTCTGCTAAAAAGGAACTTGAATCCCTTGATGGCAAATATTCTGGTAGAAGGCAAAACCTGACTCACATTTTATGAATAAGTGTTCTGTTTTCCTTTCTCATTTTCTCAGATGGCCAATAGGCAGGAGTCCCTCTTTTGACTGCACCCCTGAATTTTAAAATCAAGGGGGACAATGTCAAAGTCTTCTACAAAACCTAGGGCAACTTGTGATAGGTTACCTAATATTGGTCATTGAATTGAACAGCTATGATTTTTTTCCATTTCTGTTCTGCTCACATCTTTTTATTAATCAATGATAACCCTAGTGTATTTTGTAAAAGGTGCAAGTATGTATAAACAAATCTATTATTTATTTATTGCTTCTTTGTCTCCTCATCATTTATCAACAATGGAAAGATTGATATCCTAGCCTTTAAAATTCCTTCGTTAGAGATAACAGGCAATATAACATGTAAGAAACAGTATACCAGACAATAGTAAAGCATCCTGTTTCCAAAATGAAGCAAATGCTTTCCAAAGTAGGTGTGGTTTAGTTAACTTCCATCAACGCACCTTCCTAAACAACCCATCTAAAATAAGGTGTGATTTGTGCAAATAGTACCATAGCAGTCAGATGACCCTAAATATTGTCTATTACTGGTCACCCATATCTTAGTGTGAATAGCTGACAGATTCTGTTCCTAAATTAGTCTGTCTCTCTCTCCCTCCCTCCCCACTCCCTCCCTCCTTCTCTCCCTCCCTCCCTCCCTTTCTCTCTCTCTCTCTCTCTCTCTCTCTCTGCCTCTCTCTCTTTCCCTCCCTCCTTCCCTCCCTCCCTCTCTGTCTCTCTGTCTCTCTGCCTCTCTTTCCCTCCCTCCCTCTCTCTCTGCCTCTCTCTCTTTCCCTCCCTCCCTCTCTCTCTGCCTCTCTCTCTTTCCCTCCCTCCCCCCTCTCTCTGCCTCTCTCTTTCCCTTCCTCCTCCCTCCCCTCCTCTTTTCCTCCCTCTCTCTCTCTGTCTCTCTCTCTCTTTCCCTCCCTCCCTCCCTCTCTCTCTGCCTCTCTCTTTCCCTCCCTACCTCCCTCCCTTCTTCCTTCCCTCCCTCTCTCTCCCTCCCTCCTCCCTCCCTTCCTCTCTCCCTCCCTCTCCCTCTCTGTCTCTCTCTCTCTCTGTGTCTCTGTGTGTGCCTCTCTCTCCCCCTCCTTCCCTCCACACCCTTCCCCCTCTTTCCCCTCTCTTTTTACCTTACCTCCTTCCCTCTCTTCCACCTCTTTCTTTTAAGGTCTTTCTCTGTAGCCCAAGCTGACCTTTATTTGCAGCAACTCTGCCTCAGCTTTTCAGCCCTAGGATTAAAGGCATAAGCACCCATGCTCCATTTTAAACACAGAAATTTTTATTTTAAACACAGAAAAAGAGGCAAGGAAGAAGCTGGTGACTGAAGGCTTGTGCCAAAAGAGAGAAGAACCTGAGGATGATAATATCTTCTCATTTTCCCTTCATTATTTGTGGTCCCTCCCCCCCCACCCCCACCCCCCCACCCCACCCCACCCCCACCCCCCCCATCCCCCGTGCACTGTTCTTGTTTCTTGCTGAAGTACAATCATACACTATCCAATGGACATTGGGTGCCTTAGTACAAGAAGAGCTGGTATTCCTGAAGCATCAGATTCCATAAAAAAAGATGATGATGATGATGAGGAGGAGGAGGAGGAGGAGGAGAAAGAAAAAAGTAATTAAGTCAACTAACTCACCATTTGAATATGAATTTTCTATTAAATATGTAAATACATTATGGAATGCAAAATCTTACCCCTTCCCCACTACCTGTACAAGCTCCTCAATCATTAAGTTCCTTTGGTAAACAAGTTACAGAAGACAGTAAAATACACAAACCTACCAAACAGAGGAAATAGAGGGTTTTTTCATCCAAATTTCAACTGAGAGAAAATAGAATTTCCCTTTTTATCACCTGTAGCTTATAGAAAAGGTATAAAAGGACAAGAAATATTTGTTAGCCATTGCTGTGTCCCTGCCAACAAGGTACTGTGTGATGCTGTGGTACTCATTGCTACTATTCAGGTTTATGGTAACCATGGATTAAATGCACTTTTATCAGAAAAACTTTTTCTGTGTGATTGTGTGTTCCACATTCCAAGAAAAGAATGTGGAAATTGATTTGGGGGCTGGGAGTAGAACATATTTGTACTTTCTCACATATGTATAATGTGATTCTTCCTTTTTGAGGCAGTGCTGAAAGCACATTCAAGTATACACATTTGGCTGTAAAGGCTGATGCTTAGTCAATAGACTGTGCCACAGGATTCATGTAAATATTAGCCTTTGGCTTAGAGCAACAGCTGTTATGTACCCTCCTATTGTGAATCTGCCTAGAATCCATAATTTGTAGACTTTGTTCAAGTCAACTCGCTTATAATTCTCAACACCCTGCTCAAGCTGCGTATACTCTACCCTAATATGAACTTGAATTTTGAAATGGTCTTTAGTTTTAGTATTCCACTGGGGTTGGAGAACATGGCAAGTGTTTATAAAGAACCAGATCCATATGAATGTGAGAATCTCAAAATTAATCTTGCCTCCAATATTAGATGTCTATTTTAACAGTAATGAACATCAAAGAAGTTTTACACACTTGTTACATTGATAGAGTGAGACATGTACAATAGCTACCAGAATGCATCTTCATTCATGGTGCTCATGTACTTCACAAAATTTATAAAGGCCACTTCAAGGGCTTTTGGTTCCTTCTCTTAGCCTATATCTGAAATTTCTTGTGGGAACCACAAGATGGCTTCAAACCACATCATTATCTTTCAAGGCTAGAACACAGGGTTCCAGTCAAAGTTTCTTAGTTACTGCTATGATACCAGTCTGATTGAGCCAACAATCTTTCTCATTTTGTTTTGCTTTATTTTAATTTATTGTAGTGGTGTTTTTAAAAGCCCTATGTTCTTGGTACTGATGGTGTTAAGGAAAAGCTAATGGTCATATTGAATGGATACTTTTTACCCACCTAATCCTGTAACAGATAGTGTACTGTATTCTTTCTTCATACTATTTATTTTTTAATCATTTGACAATTTCATACATTCATATAAATAATTCAAGCCCCTGTCTTATACCCCTCCTCCTACTGGAACATGTCTTCTCAGCAAGTCACATCTTAGTTTTGCATCTTCCCTTTGTGTGTGACCCACTGAGTTGAATTAGAAATTTTGCCCACACATAGGTAGGAAGTTATTTATTAAAGCAAGAGTGTAACTTACCAGTGGCTGCTGCTACCAAAGAAAATGACACTCCTCCCCCAACATTTAATAGACAACAATCCCTTGGTCCCACCTTTCATCCATGATGAAAACATAATGGGCCCATTCTTGTGCTGGTCTTCTGCATGTAGCCACAACCTCAGTGCAATAAGCTACATCACATACTGAAGACATCTTTCTGCTGCACATCTCCACATTCTTTGGCTTTTTCAGCCTTTGTCTCCTCTTCTGCAATGTTCCCTGACCCTTGGTATACTACATTCTTACTATCTGAAATTTTTAATCTTCCCAATAATTTTGTCAAATAAAAATAAACATATTTGTTTTGCAGATAAGAAAATGGAAATTTAAGGAGGTTAAATTCTAAAGGCCCATAGCAAGTGTTATAAACCAGATTCAAATCCCAAATTCATGCAACCTCTCATTCATTCTTTCATTTCATCTTTATTAACTTCCCTGTTCTTCATGAGGCTTCCTCCTTAATCATGGAAATTATTTTAAAAAATGACTGAGAAAATATTTGTCACCTATCTCCCTGGTGTTTCCAATAAATTGTCCAAACAGTAATGATTCTCAGGACAGTTACTATTAAGAATGAGAAACCCTAAGGGAAACAACTTAGATATTCAAGAAGAGATTGGAAAACAATTATAAAGCACATTCACAAACAAAATACTTCACAGACATTAAGAATGATTATCTGGGAGCCAGAGAAATGGTTCACCAGTTGAAAACACTGCTGTTCTTCCAGAGGACACAGTTCAACTCCCAGCAACCATAGAGTGGCTCACAACCATCTGTAACTCCAGTTCTAAGGGATCTGATGCCCTCTCCTGGCCTGGTAGGGCACTGCATGCATACAGTGCACAGACTTACATGCAGGCAAGACACCTATACACATAAAATAAAAAATAATAGATCAAGAACAATTTTTCAGGAACAATTTATAAAGAATGATTATATAAATAGGTGTCGATTGACACAGAAATATTCTCTTAATATACAGTTGAATGAAAAGGAAAGAACAGAATGTTCTCATTTTAGACAAAAAGGAAAGAATTTATGTAAATAGTAAAAATTCCTGCTCCAAAAGAGGAACACTCCTCCACTGTTGGTGGGATTGCAAGCTGGTGCAAGCACTCTGGAAATCAGTTTGGTGGTTCCTCAGAAAACTGGGCATGACACTTCTGGTGGACCCTGTTATACCACTTCTGGACATATACCCAGAAGATTCCCTGGCATGCAATAAGGACACATGCTCCACTATGTTCATAGCAGCCTATTTATAATAGTCAGAAGCTGGAAAGGATCAAGATGTCCCTCAATGGAGGAATGGATACAGAAAATGTGGTACATTTATACAATGGAATACTACTCAGCAATTAAAAACAATGAATTCATGAAATTCTTAGGCAAATGTTTGGAACTGGAAATTATCCTGACTGAGGTAACCCAATCACAAAAGAACACACATGGAATGCTGTCACTGATAAGTGGATATTAGCCCAGAAGCTCTGAATACCCAAGACACAACTCATATATCAAATCATTCCCAAGAAGAAGGAAGGAGAGGGCCCTGGTCCTGGAAAGGCTTGATCCAGCATTGTAGGGGATTGACAGGACAGAAAAGTGGGAGGGGTTGATTGGGGAATGGGCAGAGGGAAGAGGGTTTATGGGACTTATGGGGAGGGGGGAACCAGGAAAGGGGAAATCATTTGGAATGTAAACAAAGAATATAGAAAATTTTTTTAAAAAAGACCAAAAAAGATTCCTGCTCCAAATGTTATCAGTAGTTACAACAATCTGGTAGGACTATGGGAGACATTTTTTTCTTTTCTATTATAGCTGTCTTTGATGAAGCTGCTTCTTTATGTAAGGAATAAATAAAATGATAAAGGATGAAAATTAAAACATTGCTTAAAGCAAGAAGAGTTGTTGCAGGAAATAAAAAAAAAAAAAAAAACCAGCACATTCCCACACTTGTACTGGCCACTCTCTCTGCCTCAGCAGCCTGACCAGCCATGCACTTGCGGACAATGGCCAACCTGTTTTATCTTGTGGAGACTTTCTGGCCCAGAACTCCCAAAATTTCTCCACCCAGCTCGTAGGTTCCCACTGGCCATTGAAACTGGGAGACACTCATAATTACATCTTGTCCTCACACTATTCCCATCAAAAAAGGACCTAGCTACCTCCTGCTTCCTCTCTACCTCCTGCTTCCTCTCTTCTGCCATTCACCCCAGAAGTCACACCTACTCTCCCAGTGATTGGCTCCTTTATTCATTAGGGAATTGGGTCACAAGGAGTCACCTGAGTATGACTCACTCATTGTCCACAGCCCCTCCCAGGAGAGTTGAATTAGCATCAACAAACAAACAGCACCACGCCCATTCACAACAAAGTGTGAACTAGTAGAATGAGGCAAACACTAGAAAGGAAAATGTGAGTGTGGTTACATACACCAATAATCACAAGAGAGTGAAACTAGAAGTTCAAGAGATTAGGGCCAGCCTGGGCTAAATAGTGAGCAAAACAATACCATTTTATCCTAAAGAAACAATGTGGCAGTGATGCATAAAGTAGTAGAAGCAATATGGATTATTTTACTGTATATTTTACTGAGTACAATAATGTGAGCTGGGTAAGTAACTGCTTTTAACTATAACCATTTTAAACTGTATGCATATAAAGATTTTTCTACTTTTAGAAATTATCGTGTAAAACCTAGGTGAGAAAAGAAATACATAAAATTTTTATGTGCTTTCCAATCCTGAAATTAGATCTATTTATCCCTAAGATATAAAGCATGATAAGTGATATTAATTCTGTTTGTTAAATGCATAATATCATTCATGGTAAAAATTATTTCTGGCAGAGTAGCAGATCCAAAAGCTTGGAGTTCAAATTCTACTCAGTCATTTAATCTCTCTGGTCTCAGAGTTGCATCTTCAAAACAGCTATGATAATATGTAACAATGTGGTTAATAAAGATACAATATAAAAATGGATGAAAAAATTTAAATGAATGAAAAACATTTTGGAAAGTGTTAGTGTATAAAATTCAGTCAGTGAATGTTAATTAACAAAAAGATAAAACTCAAGGTAACATTTCAAGATTTAAACTGAGCCAAGAGTAGTTAAAAAAAAAACCTGGTTGGAAGTCAACCCTAAACAGTTGCCAAGTTAGCTGAGTCTATCATTTGCAAGGGTCAGCAATATAGCACAATTGCACTTTCTAAAGGCAAGTTCCCTAGAAATGCAGTAAATTAGGCAAAAAGGAGTCAAGAAGACACTTCCCAACTTAGACTGACACCTACCTGGAGGGAACATACCTAATTTGTCTTTAAAAAATATTTTGTGTATGACAGTACAGTTTACATGTCAGATGCTATAATAGAATGATTCTCCTTTTGAGAATAACATAGGAATGTTCAGTCTAAGACCTGAAAGCATGTATACATTTAGCTCTTCACCCTCCATACAATACCTTTGGACTTCAAAGCTTTTCATGTTTCTTCCATTTCCTTTCTTTTATCTTGTCCTGGGTTCCCAGTCTTAACAGATGCCACACATATAACAATATAAGAGTCCATCCTAATTTCAATTATTCACACATCATCCCTAGTTTCTATTACTTATAACTCACTGAAAATACAGTTTGAGTTCAAATTATACCTTTACCTTGAATGAATGCTCTATGTGGTGGATGTGTTGTTATCTGTAATGACAAGTTACCACAACTGTTTGTCACAGGTTTTATGGTACCTTTTAATGTGGGGCCATTCATTTTCTAGACAGCTGGGACACTATGGTTTGGAATATCTTCAGTCATCCATCAATACGATTCTTGCTCATTTGAAGATCACTTCAGATCTGGTACTAAATACCCTAAATAACATATGCCAAAGATTTCTCTCTGGCATCACGTTCCTGTACAGAGTCTGAGTATTATCCAAGCCATGCCATTTGTCCCAAGGAATATTCACATTTACATCCCCAAATGACACAGATGCATTCATCCTCTTCACTCTTGAAACAAATATATAGGACTTGGGAATTGCAGCTTCCTAAGCTGCATTTGGATTCTGGGATAGAATTTAAACTCGGTCTGGGGACAGCAAAGAGAAAGAGTCATGCATAGAACATGTTCAAGGCTCCTTTATAATATTTTCAGTTGCTTTTCTGCTTTTGTGATAAAATATAAAGACTAGGGTAGCTTCCTTTTTTTCATCATTTTTTAAATTAGTTATTTTATTTATTTACATTTCAGCTGTTGTTCCCCCAGCCCTCCCCCCACACACACACCCAGTTCCTCAACCCATGCTCTCTCCCCTTTGCCTCTGAGAGGGTGCTCCCCTCCCCATCCCCCTTCCCTGGGACCTCAAGTCTCTCCAGGATTAGGCACATCTTTTCCCCCTCAAGCCAGACCAGGCAGTCCTCTGCTATATATGTGCTAGAGGCCTCAGACCAGCCTGTGTGTGCTGCCTGGTTTATGGCTCCATCTCTTGTATCTGTTGGGGGTGGGGGTGGGGGTGGGGTCCAGGTTAGTTGAGACAGCTGGCCTTTCTATGGGGTCACCCTCCCCTTCAGCTTCTTCAATTTTTCCCCTAATTCAACTATAGGGGTCCCTGACTTCAGTTCAGTGGTTGGGTCTAAGTATCTGTATCTGTCTCAGCTGCTGGTAGTGTCTTTCTGAAGGAAAAGTTTAATTTGACTTAAAATGTAACAGTAATAAGAGTCCATCCTGTCAGACACCCAGACACCCCAAGACTCCCAGGGACTGAACCATCAACCAAGGGGTACATGTGGTTCCAGCCAAAAATATGGCAGAGGAATGCCTTGTTGGGCATCAGTGGGAGGAGTAGTCTTTGGTCAGGTAAAGGCTCAATAGAGGCCCCAACAAAGGGAAACCGAGGGGGGGAGTGTGTCGGGTAGAGGAGCATATACATGGAGGCAGGGGGTGGGAGGAGGGTTTGGGAATCTTTGCAGAGGGGGGGGCTTTTGGGAGGAGGGAAATTTCGAAAGGGTTTACCATTGGCAATGCAAATAAAGAAGATATTCAATTAATGAAAGAAAGAAAGAAGAAAGAAAGAAAGAAAGAAAGAAAGAAAGAAAGAAAGAAAGAAAGAAAGAAAGAAAGAAAGAAAGAAAGATTTAAAAAAAAAAAAAAACGAGTCCACCCTGGTGGGAGGCATGGCAGCAAGCATCAGACTTGGTAGCTGGAAAGGGAAGCTGAGAGCTCACATGTTTAAATACAAGCAGAAAGTAAAGGAAGTTGGAAGTGCTATAAGAATGTAAACACCCAAAAGCTCCCCCACACACCCCATGAAATACTTTCTCCAACAAGGCCAAACTTCCTAAACTAAGCAGTGCCTCAAACTTGGAACCAAATTTTTCAAATACCTGAGCCTATGTGGGGCATTTCTCATTGAAACCACCACATTCCACTCCCTAACCCCAATGGACTCATGGCTATATCATAATGCAAGATGCACTTAGTCCAGCTTCAAAAGTACCCACAGGCATTCTCCATCTAAACACTGTTTAACGTCCACAATCTCTTCTGAGACTCAAGGCAATCTCTTAATTGTAATACACTGTAAAATCCCCAAAAGCAAATTGCATACCTCCAACATGTCTTAGCTGTTGTTCTATTACTGTGAAGAGACACTATGATGATGGCAGCTCCTATAAAGGAAAATATTTAATTGGGGCTAGCTTACATTGTTATCATGGCAGGAAACATAGTAGCATGCCAGCAGACATGACACTGGAGAGAGCCTGAGAGTTCTACATCTGGATTATTAAATAAAAGTGAGAGACTGGGCCTGGTTTGAGCATTTGAAATCCCAAAGTGCACCCCCAATGACACAGTTCTGCCTACAAGTCCACACCTCCTAATAGTGACATTCTTTGGTGAGCAGCCATTCAAATCTGTGAACCTATGGGGGCCATTTCTATTCAAATCACCACACAACATATAATTGCACAGAATATGTTAGCATTCCAAAGGGGAAGAAGAGGAGCATAATGAAAAAAGTCTAGACCATATCAAGACCAGAAAGCAAATAGCAATACCTGTAAACTCACCCATTTTCAAATGGCTTGGATGATACCACCCCGCCTACACTTCTCTCTTAGAATAGTTTCACTACCTGTATGTAGATATTATTGTCAGATACTCCATGGCTCTAACGTTATACAGCTACTTTAGAAACCAATCTGGCATTACACTACACTACACTACACTACACTACACTACACTACACTACACTACACTACATTACTAGAATTGAAAACATATATTGTAGTAGAGACAGAGATGTGCCACCTAGATGCTACTTCAAGGAAGTGCATTCTGTTCTTATTTGGAGAGCAAAGCAAAGAGATAGCTTTAACTGCTAGCTTCCAGAATCTGCCTCAGATGCAAAGAGACGCTTGAGCCAAGGTGAATAAATAAGGCACGAATGAAAGGGGCCATTTCAACCACACTGTAAACTCACCAGTGGGTGTTATTTGTTCCAGGGATTCAATGAAAGTGTACTGAATGCATCTATATACAACCACTTTTGTGAGAAACTACTAGGTGAAATTAACAAAATATGAAGTATATACATGCAAATATATGGATATATCCTATGTTTATATGCTATAACATAAAAATGAGAACAAGGAGGAAACACTTATCACAAATGTCAAGATAGTGGTTTATGGCCAGAGGTGATAACAAAAGTTTTATGGTGCTGGGTTTCAAATCTATAGCCCTGATTCTGCTAAGGATACGTGTTACCACTAAGCTGCTCCCATAGCCTAATCTTCAGATTTTTTTTTAAACAGTATGACACAGACCCTGAAAATGAAAATAAGCAGTAATTTCTGTACTTCAGAGAATTCTGGATCAGCAACTGGGTTTAATCGTGAGTTGGGGGAGGAATGATGAGAGAGGTATTGTGTTCGATTTCCTGTCTCTATTCAGACGGAATTTACATGGGCATTTGCTTTATAATTATTGTTAAAGTGTGTATATGACTTTTATGCACATTAAAGGAAGGGGGGGAAAGCAGAGACACCACATGAAATATAAACATATTTTTGAATAAGCATTTACTTTAGAAAGGGTGGCTACAAAGTGCTGAGGAACTGGTGGGAGAGCAGAGATAAACATGAGCAGAGCCATCATGTGCTCCTTCATTCTGCAACAATATGATACAATATGGACCTTGAAGAGTTCCAAGAAGTTCTTGACAAGGTACAAAGAGTCACTGTTGTACAGAAGCAGGGGCATTCCTTTCCAGCCGAGCAGTAATGGGAGAAGAGCTTCAAAGCGGACGACCCTATTAAGGTGAGTACTGAAGAACTGAAGGTTCAATCAGATAAAATAATAGAGGAGATGGAAGATAGATAGAGCTAAATTAATACCGACATTGGAGTAAGGAGTATGTGTCCAGGAAATGAAACTGCATTTCTAGATTGATTTTGCTTTTTAACGCCTTTGGGAAAATTCTAGGCCTTTCATCTTTTTTCTGTAAGGAATGTTTAACAGATCCCTATGAAAGTAGTACTACATGCTCCGCAGATGCCTATGGAAATGCTATTATGTGGGGGTACTTACTGCTGAGTGTACTTCTGTAAGAAATAGAGACTAAATTCTAGACTTTGTATGGCCTCTACCTGGACATTATTACTTCCCAGAGAACAGTGATGAGGTTTATCCACATAAAACTCAGTCCATTCATTATTTGGGAATTCTTTCAGTCACTTCCTACGTAGACTCAATGAAACTAGGATCTATCTTCTCCCTTATTCAGGATCACCATATTGATTTTGAACTTCAGTGTTTAAAAAGAAAAAAAAAAAAAGACTGAACTATCAATTGGACGGGAGGGGAGAAGCCCATTCCTTGACCTCAGGCTGTAGTTTTCATGGGCCTTGCCGAAAGTGTCCGGTCAGCCACACATGCTGGCATCCATGAAGGAAGTTGTCTGTCTATCAGGCCTCTAAGGCCCAGGCCCCTACTGCTCCCCAACACAGCTTCATCTTGTCATTCCCACAAGGCCTCCACTTCTAATATCTTTCTCTCCCTACTTGTGTTCTTATCGCTTCTTTGGCTTTTGTTTGTTGAAGCTAGAAAGTAGAAGTGAGGGTGTGACATGTATCTATCAACAGTACAGTAAGATCATCTGTGAAGACTGCCTAAGTGTGTATTTATCATACTCTGCACTGAGACTTAAAATGAAAACCAAGACTAGGTTCTTCTCTCCCTATATGGCACCTGTATGTGAGGTAAGATAAGTCTGGGGCCACAGTGTCTTCATCAATAAGGTTCCCAAGGTAGGTGCGCTCAGGCAATCTTCATAGATCACCTTACTGTATCTACAGCAGTGTTAACTAAATATTACTTGACCTTGCAGCATTCACACACAGAAGCTGTGCTCAAAGTCTGATGTTTTGTAATAACAAAACAGAAGGTAGGTGTGACTTGGGAAAGGAAGAGAATTAGCTACTGGTGACACAAGACAGGGTGTTAAGAAAGGAGAATAAATGAGAACAAAGTATAATAATGACACATATGAATGAAAATGTCACGATGGAACGCATTATTTTTTGTATGCTAACTTTAAAAATTCATGATAAAAACCTGTTTATAACTCATAACTAATGCTCCCTAATGGTGACCTTGGTTTTGCGAGTACAAACCCAGTCACTGGGTTAAATTCCTGGCTCAAGCATCTGATGCAGCATTGATAAAGGATACAAATTATAATAACAATAAAAAAGTGTGCCCCTTCCTCTTGAATTTTATGGTTTGAAAAAAATATTGTCTTGCTCACATTAGTTTTTATTTTGTTTAGACATGAAATTAGAGATCTTTACTTAATTTTGCAAACACGGCTGATTTTATTCCCAATAAATGTCACCGATTTGGAATGGAGGCATAATTCTGTCCTTTTCCTTAGGTTTTCTAAAGTTCCAATTCAAGAAAATTTTATATTAAATATCAGATTTTTGGTCAGCTTATGGGTTTGATGAGTACCATCTTGACAATTTGTAGATGTTTTATCAATTTTACACTCTGTATCTCAACATTCCCATCTCTCTGATTCTTTGGAAAGATATTGAATATTTTATAAGCAATTTTTGTCATTTTACATACTATAAAGGTCAAAATTAAGATGGCAAGCTAGCAGTGTTCAAGTGGATCAACAACATAACCTGGCATTGTGATCAAACCAATCGTGTTGCCTCTAACTATTGCACATGTTCAATTCTGAAGTCATGATGGCTAAATTGAATTGAATTCAAGTCTGCAAAGAATAAATAGTCATGTGCAGTATCTCTAAAAAGACATATCCAAGGACTTGTGGATAAAGCTCAGTAATAGAACACTGGTCTTGGATGCACAAATGTCAAGGATCTTCATTATACAATTGAAGAAAAGTACATTCAAAACCAGGCATGGTGATTCATATCTATAATCCCAGCAGGTGTTGCTGTTGTGAGATTGAGGCAGGAGGATCATTGTGATTATGAGAGTTGCCTGCTCTATCTAGTGAGGTTCAAGGCAGCCTGGGCTGTAGAATGGGAGATCCTGTCTCAAAAGTAGAACAGAACAAAACAAAACTCAGAGCTGATAAGACGCCTCGGAGTACAAAGGCATTGCTGTCACACTTGACAGTCTAAATTTCAATTCCTGGGACACTCATGCTGGAAGGAAATAACTGACTCCTTCAAATTGTCCTTTGTGCACCACAAATGTCTCTCTCTCACACACACACACACACACACACACACACGCGCAAATATCATTTAAAAATTAAAAGAAAAACATTCAACCAACAAACAAAAATGCAACGAAGATCCTTAGATCTGAGAAAGACAGGTTGATTCTGCATTGTTTCAGTTGACTCTCTTTAACTTCTGAGATGTGAAGGCAAGAAGGTCTGGGTAATGCCTGGTTGTGGGATTCAGCATGTGGAAAGATAAGCCAAAGACATGGTCCAAGGGGAAGAGCAATGTATGCAGGAATTGGAAAGAAAACTTAGGCAGGAAAACACCAAATGGGAAGTGAGGCTTAGGGGGAGAGGAGGGTCTGGAGGGCATCATGTGCCAAAGGAGACTAGTGGTTTCTGCTTGCTGGGCCTCTCACCATTTCTCTGGCATACATGACCCCCAGTAATAAACCTTTCTTAGTGCTAATTCTACACAGAAGGGAAATATATGTAAACACAATAGCAATGCCCTGCTAGAAATACATCACAGAAATGTAAAAAAGAAATATGTAAATAAGAATGAGCTTTTCAAGCAGCTCCACATGGAAAGCAATGCCAATAGTTGGATCTCTGTGTGGGAAAAGCAAGGCTTTTTAACTAGTGGTAATTTAAAAATCAATGAATCATTTATGTCTCATTCCGCCTGCCTTCCAGCCTCTGGCTGCTGACTCACCTCCACAGCAGTCTTCCCTCCTGGCTTCATCTGTGCCAGGCAGGCCTGGTTTTTGCCTTCGCAGACCCTAAGCACTATGACTTGTGGAAGCTCCAGCCAGCAACAAATTAAACATATTAAAATGCATCCCTCCCTGCATTAAACATTTATATTTTGCTATAAATTTTTGAAAGGGCTTTTGTAATTTTGCTTTTGAAATTGTCTGTGCATAACTAATTTAATTTATGACGCCTGTGATTTCTCCCATCGTAATTATGCAGACTTGGGAAGAGGGGAGATCCAACCTCAAAACAAGTTTCAGATATCATGGATATATTAGGATATATTAGGACTAGGAGGATACCAAGCACGGTTGAACACTCTGTGGAAGAACATTAAACTAGCATGAGCAAGCCAAAAAACACTGCAAAAGCAAAATGGAATTGGTTTTTGGATAAAATTAACAATTGATATGCTTGATATAACATACCACTTTGTAGTTACTTGATTATAAATTATTTTATGTTTGTTTACTGGTTTCCTTTATCCAACGAAGAATTGCCTCTCAAACCACTATCTGGTAGGCACTGTTTTAAGGTACAGAAGTTACTATAAACTTGGAGAAAAGAGAATCTTGCCTGTTCTTCAAAGTTGATTGTGCTATAGCCAGCTTGGACCCTTGTCCTTCCCAATTACCAAGGGAATTTCCTTGGGATCTTGCAGCCTGTTTAATCAAACATGTGCTGGTTCCTTTCTCTTTGCTTTAAAGTGCCTTCGGGGTCTGTCAAAATCTGGTTTTACACTTCTAGCTAAATTAATTACTTTTCTCATTTTTATTTTCAAAATAAATATGACCTCCTCAATACTGTGGTCTCTTGTCTCCACCTTTTTGAGACAGAGCTCCTTCTTTGTGCTTCTGTACTCTTGTTTCCATCCACACCTCTAATTGAAACCACACATTTACTGTTTGCTAGTGTACTCTTTGCAACAGCCAAACAAACTCTCTTGGCTTTCATTTTTCTTGACCTAATTTTAGCATCTGACATTGCTCATCCTCTCCTAGAGTGTTCCCTTTTTATTTTCATTGATTGAAAATGATTGCTAATTGCAGGGAAACATGTGGACAACGAACAAGTACACATACCCATCACCCAGTCCTCATTAGGCTTGCAACAACTTTCATTTTGTGTCTTAAGAAAGAAAGATTATAGGGACACAGCATGAGAACACAGCACACAAAATCAACTGACCGGGACTCACGGGAATCCGCAGAGATCAGGGAGCCTGTAGGAGACTCAACGAGTCACTCTGAACATACGTAACAGTTGTGTAGCTAGGTCTTTTTGTGGAACTCCTAACACTGGGAACAGGGGCTATCGCTGACTCTTTTGCCTACCTTTGGGACCCTTTTCCTCCTACTGGGTTGCCTTGATATGTGGGCTTGTCGCTGGTCTTATTGTACTTTGTCATCCTGTGTTTGTTTGATATCCCTGAGAGGCCTGCTCTTTTCTCAGTGGAGGGGGTGGATCTGAGGGAAAGGGGAGGTAGAAGGGAAAAGCTGGGGGAGGAGAGAGAGAGGAAATTGTGATCAGGATACAATATATAAGAGAAGAATATAAATTTTTGAAAAAGAATAATGCAAAATTAAAAAGAAAGAAATATTAAAAGCCAGGTATGAGGGTTTTTAATATGTGATTCTAGTATTTAAGTGGTTACAGCAAGAAGATCATCACAAGATCAAGAACAGCCTGGTTTACATAGTGTTTTCCTGAACCAGCCAGAGCTACAGAGACCTTGTCTTGGTAGCAGGCAGGGGGGCATGGAGAAAAAGAAAGAGAAAGAGAAAAAATAATGATATATCTGACACCTGCTTTATGTCAGTTCTTAGTCCTCTTCCTCCCTTATAATTTTGTGATCATGCCATTTTATGACTTACATATTAAACTTTTGCTATATATGACAACTATATACTCACGAGCAACAATTTTCAGACTCTGCATAAATACATGATACATGTTTTGCAATTTCCCTTTTGTACAACCCCATAATTCTGACATTTAATTCTGCTACTAATTAAAACTCAAAATCATTCATTTTGATTTCAAGAAATCATAATTTTGGGGGGTGGGGCTTGGGACATCCACATGGAGACAGGGGGTGGGGAGGAAGTCCCAGATGTGGGACAGTCAAAGGGTGGACGGGGTGAAGGGAATAAAATATGGAATGTAAAAAAAATTAATTACTAAAAAATCATAATTTAACCATTTACCTTCCAATAGGCATTTGATTTGCTTCCATCTGTTAAAAAGAATGCAGAAAATTTTGTTATCCCAGGATCCCTACCTAGAAATGAATTTCTGGGTTTGAGGGTGTGTTTTTATCTTTTTAGACATTGTCAATTGTGCTTTACCAACTTAAAATTGTAGTACAGATTCTACCAAAGTTGTCTGTGTTCTATATCCTCACAAAATTGATGTTGTGTTTGAGAGGGACGCAGTAAAGAAACTGCCAACATCACAGCTCGGCTAAGGGGAAAGTTTTTATTATGGATAAGAGAGAGAAAATAGCCAGAAGCATCTAGAAGAGTCCAGAACAAAGAGAAAAGAAACCGGTAGAGAGAGCATAGCAGGAGACAGAGAGAGTAAAAGAGGGCAGAGACTAGAGAGTCGCAAGAGAGCATGGGATGGACAAGTTGTGAGGATTATAGGAGGGACAATTATCTAGAGGGAGGGATTCATTTTTGGGGGTGGGAAACTTGTTTTCCAAGTTCCCAAGAAACTTTCTGGCTTTTATCTAACCACCAGAGGTCCTTTCATAGTCCATCTGGAGCTCATCTCTAGATATATGGAGGGCCTGAGACCTACCAGATGATACCCAACTTTTCAGTTTTGTTGCCAAACAAATGATTGTGAAATATTTCGTGGTTTTTTTTTTTATTTTTCATTTTTAGTTTCAATGAATAGAAATGAAGTTGGGCATCTTTTTAGACTTTATCGCTCACTAAAGTTTCCTAGACAATTATTATTCATATAGTTTTGTCTAGTATTCTACTAGATGGTGTGTGTGTGTGTGTGTGTGTTGATAGTTACTAAACCCAGAGGCTGGCACATGGTAGACAAGCACACTAAGATGAACTCCATCTCCTTGTTTCCCATGAAATAAGCTCTTATTATTAAAATTTAACTAGTCTTGAACTTTCCGTGTTGCATAGGCTACCCTCAAACTCATAATTCATCTACTTCTGCCACTGAGTACTGAATTAAGGTATGTGTCATCATGCCTCACTATATTGTCTTAAAGTATATCAATTATGAAAAATGGTGTAACTAAAGTTATCATTCTCACTCTATTTTGAGATAATTTCGTTGCTAGAGGTTGCAGTGACTTGTGCATGCTAAATGTATGTGCTATCATGTGCTATCGTGCTATCGCTGGCCCATATAGCCTGCCACCCCTATTGTTCCATTTTCTTCTAAAAGTTGCAAAATTTTGCTTTTCGCCATCTGGTTTTTCATCTAACTTTCCTAATTTTTTTCTGTTGCTGTGATAAAACACTGACCAAAACCAACTTGGAGAGGAAAGGGACTTATTTCATCTTACAGGTAAGAATCCATCATCAACAGAAGCCAGGGCAGGAACTGAAGCAGGAATCATGGAGGAATACTGCCTACAGGGGTCACTGTCCTTGACTTGCTTAGCTGTCTTTCAGCATAGGCATACCTGCTCAGTAGGCTAGGTTCTGCCACATCAATCAGTAATCAGAAAAAAAAAATCTTTGTCAATGTTGACACACAAACACACTCTTTTACGCCTTCCCTTTTTCGTTTATTTTTCCTGAGATATCACCTTAATATCAATACAACTTTTAAAAGTTTCAATGTTTTAAAAAATCATAATTTTAAAGTCTAAGTTCTCTTTAAAATCCAAAATCTCTTAACTTCAGGTTCTTATAAAAATCCAAAATAAGTTACATACCTTCTTATTCCAGAGGGAAGAACCAGAACCTGATTACAATCAGGTGAAGGCAAAACAAAAAAATCCAATGGTATTAAAAGCTTCATGTCAGATATCTGGGATTCATTTGTGATCTTCTGGGCTCTAAAGTGCTTCGTTAACCTTACATCTCCATAGCACACACAGCTTGTCTGGTAGACAGCTTGTCTGGCTGTCTACTAACTATAAGATATCCTGAAATTAATTTTCCTTTTCGTGATGTGAAGTGAAAAGCAAATTTCATAATTCTACATGTGAAAAAAATCAATATTCACAGTGTTATTTAGTGAAGAATCGATTCTTCCCTCACTGATAGGAAATAACATATATACTGAGTATTAATCTTCTATAAGCCTATGGTTGTATTTGAGGGCTGTATTTTCCATTCCACTGGTCTGTGTTTAAACAACTGAAATGGTAGTACTTTTGGTGGCTATCAACAGAATAGAAAAGTTAAAGGAGAGGTGATTTCTTTGGAGGGACATTCTGTAACCCAGATTGGATATGGATATCACAGAGCTTATAGTAGAGTGATGGCCAGGGGAAAAAGAAGAGAAGACAAGGAATTGAAAACATCATTCCAGGGCTGGAGAGATGGCTCAGCGGTTAAGAGCACTGACTGCTCTTCCAAAGGTCCTGAGTTCAAATCCCAGCAACCACATGGTGGCTCACAACCATCCGTAGTGAGATCTGATGCTCTCTTCTGAAGTGTCTGAAGTACTTACAAATATAATAAGTAAATAAATAAATTTCTTAAAAGACAAAATAACGAAAACGCCATTCCAAAGAAAATATAAACAAGGAATATGTGGATTTAAAAAAATCAAACTAGGGGAAGAAAGCTTGTACCTTTAAGTTTCGGGACTGGTGGCTGAGGGAAATGGTAAGTTAGTTTTGTCAATGAATAACATTTTCACAATGGGCTGCATTAAGAGGCCTAGACTAGGCCTGTGTGCTTGAACTTTGCATGCTTGGAAATCACCTGGGTTGGATGAAAAATGGGGGATAGACAGAAGGCTGAGCTATGAGTAATTTTCCAATTTAGGGGATAGAAGGAAGAAATGGGAAGAGAAAACAGCTTAAAAGATGAACAATAGAAGGCTTCATAACCTTAAGGATTTGAGGGTGGGGGAAGAGTATGTTGTGGATCCTATCGGTCCAGTTCAACTGGTGTAGCAGTTTCTTTTCTCTGAGCATCTTCAAAGTCCTCAGATTCCTTCTAGGGTGTTGCAGATAGCAATTTGAAGAGGGACCTGCTATGGAGTGCCCAAGTCCTTCGGGTGTCTGGTTGCAGTTCCCCAGGTTGGCCACAGGGGGCGAAATCTGCGGCGGCCTGGCAGGCGGGCGGGGGCGGGGGCGGGAGGCGCCGCTCTCTCTCCTCTCGTGTCAGACTCTCTCCTCCCGGCTCCCCAGCTCTCCGGCTAGCTCCCAGGCTCCCAGGCTCCCAGGCTCCCGGGCTCCCAGGCTCCCCGCGCCCAGCAGCGCCAGAGCCCTTCCTCTCCGCCTAGGCAAGGCGGGCGGGCTGCAGGCCGCAGGAGGCGGTGTCGTGGAATCCGCTGGCAGTCCGCAGCCCCGCAGAGCCTGGAGGCCGCCCTGATGGAGCCGCGGCTCCCGATCGGAGCTCAGCCCCTGGCAGTATCCGTCTGAGAGAAGGGGGGAAGGGGAAGGGAGGCCGTCCGGGCGTGGGGCGCGGGTTGGGGTGCAGTATGTCCTGGGGCGAGCGGAGTAAGGAAAGGGGACCTGCTTGGAAGGGGACGCTGGGGGAGTTGAGGAGGACAGACGGTAGGAGGCTGGCCCCGCGTCACCCCTCTTTGGCTGTGTTTGCAAAAAAAAAAAAAAAGAGAGAGAGAGAGAGAGAGAGAGACCCTTAACCAGTGTCTGCATATGGTGGCGGGTTTGGAGATGAAGGGTCCCCTCCGGGAGCCCTGCGTCCTGACCCTAGCACGGAGGAACGGGCAATATGAGTAAGTAACCTCCTGACTCCCATGGAGGAGAGAGCCTTCTTCTATAAACCTCCTTGAGCCCGAAACCACAGGGAGCCACCCACCTTGGCCAAGTGGGCAACAGGTTCACAACTAGGTGTGAAGAGTGAGCTACCCGAGCTGGGGCCTCTTACCCCCAACTTCTGAGCTACTAGATAACTCCAGCCCTGTGGCTCAGTGGATGGACTCAATGGACAGGGAAGCAGGAAGCTTCTTAGTTCCTTCACTCTGTCTGTAACTGACATGTGTTGTGTAACCAAGTTAATCAGGCTCTCTGAGCCTTGGTTTCCTCTTGAGTTGAATAAAACCATAAACTGTCTTATGGCTTTTGGAGATAAAATTGGGGGACCACACAGGCAAAAGTGGCTTACAAGTAAAAGTGCAATGGAGATGCTGTGGTGCTAATGCTACAGACTTGTCCTTTTCCCATTCAACTGGCTCTTCTTCCAGTCCCCAGATCTTCTTTTTCCGTTTGCTTGAAGACTTGTGCATTGATTCACTAATGTGTTGGTGCAGGGCAGTCACTCAGTCACTGTCACTGGAGCAGGACTGTTGGAAAGCAAAGTTAATGAAATGTGTAGAAACAAAATGGTATTTGACATTTTATCAGTGCATGTCACCTCCAACTCTTCCTTGGATGATGGCAGCTCGGTAAATACTAGTGACTGATTGAGCTTAAGATTATTTTGATTAGCTATCGCCACAGCTGCTAATGTTGCCCCCTTGCCACTAACGCTTTATCTTAAAAGTTTCCCCAGAGATCATTTCATCTAATAGGTGCCCTACCTACCACTGTATATGTACAAGCTACTTCCCTGCATGAAAAAAACTGTCTCAGGCTCTACTTTTAAATAATCTGTCCCAGGCTGTCTAATTCACAAAGAAGGAACGTCCCGCTAGCCTGGCCTGAAGGTAGCTGAAGCGGTGGGTGCTATTATAACTGATTGTCAACTAGGCCCATGAAGTGGCTCTTCCCTAGATCCTGCTTGGTTGGTTGTGTTGATGTAAGAAATTCATGTTATTTTCTGTAGACTTTATAAAATCCAGGAAGACTAGTTTAATAAGAGTACATTCAATAGAAGAGTGAATTGAAAAGTGCAAGTCCATGTGAGAAAGGTGGAAATGGTGTGTAGAAGTGTCACCTGCACAAACCAGTAGATTCTGTGTATCTTGGTTTCCTCTTCTGTAAAAACCCAAAGTTTTAAGTATTGAATGGGATAGCTACACTGTTGAAATAACCACAACACAGATATTTGCCCCCTGGTTTAGTGGGTTTAGAACTCTACTGAGAGGGGCAGCAGCTGGTCTTGGGAAAAGTAACTTGTTCTGACTAAGCTCTTGTACTAGAACTTTTAAACTTGGCAAGGAAGGGCTCCTGCCTACTTCCACACAGGGAAATTAAATCCCTGTGTTTTGAGTCCATATAACTAATAAAGGTATAGCAACAATTAACAGGATGGCTTGAAGACTGTTAAGCACTTATCATGCCCCTTTGCATTGCTGTTAAGTCACTTACTCAGAGTTACAAAGATGCATAGCTTAGAACCAAATCCATGAGGCATAGTTAAGAATTCCACAGAGAAAATTTCTACTTTTGTTTTTGAGACAGTGTTTCTCTGTTTAGCTGTAGCTGTCCAGGAACTGACATTGTAACCAAAGTCAGACATCTGCCTGTCTCTGCATCCAGAGTACTGGGATTAAAGACATGCACTACCATTCCCAGAAGAGAACATTCTTTCCAACTGGAGACATAAAACCACTTATAAGCCTCAAGGTTTTTTGTTTTTTTTTTTTTTTTCTCTTAATGTCATCTCTGACCTAGATCTCCAGAACTTTTTACATTTGACCTATTGTCTTAAAACTTGAAGCCTATCACCATTGTCTTAAAACTTGAAGCCACAGGCTCTGTGGTTCTGAATATAGAGGAACTTTTGCTTGAAAGACCAAAGTGGAAAGGGGGAGGGAGAAGGGGTTGTTTTGGGAAACAATCAAATGTCTACAAAGTACTTATTTATTTCTCCAAGGACTTTCATCTCAAAATTCACCTCTGTTTATAGTGTAATTAAAGTTGTTCACTTATTCAACCAGTAATCATTGAGTATCTGTTGAACTGTAGACAAAACTGAATAGGGCCTTTGCTCTTAAGGAGCTCCAATATAATAAATATAACTGCTGTTTAAGTGTTCTATTGAAGAGCCAGGCTAAGGAGATAACAGCATATTCTTTTGGGGAATATTTGGAGAGGGCTTCACAGAGGAAGTGATATTTGAACTGGATGCTGGTAAGAAAAGATGTATTGATTTAAAAAAATTTTAAAAGAATATTAAAAAAAAAAAAGAAAACAAAAACAGTCACCTAAAGAGTTCCTGATGTGAAGAAGCCAGTTGATGTTTAGAATGTCTGTTTACCAATTAGGATATACCATGATTCTGCCCCACTAGAAAGTTAAAAAAAATAAGCCTAACATAGTAGTATGCATCTGTAATTCATGCAATTTGGAGTCTGGGCAGGAAACTTGATGTGTTTGAGATCAGCCTAAGCTATATTATGAGTTATAGGCCAGCCTGAACTACAATACTAAAAGCCTATCTCAAACATTAATGTTTAAGGAGTGAGTAGAAGTGAATTTTGGAGTCTTGCATTTCATACTTGGGAGACAAATTCATTCGTGTTTGCATAAAAATACCAGCCTAAAGTGAGAAACCAGAGGACATGCACAAAGGGTAACAAGGCAACCCATTCAGGAATGTTGCTACCTCGTCAGCTGCTAGTGTTCTTTTGGCTGGCCCAGAAATGATTCTTACTCCTTTAGTAATTTGCATTTGTGAAAGTGTCAGCACCGTTCTTTGGTCACAGCCATGAAACTGAACATGAAAATCTAATGAATGAGTTGTCTGATTCATTGATTCAATGCACAGGAATGTCTGAGATATGCCAGGCCCCACACTAAGCACTAGACATACTGTGAATAGCTGTAAGTTCTTCAGTCTGGTGTTCATACAGTGAAGGTATGTAACTTGCAGTGCATGCTCTTAAGACTGTGTTAAGGACATAGACTGTTATACATTCCTTATGTGTGTAAAGCAGTTTGGATGTTCAGGTATTGATCATCTTTTAGCCCTTGAGCAACATCTAGCAATTGTCGTGCTCAGATCGGGTGGACTCAATGCAGCAAGTTTAATAAACACAGATTATATTTATGTAGCAAGATAACAGTGCTTTGTTGCTAAAGATTAGGCATTTTTGGTAGCCGTTCGTTGATACATTCTTCTATGTTCTAGGTTAATAATCCAGTTGCATGGGAAGGAACAGCATGTTCAAGATATCATTCCTATAAATAGCCACTTCAGATGTGTTCAAGGTACTTGCTTTAATGACTTAGCTAGTTTTATAAGGCTTCTCCTCAGCCATTAATGCAGTGTTTAATGTCATACATATTCAAATTTGTCACTGCATGTAAAGTGAAATATATTACCCTTCACAGAAAAGTTAACACTTCTAACCTGCCTTTGAAAAGTGTTGTGTTTAAAAGTGCCAAAGAATTATATTTTAAAATACATATGTATATATCACCTGTCTCCCTGAGTAGAGCTGGAGATATGTGTAAGTAATCTTTTATGCTGATCGACATATATGTGGATTTAAAGTACAGTCTTGGGCTCAACCAACATGATGTCTGTTATAAAGGATTTACACACATTCGGCACTTTGTTTTCAAAGTACTGGATTTAAGACACCTTGGCAACATGACGTATCAGATTGTAATGGCTCACAGTTAGTTCTTAAGCCTTGACATTTGTGAATCATAGCTCTGGGAAAGAAACACTTGGCTTTTGATCCTTACATTTGAAGACCAGACCGAACATAGAAAAATCTTGCTGCATTTGCTACACTTAAATTCAAACACTGGGAGAGCTATGTGGGAGGTATTGCTTCTGCAACCTCACTTTGTCCTAGAAAGGAAGCTGATTACTGGAGAAGAAATGTGTTATGTCTCCCAACAATCCAGTGCTTCTATCAGGCAGAAGCCTTCCTCAGCCAGTGGAAAACATTGAGAACTAGAGGCCCAACTGGCACAAGTGCTTTCTACATTGAACTTTCTTTTTGCACGACAGTAACGTGCATGCTATAAAAGGGTTGGAAAGAGCAGCAGTGCACAAAGAAAACAAGTCACCTGCATTCTCATGCTTAAGAGGCACCCGCCATCTTTTTTTCCTCTGTGCACATAATACAACGTTTAAGCAGGACTCATCCTGTATAACATTTCTCTGTCACCCACTTGCTACTGTGTTATGAGTGTTTTCTGTGCTGCCAGTGGCTATACGCTGTTCCATTTTATGAATGGCTCATAATCTAATTATTCCCTCTGGTTGGCATTTGTATTACTGTTCACCGCTGTAAAAAAGTAATGGGATGAACATCTCTGTACATAAATCTTCCCACATACCTGTTATTTGCTCAGGATTTAGCCCTGTGAGTGAATAGAGTCGGTGTGTATGAGTTTTAAGACAGCATGCTGAAAAGAAAACACAGTATGCATTAAGAACTAAAATTACTGAGCTGACCATAGTGGCTCACACCTATTATCCCAGAAAGAAGCTAAAGCGGGAGGATTGCAGAGTCCAGGCCAAGTGTGAGTTCCAGACTAGATTTAGTTGTGTAGTGAGACCCAATATCCAACAACAACAAAAGCAGAAGGAACAAGATAAGAAGAAAGCAGGAAGGAACTGGAGAAAGAGGAGGGGCACGTTGAAATGCCTGTGAGGAATAGTATCTACAGGGGGTCGAAAAGCAAGTCAGTTTTTGAGTCTGCTCTGTGTGGGAGAGAGATACTAAACAAGGCACAGATGCCACCGTAGGTTACTGCACTCACCTACTTTGCCAGTGTTCTAGCATATATTTCCCCTTTCCTACTACTTCTGGGGTCTCACTTCTGTTGTTTTTAATCAGAAGGAGGTGGCTGGTTGCTAGACTGCAGTGGGAAACATGTCTGCCATCGCTTCCCCCATGACAAATTGAAATGTTATGCCCTTGAGTTTTCACTTCCTTTCCATTTCCTGACTTGTGTTATCTATTTAGAAAACTAATCAGTCAGAGTTTTGTGGAACTAAACGGTACTACAGGACAGTGGAGAGGATAGACTGTGTGTTCATAACCTACTTTCTTCACCCTGCAGCGGATAGTAGTGAGACTCTGTTGCACCAGTAGACAACATAGTACCTTATTCTCTACTAGTAGACAATGTAGTGCCTTACTCGTTGCTTCTTTTGCACCTGACTAATAGAACCTGCAGTAGGATCTTGGGTGTCGAGAGAGCAAGACAAGTATGCAACTCCCCATTTGATCAACAGAGCTCCTGGTTGATTCTAGCTCAGAATCAAGGGTCAGCTGTGAGGCTGTGCTCAAATCTGGGGAATTCAGAGAGGAAAAGAAAGGTTGAGTTCAGATACTCAGGGCAAAAAAAAAGGAAGTCAAGGAAAGCCAATGTGGAGAGAGAGAGAGAGAGAGAGAGAGAGAGAGAGAGAGAGAGAGAGAGAGAGAGAGAGAGAGAGAACCCTAAACTTACAAACTGCTTTATGCTGTCTTCTTTTTTTCCATTGATGCATAACATTTGTACTTATTAAGAAGTACAGTATATTAAAAAAAAGAAGTACAGTGTACCAATTGGAAACATGTAATGATTCAGTTGAGAAAATAACATTTCTTTGTATTGGGAACCAATACAACTCCTCTAGTTCCTTTAAGATCTGTAAATGTGTGATATACCTTAGTTACCCTGCTATGCTGGAAAACACTACAACATAGACCTCCTATCTAACTGTACTTAACTATCCATTCCTCCCTCTCCCTCTCCCTCTCCCTCTCCCTCTCCCTCCCTCCCTTTCCCTCTCCCTCTCCCTCTCCCTCTCCCTCTCCCTCTCCCTCTCCCTCTCCCTCTCCCTCTCCCTCTCCCTCTCCCTCTCCCTCTCCCTCTCCCTCTCCCTCTCCCTCTCCCTCTCCCTCTTTTTCTCTCTTGATCCCTTTACCTAATACTTCCTACTAGTCTCTGGTACTTATTTCTACTCTGCACTTCTCTGAGATCATTTTTTTCAGCTTCCGCATGTTGAGAACATGCAATATTTGTCCTTCTGTGACTGATTTATTTCACTTAGCATAATGTCCTCCACTTCCATGCAGATGGCCAGCAGGTCAGGATTTCATTCTTCTTGTCCTTAAATAGCACTCCATTGTGTGTTCTATACTATATCTTCTTTATTCATCTATCTGTGGTCACTTCAGTTGATGACTCTCATGAATAGTACTCCAATTAAGATGGTAGTGCAAGTGACCAAAACCTCCTGCTAGATATTCACCAAAGCCTAAGAGCAAAGAACTTTAAGTATCCTCCAGTCTTCGGGCAAAAGTGCAGATGCTGAGATCATTGCCAACCTTTCAGAGATTATATCTGAGTTGCTGCTCAGAGGCTTTCAGTCCCTTCCCTGGCTTTCTCTGAGATCTGATGAACACAGAGAGCTAAGCTTTCCTTCACTTACATGAACACACTGTTATGTTCCCTACTATTACGTCGCCATCCATTGCTTTTCTTTGAAGAGCTCCAGTTGGGTCCTTGATCAGTTTCTTTCTCTTCCTGTTTTGTTTTGTTTTTTTCTTTTTAAAGTTGAGTTGCACATACTCTTTACAACTTGGGGCTATTAAAATCCTCTTTTTAAAAAAAAAAGTGCCAAACAAAAACAATCAAAGGATTCTTTAATGTGTTTTAAGACTCCAGGGGAACTGAGTAATGCTGTGATTTAGTTATGAAATACTGTTCTGGTGGTAATGAGTGGTTTTCTCCTCTGTGATTCTGTTGTGTTTTTCCTCCTTTCAGAAGCAGAAGAAACTCTTTTGATTGATATTGCTTCAAACAGTGAGTATCTTCCCGAACAGAACTGGTTTTCATTCTACAAATACTGACTTTAATACTTTACATCTAAGAAACATTCAGGGGTGCATGTTTTGCCATCTCATCCCGAAGTCGCCATTTTCTTAAGGCAGCCCTAAAAATTATCCTCAGCTCTCAAAACCATTCCAGCTGAGCCTAGGAAAACACAGGTGGCTGCTAAGAATCTCTCCAAACCTGAACTGTGATATGCTTGGCTGCTACTGCTGCGGAACCGTAAGCTACTTGAAGCTTCAAACATTATCTATAATCTTTTCGTTGCTGTGGAACTGACTAATAGGAAGAGCTAGGGAAATGCTCAAAGTGCTGGAGGTCTATGGGTCATTTCTTTATCAGACAAGCATGTACATTCATGTATGTGTGTTCATGAATATGTGTGCACATGTACATGTGTGGACTACAATAGGTAATATTTTTAGGTGTACTGCACCTTTGGTTTTGAGACAGAGATTCACGAGCTTGAAGCTTGTCAATTAGCCTATGCTGACTGGCCAGTAACCCCCAGGAATCTCTCTGCCTTTTTCTGCTTCCTCAGCTCAGATTACAGGTATGTGTCATTTCCAGCTTTTTTACATAGGTTCTGAAGATCAAACTCAGGTCCTCCTGTTTAAATGCCAAGCACTTTTCTGACTAAGCTCTCTACCCAGCCATATTAGGTTTTCTTAAAAATTTGTATACATAATGTGTGTGTGTGTGTGTGTGTGTGTGTAAAATAAAGATATAACTGCATTCTTTTCCTCCTTCCCTATCCTGCCACCTCAGCCCCTCTAAAGGTCCCTCCTTCTCACCTTCCATCATGTCCACCAATCTCAAATTGATAGCCTCTTTCTCACTATTATTGTTATATATTAGTGTGCATATATATATGCATAAATATATCAATACAGCCTACTAAATGTTTCATTTTGTGTACATATGGTTTCAGAGCTGACCACTTTCTATTGGATAATCTATTAGAGGTTCATCTCCCCCCAGAGGCAGATTCTCCCTCTCTTAATACTCACTAGTTGTCTATTCTGTTGTTGTTGTTGTTGTTAGCATACAAAGTAATAGGTTTCATCATGGCCGTTTCAAGCATGCTTTTTTTTTTATTGATTTTCATCCCACACCAGCCTGCCTCCTTCCTTCTGACCCACTTTTCACTGCTCTGCTTTCTGCCTACATGTCATAGTTCTTTTACCTGTTTTCCCTCTCCCCAGCTTTCCCTTAAGCTATGTTTTTTTTCTCTCATGGTCCCTTTTCTAGTCTCATGTCCTGTACCCCTACACACACATGCACACACTCACATGCACCTGTATACACATTAAAATGTAGGCTCTGCATATGAGAAGAAAACATGTAACAGTTGCCTTTCTGAGTCTGAGATACTTTGCTAGCAGTGTCATTGTAATTTCCAGTTACACCCATTTTCTTGCAAATGTCACAATTCTGCTTGTCAATGTGCCTGAGTAAATGTTATCTTTTGACTATTATATTCTACAGTCTACTCCCACCTTGTTTTCATGTTTTTGTGTGAATTCACAATGCTTTCATCTATTCCTTATATCATTTTGAAAGGCACAGAGTCCATTAAATGGCCTGTTCTTTTTTTCTTTTCTTTTTTGAAATAATTTGTGTCCTACTTAAGCCCCATCCCTCAAGGCCCCCATTCATCAGAGGGAACATGGTCTTCTTTTTGCTGTTTCTGTCCTTTTCAGGGGGGGAGGAGGGTTTATCAGTTTTAATGCAAATCACTGACTTTCTGTGCAAGATGTTCTTTGTTTATCATCTAATTGTACTGTGCTCTGGAGAGGAAAAAATGGGCACTTGATTGCTACTGCTGCTACTGTGTGGTTGCTATGGAAAGTGTATTTGACCATACAAATCTAAATCTAATGGTTTCCCTTATCTCTGGCTTGAGTCGTTGGATAAGCAGAACTTGCCATTTAGCTTGGGGCTACAGGTTGCACATAATTTTGTTTGGAGAGCGTCTCTGCCCTTGGCACTATTAATGTGTACCTAATGGGTTTCTAGTTTGGGTTTATTATTCCTTTCTTTAACCCTAGAATATAGAAGTCTTAATAGCTACTCTGAAACTGTTATGTAAAACTAGCTGATAACTTCTGTTACAGGTATCCAAGAGAGAAAATAACTTAGAATCTGTGTTGTTTTCTAAAGAGTTATTTATTTATTATATGTAAGTGCACTGTAGCTGTCTTCAGACACCCTAGAAGAGGACATCGGATCTCATTAAGGATGATTGTAAGCCACCATGTGTTTGCTGGGAATTGAACTCAGGACCTTCGGAAGAGCAGTCAGTGCTCTTAACTATTGAGCCATCTCTCCAGCCCTTTTATGTTGTTTTCTATTTAGACAAAAGAAGACAAAAACAGCAGCAGGCTGGAGATATGGTTCAGTTGATAGAGTATTTATTTGCCTAGCCTGCAAAAAGCCCTGGTTCTATCGCTAGCACTCCATAAACTGGGTGTGCTAGCACACATTGGTAACCTCAGTGCAGTGCAGGCACAACGATCAGGAATTCAGGTCTATCCTTCAGTTACATTGTGAGTTCCAAGCTAGCCTGTGCTACATGAAACACTCCCTGTCTCCAAATCATGTTTTTATTTTAAGGAACATAGGGTCAGGGAGAAATCTCAGTGAGTAAAAGTACTTATTGCACAAGAATGACAACAATCTGAGTTCAACTCCTAAAAACTAGTATCCTTTATCAATGTGCAAGACTGATTTTAATATAAATATATTGTCTACATACTAGTTGTAAGCACCTTGAAAGTGGTTAATGAAAGTAAATAATTGAAAGTGGAAAGTTAAATGGTGGTGTGAACTCGTATGTGGCTCTGAGTTTTAGTGAGGATGCTTCAACTGGCATTTCCCAGTTAAAGACATTTTTCCCTGATGATTTTCTGGTTCTTAATAAAACAACAAATTGTATTTAAACCAGACATGGCATGTGCTAGTAGTAGCTGGCAGACTTAAGCAAGATGATTGTGAATTGAAGGCCAGGGCTGTATAGCAAGTTCAAGACCAGTCTGAGCCACATAGCAAGGCTGTGTCACACAGAAAAAGAACAAAACCAACAACAAAAACTAAGATTTTGCTGTTTCTTAGTGTGCATACGCGTACTGAGTTTTATTAAATTTTCTCCCTGTTTTTGTAGAGATGAATTTATTTTTCCTTTTTCTTTCCTTTGTCTCTTTATGACCTTTAGATGAACTCTGTTATGCTAATTTTTAAATAGTACCCTACCTAGTTTATTCATTATTCTACAAATATTTGTTGAGTGCCTTCTATTTGTCAGACCTGGTAGTAAATCCTACAGGATCATCCGAGCACAGCAGAGATAAAAGTCCTGATTCTGCTTTCCTTTTTCCTTTTGTGCCTTTTGATGCTAGAGCCACAGAGATGCCTATAATTCATAAGTGTATTCCATAAACCTTTGAATGCATTTTGGGTACTATGCACTGCGCTAAGCTCTAAAAAGCGAGAGAAAGCAACACATTCTTGGTGGTTCATGTATTTTAATGTGCAAAAGTGACTTTAGCCAGATTGGATGCTTACATGAATGTGGATTTAATACATACTAACAAGAAAAAGTGCAGAGTTCACAAGAGGGGTCACTAAGTTAGGCAGTATACTAAGGCAAGGCATTTACAAAGAAGAGACATTTATATTGGGAACAGAGGGCCTAAGAGACAGGCAACAACTGGAGGGAAAAAAAGATTATTCCAGAAAAAGGGGGTTGTGAGACTCCAAACTCAGAAGTACGCTGACAGTTTCTGGGAAATAAAAGCCAAGGGTGCCTGGAACAGGGCTTGAGCACCAAGGCAAGAGAGGCTAGGAAGTCTTGTAAGCCACAGTGTTGAATCTGCAGCTTTAGACTTTAAAATGAGAAGTTAAGGATTTTTATGCTGATAGAGCATCATTTGCCTGGAAGCAGAAAGATCACTTATGAGGCTGCTTTGGTTGTATGTGCTAGAGAGTATGATTGTGATAGAAATGGAGAGAAGTGGGCAGATTTGAAAGATGAATTTGGAAGTAAAGTCAAGAACAATCAGCTTGGGTGTGAGGGATGGGAGGAAAAGAAGATGAATACAAGGTTTCCAGCAGGAACTTAGATGATGTTGCCCATTTGCATAAAAATCTTGAAGGTGGAATGAATTTTCCTTTGAGGGGAACAATCAAAAATTCATTTTCAAAAATATATTTTATTCTTTGTCAATACATTTTTATCATTTTTACTTACTCCTGAGCATGGAGTCATTCGGTGCAGAATGGTTGACCTATCAGGAGCTCCAACTTTAGGGAAAACTCACTTTCCCTCCCCTTGAAGCCATCAGCTGTGCATGGCTCCTCAGTTAGGAGTAGGGGCTCATGAACCCCTTTACACTTGGTGCTACAATGTTGCCTGGCTGATTTTTACAGGTCCTGAGCACATAGCCACAGTCATGGTGAGCTCGAGTGCACTGTGGTCCTGTCATGCTAAGAAGACAGTTTTGTTTCAGTCCTCCGAAGCCTCTGGCTCTTGCTGTTCTTCCACCCTGACTTTTAGAAGGTCCCTGAGCCTTGGGAAAGGAGTGTGATATAGATGTCCCATTTGTGGCTAAGCATGCCACTGACCCTTTCTCTTTCCCATTTGACCACTTGTGAGTTTCTTTCTTAACCACCATTCACCGCACAGACTTTTTAGATAAATCTGAGAGCTTTGAGGGCAGTTTGCTACTGTGTCCATTTAACAGAGTGATAGTAGGCTGATTCCTGGGCTTTTGAGTACCTCAACCATGGATTTGTGGCTCCATTTACATTACCAGTGAATGCGGTTTTGGCCATGTTTGAGATTTCTTTGAGACACTTCTGTGTGGATGACAAATTGGCAGCTAAACAGATAGATGCCACTTAGGAACAAAGCCTGACAGGCATGTGAATTTTCGGGAGCTATGATGAGAGAGGATGTGATTGTGTTGAGAGCTCCACTGTTTCACACAGTGCTATCTGATGCATACACCTGCTTACATGAATTAGAAGGAAAATTCACAATTCAGTGGCTCCATGTCAGTAATCACATTTCAAAAGTTCACTAGCCAGATGCAGCCATACTGCTTATAGAGTTATAGAGCATGCTAATCATCACAGAAAACTCGAGACAGTGCTATATAGAATGAGAAAATAATGTTGGACAATTCAAAGAATTCTGGGGTTTGTTTGTTGTTGTTTGGGTTTTGTTTTGGGGTTTTTTGTTACATATAGGAGAAGCCATTTCAAAAAGTAGGGAAAACTAGCCAGGCATGGTGGCACACTGCCAAGGACCAGCCTCATCTTAGAAAGGGGTTCTGAGGAAGGGATGTTTGGGAGCTGCGGAAGAAACGACTTGTAGTCAGTTTGGGGTACAAGATGACAAGAGTGTAAATAATAGAATGTCCAGTGTTTGGGATGGACACATGATCTTCTGGGATCCTCCAAAGGAGCTGGGTCACTTCTCTAGCTCTGCCCTCTGCAGCACTCTAATCTCAGGCTGATCCACTCCATTGCTGCTGCTCTTCTTGGTGATCCTCCCAGGTACTGGCATCTCCAAAACAGAATGTCCGATGTCTGGGATCCACTCACCATCTTCTTGGGCTCCTCCAAAGGGCTTGGGTCACTTCTCCAGCTCTGCCCTCTTTAGCACACACAGCTTGTCTTCTAAGCGAGGGCAGATTCCACTCCACCACTGCTGGTATTCTTAATAGTTATCCCAGGTACTTGCAGATCCAAAATTCTACAGTCTTCTGATGCATCTGGGTTGCACTTCAACCAATAGCCCTTCCTAGGCTCTCTTCATGTTACCAAGCCTCAGATTCTCTGCATGACTCTTTCAGTACTACGCCTTAAACTGCCACTGAGGCTGCACCTTCACCAATAGCATTTCCTGGCTTCTCACAGTACCAAGCCTCAGCTGCTCTCCATGACCCTTTAATGCCTTCAAAACCAGTTCCTGGGTAACTCTTACACTGCCAAGTTCAGCCTCCAGCACAAGGTGCAATCAATCTTGGCTGCCTCTGGAACATAGCTTCTCTACGTTGACTCTGAGGAAACACTTCCCAAGAGATTTAACCTCAAAGATGCTTGTCTTAATCACTGACCAGCATTGAATATCCCAGCAAAGTAAAGGTTTCATTTTGTAGTTTCAGATAGCTTTCTAATCATAGCTGACTCTTCAGCCTCAGCTAATGGGAACCACAGAAATGTAATTCAAAATAACAAATGGCCCCTAGAGTTTTTAAGTTTCCCTCTGAAACGTCATAAGCCAGGCCTCCATCGTCTTGCTCTCTTAGCTTCCAAGCTCCCACAAAATAGCCCACTGAGCTCTCAACATCCACTTTCCTAGCTCAAAGTTCCAAAAATCCTTTCAAAATCTACCCCCAAACATGCTCGGGTCTGTCACAACAATACCCTACTACATTGATACCAACTTAGTAAGGGTTACTATTGCCACAGTGAAACACAGTAACCAAAAAATGACTTGAGAAGGAAAGGGTTTATTTGGCTTACACTTCTCCATCACAGTCCATTACTGAATGAAGTCAGGACAGGAACTCCAACAGAGCAGGAACCTGGAGGCAGGAGCTGATACAGAGGCTGTCGAGGAGTGCTGCTTACCAGCTTGCTCCCCATGGCTTGATCAGTCTGGTTACAGAACTCAGGACCACAGGCCTAAGTGGCACTGCCAACCGTGGGGTGGGCCCTCCTACATGAATCACTCATTAAGAAAAATGCTCTACAGGTTTGCCTGCAGCCCGATCTTTTGGAGGCATTTTCTCAATTGAGGTTTCCTCTTCTCAGATGACCACTTTATGCCAAGTTGACATCTCAAACCATAAAGCGAGCACAATATGTATGTTGTACTTGTGTGCTGATTTCCTCTGGTCGCTCTGGCGGAAGTAGAGAGAAGGCAATTAGTTGGAGTATTGTGGGTTGGAATTTAGCCAAATAGGTGCTGTGGGAGCCCAGAGGTAAGGCAGTTGTGGAGTTTTGCAACAGACAATGATGATGACATCTGTTTGAGAAAAGGGGAAGTGAAAGCAAGAAGGGTTCCAGGGATAGCAAATGAAGGGATTAATGGGGCCAAGGTTCCTCGAGGTCAAAAACAATTGCTGAAAAGATAAGGAGCAAGTATATTGGGAGGACTACTAGTCACAGTGAGATATTTGATTTACGTTGCATGTTAGGCGATGGTGCTTCTGTGATGGGAAATCTAGGATATTCTTGAGGGAGTCACTGCAAGGAGTGAGGCAGTCAGCGGAGGCTGAAGTGGAATGGAAAGGCCACTGGGTGAAGAAGGTGAAGGTGGTAACTGGATTTTCTGTGCCAGGTTTTTGTTTTTGTTTTTTTTTAATCTTTTTTTTTATTCGATATAATTTATTTACATTTCAAATGATTTCCCCTTTTCTAGCCCCCCACTCTCTGTGCCAGGTTTTAAGCAAGATTGAATAATGGCAGGTGATTGAGTGGAAGTAGAGTCTTATGTAGCACGCATTGGATTCTGAACCCTGAGGTTTGTAGAGAGTGATGGTCTTGTAGAGGAAGAAAGAAAAGATGGTATAGCCCAGTAAATGAACCTCAGAAGAAAGCAGTTTCCTGACAGAGATGGAGAGGAAGTAGTCTGTAGGAGGTATTGAACTGCATCATATTTAAGCCAAGCATGATAGTGCTTGTCTATAGTCTCAAATACATGAGAAACTGAGGCAGGGGGATCACTTGAAACCAGGAATTAAAATCCAGTCTGTGGAAGAAGTAACCTGCTTGGAAAACGAGTCAGTTTGTATTTGCCTCTGATTTATAATGTAGTTGTATGTTAGAATCCCTAATAAGTATTTTTCTTAAATTACCAGTGGAGTCAGGTGTCTTGGCAGGTGCCTATAATTCTAGTACTTAGGAGCCTGAGGCAGGATCAAAGGTTTGAAGTGAGCCTGGGCTACATAGTGAGACATTTCTGGGCTTCCTCCCCAGATAGTCTATTTTATTGTCCTGAGGTGGGGCACATATAGCAGCATACCCTAAAAAGCACTTCTAGGGCTGGAGAGATGTCTCAGTTGGTAAACTGCTGTTTTGTCCAAGCATGAGGACAAGTTTGATTCCCCAGAACCTGTGTTTGAAAGGAAAAAAGTTGGTGGCAGAGACAAGTAGATCCCTGGGGCTCACTGGTCAGCTACCCTATACTACCCTACAAGTCCAAGGTCAGTGAAAGACCCTGTGTAATTAAAAAAATCAAAGTGGATGAATCCTCACAACAGAGCTAACCTCTGTCCTCTTCCTGTGTGCACACAAATAGAGACCTCTAGTAATGTAATGAAGCCATGGTTAAGAACTACCATATCAGGTGAAGTGAAAGATGTAGGACCGCTGGCTGCCCACAGGACAGGGTGGAAGAAAGGGGAAGAGAAAACTGGGTCATGGAATAATTTGCTGTATCTTTTTAGCAACATGTTAAGAGAGCATTCATTGATAATTTGCAAGCAATTTCTGGAATCTTCTGGCCATTGAATAGATGTATTTTATATTTACTAAAGTATACCTTTCAAGAGCTGTAGAAGGCTGGAGAGATGGCTCAGTGGTTAAGAGCACTGACTGCTCTTCCGAAGGTCCTGAGTTCAAATCCCAGCAACCACAAGGTGACTCACAACCATCCGTTATGAGACCTGATGCCTTTTTCTGGTGTGTCTGAAGACAGCTACAGTGTACTTACACTGTAATAAATAAATAAATCTTTAAAAATAATAGAAAAGAGACAAAATGTCCTTGTACCAAATTTGTACCCAATGGGGATGGCTTTATCTTACCTATTCTTTTTTTTTATTTGATATAATTTTTTATTTACATTTCAAATGATTTCCCCTTTTCTAGCCCCCCACTCCCCGAAAGTCCCATAAGTCCCTTTCTCTTCCCCTGTCCTGGAGATGGCTCAGCCGTTAAAGGCTTGGCTCACAACCATAAAATATCTTACCTATTCTAATTCTAACTGACAGGAGGAAGGGAGGAGTCCGATCCTGAAGCTTTCCTTAGTATCTTTAATGTGCTCCTGACACTTGTTTCCCTGCCTTCATTCTTGTCTGTACAGTGGATTCCCCCATTAAGTATCTTATCTCTGGTCCTTTGGTTGGCTTTCATTTTTCTCCATTTTTATCCTTTTTTATCATTCTGACCAGTGATCTTTTTAAAAAAAAAAAAACAACAAAACAAAACACTATGTTCTATAAAGATGGAAACAAAAGAGATTAAAAAGAAGGAAAAAAATCCCTTCTTGGCCTTTTGGCTAAGATCAAGCATAAAAAAGGAAGAAAAACATAACCAAAATTGAGAGCTAGATTATCAACATAGACTAGGATTTTTAATTCTATTTTCCTCTTTCTTATTATTTATAAGTGTAAAAAAAGTCCTGTTCCACAGTCATTTTATTAAATGCCTTCTAGCTCTGAAGTCTGCCATCACTGTTACTGGGAGAGTGACCACCCAACCCAGGACTTTCTCCACAAGCCCTTCAATCTCAGACAGCTCTGAAGCCATTGGTTACTCTAAACTGTAGAAAACATTGGGTGATGTGCATATGTGCCTTGCCTCTTGACTAAGCTTATAGCTTTAGGGACACAGGAGAAACAATGTATATAATTAACCAATTAGACTGAGAATATAAATAAATACATAGGCTTCCTGGATTATAAAGTCTAAATAGTTGAGTCAGATGATAATTTTAGGGTCAGAAAACAGAAGAGAGTATGTTGTACCCTTAAAAAGTCTAAGCCTGGGGCTAGAGATGGCTTAGCTGCTCTTCTAGAGGACCTGGGTTCAATTCCCAGACCCCTCAGCTCAGGTTCTAGAGGGACCCAGTGCCTCTTCTTGCCTCCAGAGGCACCAGGCACACATGTGCTGCACACACATACATGCAGGCAAAAACACCTATACATATAACATAAAAATACTATTTTAATAATTAAAGAAATCTAAGCCCTTGGTTAAGCTTGCTTTGCTTTTTTAAAAGGTCTTACTATTTTTTAATGTGTATAGGTGTTTGCATGCATTATGTATATGGACCACTTAGTGCCTGTAGAAGGTCAGAAGAGGAGGGCATTGGATGCCCTAGCATTGGAGTTAATGAAGGTTGTGTTTTAACATGTGGGTGTTGGGAATCAAATTCCAGTCATCTGCATCAAGTGTCCTCAACTGCTGAGCCATCTCTCCAGCCCTAGTAACCAACACATTTGCTTCTAATTCTAATCTTTCTCAATTGACTATTCTTAAACCAACCAACTTTGGGATAGATTTGCAAGATTATTCAAAATACCTGTGGTGTTTTTCCACTTGTGTTAATGAGGTATAGGTATGTCTTCTCAGAACACATCAAGCCAACCCCACTATTTTTAAGTTAACTTATAAATTTAGTTTACTCAGAACCTGATCACGGGACTTCCTATTTTACCATCATGCCTTAGAATATTATGCAACCTGAACTTAAATGGTAGGAATTTCCAGTGTGGAGATAGAAAGAGGGTGATTTGTGAATTTATATTTTGCTAGAACTTAGAAATCCCTACATTGACATCTGAGATATTGGGACATAGGAAGCTATGATTTAGTGTGCCTATTGCTAGTCTGCTCATTGACACAGTTCATCAACACTGTGAATACTCTTCCTGTAGTGTTTCTCCTCTGCATCATCCCATCTGCCACTATAGTACTGGAGCCCCTGCTCTTCAACATGTGCTCCTTATTAAGGGTCTGGACTATTTGTAATCTGGACCTCCTTCTGATCAGAAAGTCTGAGACTGTTATCCCAATAAGGTATTGACAAACCATTGTGTCCCATACATAGCTAGGGGATCTGTGGATTTAATTCTTTTTAAAGGTGGCTGCAAAATTCGAGTACAGGGAGACTGGACAAGAGAGCGCCACTTTGAAATTCCTGATGAAGAACGCTGTCTGAAGTTCCTCTCCGAGGTCCTTGCAGCTCAGGAAGGTAACTCAAAACTCAACAATTTCCTTTCCACAATTTCAATGGGAGTGAAATGCTGACGTGCTGAGTCAAAGGAGGGAAGCCACTAACGAAGCCCCACCCCCACCCTTCCCCTTGAGCTCTGATAGCTCTTTATTTTTCCCTTCAGGAATGAACCCAGGGATAGATTAAGGAACAAGTCTATCCAGCTTTCAAAAAAGAAAGTCGGTGGCATGGCATGCAGTTTACTGCAGCCTGCAATTCCCCTCCTTCTGTCTAAAATGACTCAGAGCTGCTGGTATTTCCTTAGTCCCTTCTTTTCCTTTTCAGAATTCTGCTGACTGTGCATTCAAGGACTCTGAAGAAATGAATAGCTTTGGCTTGTAGTTTAATGATGGTCTTCCCAGTTTCTGACCTAAATCTTGTCTTTCCAGCTCAGTCACAGCTTCTTGTTCCAGAGCAAAAAGACTCATCTAGCTGGTACCAGAAATTAGACACTAAGGATAAACCTACTTATTCAGGTATTGGAAAGACTCTTTCATCTCCGGTTGCTATGATGGCTTCCGAGCCAGTAGATAGTATTAGTTCAGATGAACTGGTTGTGTGGAGGAATCCATGGCCATGGACTGATGCGTCTTCACTCCTGATTTGCTCTGTGGTGTGGTAGCTCTTTCTGAGCCTACTTGGAAAAAAAAAAGTTTACGTACAGACTTCACAGCCAGACAACCTAGGTGTGAATGCCAAGTCTGAAACTTACTAATTATGTCACCTTCTTTGAGTGACTCAACTCTGAGCTTCTGTTTTCTTCTCTACAATGTAGAAAAAAATGTTAATATTACCTACCTTATGCAAGTTATTGAAATGTAAGGAAGGCAAATGATATATAATCACCTCTATAAATGTTGGCTTGTATTATTCAGGTTTGAGATTGGTATAACTTTCTGTCATTACAGTTAGTGAGTCAGTGCTTCTGGGATGAATGTTAGACTTACCCTTATGTAAATGATTACTACACCTGTGGTACCTTGATAACTCTCACCTAGCCTGGTTATGTTGGAGGGTCTCTTTATCTTCACTTTGTCTTTGGGTCTTGTGTCCTTCAGGGCTGCTTGGATTTGAGGATAATTTTACATCTATGAATTTAGATAAAAAAATGAATACACAAAATCCCCCGACCGGGATTCATCGGGAACCACCCCCTCCACCGTCTTCATCGAATAGAATGTAAGTCCTCTGTTGCAACTACTCCCCCTCCAAGAGGCTTGCATTTTAGCCAGTTTTACTTTGGAGCCCATGGTTTGTTTTCTAGGCTTCCACGTGAAAAGGAAGCTTCAAACAAAGAACAGCCCAAAGTGACCAATACCATGCGGAAGCTATTTGTTCCAAACACCCAGTCCGGGCAGCGAGAGGGTCTCATCAAACACATCCTCACAAAGCGAGAGAAAGAATATGTCAACATCCAATCTTTCAGGTTTGTCTGTTTTCTATTCACTGAGGCACAATAATTTTTTATTGGATATTTGCTTTATTTACATTTCATTTTTTTCAAAAGCAAAGTAATTTATTGTATCCGAGTGGTTCAAATGATTCAAAACATGTTGTCTGTTACACACCAGAGTGAGCGGTAAAGCCAGAGGGTCATGAGTGAATTCCAGATACTAAGTATTGAGTTGTTTGCACTGTTAGAGTTTAGTTTTTCCTTTTTTACATTGTGGTTGTGCCCTGTTCCCTACCTCTTTTTTTTTAATTTTATATTAAATTAAATATAGTCTATAGTCTTTGTTTACATTTCAAATGTTATCCCCTTTCCTGGTTTCCCCTCTGAAAACCCCCTAACCCATCCCCCCTCCCCCTGCTCTCCAATCCACCTTCTCCCGATTTCCTGTCCTGGTATTCCCCTATACTGGGTCATCCAGCCTTCTCATGATCAAGGCCTCTTCTCCCTTTGATGTCCAACAAGTCCATCCTCTGCTAAATATGTAGCTGGAGCCATGGGTCCCTCCATGTGTACTCTTTGGTTGGTAGTTTAGACCCTGGGAGCTCTGAGGGTACTGGGTGGTTCATATTGTTCCTCACAATAATCTTGATTTGTAAAAGTATTAGCTTCATTAAGAATGAAAGCACAGTATAAGGGAATGATTACCTGACTCAGGCTCCTGTCTCTGCTTGCTTAAAACATATATATCTAGAATTATGCATAAGCTATAGCTTCCCTTCAGTTTCCTAACTGCTAATGATACCATGTCTACTAATATTTCTATCCAGACTTAGAGGACTAAATCAAACTCACATATAATAGAAAATTCACCTATAATACCTTCAATAAATAAGTATGTGTCTCATCTGTCCAGCTGAACCTTTGTCCAGCCAGTATTGAAAAATTAAAGTGTACCATTATTACCATATATAAATTTACTGCTTTGATAAATCAACTAAGGTTGCCCCAATGCCCTCAATTCTTTCCTATTAGTCTTCATTTCACAATTGCTCGTTTAATATTCCCTTTTCTGAACCCTGTGGTAGAAAGGGGAGATGATAAGGTGTGGCATGTATCCCCAATGTGTTATTGATGAACAGAATATCCCATCTAATACAAGATACCATTGGTATCCTACCATGCTTCATTTCCCCAAATTCAAACACATCTGTACTTCCTTATATCTACACACTACTCATGTGTGTCATCTCTTCTGCCTTTCCACTTCATATATTATCTGCCTCATCAATATTTCCCACAGTTGTTCTCATGATCCTGGAAAAGTAAAGTTTGTTTTGTTGTTGTTGTTGTTGTTTTTAAGTTTAGCTATAGTTCCTTACGAAAGAGTTATCCATATTGAATTGTGTCTAGCACCAAGATACCTCTTTCCCATCCTAACCTAAAGCTCTGCCTTAATGAATTTGGACGGACTATAATTGTGTTTGTTTAAAATATAGACCTAGTCGGGTGGTGGTGGCGCACACCTGTAATCCCAGCACTCTGGGAGGCAGAGGCAGGCGAATTTCTGAGTTTGAGGCCAGCCTGGTGGTCTACAGAGTGAGTTCCAGGACAGCCAGGGCTACAGAGAAACCCTGTCTTGAAAAAAAAAAAAAAAAACAAATCCAAAATAAAATAAAGTATAGTCCTAGTTACTTTTGTTGATTCATTGATGTAAAATGGAGAGAAAATAAACCCATGCTTTTATATGTGCAAGAGTTCTTTATATATTAATCATTTTATTTGCCTACATTTCAAATGATATCCTTCTTCCCAGGTACCAACCCCCCCTCACATCCTCCCTCACTGTCCTTCCCTTTCCCTCTATGAGGGTGCTCCTCCACCCATTCACCCACTCCTACCTCACCCCTCTAGTATTCTCCTACACTGGGGCATTCACAGGACCAGGGCCTCTCCTCCCATTGATGTCAGATAAGGCCATCCTCTGCTCCATATGCAGCTGGAGCCATGGGTCCCAAGAGTTCTTAGGTATCTTGGCAAAACACTTTGAAAAGTTATGTTAATCAAAATATAGGTTCATAGAAGTGATAAAAACAGCATTGTGTTTATTTATACTTGATCTTTGTTTTTAAATTATTTTTTTGGTATAATGTTATTAGATTTTTTGTTGGAACTTGGAATGTGAACGGCCAGTCTCCAGACAGCAGCTTAGAACCTTGGCTCAACTGTGATCCAAATCCTCCTGATATTTACTGCATTGGGTAAAGAGCACTTCTGGATTGTCCTTTTCCTATATTTGGTGTTAGTGTAAATGACTTTGGCCTCCCTCTTATCTGTGTGTATGTGTTTGTGTGTGAACAT
Organism: Apodemus sylvaticus; assembly: GCF_947179515.1. Classification (NCBI taxonomy): domain Eukaryota; kingdom Metazoa; phylum Chordata; class Mammalia; order Rodentia; family Muridae; genus Apodemus; species Apodemus sylvaticus. The sequence goes on from NC_067495.1 coordinate 126,906,475, forward strand.
GTTGGTGTGTGCTTATGAACCCCAGAGATTATCAGGTGTCTTGGCCAATCACTCCCCATCTTATTTCCTTTCCACTTTTTTATTCTTCAAACATTTCACTTACATATGTAATGAATTTTAGTTGTTTACACCCCCTATCATCTTCTACCCCCAAAATCCTGTCCTACACTGATGCCTTCTTCATATGTACGGCCCACTGAGTTTAGTTGGACTTTCTTCTATGAACATGGACGGGATGTTATTTACTAGTGCAACTCATTAGTGGCTTTCCCACCAAAGAAAGTGACACCCCTTCCACCAGCAACCATTAACTGCCCATTGTCCCTTGGGGCAGGGCCTCATGGGCCCCTCCCCTGTCCATGATGAAATGTTGATGGGCCTAATCTGTGCAGGACTGATGCAGACAACCACAGCTGTACTGAGTTCAGGGGAACAATGGTGATACCATGCAGAAGATGTCCTTTTGCTGTCCATGTTCATCTTGTGGCTCTCACATTATTTCCACACCCTCTTTCAAGTATTCCTCGAGCCTTGGAATGTGTGACATAAATGTCCCATAGTGGCAGAGTGCCCTGCCATCACTAAATGTCAGCACTCTGGCCAGTTATGAGTTCCTACCTTAGCTGCCACCCACTTCTATGATAAAAGCCTTATCTACCAGTAGTTTGAAGAGATAGATCCTCCTGTTACTTCCTCCCCAGAGCTGGCATTACAGACACATGCCTGCACAGACAGCTTTTTTACATGGATGCTGAGGTTCGAACTCAGATCCTCACACTTGTACACCAAACACTTTACTGACTGGGACATTTCCCCAGAGTTGATCTGCATATTTGTTCTAAAACATGTTTGGTAAAAACTTGCTGTGCACTATATGTGAGGGTTAATTTGTGGGTCAAAAGAAAACATGAATGAGGCTCATAATAGGGAACCGTTCATCATAGAAACAGATGAGATCAGTTCTCAAAGTGATTATAAATGACAAGTTTCACTACTATCCCTATGAGAGTTTTGTTATTGTTCAGTTTTTCTATAACCTATGAATGTACTGGTGGGAATTACACATCTTTTATAAAATTTATCTCGTACTCTTTTTTTTCTTTACTCTAATGTCTCAGCAAATGGGAGAGGATATAGGCAAAGAAAACTGTGGCTGTCTATAGTGCCTACATCTATTTCTTCCCTCAGATTCCAAGAGCTGGACTTGAGTACAGAAGCCTTTTTCTACTTCGAGTCTGTAAAAGAACAAGAGTGGTCCATGGCTGTGGAAAGGGGGCTGCCTTCAAAGGCCAAGTATAAAAAAGTAAGCTGCGCTGGATTCTCTTTTCAGTATAGAATTAAGTAGGATTCACTGGGAGTTACTCCATTAACTGAACCTCTTCCAAAAGGTGTAAATAATTGACTTCTTCCCCATATGAAATACTGTGCTATATGAGACTAATCTGCTGTAGTTACTTCTGAGAAAAAATTCATAAGCTTTCTGATCATACATTTTCATCAGTTAGATGTTTTTAGAAGAAATCAATATATTGTTTTTGCATTAATAATCAAAATAATTACATATAAGCTAACTGATCTGTGTAATAAAAATATAAGATTGTCCTCTGACATGGCCAGAATGAAATGCCAATAAGAAAAGCAGTATGAAGTATATGGGGTACAGAAAGTATGTTTTAGATTCAGAACAAACATAGCAGTATTGTGGGATTTGAGCACATTCTGAACTTGTTTGTAGGTCAAGAATAAAATTGGCTTTAGCAAGGTGGCCCAATTTGTTGGTCTTTAGAAGATACCTGCTAGGAGCATTTAGCTACTAGGAGAGTTATTTTCATCTTAAGACTTCTATCCCAAGCTCAAACAAATAAATCTATGGTTTTGAACAGTTTATGTAGGTAGCATAACTCTTGAAGATGTTACAGCTCTCTGGCTCAACATTAGGTTAACAATAATCAGAATTCAAAGGGTCACCCTTTAGGAGGGAAGGGGAACAAGCTGGGGATAATGGCGTATGCTTTACTATTTGAATCTTTAATATAATCTCAGTGGGCTACAAAGTGATTTAGAGATCTCAGACTGGGCATATGGCTCAGTGGTAGTCAGCTGCCTAACATGCTCAAGGCTCTCTATTGGATCCTCAGCACTGATAAATAGAAGCAAAGAGAGACACACACACAGAGAGACAGAGAGACAGAGAGAGACAGAGAGGGAGGAGGGAAGGGAGACAGAGAGAGAAACTTAGACCTACACACTGTCCCTCAAGGCTTTTTACTCTTATTAATCAAAACCAGATTAGAGCCTCCACAGAGAATCTTACTTTCCAATTTACGGGGTCTAATTGGAAACTAGAAGATGCAGATCTAGATTTGGACATTAGTAATCACCTTGTCGGTCATCCTAGGAAGTTAGTTCTATAGCAGAGAGTGATGATGCTTATTTTAGCTGTTAGTAACTTCCTGGAATTCATAGGTTCAACTGGTCCGCCTTGTGGGGATGATGCTTCTTGTATTTGCCAGAAAAGATCAATGTCAATATATCCGAGATATTGCTACAGAAACAGTTGGAACTGGAATCATGGGGAAAATGGTGAGTTGCTTTGGCAATTAATTTGATTATCATTTATATCTATGCCAAATTCAATTGTTCCTTGTGTTAACCCACGTTATACTTTGTCTAACAGGGAAACAAAGGTGGAGTAGCTATGAGATTTGTATTCCACAACACCACTTTCTGTATTGTCAATTCCCACCTGGCCGCCCACGTGGAAGAGTTTGAACGGAGGAATCAGGATTATAAAGACATCTGTGCAAGAATGAGTTTTTCGGTCCCCAATCAGACTGTCCCACAAGTGAACATCATGAAGCATGAGTAAGCAGCTTCCTCTCTGTGGCCTTTAGATAAGGATATAAAAGTGATTAAATAGGGTACAAAGCTATAGAGCTGTGAAGAGTGAGAGATTATCATTTGGGGATTTGGGTCACAAAGAAGAGAATGATAGTTAGAAATAACAGATTCATTAAGACAGAGAAATTAGGTTTGGCGTTAAAAGAAAAAAAGGTTTATATTAGTATAGCTTCTAAAATAACACAAGGAAATCTGCAAATTAGAGTCCTTTTTAATTCGAATAAAAATGTTCACTGTAAGTTTAATAATAAAAGATAAAATGAATAAACATGATTTAAAATCCTTCATTTAACTTCCATTCTCCCAGCTAGTCCTGCTCTCCAAAGGAGAATGTCTTTGGGTGCTGTTTGGGTGTGGATCTTTTCTAGAGCTGTGCTGTCTGATATGATAGCCAGCATCTGGCTGTTGGGTATTTGAAAGTCATTAGTCAGACTGTAAGCAAAAGCTATATTGGATTTTGAAAATGGCATAGGGAAAATGTGGAATACTCTAATTTGCAAAATATTAATCATACATTAATGATTTGGATGCATTGGGCTAAATAAAGGTTATTTTTACTTTTTATTTTAAGTGCATCTATTAGAAAAATTAAAAGAATAGGGAGACGTATCATTTCAACGAACAGTCTCTTCTAGACTTTTCTCCATACATATACAGACAGACATAGTTGTATGAGAACATATTGCCCTATTTATCTTTCCAACTCTGTGTCCACAGATCTAAATTATTCATTTTAATGGTTGTAGTGATTTAAAAGAGGGGTAGCAATGATGGGTCTGTAAAAATGAGACTTGAGAAGGCCAGAAGTAGAGGGTCATTGAAGAATGGGGTGGGTGGGGCTAGAAAATCGCCAGTTGTAAAGAAGTGAGTATTGGTCTTTGAGGTTCTGAGAGGATGATATGGAAGACATAGTGTGAAGTGATGATTGTAGGAAATCAAAAGGTAATTTAGGAATATTAGAAGCAGTGACTATTAGCAGAATTAAGAAAGAATGGGTCCAATATAGTGGTATTTAAGTGTGCCCATATTGTCACAAAAACTGGACTCATGATGCTCATAGCCAACCATAGCATTGAGTACAGGGTCCCCAATGGAGGAGTTAAAGGACTGAAGGAGCTGAAGGAGTTTGCAACCCCATAGGAAGAACAACAATATCAACCAACCAGACACCCCAGAGCTCCCAGGGACTAAGCCACCAACCAAGGAGTCCACATGCTCCGGATATGTAGCAGAGGACAGCTGTGTCAGGCATCAGTGAGAGGAGAGGTCCTTGGTCCTATGAAGGTTCAATCGATGCCTCAGTGTAGGGGAATAGAGGGTGGGTAGGTGTGAGTGGGTGGGTGAGTGGGTGGGTGGGTGGAGGAACACCCTCATAGAAGAAGCAGGGGGAGAGAAAATGGGATAGGGGATTTCTGGGAGAGGGGAAGCCTTGTAAGGGAATAACACTTGAAATGTAAATAAATTTAAATAAATAAATAAAAATTTTAAAGGAATAAAAAAAAAAACTGGAATCATGGAGAATTCTGTTTCATGACAGACAAAGTCAAGGTCTTGAAATTTATGACCATAAAGACCCTAGCAATTTGTAAACTTATTTCCCGAGAATCCCAAACTTTCCTGTTGCTTTTGAGAACTTGCAGTGACTTGGAAGGGACCCATTTTGATGTGGTCATTTCCGTGTCTTCTCACCATATCTCAAGTACTGGTGCTGGGACTGAGAATTTAGGTGCCAGGTTGGCTACAGTAGAGATGTAAGGCCTAGTGTTCTCAATCAGTCAACCCATCCTACAGAGAGGCTACAAAACCTCAGGGCTCTGGGAAGCAAAACACATTAAGATTCTCATTGCCTAGAGATCTGGCAGGCAGCCAGACAAAATTTTGAAGCTAATCCAGCAAATAAACTGCATGCTTCTCAGTCCATTAACTCCTTGGCTTCCAAATCCCATATGTATACTGTGTTCCCCCATTTTCATTTGGTTTTATGTGGTGATGCCTATTTTCCCAGATATTTTATTATCTCTTGTCTTTCTTAGGTATTGGCAGTACTTGCCCCTAAAGAATTAATTACAGCTTTAAACCCCTTGTCAGTGATAAATAGATCCTTAAAAGTAATCTACGCATTTTCTTCTCTCAGTTCCCCCTCTGATTGACTTTAATCTTAATTACTGTTAGTCTAATCTATTTCAGTCTATACTAATCTATTTCTTGGTCCTCAGTGTTGTCATTTGGTTGGGAGACTTGAACTACAGACTTTGCATGCCTGATGCCAATGAGGTGAAAAGTCTTATTAATAAAAATGAGCTTCAGAAGCTGTTGAAATTCGACCAGGTAAGTGACGTTTCAGTGGCAGAGACTGTTAGGATTACACACATGGTAGGCATGGTTTATACTAGAAAGAGATGACAAGTTCATACTATCTTGCAAGATATTGTGGCTGGGGATATAGAGATTTTGGAGCAAGCCTTGATTAGGTACTAAGATCCAATGGAGATAATGTTGGTGACAAAAAGCAAATGTAAAAATCCTTTAGTAAGTCATTATCAGGCAGAGATTTTAGAGATTTGTATCCGTGGGCTGGAGAATGAGTGAGGTTAACTGGAGAACACTTCCTAGAGGAAATGGACCTTCTGCTGTGTTGGTGTAGTTTAGCAAATGGAATGGAAAAAATTGTTCTATAATTGCTTGGCCGGCTGGCCAACAGCTTGAAGGTAAAAGAGGGAAGGAGGCCCTATGTAAGAGACTGGAACACTGAGAAAAGAAGTTTGTTTGGAATGAATGGCCAAAACTATAATCTAACAGGAACTGAGCGATAAGTTGGTGTTAACTGGTATTCAGCTGTTCATGTTAAAACCAGAGTAAAGGACTGAGATGGTGGCTCCTTGGATACAGTCTTTGCTGCGCAAGCATCAGGACTTGAGTTAGGATCCTCAGCACCTGTGGAAAGGCCAGGCTCAGGAGCATATGTCTGTAGCCAGAGCTCTGGGGTTGACTAGCCAATCACCCTAAGCCAAATAGTGAGCTCCTTGTTCAATGAGAGAGCCTGTCTCAAAACATAAGGTAGAGACGTGACTGAAGAAAACAGCCTGGTATCACCCACTGATGTCTGCACATTCCCACACGGACACCCACCCACATATAAACAAAGAACAACAGAACCCCTTGTGGGAAAACGATTGATTATGAAGTGCTCAGACAAAGGCTGATAGAAACCAGTATCTATGTATATAAGCCACTATGTTGGTGTGTAAACCTGGTAAATGAGTTGAATTGTTATTTTCATACACTTTTCTTTTCTTTTTGAGCTAGAGTATCACTATAAAGTCCATCCTAGATTAGAACTAGCTGAATAGTGTAGAGCTGGCCTTGAATTTATGGGCCTCCTTCATTGCTTCCTAAATGCTGGCATTGCAAGGTGTCAACATACCTTGATCATAAAAATAATCTGTTTTGAAATATAGGTGCTGGCCAGTAAAAATGAATGTTCCTTCATGTCCTCTCATATGTAGTGAATACATATTGATTGCACACAGTCATTGTATTTCTTGTGATATATCAGCAAGTATATTCAAAATACAATAATCAAGTCCAGCTTCTTGGAGCTGGGGAATGATGCTCAGTGGAGGACCATTTGCATGATCCATGTAATGCTGTGGGGAGATCTCCAGTGCCATAGAAATCATCCCCCTCACATCCCACTTTCTGATGATCACTGTTCTACATTCAGGTTTATTGCTTTTAGTTTTTATGACTGAGAGCTAAAATGTAACATTGTATTTCTGTGTCTGGTTTATTTCATTTACCGTGTGTGTGTGTGTGTGTGTGTGTGTGTGTGTGTGTGTGTGTGTCACATTTTCTTTAGTCGCTATTAGCAGGCACTTCTCTTGGTTCCTTATATTTGGCTATTATGAATAGTGCCACAATAAATGTGTGTATCCATATCTCTTTGGTATGCTGATTTCACTTCCTTTGATTATGGACCCAGAACATAGTGGTACTGGAATGAAAGTAAATGCTTCTTAATGAGGAAAGACAATGTTTTGACTTGATTTAAATGTCTTTAAATTCTCATAAGAGCTTTTTCAACCTTTAGAGACAGTAGAAATTTTGGAGTTTTACACTACAGTAATTTTTATAGTGAGCCTTTCTTAGCTATCTACCTTTACCCTGAAGTTGAATGGCTAATTGTTTTTATTTCTTCCTTTTTCTTATATGCAGTGAGGGTACAGTTGGAATAAATTCTGAGTCTCATTGGTGAAATATCTGAGTGAGGATAACTTTTACAAACACTGGGCTGTAGGGGGGAGAAATGATACTTTCCCTGAGAACATGAGGACCTGAATTTGGATCCTAGCATCCACATAAAAAAAAAAAAAAAGAAGCGTGACCACATGCAACCATTACCCCAGCATTAACAGGGAGAGGTGGAGACAGGAGGATCACTGTGTGTATGCATGAGCAAGGATGGGTCTGAATACTTGACTGCAGTACCCATGGAGGCCAGAAGGCAGCTGTGGCTCCACCAAAGCTCAAGTTACAGGTAGCTGTGAGCCATCCAACAAATCCAGATCCTCTGAAAGAGCAGTGTGCTCTCTTAACTACGAGCATCTCTATAACCCCAACTCACCCATTAAGAAAACAAAAACATTCTTTGCTGAAAGAAATTGCTTTCCAAATTATTCTTTCAAGGTTTGTGTGCTTTTTGTTGTAACTATAATTATGCAAGATCATTCCTGCTCAGTTCTATGTAATGTGGAATTATTGTTTCTTGACATTATTGATATTATTGAATTCTTGTTTCCACAATTTTATCCTGGCCACAACTGGGAATAAATATCAGCATGCTAATAAGTGTTAGAAGGTGAGTTCAGATGCTTTGGCAATGTTGACATTGAATTCAAAAGATAAGAAATCTTATCTGTGTGTTTTTCCACGCTTGAAAAAGCTGTGGAACTGAATACCTAGAATGGAAACAGCGGGGTCAGCTTCTCACATTGATATGCTGTTGCTATGCTTACGTGGTGTTTCTTTCTGTTTGTAGTTAAACATTCAGCGCACACAGAAAAAGGCTTTTGCGGATTTCAATGAAGGGGAAATCAAGTTTATTCCCACTTACAAGTATGATTCTAAAACTGACAGATGGGATTCCAGGTAAAGTGATGAGAATGTTCTCACAGAAAGGTTAAAGCTTTTCTATGTCCTTCCATGTCCCTCCTGACAGGCTAGGAACTGTTTATATCACTCCATATGCAGAGAGGGAAATCAAATGGCTTAGTGGTATTACAGAAGAGTATTTCAAACTGAGCTTATATTGGGAAAGTATTAATTAGATATCAGAGCTGGTGACATTTTATGAGCTGCCTCCAGCACCCTAGTTCACCTCTAGCTTGGAGTTTTGCCTTCCTAATCTTACCCTTCCTTCTTAGCTGATGCACTTAACCCCTTCCCCCACACTCCTTCTCTACTACTTATCTTTGGAGACCAGAAGGTAAGAACAAAGAATCATAAGCAGTTCTTCTAGCACAGGCACTCTTGGTCCTAAGAGCATACCAGAATCCACTGGTAAGGGATTGGAGGGATTACTCAGAGGCTAGAATATTTGGTGCTCTTACAGAGGACCCAAGTACAATAACGCCAGTTCCAGGGGCTCTGACACCGTCTCCTGGCCTTTGACAGCACCTGCTTATATGTACACATAAATGAAATTTTTTTAAAGCCTTCAAAAATAATTTGTCGGTGACCTCTTCAACTCACACCAGTCAGAGTGGCTAAGATTAAAAATTCAGGAGACAGCAGGTGTTGGCGAGGATGTGGAGAAAGAGGAACACTCCTCCACTGCTGGTGGGGTTGCAAGCTGGTACAACCACTCTGGAAATCAGTCTGGCGGTTCCTCAGAAAACTGGGCATGACACTTCCGGAGGACCCGGCTAGACCACTCCTGGGCATATACCCAGAGGATTCCCCGGCATGCAATAGGGACACATGTTCCACTATGTTCATAGCAGCCCTATTTATAATTGCCAGAAGTTGGAAAGAACCCAGGTATCTCTCAATGGAGGAATGGATACAGATCATGTGGTATATAAACACAATGGAATACTACTCAGCAATTAAAAACAATGAATTCATGAAATTCTTAGGCAAATGGTTGGAACTGGAAAATATCATCCTAAGTGAGGTAACTCATTCATAAAAGAATACACATGGAATGCAGTCACTGATAAGTGGATATTAATTAGCCCAGAAGCTCTGAACTCTTAAGACACAATTAGCATATCAAATGATACCCAAGAAGAGGGAAGGAGAGGTCCTGGAAAGGCTTGATCCAGCCTTGTAGGAGAGTACTAGGACAGAGAAATGGGGGGGGGGGGGTGATTAGAGAATGGGCGGAGGGAAGAGGGCTTATGGGACTTATGGGGAGGGGGGAACCGGGAAAGGGGAAAGCATTTGGAATGTAAACAAAGAATATAGAAAAATTTAAAAAAAAAAAAACCTAAGGTGACAACAGACAAAAAAAAAAAAAGAAAAAGAAAAGAAAAGAAAGAAATCCTAATGTCTGGATTCACATCTGCTGTTGTTGGGTGGAAACGAGAAATTTTTTTGGAGTCCCTTTGATTTCTTCCTCATTTCCTCCAGAAAATTAGTGAGTGACCCTATCAGTAAATCCTTCTCACCTGCCTGTCCACCACATGTTTCTTTCTTTTTCCTAGTTGCCTAGGTGACTCGGGAGCTTGAAAGACAAACGTATCCATGGGCACACTCGGCTGCTGCAAACTCTGAGATCATTACATGGGATGGGGTGGGGGGGGGGGGTAGGGGAATTGGCAGCAGGGTTGGGGGGGGGGGGTTATGCCATGTTCCCAGGGAGCCAGTCCACAATTGAATAGGGATACTGAGGGACCTTATTTGGTTTCTGTCACTTAAGGTCAAGCTCCAGAGCTACTGATAAAGAATATTTGAGTCACCTACTAGATCAAGTGTACAAGGAATTTCTAATTTGAATGAAGAATAAATAAGTTTTCTGTGGACTATTCTATGCTCAGGCATACATGTGTGCATGTTAGTTCATCTCTATCAAAGAAACTAGATGTGTCCATGAAAGTCCAGGTTTAGAAGAGAAAGCTCTATTCTTCTCCAGAAATTAAGCTCACTCTAGGAACAGAGGATTACAGTTTTCTACTCAATTAGTTGTCTGTTATGAAGTACCATTGCTGTCCGGTAGAGCAAAAGAAGAGGAAATGGTCAAAGTGGAACCCTGACCTTATAAGGCTATTTTAGGAAGGTGTTGTTCTACCTTCCCCTATGGTGACATTGTCTAAGATACAGACCTAAATTTAGGGAAACCATCTATTCAGTCTTTGGATGATATTAAGCACATACTTTGTACTGCACAGCAGTGCTAGGAGTTAGTTCCTGGCAAGCAGACACAGGCCATTCGTTGTCAATACTTGCAGTGTAGGAAAGAAGACAATAGGGTCCTATGGGAAGCACATAAAAAGAGGCTTAGTGTGATTCTAAGCCAATGTGTGCTATTACTCTTGTGTGGTATGTTGTTCGTGACTTGTGCCTTTATTTACAGTGGGAAATGCCGAGTTCCAGCCTGGTGTGACCGAATTCTTTGGAGAGGAATAAATGTCAATCAACTTCATTACCGGAGTCACATGGAACTCAAAACTAGTGACCACAAACCTGTTAGCGCCCTGTTCCATATTGGGGTAAACAGTTGGTTGTACATTTCATTTGCTTATATGTTAAGTAGCTATTTCCAGAGCACTGTACAGGTATAGAGTAGATTCAGAATCCAGCATATCATAAATGATCTCTAGACAAATCATCATTTATAGACCTGAATGGTTAGCACTCCTTCACTGGTCTTAAATACTACCCTTAGACCTCTCCACAGTCCACCCTTTTTTACTGATATATAGGTATTTTATGCTGTGTAGGCACAGAATGATCAGAATAGAACCAGATCTGCTCATTAATTTAAGAGATATAGCCCCATCTGCTACAGTCTTCCTCTCAAACAGCATAGGTTTGATGTTGCTTTGAACTTGATTGCATTTTGAGCTGAATTTATAGCCAGTTATTTAATGTTTTGCCTCTATTGTATATGCATTGTTTCCTCATTTTTAGCTATATTATGAGTGTGCAAATTATAAGCTTGCTGGCCTATACTTTGATTATTTCTTGTGGATTTTCCACACATGTGGTATTGTAGCCTATCAGGATATAACTAGTGTGGTTCTTACTAGAATGACTTGATAGTCTACTACCTGGTTTTGCATTCTAGGTCAACCATTTTGTAATTGTGGGACTATATACAATATATTTAACATCCTCCTGTATCAGTCTCCTCTACAAAGTATGCTGGTAATGAGACCAACTTGTAAAGATTCATGTATGCAAAGGGCAAAACAGGACAGAATTTTTTATGTCAGTTTTAAGGACTGCTGACATACATATCACCCATGTATCTTATGGTAACTCTTGTCCTGAGTGCTCTTTTTTAAATTAAATTATTTATTTATTTTTATTTTATATGCACTGGTGTTTTGCTTACATATATGTCTGTGTGAGGATGTCGGATCCCCTGGAATTGTAGTCACAGACAGCTGGGAGCTGCCATGTGGGTGCTAGGAATTGAACCCAGATCTTCTCAAAGAGTAACCAGTGCCCATAACTACTGAGCCATCCCTCCAGCACACACACACACACACACACACACACACACACACACACCTACACACCTCCACAGTCCTCTTTTTAAAGGACTTTAGGGCATTTCCTTGGGAAACAAAATTAGTTCTTGGTATTAGAATATATTTTAAGTTGTTCAAGACAACTAATAACATTTTTGTCCACTTTTGGATTGCAGTTATTAGTTTTTGTTTGTTATATGTTTATTGAAGGGTGTGTGCTATGTAATGTATGAAGGTCATATGACAACTTGGCAAGAACTGGTTATCTTCCTCTACTCTCTGCAGTTGTTTTTAATGTAATTCTAGGAATCAAACACAAGAGTCTGTACCTTCTAAACACTGAGTTCTATTCACCCCTACTCCCTTCCCACCCCACTTTGAAGTCGTAACATAAGAAGGATGCTAGCCCTGTGTTTAATCTGACATACTAATCCTGCGTTCTAGTTGTGTGCTAGAAATGGTGCTGGGTTCTTTGTGCACCACGGTTACTTCCCCTTCCCACAACAGTGCTCACTTAAATACTTGCCACTTCACAGAGGAGCAAATAAAAATCCTAGGACTTTAAAAATTGCTTCCTCAAGAGCATTCAACTAGGAAGAGAGCTGAGATTCAAATCTTTAGTCTGTTTAACTCCTATATCTGTGTTCTTTCTACTACCGCACAGTGGCTTCATAGTTCTAATATCCTGATGAAATATGCCTCCAGAAGTCACACTTAACCCATCCAAGTCCAGTTTGTATATCCGGGGTCTCCTCTTTTCCTCATGTGAACCCTCTAATGCATTTAAGGAAGGTATCTCTTCCCAAACACTGACCTTCTTGGATCTTTTGTTGGTTTTCTGTGGAATATTTTTCATATTACACCTCAATCCTGAACTCCCACTTATATATTTTAAAATTTTCAAGGGTTCTTTATATTTTTGTGTATCTTTAATAGAATTATGTGTTTCTTCTTTTAAATGATACAGCAATTTTAAAAAGTTCTTTGTGTGGTAGTCAAGATAGCACCTTTAATTTCAGCACTTGGGAGACAAAGGCAGGCAGATCGCTATGAGTTTGAGTCCAGCCTGGTCTACAGAGTAAGTTCCAGGATCAGCCAAGGCTACACAGAGAAACCCCTGTCTCAAAAAGAGAGACAGAGATAGACAGAGAAAGAAAGAAAGAGACAGACAAACAGACAGACACACAGACACAGAGACAGACATACAGACAGAGACAAAGAATAACTTTCAGAAAGAAAAGTTTACAAAATTATGTCAGAACTGTGAAATTCATTATAACCTCACACATACTGTAAGACTAAAATGATCAGCCTTCAGTTCTATAAGTTATGGCTCAGATACATTTTTAAAAAACCAAATAACTCCCTAGACTGTTGACTCATGTGTTTTCCACACCCACCTCAGACCCTTTGCTGCAAACACGAATCTGTTTAACATGGCTTTTTGTAAAACTTTAGACTTTGGGTAAAAAGGAAACTGATGTCTCAAATATAACAATGATATATTACAATGTTTGTACTAAATTGTAACATTACTTTGTGTAAGGTTTTAATATTTTAAAAAAATACAACTACATCAGGACATTGGAAGTCCTGTATCACCTGAAAACTTTCTTAAGCCATTTGTTAGACCAAATGACTTGTCTGTTGTCATGGTTTTATTCTATGGTGGTCATTTTGTAGTGGCCTTTTTCTAAAGTGGTCGCTAGTTGTACTTACTAACACCATGCAGTCCCTTTTATGTAATCTGAGCAATTATCTGATTTCTGCAAATGTCCATGGCAACTAATGGACTTAAATGCCTTAATCATATTTTTCTGCACTTTTACTATTTTATGCCTGTTAAAAAAAAGCGGTGGATGTATTTTAGCTGTCATTTTACACACTGCAAGAAATCATTTTTACTGCAATTATCCCATTTTCTCCACAGTCAGATAATTAACAATTGAACAAAGAAAAATCCTTGCCAAATATGTACTATTATCAAGCTTCTTGCAGATTGAACTTTTCCAGAAATTTAGCTAATTAACCTTACCTTTCCCCTAAGCTGTATTTTTTATAATGCCTATTATCTATATAGTGTCTATTAATTTAGGTTTTTTTAGTGACTTAAAATTTGCTAGAGAGCTAGGTGACGGTAGTCCCTGCCTTTAATCCCCCGACTCAGGAGCTCTGAGTGAAAGAGTTAGAGCTGAAGCAGTTCCCGTAGTGCCCCGTTTTAGATTATTAGATAATCTCTGATAGAGATGTGCTACCTACGTGCATGTGAAGATGAAAATGGTGCCTTCTTCCCCTTTAGGTGAAGGTTGTGGATGAACGGAGGTATCGGAAGGTCTTTGAAGATATCGTACGCATTATGGACAGAATGGAAAATGACTTCCTTCCTTCATTAGACCTTAGCAGGAGAGAAGTAAGCAAAACTGCACAGCTTCCTGTCTCCTGTCCATTGTAGCCAACGCTAAGGAAACCATGTTACTTAAAAGGGCATCAAGGTTAAAATCATCGTCACCAGTGTCAGACTGTGACACTGCATCCTAGTCTCACTTGCAGTTTGGTAGATGCAGGAGCGCATGAAGTGCCCCACCCTCTCAGAGACTCAGCTCCCCTTTCTGGATCACATGAATTAAATAATACCTGATAAGCTCTTACAATAGCACCTAGCAGCTTGGAGGTCTTCAGATTAGTTACTGTTGTTTGGTGCTTAGTTCATGTGTCTGGGGGAGCAGAGCTCAGTCAAAGACTGAGCTCCCTGGACCATAATCACACTCTTCTCAGGATCCCTGGAACAACCAGAATAGCCCTGAACAGAGTCAAGGGTTGCCTAACACCTTCTCTGCTGGCATGAGCCAAATAATATATGAGAGTCAATGCTAGGAAGTTGTCTCAGTCTGTGAGTACATGTAGCAGTCACATATCTGATTAATAATTACCTTATTCTTGATTCATATTGTCTACAAATAATCCAACTTACTTCCCCTACTACGAATGCATGGTTGTGTCTGTCTGTTTGTTTGTTATTCCCCAGTTTTTGTTTGAGAATGTGAAGTTTCGGCAGCTGCAAAAGGAGAAGTTCCAGATCAGCAACAATGGACAGGTTCCCTGCCATTTTTCTTTCATCCCTAAGCTTAATGACACCCAATACTGCAAGCCATGGCTTCGAGCTGAACCTTTTGAGGGCTACTTGGAGCCAAGTGAGTTTCCCCTTCACCACTGTCTGCTTGCCATATACACCCTCCCAAGCCTCCCACAACCCTGACTTAACTTCTTGTTCTCTAATCACTTGTCTGTCACCTGCACTGTCCTTATATTGGTGATACCTCTTTTGTGTGTCCCATCTCTTCCCTGTCGTTGCCTGGAGGTTCTGTTTTTTTGTTTTGGAGGAGAGTTGCTTTTCCACGGGATAGTGCTGTGCTCCCATGCCCCATCTCTTTCATTTCAGATGAGACAATAGACATTTCCCTTGATGTATATGTCAGCAAAGACTCTGTAACCATCCTGAACTCCGGCGAAGATAAAATTGAAGATATTCTTGTCCTCCATTTGGATCGAGGAAAAGATTACTTCTTGACCATCAGTGGGAATTACCTTCCAAGTTGCTTTGGAACCTCTTTGGAGGCTTTGTGCCGAATGAAAAGACCAATCCGAGAAGTTCCTGTCACCAAACTCATAGACTTGGTGAGACAAGTCCTCAGACAGCAACCGTCTTTACATTTAATTTGCATGTTTTGTCCCCATTATTTCTGTGCCTTCTCTCTTCTTCTGGGGTCATGGGAACTGACAAATGATACAGAAGAATGTCACTTTATCTTAGCACTACTTTGGTTAAATTAAGCCTAGGAGGGAAAAGGAGAGACTACTCTGTGGTTAAATCTTGTTGCGACTACTGTAGATAATATATTATACTTCCAAAATGAGATCAAAGGCCCCTCTCAAAGCTCTGCTCACTAAGCTCATCACACTTTTGCATAAATTGGCATGTATGCTAGGTGGTAAGTGCACCATGCATTTTTATCCTCATTGTGCTTACAAAAAAACTGAGGCCTGAGGGATTCACTTGCCCATAGTCAGATAAATTAGTGACAGATCTACCACCCAGATTTTCTGACTTCCACTCCAGTATTCCTTTCTACAGTATATCAAACTTGGCTGCCAATGAGAGCAGAGGCTGTTGTGGATGCTTACAGAACTTACATCAGAGCCTATGAATCGGCATTTTTCCCCCTTTGGTAACCTAGACTGGACTTGAATTTTCTCTTCAACTAAGAATGAATTTAAACTTCTGATCTTCCTGCCTCCACCTCCCTCGTGTGAGATCACAGGTATACTCCACCATATCTGCTTTATGCAGTGCTGGGTACCAAATCTAGGACTACTTGCATGTGAGGCAGGGCCTCTGCCAACTGAGATAGAAACTCAGTCTATAGATGGGTCTAACATATACTGAAGCTTCTTCACTTAATGTGTGGGCCTCAAGAAAGAAAAAAATAATTATATCCACCCCCTTTCTCAAGCCAAGTTATTATATAATGCCTTTATTCTCATGCAGGAAAAGCATATTATTTTCAGTAAAAAAAAAGATTTAATAGCAAGTCATCCTATTAAAATTTTTTCTGCTACACGAAGCTATTGTTGGATTTGTGTACAGATTGGCAGTTAGCTTTTTTTTTCTCCAGATATAATGAAGGGAAGAGCCAAGGGTTACCATTTGTATATAAAATCACATTGGTGCTCAGGCCTGGGAGCAGCCAGTGATTGTATGGTCCATCAGGAAGGGTTAGAGCCTCAGCAGCCTGCTGGCTTGTCTGAATGTAATCTGTGCCGTTGCCATGGAATCCTTGCACCTGTGACTCAGAGAGCAAATTCCAGCTCTGGAGTGTCATTTGTTTCCATAGAGCCCTCATGATAGAAGATTTTACCTGTGTTAGAAAGAAAACCATTTTCTACAGAAATTCATATCCTGTCAGTCTGCTATTTCTCGAAATTGATTTTCTTCTACCACCATTTTTAATGGAAAAAATTATACAATAGAGTCTCATCACGCTCCCCCTCCCCCAGTGCCTCCCAGAGCCTTTCCACACTACCCAGTTGCCTAACTCCACACCCTTTCTTTCTGTCTTTAGAAAAAAAATAAGTTGGAAAACAAAACAAACTAGAATTTTTTAAAGCCAAGAAATACACACAAACAAAAACTATAAACACACAGGATATCATAATATATAGGTAAAAGACCAGTAGGACAAAAAAAAAAATGTTTAAAGCAGTATGAGACAAAAGGCTTATTTTTAACAAAGTCAGTGGCAGCAGTATAGTACCCTGGCCATAATTTTTCCATGTTCTGGGAATGACTAGGAGGCTCAACCACTTTATAAGCTCTTACTATATATAAAATGTATTATCAGGCAATTCAACCACATTTCTTCCTAAATAGAAAGTATATAAAATTATTAGAGGAATCATGGCTCTGTATAGGGCCTTCTTCACTCTTCTAGAACAGAATTAACTCAGAGTTAAAGAAACAGAACCTTGCTCATCTGTAATTACAGAATGGCTTTTTATTAAATTATGTATTCATGATCATTTGCTCATTTTGAAAGTTTATATTTTGTAGGCCTTAGGGCTCTCATTCTTTCCATGGCTTATTGCATTTCAGTGTTATTAAGATACTGTATCTCATCAATGAGGAAATTATCCATATTGTTATGAGGCAGTAAACAGGGATCTAAAATAATCACATCCCTTTTCTGAATGCTTTTCCTCTTGTTTCAAATCCAAAATACTTCTTGAGGTCTCATGGTTTTTCCAGGACTTAACCCCATGAGACAATGCTACTAATACCAGTACATGTCCTCTCTGGTGTTGTGTGCTATAAACTCATGGTGGAGCCGGAAGTGAGCTCAGTACTTGTGCTGTCTCCATGTACTGTTTCAGAATGATCCGTACATTCCACTTCCTTCCTACCAAATTCAAAATGAGATCATTGGCATGAATCTTTTTGTTCTTCCAACCATTTCCAATAGGAGAGCTCCTATGACTCCTAGGACAGTTGGAATTAAATTAAGAGGGAATGGATGAGAATTATTTGTTGTTGTGACTATTTTTCTTCTTTTATCAGAGCAAAGGTCTATTTTTCTGATTCACTAACATGTTAACTATGGAATAATCATCAATATTTATTACACACTAGATATAAAGTAGTATGGAGATGATGTGAGTTTCTGCAATTTAGTGGCCATGAAAGTATATTTGCATGCACAGTCTAGCTAAATTCTAAGTCGTGGTTAATAGAAGTTTTCATTCAAGATAATTTGAACATTAATGATCTTTGCTGGCTAATATTCACTATATTTGGTTAAGTCAATATTTTGGGGAAATGATTTAAACTGAATGTTGTGGAGATTGTAATTTGTATTCATAATAGTTGCTTTTCCAGCAGTTACTCAAATATTTGTGTGTTATAAAAGCTTATCGATTCACCAGGCAATCTTTGTAAAATCAGTCTCAGAATCTGCCTATTTTTATCTTAATGGATGTTTGATGCTTATAACATTAGCATGATCCAGAAATAGGTTCAGTACATATGGATAAGGTAGATTAGAGAAGTGATTTGGGTTTATCAGAGACATGTTTCCAGTCAAGTCAGTGCACTTAAGAAGGAAACATGTATTTAGGGATTGGATGAGTAGGCTCTTCCAGAAGTAAAGAGCACCTTGAATAAAGGATGCAAAGCAAGAGAAAACTTTGCATGAGTAGGAAATTACAAGATTTCTCTTGAAGGGCGGGTCAGATTATGATATGTGAAGATGGTTCTGTAGGATAGGCATAGGCAGGAAATGGTGTGGAAATCACGAAATGCACTTATGCTTGAGCCAGAGATTATGTAGACCCTTCAGGAGACTTTGAGGACTAATACAAAGTTGTAAAGTGGCATATTAGAAGGAACCTTCTGGACGCTGGATTTAGAATGAGCTAATAGAAAAGAAACCAGGCTTCAAGTGCCAGACCTGGTTAAGGATTTTGGTTGCAATTAGAAACGTGAGAAAAGAGGAAAGCTGGGTGAAGACCATGCCAAGGAGGGGAGGGAGATAAAGCCTGAGATAAGAACTCAGTGATTCATCTGACAGCAGTGATCGTTTCTCTCTTTACTTTATCTTACTGATCTAATAACTCCTTTCTTGTCCTCTTCTATGTATGATTTGTTTCTTCTGTCTATTTCATCTGAACTATTTCTTCTGAGAGCTTTGATTTCCATTTAGTTATTCTTAAATTTGAACCTTCTGGTTGAGCCTGGTGCCATACACTTTTTATCCAACTACTTGAAAGATGAAAGGCAGGAGGATCACAAGATCAAGGAACTAGCTAGAGAAATTTGACAAGCTTTGTCTACTCTAAAAAGTGCACAGGGGGGTTGAAGATTCAGCTCAGTGGTAGGACAGTTTTGTAATATACCCCAGGCCCTGGGTTTAATGCTCGGCACTATCAACTGAATCTTCTACTGACAAAGAACTCTTCTATTGTTTTCTCTCCATTCACTACTGGGAACATTCTTAGATATTGGGCTGAGGAATGATTTGCGTTATGCTTCTTATGTGTTGTGTCACTCCAGGGAAGAAGTAACCTTTTTTTTTTTTTAGTAGAGATTAACTGACATTTCTAGTTCTAAAATTCAATCTAGCATTGGGATTAAGTGTAATTTACATTTGTTTTCTTTATGCCTACATCCAGAGGAGTAAGCTCATTGTATTTTTTTCCTTTTACACTCTCAATGTGCATGGTATACATGTGTATTTGTGTGTACGTGCATATATGCACACATGCAAAGCCCTGTTCCTTAATATGGAGAAGCTTTTTCCATTTGTCTCCCACCTTATGCATTGAGGCCATTTCTCAGATAAACCCAGATCCCAGTGATAATGGCCGGTCTTCCTACACAGCTTACTCTGAGGATCTCGTATCTCCCCAAGGCTAGAAGTACAGGCAGGCTACTGCACCACTCCCCATTTTCTGGGGTTCTGGGGATCCAGAGTCCATCACACTTGCCTCTCCACTAGCATCTTAGCAGTCCTTTGGATTCCTCTTTTAGAGTTTCCTCTTTTTTTTTCCATTTCTCAGGTTTGTGGTATTGGGGGTGGAACTCACTGCCTCATTCATGCCAGACAAGCATTCTACTACTAAAAGACACTGTTTGTCCACTAAGTTAAAATATATATGGTGTGTTGATCAGGCCAACTCTTGGGAGTTGCTTCTCTCCATCCACCTTGTGGGCTCTAGGGATTGACCTGGGTCTGCATACATACACCTTCATCGAGTGAGCCAGCTTCCAGGCCCCATATTAGTACATAAATGTTCCATTGACTGATTTAGCTTGTGCATGCACACCCAGGCTCGCTGATAGAAGTCGGAGGACAGTTTTGTGGGGTTGATTCTTTTACTCCACTGTGTGAATTCCAGAGATTCCTTAAGTCGTCAGTGGGCCGCCATGTTGGTTTTAAGGTGTTTCTTTTCCCCTGCTTAACCTGTGTTGATATCCATTTCGTGTTTCCCTTTGTTTCTGCACTTCATTTTCTCCCATTTAGGTCTGCCAGATTAAACATTTTGTAATACTGCTCAGGCGCGGGTAGTTTTGTCCTTGCTCCCCAGTGCCTGCTGTAGACAATGCAGACATATTAAGTTGTCACTCGGTGTCACATTTTGATTCTCACAACATTCTCTACTTAGTTATGGTTCCCACAACAGGGTGAAGAATTGCTTCTTAGTTGCCTTGTCATTTAATGTTTCTGTGCATTTGTTTCTTTCTGCCACTCCCACCTTTTCTTAGAGCATGGATCTTACTATATTGTCCAGACTGGCCCTGTACTCTGCATTCATGGGAACTTCCTGAGTCACTCCATAACAGGCCCATACCACTGTGCCTGGCTTACTTCCACTATCCTGTCCCCAAAATCCTGTGGAGTAAGGGCTTAGATATGCTTCAGTAGTAGACCGTTAGCCCAGGGTGCATATAACTCTGGGTCCTAAGGAGAAATCAGATAAACCCAGATCCCAGTGATTTGGCCAGGCTTCCTATCCAGCTTACTCTGAGGATCTCTTATCTCAAAATGCCAGCTTAAAAAAATCCTGGTTTTTTTTTTAGGACTAGTAGCCAAGTATTGAGAACATTTACATATAAATTATAAGAATACCAATTTGTAAAAAAAAAAAAAAATGAAAAAAAAAAGAATACCAGTTTGTAAATTCTAAGACTAAGAAGGACTCAAACTTAATTGGAAACCAGAGTTAGGAACCAAGCACATCTTTGTCCCTTATTTGTCCTTGACTGTCACTGCCCTCCTCCAGAAGGTATGTCACATAGTCCTTTGTACCAGGAGATGCTCACCACTCAAAGGAAACTTCTTTCAGGACCTAGATTGGCACAACAGCACACAGACTCCCTGCTTTGTTTTGCTTGTTATATCATGGGCATGTACACTTCAGAGGACAAAAATAAAGTCTCTCAGATTTATTAACAGATGTTTCTAAATTTAATACAAGGTTATAGTATAGGCTTTTGTTGAATTAGATTGTTAGCACTCAGAACTATCTTTACATTTAGAAGTATCATAAGGATAGAACGATGCATACCTAGGTCTCTGACATCTTTGTTTCCCATGGTATTTAAATGTAGGTCAAGTCAGAAAATGAAGTTTAATTCACGATGTGTCTAACAATGCTAAAACCCCTAATTGCCATATGTAAGAACAGCTCAGGAACATAGGGTCAGAATATTCATTTGGAATGTAGGGAGTACACATTCACTCCCACTCCAGGAGCCCTTGCATCTCGGATCTGTGGCAGAGACTCCTGGATTTAGATGGCTTCACTGTCCCTATAAGGAAAATATTTTACCTACTTCAGAGATGAAGATACTGGGACAGTACAAAATGGGATAAATTGCCTGGGCTCTCTACCAAATCACTAAGAGGCAGAAGGAAGACTTGTATCCAGGCCTGTCTGTCATCAATACCTATCCTCTGCATAAACCATGCTGCCTTGTGAATAACATGTCTCACTCTCCTTAGCTGATCATAGAAGTACTCTCACAGCTTTCCTCTACCTCTCTATCTTGGAAGCACTTATGTTGTTCCTCTCTGAGTTATAGTCAGACCTGGGTTCCAATCCTGATTCTGTCACTTATTACCAATGTGTAGCCTTGGGCAAATAATTTAACCTCTCAAAGCCTCAGTTTCTTCATCTGTAAAATGGAAATAATGCTTCACATTGATGTGCAGATAAAGTGGCATTGTATATACACCCTTTGCATGTTAGGTGGTAGAGATTCCTCTGGTGGTGGTAATCATGGCTGCTGTTCTTCCTCTCATTGGATTGTAATGAATGCAGAAATAACAAGGACAATGAAACTATTGCCTCTGCTTCTCCTTTGTCTTTTACATCTGGGGGGCAAGGGGGGAATAGAGGAGCTGATTGGATATACCCTGATGCACAGAGCTCTGAGATAAAGTCCATTTACATTTCAGTCGGTCTTCAAATCTGGGGAGTCTATATGCTTTTGAGAAGGTGGGTGGGTACAGGGTGAGGGAAAAAGCTCCAGGAGGCCCTGGGAGACTCAGGCTAGCTGGGATGAGAATGGTGAGAGGAAGGAGTATATGAAGTAAAGATAGAAATAGACAAGTTTTCCCCGCTTCTGAATATCCACTGTCAGTCCCACAGTTGAGTTCTTCCATGGAAGCACCCTTAGGATGAGGTAAGAGCTGCAGCTGACAGAAGATGAACAAGGAAATGCAGCACCAGGCTTGACTGGGGCCTCAGACAGCTTCCCGAGGGCATGCCTATAGTCTACAAGGCCGGGAGAAGGATGTTTTCTTAGTGATAATCTCGGTGAACTGTTAAGTACCCTAGGTGTGACAAAGAACTTTGCATGTGGGAAATGGGTTTCATTTTCAGTGTTTATCCTTTGAAGGACTCAGAGCTGTGAAGAGCCTATGTGTCTAGCAAGCTAGCAAGACCTAATACTGAGCTGTTTCTAATACTGTGAATTAACTCTGATCATTGTCTATCTGCCCATGACTTTTCTCCTGCTCTGCTCTCAGGAAGAAGACAGCTTCCTAGAAAAGGTAATTCAATCCATTGGTGGTAATGAAGGTTTCCTTTTGCTTGATTAACACTTAACTGTGGTCCCTGGAAATTGTCCCTAAGCATTCTCGTATCAGAGGCCTCTGACTCGGTGAGAATTTCCCAATAACCACTGATGTCCTGCAAGGTGCTTTGAAGTATGTTCAAAATATAAGAACAATGTTGACACATCTGAGAAGTTGTTGACACTGTATATAAATGAGATAAAATTCAAGGGTACATTTTCTTTTCTTTCTTTCTTTCTTTTTTTTTTTTTTTTTTTTTTTGAGACGGGATCTCATGTATTATAGACTAGCCTCACTAGGTAGCAAAGAGTGACCTTAATTTTTTTCATCCTCCTGTCTCCACCTCCCCAGTGCTAAGATTACAGCACCCCTGGTTTTACTCAGTCCTGGGAATCAAACTTGGGCCTTGTGATAGATGATAGGTAAGCATTCTAACAACTGAGCTATATCCCTAGTCATTAGCATGTGGACATGTGTGTGTGTACACTAAAGTATGTTGCAAGGGATGAAACACAAGGCCTTATACATGCTAGACAAACACACCACCATTGAGCCATGCCCACACTACTTTGCATTTTTTAATTTGCAGACAAATGCATGCTGTACCATGAAACTACATCTCTAACCCAGGTTTGTCTTCATAGATCTTATCAGAAACCTCATGAGTTAGACAGTACTATTTAGCTGCTCCCACTTCCAATGGTAATAAAACCCAAAGGAAAAAAGTTATTCCTTTTGCATTAAAAGTGACTTGTAAGCTGGAGAGATGGCCCAGGCAATAAAGTACTTGCCATGTAACCATGAAGACCTACGTTCAGGTTTCCAACGGTAGTGTAAACAAAAAAGCTAGGTGCAGTAACACACATCTGTAATCCCAGTGCTGGAAGAACAGGTAGGTCCCTGGGGCTCCCTGGCCAGCCAGTCTAACAGAATCAGTTACTCTCCAGTTGATAGAGCCAGTCTCAAAAAAAAAGAACTGAGATGGAGACAGCTGGAGGGAGACACATGGTATCAACCCCTGGCCTGCATATACACACACACATATCCATACATACACATGGACCACACATACAACAAAGAAGTGATTTGGGGGTCCTTGATAATAGTGGCTAATTACCCAGAGAATACCCAGATATACTCAAGAAATAGAGCAAAGAGTAGAATTGGGGAGCTAAATAAAAATCGTAAATCATCTAATCTAGCTGTCTTTTTTGGCAGCAAAAGATATTTTCTATGTTCTAACAGACAAGGCCCAAAGCCCAGAAAGGTAGAAAATGCTATTAAAAAGTCCCACTGCTCCTGAGCACCAGAATGTAAGGGGAGGGTACTGTTTCCTGACTGCCCAGTGGTACGGCCCTTCTGTAGTGTCTCAAGACCTTTTTCATCCTCAACTGGAGAGGCCAGGCTCCCCTCAGAGCTGCCAAAGGCAGAGGAAGGAGCTGGACAGACATTCCACAGAACTTTCATGTGTTTGAGGGGCCTCTCCTTTGAGTGGAGTTGAATGCACTTTGAAAGTGAAGCTGCTTTAACCATTAGCATTAAGATTACAAAGTGAAGGTTTATAAGGCAGAGTGTGTCCTGTTGAAAAAAGGCAGAGGATCTTGGTTCCCCTTTGAACTTTAGGAGTTCACAATATTACATAATATGCTTTGTAATATTCTTTCCCCATTTTCCTTTTCATTATATTTTATTTATTTATTTATTTATTTATTTATTTATTTATTTATTTATTTGGTTTTCTGAGACAGGTTTTCTCTGTCCTGGAACTCACTCTGTACATCAGGGCTGGCCTCAAACTCAGAAATCCACCTGCCTCTGCCTCTGCCTCCCAAGTACTAGTATTAAAGGCATGCGCCACCACTGCTGGGCTCCATTTTCTTATTATATCTTTTTCTAGTCTCCAGAGCCACAACTGTGACATTTCCAACTATCACACATGAATTTGGAAGTAGATAATAGGTGCTGTATATAACCTACTGACATTTTATTAACCTTTTTAAACTACTAAGGCTTAAGACATCTTTGCTTCTTAGCTCTTTTCTGTTAAGGGCAGTCCGTGTTCTGTCTGTGCAGCTTAAACAGTGCCTTGTGTTGTCTTAATGCCTTAGTACAAGAAAAACCTTCAGTTGGATGTCAGATTTTTGAAAGTATATGAGTCAATGATGAATAATTTATATATGGTAACTTTGGAGGTATCTAGTAAAGAATCTGTACCTGTATTCTATTTAGTCCAGCAAGTTAGTAGAATGCATTGTGAAGTATTTGGGCTCAGATATCAGGTGGATGCCTGCAGGTTATACATACAGCCAGAATGAAACCAGTGAGTGAGACACCAGTACAAGTGACAGCAACTATACAGGATATGAATATCAAGATAGTATCCCAGGGAAAGAAAGCAAAGAAATGTGAAAATAGATATGTATAGAGATTTGAAATGGCAACCAATGATCACTACCCCCTTCTCTTTATTCCCTGGGAAAGATGCAGCAGCTTAGAAAGATCATCAGTACTTATTAAAGAATACCATGTTAGGAAGATACCTGGGTGTGGTCTTTGCGAGCATAGTGATACGGGCTTTTTTTTTTTTTCTTTCCCTTAAAGCTACATGATTGGAGGTTATAGAAAGAACAATGTCAGGCAAGAATTTCTGAAAGTTAACAATATATAATGTATAACTTAAAGGTGGGAAAAGGAAGAGGATGCTAAACCTGAACATGGCTTTCTCCACTAGGGTTCTTCTGGAGGCTGCCTTCAGAGCCCCTTTACCCTATTTTAGACGTATTTTTTCATATTCTTTACATTTGAAACTATAAACCTAAGATAAATTAACATATTTCTTTTTGAGTATTGGAAGATAATTGAGTTTATTTCACACTTTGACTTTAGTTATTTGTCTGGTATGTGTCACTTCTGGATTTTTGTCTTATATTCTTTCAGAAGACTCTAGGCAATAGAAAGGTACGTAAGACAAATAACTAAAAAGTCTTTGCCGAGCTATTAATATAAACCATAACTTCTGGAAGCAGACCCTTGAATGTTCATGGTATTCTAACTCTTTGGTTACTATATTCTACGTTATTACTTTTAGATCTTGGGGCTTATAAATAGAAACTTGGATCAAGTATAAAGTTATCCATATATGTACATCTAATGTGCAGAGTTGTCTTTAATTCCTGAGAGCCAAAGCAATTCAGTTAAAGAAGCAATGAGAAGTCCCAGTAGTACTTGTGATAAGACCTGAGTAGTTAGTGTAGAATAAACTGAAACTTATGTGTAAATACAGTCCCTCAGGGTACTGTATTAACAATTGTGATTTCATGGTCCAGCTACTGGTCGTGCATAGACTGTACTATGACTGAATTATATTCTCACTTCAGAATATGGAATGCATCCAGAGGATGCACATCATAAGCACAGATAAAATGCTTACTAACTGAATAAAGCATCTTGGAAAGGAGGTTGTTTTAACTACTGCAATCATTACTGAGTGCCTTCTAAACATGCATGTCTCTTGTGAGAAAAAAAAAAAGGCAAAAACTTAAGAGACAAAGATCACCATGTATCCACTTGAGAAGATTTTGAGAGATAGTTAATGCTTTATTCTGAGGCCTCTTTGATCCTAATCCCTTTTCATCTGTTAGGAGAAATCCCTTCTGCAGATGGTCCCCTTGGATGAAGGTGCCAGTGAGCGACCCCTTCAAGTCCCCAAAGAGATCTGGCTTCTAGTAGATCACTTGTTCAAATATGCATGTCACCAGGTGAGTGAGTGAAAACCTTCCCTGCAACTGCAGCATGTGTATGAATCATACAGGAAATTAAGCTTCCCATCCGCATAGTGCATCTAGCCATGTCAAGCAGTCTCCATGTGGCTACGCCATCAGACCGCTAAAGCATACAAGCTAAGCTAACTCTGAGTCTGAGGGCAGAGGCAAGACCAGAACTGAGAATGCCTATGGCTTGTTTATACACTTTGCCCTGGATGACTTAGTGCTCTGCTCTAATGCCTGTTTTGACTTCAGGCCTATTTCTTTAACAGGGCACTGAGTTTTCTTTTAAATCCTATACTAAAACCCTAGCCACTCCCAGCCCATTCCCTTTTTTAAGAAAAGAACTTTATATGACCAAATTGAAGGATAATATTCTCAGATCTACTAAAAGCAATCTAACTCGGAAACCAAGTTGTATCATGAATGTGCCATTCACATTTTTCCCTTCATCCAATTCTGTCCACATTGGTCAGGGTACACACTGTTTTCTATGCTCCATGGTACACTACTAGGCTTCCTGATCTGGCCATCTGGTTCCTTGCCTTATCAAGTAGAGCCTAAAATGTCATTTTCTGACAGGTCATTTTCTTGCTTGAAATAGCATTTCACATGGATGATAGAAATGCTAAGGGAAAGTGATACAGTGTCCACACTTCCTTCCCTAACTGTTAATACAGGCAACCACCCTTCGCTTTTTGTCCTGATGCTCTCCCAGTTTCTAGGCAAGCTCAGAACTTGAAGGGCTGGCTCTCTTGCCTTGTTTCCTTCATTGCTTCTTCTTTGGTAGGAGGACTTGTTCCAAACCCCTGGAATGCAGGAGGAGTTACAGCAGATCATTGATTGTCTGGATACCAGCATTCCTGAGACAATTCGTATCCTTCCTGCCCAAGGCTTGGGAAGATGGACAGATACTTGGCCAACGGTTTTTCTCACCTGTATTTGATGCTTGTGTTCTACACTGATGTTTTCCATTGCCTTATTTTAAGATATTCAGTGACTATCCATTTGTTTTCTTAAGACATTTCAGGAACTTTTAGTCTCCCTTTGTGCCAAAACTCAGACTAAGAGGAATCAAGGGGAGTGTAACAACAACTTCTAATGAGCATGGGGCATACATAGGAGCCCTAACACCAGTACAGTTCTTCAGCCAGTTGGCTGTTCCTGCTAACCTTCCCAGCCATGTGCATCCAGTAGGGCAGGAAGAAGAGTGAGAGGAAACACTGGCAGCTAGTTTATAACCCATCCAATGGACCCTGTGCAGGCTATGCTCTCTAAGTCTCTAGTTATAGTGAAACCTCCTAGGGGGACTGGCAAATTCTGTACCAACTCCACTGCAGAGCACCTGGACCATCCTAAAAACACAGTCAGGAATAGCGTGTGCTGAAAGAGAAGAGAAAAACCATCCCATAGAGGCTTGAGGAAGGGAGCCAGTCAGGTCTCTGGGTGGCTTTTTTCTGGGTTCCTCTTCCTTTAACTCAAGGTAATTCAGCTGGCAGTAACCATTCTGTAGCTGAAGCCCTGCTCATTTTCCTGGAAGCGCTGCCAGAGCCAGTCATCTGTTATGAGCTGTATCAGCGATGTCTTGACTCTGCTCATGATCCTCGGATCTGCAAACAGGTGAGTTTTGGTGCCCTGAGCATATGCTCAGTGCAGGTTCTCCCATAGAGAAACGGTCAGTTTTCCAAAGCTGTATGACAGAATGGGCCTGGGTCAGACACCATAGTGAAAAATTAAGATCCTTAAGGGAGCCAATGAGATGGTTCAATGATTAAAGGTACTTGCCACCAAGTGTGATCCTTTGACCTAAGTGTGATCCAAGAACACAAGTGATGGAAGAAAATAAATCAATTAATTCCTACTAGTTGTTCTTTGATCTCCACATGTGCCCCACCCCTCACACACACACACACACACACACACACACACACTAAATAAATTGAATTTAGGTAGTATAATTTTTATTATATTCTAACATTTTCTAGTTGGCCTATTTCTGTTAACAGAAAGCATAGTGAGGTGGGTACTTCTCACCCTGGGGTGAGACTGCAAAATGAATTGTAAGTGCAGTTCTAGTTGTCTTTACGTGAAAGAGTAGGTTGGGAGCCACCGCCACCTCCTCCTTCTCTTCCTCCTTTCCTTCTTGATGTGTTTTTGATCGTGCAAAGATTTTGGTCCACAATGGCTGAGATTAGCTATGAATCACATCGGTGAGTGTTGGTAGGAAGTACCTATCATTGCCAAGTGGCATTATAGAGAAAAACAAGTTAACTGATGCCTTTGCTTTGGAGGGGAAAGGGAAAATAACAGATGAACTCTTTCCTTCTGGTGAGGCACTGTGTGAACTCGACTCTGTGCTGACTGCATGGCCTGGTCATTGAATAGAGAGAAACCAAACCATACTTACTGCAGAGTCCTAATCTGTCAGGTAAAATACTGCTCCTGAGTAATAAAGTGTAGTGACAGACAAATGGGGCCACAACGGCTGGATTACAGATTGCTCTTATGTCAGCTATAGTTTCTCATCCCCTACCAGCCGTTTACCTTACCCCACTCTCCTCTCTAAAAAACAGGTAATTTCCCAGCTTCCCAGGTGCCATAGAAACGTTTTCCGCTACTTGATGGCATTCCTTCGTGAACTCTTAAAATTCTCTGATTACAACAATGTCAGCACCAACATGATCGGTAAGGGGACTTCCTGAGAAAGTCTGTGTGGAGTGCTTGTTGAAAAGAATCTGTATGCATTGTGCATAATGTGCACCATGTTTGATGGTCGTGAATTGGCAGTCCCTTCCCTCCTGCTATTCTTGTTCCCTGAACCCCAAACCTTGAGGTTTTGCTTAGGTCGTGTCTGACAATGGGCTTCCCCTTTTCTTTCTCCCACCCTCTAGCTACCCTGTTCAGTAGCCTTCTCCTAAGGCCTCCACCAAACCTCATGGCAAGACAGACTCCAAGTGACCGCCAGCGTGCCATCCAGTTTCTTCTGGTCTTCCTGCTTGGAAACGAGGAAGACTAAGTCTTTTCCTATTTGAGATTCTAGAGGAGGAAGATCTTGGGCTCCAAGTATTTCAGAATGATTTGAAAAGTCATCATACAAAAAGGGTCTAATGTAGGATCTTACATTCTGTTAATACTACAAAGGGAAGAGTGTCCTAATCCTTCCTTACCATATCCTACACAGCAAACTCCTTTTAGACATATATTGCCAAGCCAAAGTTACCATATTTTGGTGTTTTTGTCTTTACTCTTTGTAAAGCAAAGAGCTCTGTATTGTCACACCTTACCTAGGGGTTAGGTGTAGAGGGGTTTTCTGCCCTGCTTCCCAGTCCTCATGATTATCTTTAATACCCTAGGCCTGGATTGAGAGGCGTTCCCATTCTAAGCCTACAAGCACTACTTACTATAGCTCAAACTTGTCTGCAGTCCTTTGTATGATGCACTTTGGACCCACCCTCTCCTCATGTCACTACTTTGCACACTTCCTCCATGCTATCACTTTGAAGGAAGCCTGGCTCAGGCTAGTGACTCCGTGGGTGTCCGGAACGGTGAAGCTCACTGTCTACATGTGATTGTTACATGTGTTTGTGCATTTCTACTACAATGATGTCTAGGTGTCACTGTAATATTGGCCTTCTTGTGGAGCCACACTCGGTGGAACCATATTCCCTTGTCTCAGACCATGTTTAGTTACATAATTTTATGGACTATAGCGATGGCATCCCACTGATGTGAGAAACATCACAACAGCGAAGAAAGCACTGTGAGTCTGTCAAAGTGAAAAAATGTCCCTGCTTCCCACT
The DNA here is from genome assembly GCF_947179515.1 of Apodemus sylvaticus. Classification (NCBI taxonomy): domain Eukaryota; kingdom Metazoa; phylum Chordata; class Mammalia; order Rodentia; family Muridae; genus Apodemus; species Apodemus sylvaticus. The sequence goes on from NC_067495.1 coordinate 126,936,771, forward strand.
CCCCGTGCCCTGCTAATAGCCACACTTGACATGAGGAGCAATCCTGCTTGTCAGGGTACCCATCACCCCACTAGAAATCCATTTCCAGAATACTGTTTGCATCGCAGTCAAAAGAGGAGTCCGTGTACCTCAGGTGAGGCCCCATGGAGCTCACCTCACCCTCCAAACCAAGTACTGAGGGTCACCCTCAGAACCCTGTCTCCTAGCTTCAGAGGTATCGGGGAAAGTATCTCTCACCAGGGCTGACTCTGGCCTCCACATCTGCCTCCTTCAAGCAAAGACTTAAAGACTGACCTTGGCTCCTAGACACTATATCAAGTGCTGTGTAAGAGAGACTGGTCCGTGGGACCAGCCACACACATTACCTCTTCCACTTGAAATGACTCTAAGGTTTTCACTTTATTCAAGCTTTGTGGGACAGACAACCTTTTTTAAAAATTAATTTGTTGACTGACAAACCAGCTGCCAGCTTCTGGCTGCAAAACTGCCTGGTGAAATTGACTTGCTTGGTTTCATTCACCAAACCAACCCAAGTCGTCTCATTCTTGCCTATTAACACCTGATGTAAGGAGCTTATATAGGCTGGGTGTACAATCTTGGGTACTGATTCCTTCAGTGGCATCTTGTACCATCCAAGGAGAGGGCCAGGGAAACATCCACCATCACATGGTTTTCCAGCTCCCTCATCTCTTCAAAATTGAGTTCTTGGGGGAACAAAAGGTATGTATCCTGCAAAAGACTGATTAAGCCTTTACATAATTGGGACTTGGGAAATCAGAGTCAAAGTATTGGTGCCAGCTCACTGAAGATCTGATTGGGTCAACAGTTGGTTAATGGAAGACTTGAGAGCAGAAGAATTCTGTCATATCTATTAGGCCAGAAAATAATCACTGAAGAAGCAGATGGTAGAAGCTGGAGCAAGGTGGTCCCCAGGGAAATGCCTCTCCTGTGCCCATTTTATAATACCTTGCCAAGCTTGGGTCTTTAGATGAGCAAGAATATGGTTCTTGGCGCTCTGTGGAGCATGCACTTAGTGCCCTTCCTTCATCAGGCCAAAGCACCGAGTTGCTTCACTGCCTCAGCCTTTTCTCCAGCTTGGCCTGAGATGTATATAGGGTTGAGGGTTTTAGACAATCTCCAGGAAGGGGATACAAAACAGATCAGATGGAAGAAACCTGCTTCCCTATCCTGCCTATCCTGCACCTCAAACCTCTTAATTTCTAATTCCTCCAAGGTACTATTTCATAGTTGCTCTGAATTAAGAATTTCAGATCCAACTGGTCGGGAAAGACTCTGCACCTAGCATCTTCAGGAAGAAATGATTCCAATCTGTTGGGTGATATTGCATTAATTTCCATTTCTGATTCTTAATCTGTAGTTCTTTATTATATTTCACAAAAATATGTCTCGGTCACTATGCAAAGCTGCTAGTGGGATTCTGTATTTTGTGTCATCTTTTTTATTATAATTTATTGCAATTTTATGAATAAATATATGTTGTGTGAAAATTCATTGTGATCTGACTGAGAAAGAACTGAAGAGGGGAGATTTAATGTTACTCGGTCTCACTTGGCTTTTTTGCAGTCCCTGTCCAACCATACCTGTACCTGTTACTACCCAGCCCACAGAGAAATAACATTTAAAATTGTTGTGCTGGAGCTGTAACTCCATTCTAGAGTGCTTACTTAGCATGTACTAAGCCTTGAATTTGATTCTCAGCACCAGGACCACAAAAAAAGTGTTTTCCTGGGCTGGTAAGATGATTCCGTGGGTAAAGGTATTGCCATCAAGGCTGGTAACCTGAGTTTGATTCTCAGAAACCACATGGTAGAAGGAAGAAACCGACTCCAGAAAGTTGTCATGTAACCTGCACACGTGTTGTGACATGGCCACATAAATAAAATTGGGCCTGGAGAGATGGCTCAGCACTTGGGAGCACTTACTGATTGGTTTTGGGTCTCAGCACCCACATCTGGCAGATCACAACTGCTGCAACTCTATCTCCAGGGGATCCAAGGGCCACTGAAAGCACCCACACACAAATGGTGCATGTATAAGAAGCCATGGATTCTACAAGACTAATAAAGAATTCAGGGCCAGCAAAAATCATTTTGGCCCTAAGAGTTCAGGCAATTCATCAAAAGAAAGTCTTCACCAAGGCAGTGGTGGCACACGCCTGTAATCCCAGCACTTGGGAGGCAGAGGCAGGCAAATTTCTGAGGCCAGCCCGGTCTACAGAGTGAGTTCCAGGACAGCCAGGGCTATACAGAGAATCCCTGTCAAAAAAACAAAAAAAAGTCTTCCTTTGGGATTGGGTGGGATTTGTAATGGAATCTTACTATGTTGCTGAGGCTGGTCTTGAACTTATAGACTCAATCAACAACCCTGACCCAGCCTCCCTTTGTAGGTCTATAGTCACACAACATCTTGCCTGGTTAGATACTGGTTCTTAACCCCATAAATGCCACAGCAAGGTCATATCCATGATCCTGCCAGCTCCAGAAGCATGACAAATCCTAACATACATGACATTTCAGAGGAGCCCAGTTGCCCCTAGGTGGATTAGATCTGACTCCCAAAGAGCCTGTTTTTCACATAATCCATTTTAGAACGTTTGAAAACCAGTTTATTACTTGGGGTGATAGTATACATACATTTACAAATCCGTATGGAAGGTCGTGGTATGAGCTCTCTGGCTCTTGAAGATGATGCTCCTCGGTTGAGCAGGGTATACACTTGGCTGGCCCATCCACAGCATGAATTTGTGGATTCTGACTTCATTACCCTTGAGACCGAAGAAGCTTCGCTGGAGATTTCTTCTGAGCCAAGCCTTCTTCTTCCAGTTCCTTCCCACTGTGAGCCTGCCAGAGGCGAGTGCTGACTCAGTGTGGTTTTTTTTCTAGCTCCACCCAAAGACTTGGCAGAAGGTGTTTCCTTTCAAAAGTGATGTTCCCTTCTGTGAATGGAGACTAACACCCAGCAGTTTCTGTGTAGCAGTGGGCAATGTGGCATGACTGGCACTGTAGCTGTCCTTGCCTGAAGTTAGAAACTACATCCGTACCTGCCCAGATGCTCTTGTGTTATAGAGACCCCACTAGAACTTTTTTGATGCAAAACAAGTTGAACAGGCTCTGTGTGGCTTTATAATCCATAGCCACATAGTGTAACTATGAAACCACATGGAGAGAGCCTTAGTAAATGATCTAATCCTTTGTTGCTGTTCAAATAAGGAGTTCAGAGAGGACAAAGATTGACCCGTCCTGTGGTTTGGTGGGAAGAAAAGGCTTAAACTTTATAGTCTAACATGGGTCAATGAATACCCTACAGAACCTTATCCTGTATTTGCCAGGTCCGGCTTGGCCTTGGAGGGGACAGATTGACACAGTTCCTGCCCCTGGGGATGGGGCCTGCAAGCGTGGGCCTCTCCAAGTGTCCTTGGCAGCTATAGGTCTAAGGCTTGTTTGTATAATGCACATATTTTACATGTCTTCTTTAAGGAACGCCCTCCACCACGTTAATGTTAATATTCCATGATAATGAGATAGCTTGAGTCTAAGAGGCAAAGGTGTGCCTAATGTCTCTGCAAAATGGTAAACCTAGGGACCTACCAGACAGCCCTTCAGGCTGTGGAAAAGAACTCTAAAAGCCTGAGTTCCAAAATAGATAATTTCTCAACTACGCAGAAAAATAAGGCAGGCAGATTCCCGAGGTCAAGGTCAGCCTGGGAGTCAAGGCCCAGGAGTGGCAGAAATGGTAATTTCAGAACAGGGTCCCGCCCAGCTAATTTAGCATCTGTGTGTAACAAAGGCAGGCAGATCTTTGAATTCTTTGCAAAGAAGTTAAAAGAAAGTGTGTGCTTGCTGTCTCCTAAGAATTTAGAGGCTGGGATCCTGTAACGAAACTGATTCACAGTGTAGCAAAAGGGAACCTGAACTAAAAGGCTGGATTGATACGTAAATAAAAAAGACTAGGTTTGTGATCTGCAAGGGATGAGCCATCCAGAGAATTTTTTTCAGACTAGCAAGAGAGAACTGCTTGGAGAGCTATCTCAAGCAGAACACAGAGATGAAGAGAAAGCAGATCAGAGAGAAGAAAGCAGAACAGAGAGAGAGCAGGCTGGGGAGCTGTGCTGTCTCCAGCAGAAGGCAGGCCTTCTGCTCGGACCCACAGTTTGACTTAGAGTACTTTGATTCGATGCCCCCACACACCCCTTCTCTCAGAACTCGTCTCCCAGCTGAGGCTGCTCCTTGGCATAGTGCTCACCAGTTAGCATTTAACCCAGTTGCCTTACCTTGGGTCTGCTATTTAATCCAGTTCCTGCCACTTCTTTTTATTGTGAGTGACTTTAGACTAGTTAGCCTATGGCTTTCTTGCTGTAAAATGAAATGAGTATAATATGTGGTGTAATTACATGAACCTCATCACCTCCTTGCTAAAAATGCTAAAGCTTACCTGGCATGTTTAGAACAATATCCCAACTTTCTTATAGGCTGTGAGGTATGAAATTGTTAAATGAAAGATACCTTGAGCTGACTGCAATAGTACACAGCAGGTAGAAGCTGCTATATAGTTTTCCCACTCCCAGCTGTACCTTGTACCTAAGGCTTTAGATTTCTTATTGCTAATAACCTTGTCAGATAGGTGAGAATCAGCTGGTACTCAACCTCTTCAGTTCTTCTTTATAGTTTGACCAAGACATGCCACCACACCAGCACCTAGGCCTCTGTATTTCAGACCTTATCTGTAACTCATTTTCAAATTATTTGTTATTATTATTATTATTGTGTGTGTGTGTGTGTGTGTGTGTGTGTGTGTGTGTGTGTGTGTGTGTGTCAGGGAACAAGTTGTAGAAGTCAGCTCTCTCCTTACACTGGGTTCAGGGATTGAATTCAGGTTATCAGGCTTGTGTGATAAATTCTTGTTACTCACTGGTCCATCTAGGTGATCTTCCAGAAGCCTTTATGAAAATGGGATTGGGATATACCTTAAAGCCAAGTATGGTGATATACATCTATAAAGTGTTTTCTTGGGAGGCCAAACATATTTAGAGGACAGCCTACGTTATATACTGAGTTCAAGGTTAGACTTAGCTAAATAACAATGTCTTCTCAATTGTTTGTTTTCTCGTGTGTGTGTGTGTGTGTGTGTGTGTGTGTGTGGAGTATATATTTATGTAGGAGTGTGTGTGTGTGTCTACCCCCACAGGAGTAGAAGATACCATTGGATCCTCTAGAGCTTCAGTTATAAGTACTCATGAGTTGCTTGATATAGATCCTGAGACCAAAACTCAGATTCTCCTCAAGCAAAATTTGCTTTTCATTTGTGAGACATCTCTCTTTGGCCATACCTGTTCAAATTAGAAGAAGAATGACTAACGAGCACACTAATGACTGAGTAGAATATGACTCCAGAGTCCAAACTGAGCTGTTAGAAGCAATTGTTATCTCCCCCACTTCAATGCATGTGAAGGTGGTAGGTATGTGTGCTTTCCCTTCTGTAATAAAATACCTGAAAATAATTAACTTGAAGGTGAAAGGGATATTTAGCTCTTAATTTGGGAGGTTTCCTCCATAATTGAGTGGCCACATTTCTTCTGCCTTCTAGCAGGAGTGCCAGATGGCAATTGTGTTCATGTTGGAACAAAGTCCCTAAATCAGGACAAAAAGAAGGGCTGGGGTCTCCCAAGTCCTTTGAAGGAGACCTAAGGGTCTCCCCATTAGGCTCTACCTACTAGAAGTTCCATAGGCAATGGTGTGTTACTTTTCCTGGGAATTCTGTTTACCCCAAGACAGACAGGACACCAATGGACCAAAAGAGCAAGTTCTGTCCAAGTCTAACTTGATGGACGAGTGACTTTATTCCAGTTACTTAGAGGAGCACGGGTGACTCACTGGCAGCTGCATCACCAGAAAGCCCCACCCTAGCACGAGTTATGACTCAGAAAAGCTGGACTCTCTGGAGTCTCCTACCCCAGGCAACCTTCCACCACCTATATACACTCCACCACTTCCTGAAACCACAGCTGGGATAAGAAGACGTGTGACTAGGGAGGGCTAAGAGGAAGTGAGTGGCTGGAGTCACAGAGGAAGATCTGACTGAAGGGGTTAGCGCGCGCGCGCGCGCGCACACACACACACACACACACACACACACGCACCCACACACACACAATTCTTTTTTTTATTCGATATATTTTTATTTACATTTCAAATGATTTCCCCTTTTCTGGCCCCCCACCCCCCGAAAGTCCCATAAGCCCCCTTCCCTCCCCCTGTTCTCCCACCCATCCCTTCCCACTTCCCTGTTCTGGTTTTGCCTTATACTGCTACACTGGGTCTTTCTAGAACTAGGGTCCACTCCTCCGTTCTTCTTGTACCTCATTTGATGTGTGGATTATGTTTTGGGTATTCAAAGTTTGTAGGCTAATATCCACTTATTAATGAGTGCATACCATGATTGATCTTTCGAGACTGGGTTACCTCACTTAGTATGATGTTCTGCAGCTCCATCCATTCGTCTAAGAATTTCATGAATTCATTGTTTCTAATGGCTGAATAGTACTCCATTGTGTAGATATACCACATCTTTTGCATCCATTCATCTGTTGAGGGATACCTGGGCTCTTTCCAGCTTCTGGCTATTATAAATAAGGCTGCTATGAACATAGTAGAGCATGTGTCCTTATTGCATGCCGGGGAATCTTCTGGGTATATGCCCAGGAGTGGTATAGCAGGATCTTCTGGAAGTGAGGTGCCCAGTTTTCTGAGGAACCCCCAGACTGATTTCCAGAGTGGTTGTACCTTCTTGCAACCCCACCAGCAGTGGAGGAGTGTTCCTCTTTCTCCACATCCTCACCAACACCTGCTGTCTCTTGAATTTTTAATCTTAGCCATTCTGACTGGACACGCACAATTCTTATGCAGAAATGATAGTAGACAATCACATGGCGGTCTCCTGCAAGTAATCACGGCTTCTCCGACCCCAAGATAGCAATGGCCATGCCATGCCTTGAAGACAGCCTCACAACACCTTCCTTGTATCACCACCCTGAGGACCCAAGCTTTTTACACATGGATCTTTTGAGAACCTTCAACATCCTAACCAGGGTAGTTGGGGAGCCCCCTTTAATCCCTTTTAGCTTCATCCCCAACACATCACATCGGCTTAATATCCAGCTGGTAGCTGATATTCAACTTAGCTTAACCTTTAACTAGCTTCTCCTGTTACCTTGCTCTCTCAAAGCCGAGGCCTAAGCCTTTGCCTACTTCAGGGCCCTGGGCCCCACTTGTAATCTTGTCATAACTTGAATTCAGCAAGTACTTATCAAGTACTCACTAACTGCAGGCCATTGTGTAAGAACCTGAAGGAAAGTAAAATGGAAATGATGGGAGATAAGACAAATGTGTGGATTCTTTTTCTTAAAAGGGGAAAAGATAAGATGGGGGTGGGGTGGGGGGGGAAAGGCCTGGGACAAGAATGTGGAAGAAGAAGGAGGTTGGGGGAGAGGATGAATGAGAGAAGACTGGAAGAGTGGGAAGTGAGAGATTGAAGGAAGAAAGGGGAAATGAGGAAAAGGAAGAATGGGGGAGTGGACGTAAGGGTGTGAAGAGGCATCGTAAGAAATGGAGCCAAGTTTGGGACATTCAAAGTAACCCACATCTAAACCCTCTTTGCCCTTGCCAACCCCCTGAGCCCCACAAAATTCAAGCCCTCGTTACTTCAGATCTGAGATGTGAAGCTTGAGCTAGCCTCGCTAACCTCTGCCTAACTTTTCAGCTTGCACACCACTGCATTTGGGGATGTCCTTCTTCTCCACGCTTCTCCTGCTCCCTTACACACCACAGAGGCCTCACTCTTCGACCTCCTCGGTCTCTTCTGCCCACTTCTTTTTTTATTATTTGTTTTATTCGATATATTTTTTATTTACATTTCAACTGAGTTTCCCTTTCCTGGATCCCCACTCCTCGAACATCCCATAAGCCCTCTTCCCTCCCCCTGTTCCCTATCCACCCCTTCGCACTTCCCTGTCCTGGTATTCCCCTACACTGCTGCATTGAGCCTTTCCAGGACCAGGGCCCTCTCCTTCCTTCTTCTTGGGAATGATTTGATATGTGAATTGTGTCTTGGGTATCCAGAGCTTCTGGGCTAATATCCACTTATCAGTGACTGCATTCCATGTGTGTTCTTTTGTGAATGAGTTATCTCACTTAGTATGATGTTCTCCAGCTCCATCCATTTGTCTAAGAATTTCATGAATTCATTGTTTCTAATGGCTAAGTAGTATTCCATTGTGTAAATATACCACATTTTCTGTATCCATTCCTCCATTGAGGGACATCTGGGTTGGTTCCAGCTTCTAGCTATTATAAATAGTCTTCTGCCCACTTCTGTGGACAAATCTCCCACTTTCAACCTCTCGTGCACTCCCCTTGCATCAAACTACCTATATTCTGCTCTGTCCCCGTCACAATCATTTGGATCTCTCTAGGCCAGTGGTTCTCAGCCTTCCTAAGGCTGAGACCCTTTGATACAATTCTTCATGCTGTGCTAACCCCCATCCCCATTATTGCTGTTGCTACTTCATAACTGTGATTTTATTACTCTTATGAATTGCAATGTAAATATATGATATGCAGGATATCTGATATGGGACACCTGTAAGAGGGTTATTTGGTACCCAAAGGACTCACAACAGAGGTTGAGAATTGCCCTAGCTCCTGTCTCTACGTATACTCAAGCAAATGTATTGTCACCTCCTCCTTCCCTCCCTTCTCCTGCCTTCCTTGAACTTTCCCTCTGGGCCACTATTTCAAGACACCACCTGTCAAAGAGTATTGTTGCCCCTCAGGACTGGAAGCCCCAAGAGAGTTGGAACTAAGCTGAGCATATTGGGAGTTTTCCCACAGTGCCCCGCAAAGGACAAATGCTCAATAATATTTGGTTAACAAATGAAAATATTCCTGAAAATACATGAAGACATAAGTCTGTTTAATACATGCTCCTGATATGTGTATACAATTAATTATTCATTCTGAGCTCTGTTAACTTCAGAGAAGTGTGTGTGTATATGAGCAGGTGGGACATTAGTGGATTGCATTAGTGTAGTCCGAGAAGATAATAGTTTTTCACAGCCATGCAGTTCTATCAGCCCTCTTGGTTTTGTGGGCAACAAACTCAATTTTATTGATTATTTTTTCTTTTTTAATGTGTAATGGTAGGGTTGTCTGCGTGTAGGTACAAGCATGACAAGTGTGCCTGGTGCCCATAAAGCCCAGAAGAAGGAGTCAGGTCTCCTGCAGCTGAAGTTACAGATAGTTATGAGCAACCGTGTGGGTGCTAGGCATCAAACTGTGTCCTCTGGAAGAGCAGGGTGTTCTTAACCACTGAGCCATCTCTCCAGCCCTGAATTTTCTTTTTAATATTTTTATTTCATTCATTCATTCAATCAATCCTTAATTTATTTTCGTGTAAGTTTGTATGAGAAACATATAGATATGCAAGGTATACACATACATGTATACCATGCCACAATGTGAGGTTCAAAGAACAATTTGTGAGAGCTGCTTCTCTCCTTTGACTATATAGGTTCCAAGCACCAAACTCAGATTGTTAGGCTCGGTAGGAAGCACTTTTACCTGCAAAGTCATCTTATTGGCCCTTGAATTCCCTTTTCTTCAAATAATTCTCAAAAGTCCTCAAAAAATTAAAAATGGAATTACCATATAATCCAGCAGACATACTTCTGGATATATATCTAAAATAATTTAAAGAAAGTTCTTGAAAACACATTTGCTCACTCATGTTCATAACATTATTCACAGTAGGAAGAAGGGAAAAGCAACCATATCCGTCCACAAAGGGAAGAATAAGGAGAACGTGGCATGCAGAAATAATGGAAGGCTGTTTATTCTTTAAAGGGAAGGCTCTGCTGATATTATTGAACAGATGAACCCTGATGATCAAAAACAAAAAAGTCAAATACTGAATGATTCCACTAAGGGGAGACATGCAGGATAGTCGGTCATACAGATAGACAGTCAGACAGAGGCTACCAGGGACTGTGGATACGGGAAATATTTCTTTCCTGGATATGGATCTTCACTGTTGCAAGATGAAAAAAAAAATTTTGGAGATCTGTTGCACCACAGTGTGGACTATACTTAAGACTATTGAACTCTGTAGGTTAAATGGCTAAGATGGTACATTGTACATTATGAATCCCCACAACCCTCAGAAGGCAAGTCTGATCACATCACTTCTCTGTTTCAAACCATCCCAGATGCTTTGGGTGCAAATCTTCTCTGTGCATTGCTACGCTATATCCTCTTGGATTCAACCAACCGCACTTCTCTTCTGGAATACTCTGGTCCCTTTTACCATTAGCAACAACTTCCCTCAGTCTCAACAGAAACACCTATTCTTTGAGAGGCTTTCCTTGGCCACCGCCCAGCCAGGACTCCTAATACCCTCCTATCCAGTCTGGAATTGCACACTCATTATTGGAGCAAAGTCACTCTATTACCAGACCAGAAATCCGGTGGTGACAGTACTGTCTTTTTCTTTCTTACAACCATATCCCCAACATCTTCCCTAATGCCTGGCATTCCATAATCTCTATCATGGATTATTGGAGTACTGGAATGGGCCAGGAAAACAAGCCACTCTGAGGAATTTGAAATCATGAGTGTCAAGTTTCTAAACACAATATGGAGATATATAGAATAAACCTGGAAAATGTAACAGTAGTAATTCTGGTTCTAGGAAATGGTACTGAAATCATATACATCTAAGTAACATTATATGAACTGATCTGGTTGCATTTATATATTTAAGTGTGTATGTATGTATCAATAAGTCAACAGAGGTCATCAATTTGAGAAGCAGTAAGTGGTGGTGGTGGGGTTACGTGGTAGGGGTTGGAGTGTATGGAGTGTAAAAAAAGAAGGGAAAAATTATGTGATCATAATTTAACCACCTGTTTGATCACCAGGATCCACATGGTGGAAGGAGAGGACCAACACCTGCAAGTTAGCTCCTGACCTCCACACGTGTGTGTGTGTGTGTGTGTGTGTGTGTGTGTGTGCACGTGCGCGCAAGTGCGCGTACAACACACACAATAAATAAGTAAACAAAACTTTATAAGTGTTTGGCGTTGAAAGTCTAGCTCAAAGCCGGGCAGTGGTGGCACATGCCTGTAATCCCAGCACTCTGGGAAGCAGAGGCAGGGGGATCTCTGAGTGTAAGGCCAGCCTGGTCTACAGAGTGAGTTCCAGAACAGCCAGGGCTATACAGAGAAACCCTGTCTCGAAAAAAACAAATCCAAAAAACCAAAAAAAAAAAAAAAAAAGAAAGAAAAGAAAAAAGAAAAAAAGAAAAAGAAAAGAAAGAAAGTCTAGCTCCATGAGAGCTCACTTGGCCAGCATGTGCTAGACCTTCTGTTCCAGCACTGTAAGAAAAATTATTTGGAAAACCTCTATACTATCATGTTTATAAATTTCTAGACAATTAAAACAGCCTGTTAATCAGGGTCACTATGTAAGTGTGTAGGCATCCATTTTTTGCAGCCTACTTTTAATAAGGGTTCAGCCTCTTCTCTAGCCCACCACCCAGCAGTAGTGGAAGAGAAAAGTTATTAGGATATGGGGGAAGTGAACCTGTTCAGCAATAGTTCTTTGGGGGCGAGCTTGGTTTTAGTCCTGTAGCAAAACCCAAATACAACTCAGCAGTTGCAGCCCAGGCCTCTCAGCGGGCAGACATCACAGCACGCTTGCCAGAAATTGGCAAGTCATTTTTAGACAGCAACATTGGTGGGACTTATGGGTGTAGCGTTTTAGTATATGAAATATTTTAATATTTCTAACATTTTCCAACATGTGGCTCTAATTTTAGTGTAAATTATAATTTATGAGCTGGTTTCAATTCGTGCCTTATCATGCTTTAAAGTATCATTATCAGTTACACAAGTAGATGTAAAACATGTTGGAAAATTATATGCTATTTGGTAACCTGGGACATAAAATCTAAAGTATGACTTTGATCCTCCCCAATATCAGCGGGTGTAGCTTTCCTGATATTCGTAGGAGACACAATCTCACAGTATACTTTGTGTTCATCTGCCACCTCTTTTGAGATGCTTCCTGATCCTGAGGTGCATATGTTTTATTATGCCTGTATCAGTTGGGGCTGGGTACCATATGACCACTGGTTCTCGGCATTTTGATCGGTTGTGGTTTCCAATGATGGGTTCTGTTATTTAAAAAAAAAAAAAAACCCAATCAATACTAGGCATAAGAACCCTTTTAAGTTGTTGGTCAAGAAAGTCCAGCAAACTTCCAAAACATTATAGGCTATTGCCTTTGCTCAGGGTGGCCTCCCAGAGTCTGAAGGTAAGTCCTTACTGCTAGAGGAACCAAAGCATCAGAGCTGGATTTGACATGAAAACCTTCTCCCTGAAAATTAGTTTTTAATAGGTGTCATGCAAGTATCCAGAGAAGGGAAGCTGTCTAGTCCTATGCAGCTGTCACACCTAGAAACTATGCCAACATCCAGAATGGCTCAATAGTCCAAGGGCACGAATATCAAGGCACTAACCTACAGCTCTTTAATTGGACTTAAAGCCCGCTCAACAAGAGGGAAATCATACTTGGTACTGAAAATCTAGCCAACTACCCAGGAGAGGTGAAGTCATGAATATTGGAGAAAAGCTTACAACTGTCACCTTACTAAATCAGCATAACTCTTGCATTGTCAATATTTAGCCTTATTCCCACAGATAAATATAGCTCTCACCCTTCATCAAATAATATTTTCAAAGAATCATGTCCTGGGAAAATTGGTAATATGTAACATCAAATAGAAAAGGCAGGCTATGTATAATTACATCAATGTTCCCAATTTTAAAAAATCAAATTCAAAAATAATATATACACACATGAAGCAAATGAAACAGCAGAATGAAGAAAATGATAGAAAAATCTTTGCCACATATTACTCTGACAAAGTAATACCCTCTAGAATATATAAAGTACTCTAAAATTAAACACTAAAGAAGAAATATTGAGCCAGGTGTGCTGGCCCATGCCTTTAATCCCAGCATTCAGGAGGCAGAGGCAGGCAGATTCCTGTGAGCTTGAGACCAATCTGGTCTCCAGAGCCTGTTCCAGGACAGCCAGGGCTATGTAGAAAGACCATGTCTCAAAAAATAAAAGAAAATTACGAAAAAATAAGTAAAGTGTTTTTCAAAAAAACAAATGGTCCAGTCCAAAAATTGGGCAAGTTAGTTAACAGACAATTCCCAAAGGAAGTACAAATGGCCAATAAGTACAATACGAAAATGGACAGTGTCTTAGCCATCAGTGAGAGAAACATGAAAGAACCCTTCCCAGTCGCTGTAGTTCTTTGTCACCTTTCCTTAATAAATTTACATTTGCTACGCTAATGAAACAAACAAACAAATGGAAAACTATTTTGAGAGTCCATCCGAGTGACTTGTATGAAGAAAGCAAATGTTGGTGCAAATTCAGAGAAAGAGGACTCCTCATGTGTGCAGGGTGAGAATTCAAACTGGTACAGCAACTATAGAAATCAATCAGAGGTTCATCAAAAAGCTGAGAAGACAATGACCGTATTTACCGCTACACTGGTCACACACAATAGCTTGTAAATGGAACCAGCCTAGATGACCATCAACAGATGGATGGATACAGAAAAGGAGATGTGTATGAGCAACGGATGTTTTTTCAGCCATAAAGAAAACAGAAATCGGGGCTGGAGAGATGGTTTAACTGTTAAGAGCACTGACTGCTACTCTTCCTAAGGTCCTGAGTTCAAATCCCAGCACCCACATGGTGGCTCACAACCATCCTTAACGAGATATGATGCCCTCTTCTGGTGTGTCTGGGGACAGCTACAGTGTACTTACATAGAATAATAAATATATCTTTGAGCTGGAGTGAGCGGGGCTGGAACAAGCAAAGGTCCTGAGTTCAATTCCCAGCACCCACATGGTGGCCCACAACCATCTGTACAGCTACAGTGTACTCATATACATAAAAATAAATAAATAAGTAAATCTAAAAGAAAAACCGAAATCATAGTATTCATAGGCAGATCAGAGAGAACTGGAGATTGTCATGTTAAACCAAATAAGCCAGTCTCACGAAGAAAAGTGTCACCTGCTTTATCATACATGAAAACAGTGCTCTAAACTGTTGACAACAGTACTTTTGGATCATAGCATGGTAGTCCACGATGACTTCAGAATGTGCATGGAGTGAACTTTAGAAGCATTAAGTGTATGAAAGATTTGTCCTGATGCTGCGCATTGCCTTTATATGGGAAGCAGAATGTTGCTTAAAATTACAGGAGCATCCATAGTGACATTGGGAGCATTGCTGAAAATTGTGGTAGTGCCTACTCTTTGATTCTAACCTCAATGATTTTAGCGACCTTGGATATTTCGCTGGTTTACTAGATGTTTTACAACGAGAGTTCATATTGCTTTTTATACTCAGGAAAAAAAAAGATTAAGGAAGGCATTATTTCATGAAAGAAAGAAATGTCTCTGTGTTGGAGTGAACAGTTTCTCCCTCAGGAATAGGGGTGACTGGGGGCATCCTTGCCCTCACCCTCATATTGAAGGGTTTTGAGAAAGAAGATCACAGATGTCTCATCTGTACCCCCTAGCCCCCAGGAATAGCTCTATGGAGTATAAATCTCCAAGATAACGGCCTGACACATGCACAGGCACACACACAAAACTCTGGCTTTGCAGAACAAGGATCATGTGCAGATTACAGCTATGGCCAGTAGATGGCAGCAGAGGCTGACTATTCTCTCCCGTTAAAAGCATTTAAACTGGAATTATTTTTTTTATTTTGGCATCATTTCTTTTCTACTGTGGCTCAAAAAGCCAACGAAAACAAAGCCCCTAAAAAAAAAGACTAAATTGAGACTGTGTAAAGGCAGTGGATATTTCAGCCCTGGATTTCATAGAACACCATGCCAAATCAAATAATATGTTCCTTTCTCAGTTATTTTGAAAGCACCAACCACAGTTGGGAAGTAACCTTGCTGCCTAGAGCTAATGACTTACATCTTCTGTGGGGAGGAGAATGGAAGTGACTGGACCATCTGGAGGAGGGGGCTGGGACAGATGTATGAGAACTGGAAAGAATCCCAATGATGCCTAACCAGGTAGCTGGAGAAGATGTACAAGAATGAGAGTGATGCTTGTTGGGAGTTGCACTAGAGCCATCCAAGTGCATGTGTCCAAGTCTTAATCCCCAGCACCCACGAATGTGACCTAATTTGGCAAGCACTTTTCCTCGCTTTCCTCCAATGGCTTGGAGGTGCCGTTGCAGGCTCCTGTTTGCTTCTTGGCCCTACCACTAACTGGTGGCATGTGCTGGGATTTGGTCACATCGCTTCTCATAGTACATTTCTCCATTAACCTAGCTCATTCTTTTGCCTGCAGTCCCCACCTGTAGGCTAGCAAGTGCCAAACCTCTCTATCTGAAGCAGTAACCATTCCTGCCACCTTCCACTTCAGATCCATTTTACAGTAGTGTTATCACCTACTCGGTTGGTGTTGTAAAGTCTGCTACTTTTTAAAGAATGGAATGATCACAGGGACTAGAGTCCCCTAACTATTCCCAATGCAAAGGAATGGTCCACAATATACGAGTACCCCGTTCTTTCCTTCCCTTCCTCCCTATCTCCCTCCCTCTCCCTCCTTCCCTCCCTCTCTTGTCTCTTTCTGTCGCTGTCTCACCTCTCTCTCTCTCTCTCTCTCTCTCTCTCTCTCTCTCTCTCTCTCTCTCTCTGTGTGTGTGTGTGTGTGTGTGTGTGTGTGTGTGTGTGTTTCAAGATAGGTTTCTCTGTGTAGCCCTGGCTGTCCTGGAACTCAGTCCATATGACAAGGCTGGTCTTGAACTCAGAGATCCACCTGCCTCTGCCTTCATGAGTGCTGGGATTCAAGGTGTGTGCCACCACCACCTGGCACACACTGCTCACTTTAAATATAGGAGTCGTGCTCACTCTAGGGAGATGATCATATGACAAAACATAACTTAGAACTGACACCTGCTAAAGGGATGGTAGAGAGACATCTCACACTGATTCCCTGAACACAGTTGCTTGGCCCCAGCATGGGCGGAGTTCAGAATACATCCCACCAGTATTTTCTCTCTCTATGAAAGCATAAATTGAGTTGAGTTGACATTAAATGAATACTTATATGTCACTACAGACTAAAGAGCTCCACCCAGATGCCCCACATTTATGACTGAACCCATCATTAAAAAAATAGCCAAACTTTTACTGAGTTTTCTGTGCCCTCAATGATGCCAGTACAATCCTACCAACGGAAATAGTCTGTTGTAGGTGGCGAGGGTGGATGGGAATGAACACACCTCTGTGTAATGGCCCTAGATGAGATTTATAGTAAATTCAAGGACACCCTAGGAAACCCAGAATGCCAAAATAGCCTGTTTTGAGAGCGTAGACACGTGGCATACTTGCTGAGGGACCTTATCCAGAAGCTTGGCCCACCTGCCTAGCCACAAGGACTCTTGGTGATAATGTTTAGTATTATACTATACAGTATGACTAATGTGTAATTTGCCTCTGAACAAGTTCTGTAGAATTCTGTTCTAGATGCTTTCAGGGGGTTGGCAAAGCATGGGCCAAGTCCAACATACCATTCAATTTTGTAAGCAAAGTTTGATTGGAGCACAGTAATGCGATTTTTTCCATGTTAGCTATAACTGTGTTTTACTACAGTAAGAGAATTACGTAGTTGCCGCAGTGACTCACAAACAAAAACATTTACTACCTGGCCCTTCATAGAAGCATTGTAATCTAGACAGTTCTGCTCGGAGCCTTACCAGTGGCAGCTGGGCCCTTTAGCACAAGATAAATTCCCACCACTGCAGACTTGAGGAGGTCCCTGGATGGATGATCAGTTTAGAGACACAGAAGATAAGCAAGTGCCTTGTAGGAACTGCGGGGATAGGGTTTGATGGAGCTAGTATACAGCAAGCAGACCCCTTGGCTGGAAAGATGAGTCTACAATGTATATACACACCATGTACAGTTTGGAGCTAGCCAGGAAGTAGGGCTAAAGCTGATGGTCTCGGAGGGAGCAGAGCAGGCCAGAGGCTCACACAAGAAGTAGATCTCACTAACACAGGAAGAGCACCGGCTCCTTAGCCAGGGGGGTGGGGGGTTGGGCAAACATCATTCATTAGTTCCTAGAATATAGCTAGGGTGTTGCATAACTCAAGGGGTCATGACTGTGGTGCCGCCCACCCCTGATTCACCAAGCCCCCAGAGGATCACATTCTGGAAAACTTGCAGGCTATGGAGCTGCTCCAGGAACTGAGGTAATCCCAGAAAAGACGAAGTGATCCCTGCTTCATTTTTCAAGTAGACAACTAGAGACCCTGTGGACCAAGGAGAGAGATGGGAATGTTGGGAGCGAAGCCAGCAGGATGAACCTTGTAGAGATTTGCATCTTACAATCTGAAAACTGTTAAAAATAATTGTTTAAAACTAGCTTACGTGCTCGACTGCCTTTAGTTTGTCCAGACACTTGGTGAGCTGTTATTACTCGCAGTTTAAAGTTACACCACATGATGAACTTTGTGTTTAATCCATATCTTGGCTCAGGAAAATAGGAGACCAACCCAAACCAGAACCCTGATGGAAAGCAGAGGGTCGGGCGTGCTGTTCCTCTCAGTTGGGTGACACCTGAAACAGGGAGAGGGGCAGGGGAGAGACAGGAGCACGTTGATTACCTCAACCTCTGCTTCAAAGCCTCGGTGGCCCCCTGAAGTCTGAGAGCAAGGGGCGATGCTGAATGTCCTGAGTTGGGCTCCTTTTCAAGTTTTTCCGCAGCCACTTCAGGATGTCGCCATCCCTACCAAAATGAAGATGCTCTAAAGAAAAGCTTGGGACCCCCCCCCCACCTTTGGCTGTAAGTCAATTGAAACTACGCACCCATAAAATCTTTCCCATGGGAGATACATGGTGGTAAAAGGAAAGGCAGAGGCCATGGTGTTAATCAAAGGAGGAACTTATCTCCCAAGACTCCACACAGTTCAGACAACTTGTCAGACCACCTTAGAGAGAGAGGGTGGAGCTCGTGTAGACAATGAAGGGTCAGTGATGGACAAGACCATGTCTTGACTGGAACTCTTTACTTATCCATATCTCTGCCCCTCTATTTAAATCTACCTTTACGGTACCCAGAAGATAAACATGAGGAGGCATAGGCACTGGGCCTTTTTGTCCTTTTTTTTAATGTGGCAGCATTGAATACATATGTAAAACCCTTTTCTCCTGCACATTTTTGCTGTTCCTTATTTGTTTAGTTGGCCTATTGAAGACAAATTGCAAAGTCTCCTCTGTGGTTCTTTTTGACTCCTTGTGACTGCAGAAGGGAGAGTGCTATATTGGAGAACTGGGCAGTCATCTGTTGTGGCGGGCAGCCTAGACACCTGGCCTGACTGCATGCCCGTCCTGAGGAATCGCATTGTGAGAGTCCCAGGTCAGTCCTCTGGGTGGAAGTGGTCACAAGTAGCTTTGTTTGTAAGGTGAGACACGGACGAAGGCTAGTGATTTTGAGGAGTCTGAGCAATTCAGCCTGGAGCATCTTCCCCAGTCCTGCCCAGCGTGGGAGAGCTGAAGGCGTGCCTTCTCCACCGGTCTAGAAACCAGTCCCATGTCACTTTGGCTGGCATTGTCCCATAATCAGTCAGAGGCCCGGTCTGAGTGCCTCCTCCTTGCATTGCGAGGCGAGACGAGACAGGGAACCTGAGCGGAGAAAGGGATGGGGGCCGTGATGTAAAATGAAGCAGGAGGCAGAGCTGTACTAGAAATGCCAGGGCTCTGGTGAGGACTGTCCTCCTGGCTTCCATAGTTCTTTAATATGCTTTCAAAGGACACTGGACCTCAGGGAGTATGGTGGGTAGGTTGAAGATATGGCTTAAATAACAAAACTGGACACTCATGTTTAACACCTCCTTCTCTTTCATAATCCCACATCCTTGCCATCCCAAGTTCTTTCCCACTAGTATTCAACTCTCGATCTCCATCATAGCCCAAGCCACTAACTATCATCTCTCTGTGACAGGTACAGCAGACAGAGTATAAGCCACCTAGTTGAATTAGAATCTCGGGTACAGAGAATCAATTTCAGCCTATCTCATACTACATTTGGGTCACACTTACACTTAAACAAAGCATTCTCTCTGTGAAGTTCAAACGTAACTGGACCATCTGTGTTTCATTTTGTTTGTTTGTTTTTTCCCCTTTGTTTTGTTTCTAAACGTAGCAACCAGACCAAGAGCTTCACAGCCCAAAAGGAACTTACAGACCTTCAGATATGTCATTGTCACTACTCAACACCACGAAATCCCTGCTCACCCAGGAATCAAGTCCAAGCTTCTCACATGACACACAAGACCTATCTCTGCCTGAATGCCTCCCGGCCCACATCTTCATCTCATTCTGTTACCCCAAATCCACATTATGCCCCCAACATACCAAATGCCCTATACTGCTCTAAGTGTGATTCTTTGCTTTTACATATACCAACTCTGTCCAGTTACTGGAAGAACTCAAATTCATCCATCCAGCAACCACCACCACTGGCACACAACAAAAGACATATAGACCAAAAGATTAGAATAGAGGACTGACTCCGAAATAAACCAAAGCACCATTAAGCTACCAGATCTTTGACAAAGGTGTCAAAACCATACACTAGAAAAAAAAGTCATGTAGAAAAATGAAACTAGATTCCTATCTGTCCCTCTAATACAAACAAAAGTTCTCTCTTAGTCAGGGTTTCTATTCCTGCGCAAACATCATGACCAAGAAGCAAGTTGGGGAGGAAAGTATTTATTGAGCTTACACTTCCACATTGCAGTTCATCACTAAAGGAAGTCAGGACTGGGACTCAAGCAGGTCAGGAAGCAGGAGCTGATGCAGAGGCCATGTTACTTACTGGCTTGCTTCCCCTGTCTTGCTCAGCCTGCTCTCTTATAGAACCCAAGAGCACCAGCCCAAAGGTGGTACCACCCACAAGGGGCCGTCACCACTTGATCACTAATTGAGAAAATGCCCCACAGCTGGATCTCATGGAGGCACTTCCCCAACTGAAGCTCCTTTCTTTGTGATAACTCCAGCCTGTGTCAAGTTGACACACAAAACTAGCCAGTACAAGTTCCAAGTGGATAAAAGGCCTTGGCATAAAGACCTGGAGCTTTGAAACTGCATAGGAAAGCATAGGTGTCACTTCAAGACACGGACTTGGGCATCGACTTTCATTAAAGGGTGCTGATACTCCAGGACTCAATACTAAGAACTAACAAACTGGGTTGCATGAAATTAAGAAACAATCATCAGAGTCTGAAAGACACCGTTCAGGATGGGAGAAAGTCTTTATCAACTATATATGATACAGGGGATTGATCTCTAGCATGTATGAGGAAATGCAAGAAGTAAACAGAAAACCCTCCAAGCTCACCCCAATTAATACATGCACTAATTCTCAAAACAAGAAATACAAATGGTGGGGCTGCAGAGATGGCTCAGCAGTTAAGAGCTCTGACTGCTCTTCCAGAGGTCCTGAGTTCAATTTCCCAGCAACCACATGGTGGCTCACAACCATCTGTAATGGGATCCAGTGCCCTCTTCTGGTGTGTCTGAAGACAATGACAGTGTGCTCATATACATAAAATAAATCTTTTTTTAAAAAAGAAATACAAGTGGCTAATAAATGTTTTTACAAGTATCCAGCATCCTTAGCCATCAGGAAAGTGCAAATTGAGATTCCCTCTTAACCCAGTTAGAGGGGCTATTAAAAAGCAAATGCTGGTGCTAGCGACATGGCTCAGTGGTGAGAACACTTGCTGTTCTTGCAGAAAACCAGGTACCAATATGGTAGTTCACAACCACCTATAACCCCAGTTACAAGGGATCTAACACCTTCCTCTAGACTCCATGGGTACCAGGAATACACATGGTACACATGCATAAAGGCAGGTAAATATCCATATATAACATCCATATATCCATATATAACAATATATATATATCCATATATATCCATATATAACAAAGGTGTTTTTTTTTTTATGCTAGCAAGGATATGGGGAGAGAACCCTTATGTATTGTGTGGGGTGTGAACTGGTACGGAGGTTCCTCAATGCACTAAACATAAGAAAACGAAACGATCCAGCCTGCTCCTGAGTATGTGCCCAAAGGACTCTCAGTGATCATCCTTTAGATACGTGCACAGCCATGTTTATTGCTGTATCACAATATCCAAAAGATGGAACCATTCTAAATTCCCATCAACATGTAAATGGGGAAAAAATAGTACAGTAGACATAGCAGAAGTTTAGTGAGAGGTGAAGAAGCTGGAAGTCATGACATGACAGAATGGAGAGGACCTGGAGAATATCAGATGGAGGGAAACGAGCCAGACTCAGAAAGACAAACCCTTCCTGCTTTGTCTCATATGCGGAGTACAGATGTAAGTGCCCCAGGTGTGTGAGGAGGGGCATAGGAGACGAGAGAAGATGAGATAGATATTGAGGGGAGGGAGGTAGAAGGAGTAATGGAATACAAGTGACCCCAAAACCCAAGAGGCAGCAACTACCCACGGAGAAGAGGGTATCAGGAAGAGGAGGGCAGGTGGAAAGGAGAGGGGTGTTTGGGAGACGGACAATGGTGTGTGTGTGTGTGTGAAAATTCCATAATGAATTCCATCAATTAGTATAATTGCTTTAATTTTAAAATAATTATCTTGAGGGAATAACAGGTAGCCACAATGTGATCTTTAAAATGCTTGTCCTTTTTTTTCTCCCTGAAGCCAAGCACACCTTGACCCAGCATTAAATAGCCTTTTACATTTACTTTCCTATTAAAGCAACCTATGAGGGTCAGCGAGATGGATCAGCATATAAATACGCGTGCAACTAACTAACCACACACACACACACACACACACACACACACACACACATGCACAAATAAATATAAATAAAATTATCTCCTTAAAATCTATTTCTCCTAAAGAAGAGGAGCCTCCTTAAAGGAAGCATCTACGTCTTCATCTTTGTTGTCACGGTGCACACAGCACAGCTGCTGGCCAGCGTGGAGCAATCAATAAAAGTGTGAGGTGTGAATGAACCAAGAAGTGTGAATGAAGTATCGATTCCAAAGCCTCCATAGGCCGGTAGAAGTGAGTGCAGTAACAGTAGTGGACACCAGAGGGCAATATAAGCTCAGTTTTGTCTGGTGGGCGGGGCTGAAGGTGAAATGGTGCTGAAACCTGATTTGGCTCTCCGCGTCGGTTTTGAAGAGAAGATTTTCTGCTGTTTTGTTTTGCTTTGTTTTTAAATCATGGAAACAGGAAACAGGAAGGAACCTTAAGAAAGCAGTTGATTCCATCGCCTCTGTTCACACAGTGGAGGGAAATCTTCCTATTTCTATTTAGCTCTTTGTTTCCAGGAAATGCAATGCATCCTCTGGCTTGTGAGGAATAAATCACAGGTTAGGAGATTTTCTACAAGTCAGAGAACTAGTGGGTGGTAGCAATAGGTCTGGAGTCCAGACTCCCGCGGGCAAGACCCCATGTCCTTCTCTCCGCCGCCCTCAGAGGGAGGTGCCGCCCCTAAACTGCAGACAGAGGAAAGGCATCAAGGTGCTGTGTAGAGCAGGACTTGGACCCAGGTCTCCAGATCTCCTTTTTCATGCCCTGGCCTTCCTCACACTCAGAAAACTGCCCGACCTCGGGATACAGACTGGAGGCTTCTATTTCCAGATGCCTTTGCAAAAGTCACCTGTCTGTCATAAGACTACCTGCAGATCCCTACATTGTCAGCACCAAATCTCAGAAGGTTGTCTCCTAGTGGGAATCCCGATGGAGCCTCTGAGAGTTCTGGCAAGAGAGGCCCCGCGGTAGGAAACTGGAGGGGGGGTGCCTTAGAGGAACCTCGAGGGGGCAGTGGGCTGTAGAGATTCTTAGAAGGTAAGATGGATCCGGTGTAATCAGAAGAACACACACAGGCACACACATTTACCTCTACTCTACATTTTTATCGTCCCTTTCAGAGGATTCCCCCAAAGATCTTTGTTCCTAGGACCAGTCTTCATCAATGGAACAACTCAGACGTGCTTTCCTCAGTGGCAGGAAAACAATATACCGGCCATGTCCCACCCCCATCCCCACCCCCACCCCCACCCCCGCTACAGTGCTCAGTGCCCAGCCTCACCAGTTTCCCCTCACCTTGCTTTCATATATAGACTGAGGCCAGAGCTACAGACCTACAGCCCAAGCAGATGCCCAGCAATGAGGCATGACGTTTTGACAGATCTGCCATTCTTCCCTCTTCAAAGCTCAAGTCCCACCCTTTTGGGTAGAATTCTCAGGGCTGAGGTGGGGAAGAATAGACAAAGCTAGGCCAGAGTCTCCTGAGCCTACCATGTCCCCAACTTCCACTTGGATTAAGGGGAGGGGACAATGAAAGCAGTAGCGAGGCTCTTAATGAGCTCCTAGGGAAAACCTTGGCTGCCCTGTTGCGGAAAGTTTCTCAGCACATCTTTTTTAAAGGTTTGTGCTCAGCTCTGAGGCCTGCTTGCCAGTTGCAGGGTCTCCAGAATCTCCCCTCACACCCTGTCTGGTAAACGCCCACCGAACAACTTGCTGCGCCTTGGCTCCAGTACTGGAGACTAGAGATGAAATGAGCACCATTATTAACCTCAGCTATTTTAGATCTTAAAGCCTAGCGTAGCAAATTACCAAGGGAGAAGCAAAAGGATTAGTGGGGACCCATTAGGAAGGAAGCACCTTGGGATGAAGAAAGCAAGTCGCATTAGTTCACCAAATGCATTTTCCTTGCATGTCAAAAAACTCTGAGCTTCAGTTACCTTGTCTGTACACTACACACACACACACACACACACACACACACACATCTCATAATCTAAAGAGATAGTCATGCAGGTGACATGGCCCAAGAGATCGCAGCAAGGACAGAGAAGTCATAGGGAAGCCTCAGTAGCAGCATAGGCTTTCAACTCTTGATAGAGATTCAGACTTCCTCACGGGGCAGCAGAGGCCTAACTGCGGGCCAAGCTGTGCAGTCAAGTCAGCTTCCTGCTTCGGGACCAGGGCAGCTCCAAAGCCCTGGACCCATCCTTTCAGTCCCCTCCAGAAGAATGGGTTTTTGGGGTCCCGGAAGATCAAGGCAGGGAGCCTGCTAGGGAAGTGGTATGCATCTGAATGGGGCTTTTCTAGAAACAATGGCCTACCTCCCTGCATGCCCACCAGCTACTGCACTGCCCTTGTTTCCATATTTGAAATGTTGATGAATTCCTCAAGAGGTTTAAACAGTCACTGTTTGCTGCATCCAGGGAGCTAAGAAGCAAAGTTTACACGTCTTAATTCCCAGGACTTGTGATTCCCTACACTCCCCCCCCTCCCCCAGCTCAGTGATGGAGGCCTGCAGGCCTAGGGAGAATTGTGGGTACCACTTAACCCACTTCTGTTCTTGTTTGGATAGAAGTGATGTGGTAGGTCCTTTTTTTTTTCTTTCTGCCATCTGTATACGGTAGGTCGAGCTGCAATGACAAACACCCTGAAACCAAAAAAGACTTCTTTCCTTCCTCACACAGTGTAGCAAAGGTTGAACAACAGCTAGGGAAGCCATCTGAAACCAGTGGCCTCCAAGAACTCCAAAGCACAGCCAAAGAGACCCGGGGGAAGAGCCAACACCCGGGCCTTAGCCACTCAACCATACGACATCTATTCCTTGCTTCTGAAACCTGGGACGTCGGGCCACCGGCTATGCACTGGAAGGTTTTGTGTCTAAGCAGGACCAGCTTCCCGTCTTTTCGTTGCATCCTCACCCAAGAAAGAGAAAGATGCCCTCTGATGCTGCTGCTGAGGGAACTGCATGAGGACCCCACCTAGCCGAGCTCATTTCCATTTTCATTCTTAGCTCCAGATCCAGACACTCTAAGAAAACACCTTTGGAGGATACAATCCAGCCCACAACAACATAGTAACACTTGATGGTGCTGCCCAATTGTTAGTGTACAGGTCATCCCACTGGCCTGCCCTCAGGGACTTAGCAGCCACCTGCCACCCACCACCAGGTATGCACAGTGAATAAAGAGACCTAAGTCAGTCTCTGTGTCTCTGTGTCTCTGTCTCTCTCTCTCTCTCTCTCTCTCTCTCTCCCTCTCCCTTTTCTCTGCCCTCATAGCTCTGGCCCCACCTGTCTGCTCTATCTACATGGCTCTCTTGCTGCCTCTACCCCTCCCTAGGTCCTCCTCCTCCTCCTCCTCCTCCTCCCTCCTCCAATAAACCCCCTTTACCCCAGATCTGTTGTTTGGCATACATTCTCAGGGACGCACATTGACTCCCACAGTAGTTCCATTGATTGTTTCTCAGTCAGAGCTAATATGTTGCCGAACCTTAACTGCAAGGGATGCTGGGATACGTAGGATAACAAAAGAATATTTATTGCATGTAATTTTTACCATATACTATGCTCTTAGGCCCATGCTTTGTACAGAGTTTGAAGGTCAAAGGACAATTCTAAAATGTCAGGTGGGAAATGAATCAGAGAGAGAGGATAGAGAGAAAGAGAGACAGAGAGAGAGAGACAGAGACAGAGACAGAGAGACAGAGAGAGACCGAGAGAGACAGAGGGAGGGAGGGAGGGAGGGAGAGAGAGAGGGTAGGGGAGGGGGAAGAGAGGGGGAGAGGAAGAGGGAGAAAGAGGGAGGGAACAGAGAGGGAGACAGAGAGGGAGGGAGGGAGAGGGAGGATTGTCTGCCAAGTAGTTTCCGAGAGTAAATACACTGTGTGATAACACACTTGCCTATATTCCCTGTAATTCTGGCACTTGGGAGGGTGAGTCAGTAGGCTTGTAAATTCAAGGCCAACCTGAACTACGTAGCAAGACAGGTTCAATAATAAAGAATAAAAAAGAAAGCCAGGATGTCCAACATGACTTGGAATCAGCGACTTCTGCATATCCACTGTAGTAGTATGAGACACTGATGCCAAGGAGGCGTCCTGGGGAACCTGCCTACCCCGGAAACTGCCCAGCTGCCCAGTGTGGCTCCAGACACCCTGGGAAGCTTGCTCGGTTTTCATCCCGGGAGCTTGGCTTTCATAGGTGCCTTGGGAGGCAGCATAGTAGGCTTTCTGTCACAAAGCCAAACACGCAGAATTTGAACTCCTGAGCCTCTCATCCCAACACTCAGGAGGTGGGGACGAGAGGATCAGGAGTTCAAATCCATCCTCAGCCACATCTCAATCAAGTTCAAGACTAGCCTAGGCTACCAGAGATTGGAACTTTGAGGGGGGGGGGGGAGAATGAGCAAACAAAAAACAGAAGCTCAGTTTTTGTGTGAATGAGCGCAAAGTCTAAACTGACGAGATCTAAGATGGACACTCTTTGCTGCTCTGAGATGTCCAAAACCCAGACAAGGAAGTGGATGACAGGGGCCCCATCTTTTTCCTGACAGGATGTGGACTGTGGATGATTGTGCAATGTGTCACAACAAGTTGCTATAGGGAATGATCTCAGTACTATGAGGCCACCCTTGTGCTCGCGACCCATGTTCAGCCTCCCTTCTGTGGCTTATGAAGCCTGTGGGATCAGGTCATATACCTGCTGCTCCCAGCTAATGACACTTCAGCCACCCCGGAACAATGGCCTCCCTTCCATTCCAGGAAAGCCCTAAGCCATTTGATGCCTCTGGGCTTTGACACCTGCTGTTTCCTGTGCCTGGAAAGTTCTTCCCCCAGGTCTTTGCAGGCCTGGTCATTTTTATCTTTCAAGTCTCCTCATAGTTAGAGGAGTGATCTCTGAGGTCAACTCATAGTGACCTGACTATCTGCAATAACATCACAGTCTCCTTCCTCAGCTTACATATTTTGTGCTAGGCCTATGGGATTATAGATCCTCTCTTGAGACACTTATGATCTACAAATAACAACACAAAAAGTAACGTTTATATGCTGTTAACCATGTTTCGGACACCTTCCTTCTATTAATTCATCTTAGTCTCAGAAGCCTGCATTTTACATATGAGACTACTGAAGCTCAGAGAGGTCACAGGACTTGCCCGAGGTCACACAGCTGGCTAGTGCGAAATGAGCTATTATTAGACACTAACCTGGGGGAATTCCCCTGTTTCTGTTGTGGTTATTGTTGAGCCAGGTTGCTTAGGAAGTGCTACATCAACTCCTCCTGCAGTTTAGATCCTGTCTGCTGACAGTTGTGGTAAACAAACAATGGCCTGATACTGCTGGGTTTTTTGCATCTGTTTCATACCTGAAGAAAACATTTGAACCCCAGCCTGTCTCTAAGTACATAGATCTCAGCAGGGAAGTCATGTATGCAGGACTTTGTCTCGACTTGAAGTTAGGATCTCACACTGACCAGACTAGTGGTCTCTACAGAGGCTGCTCCTATGCCCCAGGCCTCCCCCTGAAGACTAGCCAAGGAATGTTCCAGTGTGAACAGTGTCATGCGCAGCTCACAAACAGCTGAAGCCATGACCACACCTGTGCAGCAACGCCTTCCTGAGGGACGGCTGTGTGCCAGGTACAGATTCTAGCCGTGAATCCATCCATACTCCTGTGGTGTGCATGGTGCAGTAGAGAGGGTCAGAAGACAAAGAAAATGAACATGCAGAAATGTCTGTTGGTCATAAACATCACTGGAGAAAAAAAAAAAAACATAGAAGGAGACTTGGGATGGAGCAGTTTTCAATATGGCGGTCAGGGAAGGTGTTACCAAGAAAGTGACTTCCTGAACCAAGATGAGAAGGGGCAGGGCTGCCACCAGGAGCCAGGCTCCATCCTTTTGTACACACAAGGCATTGTACAGTGGCCTGGCTTGGCCTAGGTGGATCTTGTTCCTTTGTTGACTTTTGGGTGGGGCTTTGGCATAAGAGGCTGTACCCAAAGGCAAACTTCACCCCTGAGCTTAGAAGTTGCCAAGCTGAAAGACCCCATTCCCTCCCTATACACGGAAGGGACAGGCAGGGAGGTGCAAAGACAAGCACCTTGCTCTCTGCCTGCCTTCTTAGTTTACTAGTCTGGATGGATGTTCGTGTGAAAACAGCCCTGGTACAGGTATCTCCCACCAGCCTCTAAACTGTAGTCACTTCTTCATTAAGAGCTGTAGCATTTAAAGAGGTATCTCCACTGCTCAGTGTATGTGTGTGCATGTGTAAGGGGGTATATATCTCATGGTCAGGGAATCATGTTGTTTCACTAGTCAACACAATACCTTGATTCTGAGCCTGACTCCAGCATCAGGTAAACCTGAAGTAAAACATCAACCTAACCATATATTTGGCGTCTGGCCTTTTATGTAAGCCCATTTTGCCCTCTGAACAATATTTACTTATATTATTTATTTATATTTATTGTGTATTATTTATTTACTTACTTACTATTTCTAAATGGAAAGTCTCATGTCGTCCAGGATGAGCTTGAATTCACCGTGTAGAAGGATGGCCTTAAACTTCAATTCTTATTTTCAGAGTGCTAGGGTTACAGGCATATACTGCCATGCATAATTAATTAATTAATATAATGCGAAAGATATAAAACCTAGGGCTTTGTAGATGGTAAGAAAGTACTCTACCAAGTGAGCTATAGCCCCCAGCCCTCTTTCTATTATCTCTTTTATTCCGTTCTACTTGCTACCAGTCCATTCACTGACCCTGTCCTCAGTCACTACTAGCCAGTTGGTTTCCATGTTGATGAGGAGCCTATCGGATCATATCACTACCCACTGGCCTACAGTGGGTCTGAATGGAAGGAAAAGTGGGAGTGGGAAAAGGAGGGGACTCTGTGCTCTAATGGATTGCATTCACTCACATAGGAGAGTGTCAGGAAACCTATGAGCTATTTGGGGATATTTGCAAAACCAATGCAGCCCATGGGGAGGGGAAATGCAGTAAGCCACAGCAGACAAAGAGGCTGATATTGAACAGTGAAGGAGATGGATTTGGCTGTATCAGATGGTAGCAGGAACCTGTTGTTGATGAAGAGTAAAAGAGAGGTTACTTTGGCCCTGGGCCAGAGGTCAAGTCCCCAATACAGAGGCCTGAGGAGACAAAGAAAAGCCATTGAGGGACTTTTGGCAAGATGGCTGCCGAGGCCCTGTGTGTAGTCCTTGTTCTGTAATTCTCAGTCTGTTCTTTTTGTAGCCTTGAGCTTCAGCGACACTCGTCCACTCTCTCCCATCTTTAGACCACTCCCACCACCACCACCGTTATTTCATCTGCAAAATGAAGATGCTCCTACTGGAGGCAGGTGGTGTGGCCTCTCGAGTCTTGCAGTACAGTTCTGATAGCCAGTTTAATGCTGTCCCAGGTTACCTTCCAAGGCCTGGCCCTGTCCTCCTGTACACGGATGCATCCTAGAAGAGGCCTGAGAGGAAAAGCCTGACATTCTGTGTTGCTGCTGACTGGGTGTCGTGGGCAAGACTGTTCTGTTTCTCACTCAGGATGGAGTCAGGCGGGGACATCAAGCCTGATGTTACCTTGCTTCAAAAATCAAATGGCTTCCTCCCAGCACCTCAGTCCCTTGAAGATGAGAGAAAGACTAGAAGAGAGGATCTTTGATGTTGTTCAATTGAGAAATTCATCAGGAGGGAGCAAGTCCGGAAATGCCAGAGTGAAGGGCTCCACCGTGGGCCGCGGTGGCCCGACCCTGGCCTGGACTTTGTTTTCTGATGGTAAACATTCCCTGACATAAACACAGGCAAAGCAGGGAATAACAACATCCAGTCGTCAAACAAACAAAACAGGAACAGACCTGTCGTGCATGGGAGATGGCTCCTGCTGCAGGGATGACGCTCAAGGGCCTTCACTGTGGAATTTCCTGCCTGGAGCGTGATGAATTTTCCATTCTTGTCCTCAAATGAACATTGGCCTCAGAGCTTAGTGGATAGTTGGTGGGGCTTAGGGAGGCCCGTTGGGAAATAAGCTCATCTGGGTAAAGGTGTGTGTGTGTGTGTGTGTGTGTGTGTGTGTGTGTAGGGGGGAGGTTGCTCCTTGTTTGAATCAAGCAAAGGTGATCGAATGTTACTGCTAGTGAGTCCTCCACAGTGCTATGACACTCTTTACCCACGGGTACCTGAAGATGTAGCTCGAAACTCCTTTTTTTTTTTCTACCTGCACTTGGATGACTTCCCCTTCAGGTACCACCCAGTACCTCCCAGTACCTCAAGCCACCCAGATAATCTCTGCTTTCCATGAGATGCCAGGTGTTCTTGGATCCCTCCCTGACTCTGCTTATTCAAGTCACAGCTTGTACCTCCCACCTTCATCCTATTTCTGCCCATCCCAGAGGTAGTCTGAGTAGTAGCTATGGCATGAGATCTGCTAAGTTTGCTTCCGGGCTCCATCCCTAACCAGCTGTGCAGCATTGAGTGACTCAGAAGCCTCCATAAGCTTCTAGTTCTATACCTGTCCAATGGGGACCAAAGGGGCACTTACTTTATAGGTTTGTGCTAAGCTTAGATTACTCATTATTCTCGGTGCACATAGAAAAAGGCAGCATGAGGCTGGAGAGGTGGCTCGGCGGTTAAGAGCGCTTGTGGGTCTTACAGAGGTCCTGCGTTTAGTTTCCAGCACCCATTTGGTGGCTTACCACATCTGTAACTCCAGTTCTAGCTAATCCAATGCCTTTTTTTAACATCCATGGGTACCAGACACACAGTCAATACATCTACATACATACAGGCAAGCAAACACCCCATACATATACAATAAAATACATTGTTTTCAGGAGTTTCAGTACATATCTTCCCAGAAAATATAAGTGGCATCCTTCCCAAACAACTTACTCAGTCCCTGGTGTACTTGTACCACCAGATTCTATCGCTTGCTTTCCCTCTTGCCATTCTTGCCACCAAGGATTCTAGACACACCCAGAAGTCCCTTGAATCAGGTCCATCATCTAGTGAAGCTAGTCTTGGGTTCTACCACTCTGCTGAGCTATCCTCTCAGTGCTCCCCAGAGTCCCTGTGTCCTCCAACTACCCTGCTCTCTGATTTCTCTCCATTGTGCTATCTCTTGTTGAAATGACTTCTCTATAGGCTTCAAGTGACTGTGCTTGGTTTGTTTGTTTGTTTGTAACACCTAGCATGAGCGGTGATAGAGCTTGGCTTTGCATGCCACAAACTCTTCCTTAATTCCCCTTTATTATTATTCAATTGTCAAATCAAGGGGTGGTAGGTGATACTCAAATCTATAGTCTCCTTTTCCTTTGCCTTTGCCTTTCTAATCTACCCAACTGGATTCTACAGTTTTCCCCAGGCCCCCATACTCCCTAGGACTTAAATGGCCTTAACCTCTAGCCTTCTTCACCTCTGTGCCAGCTCAGTGCCAAGACAGCCCTACCCATGATGTCTGTCAATTTCACAGGGTGGGGAAATAATAGGGAAAATATATCTTGTGGTCTTCTTGGTCCCACCCCTCCCCAGTTCCTGTGCTTTGGGGCCATAGTCTCTGTTCCTACTATATCGATGAAGGTTTGAAACCTTGGCCTTTCACAAGAACACAAGGAGAAAATAAGACCTTCCTGAAAATCTTTGGTAGGAGTGTCTAGATGTCTTCCCTCTGTCTGGGTCTTCTGACTACCTTTCTTCACACTCCTTGCTGCTTTCCTTCAAGGTATCTAGCATTGTTCCAAAGCTTTCCCTTGCCTTCTGAGCCTTGGTATGTATTACAGGTGTGAAAGCTAGGACAAGCATCCCTTTTCTACCCTTAAAGGAATAAATACTTCAAGGTTTTGGTGGCATATTTCTGCTTCTGTGGATGCTGGTGCTGGCTATTAGGGAAAAATATTTTCTTTATCTCATTACATGAACAGGCTCCTCTTAGTTTTATAATCTGTAAAAATGAACCAGGACCTCTAGTCTGGCCCTTCTTAAAAGAAGTGCAATGCAAGTCATGTGTGTAATTCAAAATGGCCTAGTAGCCTCACTGGTTAAAAAAAAAAAAAGGTGAAATCAGTCCTTTCATCCTCAGGTGCCGTACAGTTGGTATATAAAGACATGCACATATTGAAAGTGGTCAGTTTGATATATAATGTTAGCATCTGTGAAACCATCATCACAATCAGAGAGTGAATGCTTTGCTCCACTTCAAAGGGCTCCTGTCCTTTTGTGAATGTTTTAAAATTTATTTTGTGTGTGTGTGTGTGTGTGTGTGTGTGTGTGTGTGCATGTGTGCACATGCATGCATGGACGAGTGTGCTGTGGAATCCAGAACAGGGAGTTGAATTCTCTGGAACTAGAGTTTAGACAGTCATGAGCTACCAGATATAGATGCTAGGAACTGAATTCAGGTCCTCTTGACCTTAACCACTAAGCCATCTCTCCAGCCCCCTCCCCTTGTAATTTTATATATTTGGCAGTTTATTTTATGTGATACTCTTAGAGAGCATCTTTTGCAATAGTCCCATTTCAAATGCTCTGTAGCCGGATATGGCTGATACTACTTGTTCTACACAGCACAAGTTTAATTGATGTCTAAGCACCTTTCCCTTAGCTATGGTTTGAAATTCCAAGGGTTAGAACATTAATTCCAAGTGCAGCAGTGTTGAGAAGAGAGGCTTACTGGCACATACAGCCTGCATGGATGGATTAAAGGAGTGGGTTTGTTCTGACAGGAGTATATTCATTCTTATTAGTGCTGTCGTTTTGGTTTGTTTTTTTAACAGTGTGGTTATTTTGCACATTGTCACTCGCTCTCATGTGAAGCCATCCACCCACCACTGAAGCCAGATGCTGTTAACATCCAAGTGCTGTCACCTTGGAACATCCCAGCCTCCAGAACAATGAGAAGAAAAAAAGGTTTTCCCTCCCTTTTAAATTACCACATCTATATTCTCTTACAGTAACAAAATACACTGTGGTACCAGGTCTCCTGCTGGAGGACTCCAAGGTGTCTGTTTCTCCAGAAGTGTGTCCTTAATCTCAGTCCTCCAGTGTTGTAGCTACTCTACCGCTGACCCTGAGGTAACAGCAGCTGGTTGACATATACCTACAAGATGGTGATCAGGCGTCTCCCTAAAGGTTCATGGAGGCCGGTGAAGCACAACTGTTACTGCACCTATTACCTGGCACACCTGTGATCGTTACTATGCCAACTGGGCTCAAGCATCTATGGGAGGACCTTCTGCTGTATGGTCACTCTTATGTGTTCCTTAAAGGTCCATGTCATAAAGACTTGCTACCCAATATGGCATTGTTGGGAAACAGTGAGACCTTTAAAAGATAGGACCTAGCAGAAGGAAGTTGGGTCATCTGGAGCTATATTAAACAGACATCCTGTCACTATGACCAAATGCCTGACCAGATAACTTACGGGAGAAAAGATTTTGGGAGTTTCATGGTTTGTTGGCCCCGCCCACTCAGGCAAAACACCATGGAGAATGCAACTGTTCTACTGGCTCTCCCCTTTTACCTCTTCTCTCCCATCCTAGCCTCTAGCTTATGGTGCTGCCAACAGTGAGAATAAGGCTTCCCCCTGTGCTGGTTAGCTTCCATCATCAACTTGACACAGCTTAGAGTCATCCAAGAAGAGGGATCCTTGGTTGACAGATTGCACAGCTTATATTAACATGTAATCATGTCTGAGGGCAACATTGCTTTGATTGCTAATTGATATAGGAAGGACCAGCCTACTATGGTAACACCATCCACAGGCAACTGGTCCCAGACTGTGTAAGAATGCTAACTGAGCAAGCCTGTGTGAAGAATTGCTCCATGGTATCTGTTTTAGTTCCTACTTGAGTTCCTGCCCAGACTTCCTTCAATAATGCACTGTGACCTGGAAATGTAAGTCAAATAAGCCCTTTCCTCCCGTAAGTTGGTTTTGGCCAAACTGCTTTATCACAACAACAGAATGAAACAAGAACATCCCCTTAGTTAATCCTCTCTGGAAAGAAACTAATGAACACACCCAAAGGAGTGTTTTGCTAATAATTACTTAGGTGCTTCCCACTTCAATCGAGGTCACAGTTGCTACTGTGCCAAGCAGCACAGGGATGCTACTCCTGAAGGAGCTGCTGGGAACCCAGTGTCATCGTCTTGCTTTCTCTCACTTTTGAGAGATGAGGTGAACAATTTTCTCTGCCGCAAGTTACCTTGTCACGGGCTCAAAATAATGGGGCCAATTGGTTATGGACTGAAAGCACTAGAAAGGAATGGACTTCTTCTCTTTACAAATTGATTATCTTGGGCGTTTGTTCTAAGAATGAAAAGTGGATGACAGGTAGGAAGCCCTTTCAGACAACAGAGTCAAGACAATTGTAAAGGAAGCCATGATAAAGTATTGAAATTTGCAAAGAAATGATTTGGCATTGCATGTGATGTTGCATCATGATGATCTTCATTGCAAGGGTGCAGTTGGAATTATTCCAAGGATGAAGTTATTCTCCCTCCAACGAAGCTGTTACACTTGGAATTGCTTTGACCATAGCTTATCCTCTCCAAGCTGAAACCTTGAATACCCATGAAGGGTGGCTGAGAGATGTAGCCTCGGTGATTGTAAATTGATGGGGGTGAATTATCATGCCCCAAAATACGCCAAAGGAGCATGCTCAGTATGTGTTAGAATACAAAAAAAAGATTGTAAAGTCCTGAAATGGGGTGCCGAGGTGAGGCAAAAAAAAGAGAGAGAGAGCGAGAGGGCCTTTAAAGAGAAAGGCTTTGATCTGCCTGTGACTAAACATTGTTCAACAAAGCTCCCATAGAAAAGATGGAGGCTGAGCAACAGACGGCATCACTTGGGGGTAGGTACACCTCAGTGAGAGAACGAGAAGGCAAGCATACCTGCCAGGCCCAAATGCCCTTCTTTCCACTTTTGGCAAAGATGGAGAGGGGCTACATTAACACTTTCCTGTAGGCTAAGAAGGCACTCTGCAGTGGGGTGAGCAGTTGGTCTGCTTTCCTCTGGGATTGGGCGGGGTGGCAAGAGTGGAGGGGGCTCACGGGGGCCCTACAGCTCACGAACTCTAGAATGGTCTTTGGGGGCCGGATGGAAGTTGCAGCTTTTGCTTTTGCAGCTGCAGTGGAAGTGAAGAAAGCGGGAGGGCATCCTGAGGCGGGAAATGCCTATCGGTGTCATCCCAGCTGCTTCCGCCTTCCTCCTTCAAGGATTCCTCAGGCTCTCTGTATCCCTGCCAAACCCTCTCCCCTCCCTTGAGTTCTGGCCAGCAGCTGTGCATTCCCCCTTTAGGGCCCACGTCACTGATCCTCTGAGAGGCTGTCAGCTCCCCATTGTTCTTGGGGCTTCTCCGGCATTCCTTTGGCTCATGAGGGGAAATGCCAGAGGCTTGGCTCCCACCTCCTCAGAGATGCTTGGCCTACTACTCACAGTACTCCTAGCTCCTCCAGGGACACCAGGAGGATATCAGGAGATCCTAGTGCCAGCCATACTAAGGACACCTGCTGGATGCAAAGATGGAACCTATAGCGCTAACTAGGCCTCTGTGCCTTGGGCTTACCCTTCCCCAGCCAAGCATATCTTAACCTTTCCCTCCAGAGCATAAGCTCACAGCCCCACAGTCACGCCCTGCCTTCCATTCCCAATCCTACTCACATCCACACAGGTCTTCACAAACTCTCATATAGACACTCTTGTCTGACCTACTGTTCAGGGGAGCCTTCAGGAATGTCACACTCAGATGCCACCTTTGCTGTAGATGTGGAACTAAGCCACATCCAGGAAAAGTTTCATGACCAAAAAGCAATTTGTCTCGGATGGAGGCTGTCCATACCCCCACCTGCTGCATAGGCCCCTTCAGGAAACATAACAGACAAAAATCCAATCATCTTAGAGTACGACCCTTTCATAAGGGTCACATGTCAGATGTCCTGTATATCATAGATTTACATTACAATTCATAAGGGTAGCAAAATTACAGTTAGAAAGTAGCAATGAAATAATTTTATGGATG
This sequence comes from Apodemus sylvaticus, assembly GCF_947179515.1. Lineage (NCBI taxonomy): Eukaryota > Metazoa > Chordata > Mammalia > Rodentia > Muridae > Apodemus > Apodemus sylvaticus. The sequence continues at coordinate 126,972,796 of NC_067495.1, forward strand.
TGGGGGGGTCACTGCAACATGAGGAACTATATTGAAAGGTCACAGCATTAGGAAGGCTGAGAACCACTGACTTAGAATTTACAGTTTCATATGATGAAGAAGACAATCAACAAAGAATTAAAACATACATGATGGGACAGTGATATGAAAAATAGAGGAAAAAAGAGGACTGGTTTGAGGAGCATTTGTAATGTTTAAAACCAGGGTGCTTTATGGAGATATCATTTAGAGTAAATACTGAGGGATATAAAGAAGGAGAGCCAAGTTGTTACCTGAGAGAAAAATGTTCTGGACCAAGGGAGTGGCAACTAAAAAAGGCTCTGAGGTGGGAGTATGCTGAGTAGACAGGGACTAACCAACTGCTGTATTTGGAGTGGAGGGCCTAGGGAATGGCAGCAGGAGGTCTAGCTCGGAAGCACTGAGACTAATCTGGAAGGGTCATTTGTCATCACACTGAGGAAGATAGAAGGTAACAAGAAATTCTGGGTAGAGGCCTGGCCATAAACCGTCAATAATCATTTCAGGGAATAAACAGAAGTACTGGAGACAGAGAGACTGATCTCAAGCCTTTTTTTTTTTTTTTTTTAGAAGATTTATTTATTATGTAAGTACACTGTTGCTGTCTTCAGACACACCAGAAGAGGGCATCAGATCTCATTACGGATAGTTGTAAGCCACCATGTGGATGCTGGGATTTGAACTCAGGACCTTCAGAACAGCAGTCAGTGCTCTTAACCACTGAGCCATCCAGCCCCCCCCACCACCACCCCCCACCCCCGCCCCCCATCTCAAGCATTTTATAACACTCTGGGTAAAAGTTGGTATTCTCTTAGTCCACAGCAGGGATGGTTGGTGTCTAGCTACTTTAACCATGAAGGAAGCTTCCACAGCCATTTTGCTGATGTATCTGTCATGACTGAAGCTAGCCCCACATGAATAACACTGTCAGGTTTGGCTGCTGACTTGGCTTCCTTAACTCACATTTGCAGCAGCATTGACTTGTTTTTCCTTTCTAGGAGGAGAAAATTTCTTAAGCCTTTTCCTTTTACAAGTTAGAAGCTTACGTGAATGAGGTCTTAGCCCAAGGTCACCCCTCCAGTGAAGGTCATACCTCATTTTAGTCTCCTCATCTCTTTCAGCACAAACATTTTTGCCAGCATTAAATTTCCTTGTGTTTTTCCTTCTCAAACTGTACATTTTAAATTTATTTTTGCCCCACTTGCTCTTTTTCATTGTAGACCCATGTAATAACAACAATGTCTTGAAATCTCCTTCACCAAAGCACTCAGTCCATTACCTTTTAATTTAGCTCTAGACAAATTCTTAAGACAAGGGCAGAAAGCAGTCTCAATCTTTGCCAAAACACAAGAGTGGACTCTAGTCCAGTTGCTAAGATTGTTTGCCTCTGAAACCTCTTGAGTGAGGCCTTCACATTACACATAGCTCCCAGAACTATTGTCTTCCAAGCTCCTACTAAGATGGCCCATCAAACGCTGCTTACAACATTCAACTGTGTTTCTAGTCCAAATTCCTCAAAACAAAACAACAACAAAAAACATGGTCAGGTTTTTCACAGCAACAAGCCTCTATCTGGAACTAACTTCCAATTTAATTACTTTTCTTTTGTTGTTATAAAACACAGGACCAAGACAACTTATAAAAGCAATGGTTTAATTCAACACATGGCTTCAGAGTATGGTAATGGTAGAGCAAAGGCATGGCAGCAGAAACAATTGAACAATCGTGATTCACAAGCAAGAGGCAGAGATGACAATGTCCTTTTTAAAACATCAAAGCCTATTCCCAGTGACATATCCCTTCAAACAAAGCCACATCACCTAATGAGTCCCAAACAGTCCCACCAACACGGAACAAGTATTTCAACATATGAGCCTATGAGAGACATTCTCATTCAAAACACCACAGATAATATGATGAGACATGGGCAAGATTCTCCATATAAACTTATATTATATATATATAATTTTTCATGGAATACTTCAAAAATTTTTGCAGAGTCCATGTCACCCTTTTTAGAGTTCAAATTTTACCATATGTGTAGCTGAAATGAGCATATATTTTAACTTTTACAATGCATTGCATCTATAAACAATGTAGAACATGGTTTTATGAGTATTTGAACTTTATATATCCTGTCCATATCATTTTTCAGTGTGCTGTTTTTACTCAAAATTATGTTTTTAAGATTTAGCATGTTGAAACATATATTTCAACTTAACTCTTTAGTAGCCCATAGTATAAATGTGCCCCAATTTGTGTACTTATCTCCCTATTGAGATAATTTCAGATGCCTGACTTTCTGAATGCTGTGCTTGTACTTCTTTTTTTTAAATATTTATTTATTTATTTATATGTAAGTGAGCACACTGTAACTGTCTTCAGACACACTGGAAGAGACATCAGATCTCATTACGGATGGTTGTGAGCCACCATATGGTTGCTGGAATTTGAACTCAGGACCTTTGGAAGAGCAGTCAGTGTTCTTAACTGCTGAGCCATCTCTTCAGCCCTTGTGCTTGTATTTCTACAGATTGTAATATAAGGCTTTGTGGTACTAGTCATACAGATAGCACTTAATTGGTGTTAGGCATGGTTTGTTGTTATTTTATGTTTATTGGCATTTTGCTGGGATCTGTCTGTGCACTGTTTGATGACTTGGTAACCCTAAAGACCAGAAGAGGACTTTGAATCCCCTGGAATTGGAGCTTTGGACAGTTGTGAGCTTTAATGGGGGTGCTGGTAATTGAACCTGGGTCCTCTGGAAAAATCAATCAGTACTCTTAACAACTGAGTTGTCTCTCCAGCCCCTACCAGGCATGGTTTGATACATAGCTATAATCCTATCACTCAGGAGGCTGAGGCAGGAAGATTGAAAGTTCAAGGCCTGCCTCAGCTATTGGAGAGTTCAAGACCAACCTTGTTAATTTAGTATGACCATATTTCAAAATAAAAAGTGTAATAGAGGGACATTGGAGAAATGGTTCAGTGGCTCAGAGTACTTACTGCTCTTTCAGAAGATCCAAGTTTGGTTCCTTAGCACCATGTTGGTGGCTCACAGCCACTGTGACTCTAACTAGGTGAGTCCTAAGTGCTCCTACAGAGGTCCCTGCACTCATATACACACATAGATACAATTAAAGTAAAATAAAAATAAAATGTTTAGAGGTGAAAAGAGAGCTGTGAATGGTGGAAAATGCCTTTAATCCCAGCACTCTGGAGAAAGAGCCAGATAGATCTCTGTGAGTTCAAAACCAGCTTCCTCTACATAAGGAGTTCCAGGCCAGCTAGGGTTACATAGTGAAACTCTGTCTCCAAAAAGGAGAATGTGGGTGTAGTTCAGTGGTGGAGTGCTTGCCTAGTATATACAAGGTTCTGGGTTCAATACCTACTACTTCAAAAACAAAAGAAAATGTATTTCTTAATCTCTGAGTCAAAAATCTAGGTGTTGCTTAACTGGATCCTCTGTCTTAAGTTCTCTTTCAAGCTGGGGTCAAGTTGTCAGCCAGGCTGCCGTCACTGCAGGGCTGAACTGAGAGACTTCACTTCCAAGCTCTGTCATGTGGCTGCTGGCAGGAGTATCCTGGTGCCTGCTGGTTATTGGATGGAGAGTCTCGGTGTGCTGCTGGCTTTTGGCAGCCTTCGGTGCCTTGCCATGTGGAACTCTCCAGAGGGTAGCTCACAACATGGCCACAAGCTTCCTCTGAGCAAGCAGGAGAGAGAATATGAGAAAGACAAGTATCACTGCCTTACAGTGTAATCTTAGAAATGCCTGCCCATCCACCTTACCATTAGTTAACGTTTCTTGGTTCAGCCCACAGTCAAGGGGATTAAATTGGACAAGGACAGGACTATCAAGAGGTGGTACTCTCTGAGACCATTAGAACCAAAAGGATGACACAGTTGCTGAGATCATAAAGAAAGATGACAGGTGAGGAGTGGCACCGAGAAATAGGGTTGAAAAAAAAGTGAAGGCATATGGTTGACAACCATTTGCATGAGGAGTTAAGTTGTGGAAGAGTGTTGGAGATGGACACAGAAGCTCTGAGTACTTTTAATGGCCAGAGAAGAAGGCTGAGGAGCTGGTAAAAGCTGGTACTTCAGAGCATGGAGGGGAACAGTGGAAGCCAGACACCTAGGAGAGGTAGAAAGACATCTTGTCATTGGATGGATATTTATGTACCACAGTGCAACTTGCAAGTGTTATCACAGATCCATTCTTATGGGAGCCTCATATTTCCCCAGTGAGGTTGATAGACTATCGCTTCCTATTTCCACAGATGAGGAAGCAGATGCTGAGAAGAGAAATGATCTTCCCTAAGTCAGATACACAACGCAGAGATGAACTAGAATAGAGAATTCGGGCGTTCTGCTTCCAGGTGGTTCAAGTCCAGAGCTAGTTCCTATGCCCCAGCCCCAAACCATCCTTGGTTGGCTTCCTTGTTTCTATGAGACTGACGAACTATCATAACAGCACAAGGAACTGAATGAAGAAGCACAGTCTAGATCCAAGCAGGGAAATGCGTAAGAATTTCTTCACTATTAAGGGGTTGTGACTCAAATTGCAAGGCTTTGAGGTATGAAGGTGCTGTGTTGAGAAAATCCTTACAGACTGGCCTATTGAGCTACAAGCCACAGGAGTTAGTTGGGCTTGGGTGATCTAATGAGATTCTGTGTGGGAGATCAATGGCTACCATCAATGCCCTGCAGAGAGAGCAGGCAGACAGATAGCCCTGCTTGAGAGCCACCTATTATGTTCCCCCCTCCAAACTGCTCAGCCCCTCTTGCTCTTCAGGAAGCCGACAAAGCCCAGTGAGAAAGTTTTGGTTAAGCACAGTAGATGCCAACCAAATCAGAAAGGTTGTTTTCATCTAGCTTTGGACTGAGCTGGAGCAGAAGCTTACTTTACTGGTGAGGTTGAGATCTCCTGTTGGAACATCTATTTTAGGCCCCATGCCTGCCCCAACCCTTTCCCAGAAGACAGAGAGCCAGAGCCATTCCAGAAGCCAGGGAACCTTAGGACAAGCCAGTAGAAACATTCTCACTGTAAGCATCTGTGCTATGAGGGAGGCCCAAAGAGCACCCAGGCTCTGATGTCTTAGAAAAGAAAATAGAGGTACAAAGCAGTGAGCACTGTGGCTCAGTATCAGAGCCACTGGGGAAGGCAGAAGGGGGCAGGGCTGCAATTTGAAGGAAGGACCATGAGGCAGCTGAAGTAGGAATTCTAAGCAGAGTTACAGAGATGCTTCAAACAACACTGAGGGGAAGCCAAGTGTCATGTATGTGCTCAACAAATGCATCACACATAAATTTAAAACTTTGCTCTGCTCTGAGTCCCAAGCAGTGAGACTAAAATAACCATCTGGGCTTTCTTCCTATGGAAAAATAGGTCAACTATGGCCAGAAACTGCAGTGGTGGCAATGGGTGGGACATTAGTGGGAGTGAAGAATTTCTCACCCTTGATGGGGATAAAGAGCTTCTTGACTCCCCTCTCTATTTTTGTGGTGCTGAGATGTTAACTCACAGCATCACACACACACACACACACACACACACACACACACACACACACACACACACACACTGCATGAATGTTTGGCTACCGGGTGACAGCTACAATCCTTCCAGCCCTTCCATTTTTGTTGACTGCTTACTTGGTACCAGGCATCATCTCACACAGAGAGAATTCGCATATGAGAGTTTCATGAGAAGGAACTGCCCATCTCCACACCTTAGCACAGATGCTAAGTAGCAGAGCTGGGGCTGGAATCCAGGCCATCTGGCTTTACTGTTCCCACCCTGGAAGCTCGTAGTACGGCTGCTGCCTCTGCTGGTCAAGGGGCCACTTCCATTCATGCCCACTCTACTTGGAAGTGTCTCAATGGAAGCCCACACTTCTCCACCTGACCTGTACATACCATGGTGCTTTAAGTGTCTTCCCCTGGCCACCTGTCAAAGGGGAAAGACCTACTCAATCTTGAGCAGAAAACATCCAGTGAAAAAAAGATAGCCTTTTCAACAAATGGTGCTGGTTCAACTGGAGGTCAGCCTGCAGAAGAATGGGAATTGATCCATCCTTGTCTCCTTGTACTAAGCTCAAATCCAAATGGATCAAGGACCTCCACATAAAGCCAGACACTCTGAAGCTAATAGAAAAGAAACTGGGGAAGACCCTTGAGGACATCGGTACAGGGAGAAAGTTCCTGAACAGAACACCAATAGCTTATGCTCTAAGATCAAGAACTGACAAATAGGATCTCATAAAATTACAAAGTTTCTGAAAGGCAAAGGACACTGTCAAAAGGACAAAACAGCAACCATCAAATTGGGAAAGGATATTCACCAATCTTACATCCGATAGAGGGCTAATATCCAATATATACAAAGAACTCAAGAAGTTAGATCCCAGGGAACCAAATAACCTTATTAAAAATGGGGTACAGAGCTAAACAAAGAATTTTCACCTGAAGAAATTCAGATGACCGAGAAGCACCTTAAGAAATACTCAACATCATTAGTCATTAGGGAAATGCAAATCAAAACAACCCTGAGATTTCACCTCACACCAGTCAGAATGGCTAAGGTCAAAAACTCAGGAGACAGCAGGTGTTGGCGAGGATGTGGAGAAAGAGGAATACTCCTCCACTGCTGGTGGGATTGTAAGATGGTACAACCACTATGGAAGTCAGTTTGGCGGTTCCTCAGAAAACTGGGCATGACACTTCCAGAGGGCCCTGCTATACCTCTCCTGGGCATATACCCAGAGGATTCCCCAGCATGCAATACGGACACATGCTCCACTATGTTCATAGCAGCCTTATTTATAATAGCCAGAAGCTGGAAAGAACCCAGATATCCCTCAATGGAGGAATGGATACAGAAAATGTGGTATATATACACAATGAAGTACTATTCAGCAATTAAAAACAATGAATTCATGATTTTTTTAGGCAAATGGTTAGAACTGGAAAATATCATCCTAAGCAAGGTAACGCAATCACAAAAGACTACACATGGAATGCAATCATTGATAAGTGGATATTAATTAGCCCTGAAGCTCTGAATACTGAAGATACAATTAGCATATCAAATGATTCCCATGAAGAAGGAAGAAGAGGGCCCTGATCCTGGAAAGGCTTGATCCAGCATTGTAGGGGAGTACCAGGACAGAGAAAAGGGAGGGGGAAAGATAGGAGAATGGATGGAGAGAAGAGGACTTATGGGACAAGGGGGGGGGGGGGACTGAGAAAGGGGAAGGCTTTTGGAATGTAAACAAAGAATATAGAATATATATATATATATATATATATATATATATATATATATATATATATATATATAAATCTTGAGCCCTAATGAAAACTTTGCATGAGCCTCTCTGGTCTTTGTAGAAATAGCAGAGCTTTAAAGACACCAAACCAGGGTAGAAATACAAAGAAACAGAGGAAGAATGTTTATAGCAATTTGTCCTCATCTCTGTTCATTTGACACTTATTAAGCACCTACTATGCATCTATAAGAGGCAGTCATGGAGAGGTAGAGAAGTGACCCTCTAGCAGATAGAATTCAAAGGAGAACTGTGACCTAAATAAGTCCTTTAAGTCCCATGTGATGGTATTAAAAAGTGGCATTTTCAGCTGGAGAAGTGGCCAAGCACTTGAGCGCACTCACTACTCTTCAATAGGACCCAAGTTTCATTCCCAGTACCCACGCTGAGTGATTCACAACTGTCTATAATACCAGGTCCAGGGCATATGATACCCTTTGGCTTCCATAGGCACTTGCATTCACATTCATATACCCATATGCAGACATACTTAGACATAAATAAAAATAAAAGAAATTCTTTCTGAAAAAAGTTAAGGTCTTTATGAGGTAAGTCACAAGGATAGAACCCTCAAGAAAAAAATAAGGAGATTTATAAGATGGCATAAGAAGGGGGTTGGGGGCTGGAGAGATGGCTCAGTGGTTAAGAGCACTGACTGCTCTTCTGAAGGTCCTGAGTTCAAATCCTAGCAACCACATGGTAGCTCACAACCATCTGAAATGGGATCTGATGCCCTCTTCTGAGGTGTTTGAAGACAGCGACTTAGATATAACAATAAATAAATCTTTTCTTTTTTTAAAAAAAGAAGGGGTCAGGCATCCAATTCTATTCTTCTGCCAACTGAGAACACAATGCTCCTCCACTCTGGAAGATACTACAAGTTACTATCCTGAAGCAGACAGCAGGCTTCACCAGGCACCTTCTCCTTGGATTCCCAACTTCCAGAACTATGAGGAACAAATTTCTATGGTTGTCGAATTATCCAGTGTTCAATATCTTGTCAGAAAAACCTCAAGGGTTCAAGGCTGGAAGAATGTTCAGAAAGGGCTGGAGTGATTGAGGGCACTGGCTGCTCTTCCGGAGGACAGGGTTCAGTTCTCAGCAGCCACACGGTAGCTCCCAGCTGTCAGTAACTCCAGTTCCAGGGGATCCAATGCCCTCTTGTGGCTTCTCTGGGCATCAGGCATGCATATGATAGACAGAGCTGCTGCAGACAAAACACTCATACACATAAAAGTAAAGAAATAAAAAAAATTAATGGGAAAAAATACAAGACTGTTCAGATGCAGGGACGGGTGCATTCTGAGAAAGTTGAGTGCCCATGGAGTCCAGGTGAAGTCTCCGGGAAAGCCACTGGCAAGCAGCCTACACACTACACACGTTCCAGTTTCAGAGGAGTCAAAGAGGCGGCTCCATCCTCCAGAGTCCTGAGGCAGAGACTTGGCCCCATCAGCCCATACATTCAAAAGGTGTCAACGTGATTGTGCTACTGCAGGAATAATTACAGGCCCTTTACAGCGATTTTATTTGTTATTATTGTGTGTGACTGTGATGTGCATGCAAGTGCACAGTTGTCACAGCACATGTGGGAGTCAGAGGACAACTTGGCAGAATGCTCTCTCTCTCCTTCCACTTTTTCCAGAAATTGAACACAGGTCATGAGACCTGCACAGCAAATGATTTGCTTGCTGAGCCATCCTCCTAACCCTACAAAACTTCTTTTATTGTCAATGCTATTTTAGTTGCGTTCAATTTAAGACAAGGTCTTGCCCTGTGGACCCCCTGCCTCAGCTTTCCAAGTCCTCAGATTTTAGGTGTGTGCCACCACACCCAAGAACAGACCTTTGCTGCAACTGATGGGCATACACCTTCCTGAGTTGCCATGGTAACTGGGAATCACCATAGCTATCCATGTCCTAACAAGATCATATGCCTTTTACGGCTTGCAGCTGCGCAACATTGATAATACTTCCCCCTGACAAGGCAATGTGTTGCATGTGGATAATGACTGGGGGTGGGGGCTGGGAGTGGTAAGGGGTTTCTAATGACTTGGATGAATCCACCTGCTTCAACTCATTGTCACCAGAGAGAGGTCACAGGTCAGCACTGCGCACTGAATTCTCTGCTGGAACTCGTAAGTAGCACCCCTTCTAAAGAGATGTTCACCCAGGTTGGTGCACTGGGGTTCACTTTTCCCTGCCTTGAGCTTCCTTTGTCCTTCATTAAATGGAGCCAGTCATGCCTGCCTTGATGGCTTGTTCTGAAGAAGACATGATGGCTAGCACAGAACGCATGTCCTAAACTACTGGTTAGCATGTAACAAGTGTGGAAGTCAATTCTGGAAAGTCTGTCCTAAATGCTTTTGCCTGGCCCCACAATGAAACCTTCTCTCCCCTCCCCCCACAGTCCTTTATTTTTTTTTTTTTTAAATCAACTCCACAAACAGGTAGGAAACCTAGAAGCCCAAGTGCTCCTTGGAAAATCAAAGATTCCAAGTTAGAAATGATCTAAAGTTGAGACTTTTCAAATTGTGTTCCACGGAATTGTGGGTGCCTGGGGGAGGGGAGACACTGGTAGGAAGAGGAATGAGACTCAATAGTTGATGCCGAGGGCTTTGATCTTGCTTTAATACAATTTATCTGGGCTATGGCTTTGCAAAGAATTTGAAAAGTCTGGCTCAGCGGTCCTGGCTTTGCTCCTGGACTACATGAACCCGAGTAGCCTGAAAACTGCTGCAGTGAGAGGGGCACTGGACCCGGAAGGTAACTAAAGCTCTATTTGCCCCCACGTCTACCAGGCCAAGCCCTGTTCCTGTCCCAGACCTTCTTCCAGACCGAGGCTGTTTCAGCTTGGCAGTCTGAGAATCAGTGCAATAAGCAGAGGGAGACTGAGGAAGGAAACAAATCTGGGTCTTCCCTTCCCTCTGGAAAGGAAGAGCAGGGACAAAATCTAAAGCACACAGGGCTAGGGGCCCCACCTTTCAAGGCATTCTTTGCTGAGGGTGAAGGCTAGGGGTCTAATCTGCATTCAGGACAAAGCCGACAGGGTGTTTGAGTGTTGTTGCCATAGAGACTCAGAAAGGTGTTATTAGCATCTTTTCAACTCGGTGGCCCTGTGTGGTCCAGTCCCGAGCAATCTTAGCAGTAGCGCGCTGTCACCCTGGCAACCCATTAGCCTAGTGTTGTTACCATGGAAACTCCAGCGAGGTTGATGGGCCCAAGAACTTCCCTGAGGAGATGTGCTCTGGGGGATCTGCCCTTGGCAGTGCCTATTCCTCAGGTCTCCCAACTGACAGCTGCCTGCTACTCAGACACTGGGGACATTTAGGGTATTTTTTTTTTTTCCTGGAGGGAGCTCAGATTCTGTGTGACAGAAAAGAATTTGGCCCTACGGAGTGACAAGTCTATGCTTTGTTACCATGGAAATGCTGCTTTTAAGGATCTCAATGCAGGATGCAAAAGTAACTCTTCCAAGAAATTGAGGCCAGCCAGAAAGGAGGTTGTGGGCTTGCACTTCACACTCTTAGAGCTCATTCATTCATCTGGCATTAGTGAGCACCTATTAATACACTGGGAGCTGTGGATGCTCTGGGTTATAGCGAGAGACAAGGCCTGATTAGCCACTGTCCACAACTGAAAAGAAGGTTGAGGTGGATAGGACCATTTTACTTTCCACTTCAACCCTGTCTGGTTCTCAGCCCCTGCATCAGGACCATGGAATAACAAAGAAGCCTTGGTCCCTTGGGGGATCCTGTGATAAGAGGAGAGGTGTGACTAAATGCCAGCACCCACCCCCCACAAAGTGACATCAAGATTTCTCTGAGCTCAAAGAAATCCTCAGTTTTGCTGTGTGAGGATGAACATGAAGAAGAATATTTGCTATAACCTATTCCTTACTTGTATCTTCAGGAAACAGATCATTGGGCCATCTGGGTAACTAAAACTTGAGGAGACTTGCCAGAAGAGTCCACCAGCTATGGCTGTGTGAAACTGAAGCAGGCTACCTTGCAAGGTAATGAAGTCCTCATTACCGGAGGTAAGCAAGCAGAGGCAAAAAGCACCTGCTCAGCAAGCATGCTCTAGATGGTTCAGTCCCAGTCCTGGAAGGAGACTGCAGCCTTTAGACTTTGGCACAGCTTGCTAACTGTGTGACTTTAGGCAATTTGCTTAAGCATATTAGAATGTCCACAAGAACGGGGATGAGAGTCTCCGCCTGGCAGAGGTGTCTTCGGGATTCAATCAGAATAGCAGATGTAAAGCGTACAGCATAGTGCCTAGCGCATCGGTGCTCAATAAATATCAGCTTGCCTTGTAACATGATGGTTCAGCTGAAGTTCCCACCAAGTGCAGGATGCTACATGACTGTTAGCTGTGTATCCATCCTCCTGTACCATCTGGAGAGACAGAAAGTGTCCTGCCCAGGGCAGGGCTCTGTACCGATCCAGGAGCTTTTTTGTTTGTTTGTTTGTTTGTGGATTTGTTTTTTTTTCCCCGAGACAGGGTTTCTCTGTGTAGCCCTGGCTGTCCTGGAACTCACTCTGTAAACCAGGCTAGCCTTGAACTCAGAAATCCGCCTGCCTCTGCCTCCCAGAGTGCTGGGATTACAGGCGTGTGCCATCTCACCGCTGGCTGATCCAGGAGCTTTGAACTCTTCACTAGCATACTTCTAGTAGCCGGTTTTCTTTTAGTTTCAATCTCTTCACTGAGCCTAAAGACCCAAACAAGGAGTACAAGGACCATCTCCACCGTCTAGTAAGGAAAGTGAAGGAAGGAGGATGAGCAGGGACCCCGTTATCAAGTAGCAGAGCCGTTCTTTCTGGTAGGACACTTCTCAGAACTTAGGACCACCCTACCGAGAGGATGGCAGATGGAAAGAGCGAGCTGTGGGGTGGGCGAGAGAGCCCTGCCTGGCGATGACAACCGGAGGGAAGCAGCTCCTCCCTTCTTGGACTTGTGCATGAAAGAGTCACAGCCACAGTTAGGGGAAGCCAAAGAGGGTACATCTTAGAAATGCTGGGCGTGTGACTGGTGTGTTCTGCCTACGGAAGAAGACAAAGTGACACCTGGGCATGCGCACTTACTTAAAGCTGATTTATTTATTTGTTTGTTTGTTTGTTTGTTTATAAAGATTGTTTATTATCATACCTAAGTAGACTGTAGCTGTCTTCAGACATTCCAGAAAAGGAGGTGAGATCTTGTTACGGATGGTTGTGAGCCACCATGTGGTTGCTGGGATTTGAACTCAGGCCCTCTGGAAGAACAGTCAGTGCTCTTAACTACTGAGCCATCTCTCCAGCCCTTGAAGCTGATTTCTAGAAACTCAATGGGCTTTTCCTGAGCTCCCATCATTCTGGTCACATCCAGAAGCTTTCCCTTTGAGTCAGGTTCAGGGATTCATTAGACTCTAATCTGACATTTTTGTCCCAATATAGAGGCTCAAATACTCAGCTAATGACCTCACCAGGGGATTTTGCTTGCTGAGATTGGTCAAGGGAGGCTAGTATTTTTATGTAGGCTATGAGACCTTGCTACCAGACAGGCGTAAGAATGGTAAGGTTAAATGGGCTCAAATCCCCGGAATCTCAGAATTGAGAACAGCAGGAGTGGAGCCGTTCCCTCCCTGCCTCTACCTGCTCTGGTTCACCCCACTGAGGACTACAGACACTGGATCAAGTAGCATAAACACCAGGAATTCTCTATGCTATTGGAGTATCTAGATAGCTCCCAAAGTTCAGCCAATAAGCATTCCTTCCCGTGAACGGTATTTAATCCCTGGTTCACCCCCAATAAAGTGTATGGGAACCAGGGAACCACTCACATCCATCATCAAATAAACCAGTATGAACAAGCAATGACCTGCTCTTCATTAAGGATCACAGCAGGGAAAACCTTCACCTTAACCAGCCATGAGCCTAAACTCTAAAGGAAGTTCTCTCCTCCAGACCCTCTGAACCCTCAGCACTCACTCCGAACCAACAGGTCCCCCCAAGCTGGATTCTGTCTTCCCCTTCCTGCCCTATGTTGTTGCACTGAGGGGAATCGAGAACCCGGGATCCCCGTTCCTGACGCCCAGCGGTAGGCCAGCAGCACCCAAGTGCACAAGAGACCAGGAACCCCAGCTTTTGTCCCAGATTCCACTGTTTCCTGTTCCAGTTATGGACTTTGCCTTGATTTCTCCAGGTGGCACTGCGGACAGCCCAGCGGAGAAGCAGGAATTGGGACGACATTTTTAGTCACCTAGAAGAGGCCAGACTTCCTAGAGCTCTGGGTTAAAATGAACATCTGTATCTGGGAACGTGGAAAGTATCTGGAGTGGCACCTTGAAAATATTGGATAACCATCATGGCACAGAAATGCCCATCAATCAGTGTTTTCTGGGCAGAATCACCCTATCCAACCTCACCAGTGCAGACGGGGGCAAAGAAATAACCAGAAACTAGAGATCTTCCAGGAACACATACAATGAGTATCAACTGCTATTGCCTGCAGAAGCGATGGGACTTTCCTCTGGCACTTCAGGGTAACAGAAAGGCCGCTGATAGGGAAGAGGCTGGTGGGAACACGGGCTTCATTGAAGGAAGCGTTCCATCAGAAGCAAAAGCTCACTCGCAGGTGCGCGGAGCTCCTGGAAGGAGAAAAACTCTGCAGTTTCAACACTTGGCCAGCAGGGGGAAGCCGCTCATGCTATATTTCTCCCCCAAACTGAGCAAGCAAACTGACTGTAAGATAGCACTGCTGAAACGCTGCTTAGGATTGCTGAACGTAGAAGCTTTCAGAGTATCCTGTCAGCCTGAAAGTTAGACCAGGGACGCTCAACCATCCACTTCTGTAAGGAGAGGGGCACTACCTTTCCTAAGTAACTGGTAAAATCGATAAGAGCATTTAAGCAAATTGCCAGGAGACGATGTCTTAGCTATCATCAAGTACCCTCCCTTTCCAGTCTAGGGCAGGAGTCCCTGTAGGAGTTCTGTGGAATCTCTCATTGGGCAAGTCACACAGCCTCTCACAACCTCTCCTCTTTGTCTGTAAAATGGCTTTAAGAAGAAGTCATGTCTTCCCCTTCCTGCCTCAGTGTTTCAACAGGAGCCCTGGGCTTCTTCTACCAAGGTCTCCCTCCTTCTTGTTCCGGACTCATTCCTGAGATCCCATCTCCCAAGTCTCCTATAGGAACCCTCCTCCCACATCCCCATGGTCCCCAGAGAAACTACCTAGAAGCCCTGACTTTTCTAATATTAGTTGAACATCTTGTCATTTTGAATGATCTCTCCCCCTCCCTCCTCCCTCTCTCTCCCTCCCTCCTTCCTTCCTTTCCCTCTCCCTCCCCCCTCTCTCTCCAACTCATAAGGAATGTGGTATATCGTAGGCACTCAATACACATTTGAGAAATGTTAAGATTTCTTTTGAGGGGGGTGGACTCCTGGACCTAATGCATGCTAAGCACATACTCCACCACTGAGGTATATTCCAAGCCTGCAAAGCACTGTGATTTTCATTTCAGAAAGGATAAAATTGAGGCCCAGAAAGATACCAATACCACCTTGATTCTCTGAGTTCTCTAGTGTTACCTAATCATGTTTCTTTTTAAGGGTCAGTCTCCTGGCCTGAATCTCAACTTTGTCCTATGTAAAGCTGAAGGGGTGTGACTCACAGAATGGCCTCTGAGGCTCACCAGCTCTGATCTCGGGATTCTCTATGGCTGAGAAAGGGAGACCACTGAGAGACTGATGATGAGGACGGATGAGGGCAAAGTGGAACCCTAACAGATGACCTGGCTGGAATCACCCAGTCAGCTACTGGCCAAGCTGGCGCAGGACGCAGAGCTCTGAGCTTGGCCACTTCATGCTGCTGGGCTCCCTTGATTGTGCCCTACCAATTCTTCAGTGCCCACAGAAGAAGGGAAAGCCATTTGCACCATGGGAGAAAGATGACAAAGAGGTAGCAGCCTCTCTGGAGTAAAGGAAAGTAGTGCAGACTCACATAACCCAGCAGTGGCCTGCCTTTCTGGCTTTCTGGCTGAGGGCAATGCCCCATCCTATGTGTATTTCTTCTCCCACACCCGAGCTGCCTCCACAGGACAACCCAAAGTACCTGAAGCACTTTCACTGATTTCTGGAATTCCCCGCTATAAGCATTGTTCCTGAAGGTGTTCCAAAGCCATCTACCCATTCAAGCTGGCCTAGCAGGGAGGGGGGGTTGAGGCCAATAGTGGCCAAAGAAACGCATGGCCAGGCTGCCTGGAAAACCAAGGCAGAAGCAGATTCAGGACTGGAAACTAGGTTTACAGGCCCCAGATCCCTCAAGACTAGTGTCTCTCTCTCTCTCTCTCTCTCTCTCTCTCTCTCTCTCTCTCTCTCTCTCTCTCTCATTTGTTTGTTTGAGACAGGGTTTCTCTGTATAGCCTTGGCTGTCCTAGAACTCACTCTGTAGACCAGGCTGGCCTCGAACTCAGAAATCCGCCTGCCTCTGCCTCCCAGAGTGCTGGGATTAAAGGCGTGCGCCACCACCTCCCGGCTTCTGATCCCTAAATACCAAGTCTCCTAGAACAGAGGTCTATCTCCATAATTGCAACTCAGGGTCCCCAGATGAGGTGCTGATATTTAGAACTTGGGATCTTTGGAGAGGCCTTCCAAGCTGGAGCCCAGGTGGAAGCTGGCACAAGTGACAATGCTGTGGGCTGAATATGTCCCAGTGACCGCGGCACAGTGGGCATGGCATACAGACGTTCTGGGAGCAGGACAGTGAACCCGTGCTGAGGTTAGACCTACGTTTGAAGCATGGCTTACCAAGTAGAGTTACTTCGTGCACTTAAACAAGTGATTTCACCAACTCAAGCATATTTTTTCCTCTCTATATAAAGCAAAAATAATGGCTTCTCTATCCACATTTCAGGACTCATGTCAGGCTGAGTAGAGATACTAACCGCAGCTATTTCCTGAGCCAGTGGGCGCTGAGGGCTGTATTGAGCACTTACCTGTGTGATGCTACACAGTCCTGATCATAGCACCAAGAAGCAAGCAGAAGCAGCCGGGACAAGAAGGAAAAGCAGGCTCACCATGGCCAGGACCTTACCTCCAATGTCACATATGTGAGTAACTGCACCAGGATTTAACCTATGATCTTAAAGTCAGACTTCCCCCTTCCAATGAGAGTTCTTTGGGAGATCATTATCACATCCTGGTGAGGGGTCCTATCACAGGCAGTTGATGACATTCCCTCAACTGCAAACGTCCCCTGCACCCCCCTCCCCATATCCCCTGGCTGGGTCTGAATGGGAAGTCAAAGAACTGGCCAATGCTTCATCAGAATGGAGTTGGCCAAACTGTAGCCTGCTACCTGTTTTTAAAAGCAAAACTTAGTTGGAACGCAGTTCTGCCCGTTGATTTATGTGCTGTCTATGGCTGCTTCTGTGGGACAAGGCAGATATAATTCATAGGGGAACAGATTTGAAAAGACTGTACAGAAAAAGTGCTCTGGTCCCTGCCATGAACTGTCTTCCTTGAACCTTTGACCTTTCGGCTGCAATCCAAAGCACCAGCAGAGGAGTTCCTTACTAGGCTAACCTCTCCAAGCACTGGCCACTAGGAAGGGGAAAGTAGGTTTTCAAAGGAGACCTCCAGAGGCCTTCCTTTTGGGTGTTCCAGAGAAATCCTGGCAGGGGGAACAGCCTTCGCCAGCCAGGACAGGAAAGTATTGACTAAGTCTTCTCTACCATTTTCTTTGGCAGTTAGCTGGCATTGGTTCAATCTGGGCAGAGAGAAACCTTGGATTGAGAAATTTAGCTGAATGGCCTTTAGATCCGAGAAACAGGATTATATAAGCACCCTGGAATGGCCACTTACTCCAGACCCCATGAGCTCTTTGGTTGTAGAAGAGGCCTACCCCGATTATTATTATTATTTAGTCAATCAGAGAGTCCAAAGAGAAAGGTCTCCTGGCAAGGAGCCATGGTTCATTTGACAGCAACACCTGGGACCTGAAAAGCCACACATGTCCCAAATCTGTTTTCCCAATCTCTGTCATTTCAAAGGCTGCCCAGCTTCTAGATGGCTTTGGAAGCAGTGTTATGGTTCAGGTTCTTTGCCTGCCTCCCTCAACTCCTCAGGCCAGGGCCTCTTGTTCAGAAATAATCAGGTGAATTGCTGGCTTGTCTAGCAGGGGCATCTAACCCCAACTTGCAGGTTATGAGAGTATGCAATGCATTTATTTCGTGTGACACTCATAGCTACAACTGTCACACTCAAGCACCGTATAAAGCAGCCAGTAAGATGGCTCAGTGGTTAAGAGAACTTTCAGCCCAATCTGATAATCTCAGTCCCATCTCTGCAACCTGCACTGTGGAAGGAGAGAGACAACTCCAGCCAGCGGTTCTCTGACCTCCATGTGTGCACTACGGTAAGCAAGCCCACAGGCATGTGCCCGCATACACAAAAGCATACATAAATGGGAAAAAAAAGAAAAAGCCACATAATCAAGTTACAAAGAAAGAAAGCTCATCAAGTTTAAAGTAGGCATATGCTTTCATGTTGGGCCACATTCGTGGCTATCCTGGGCCATGTGTGGTCTCGAGGCTATGGACTGGATATCCCTGGAGAGCACAGCATTTTGACAACCAACACTGCTCTGATTCTATTGCATTTGTTTGGTCAAGACAAGGTATCTCCAAAGGATATAACCTATATGTCCCTGCTCTAGTTAGGTCTGAAGTCCAGCTATCTTAAGAGAAGGACACTAGTTTTCCTTCTCCTTGTCCTCTGTGCCAAGGGAGTCAAGCTCGCACCTACTTGCTCATACACAGCTCACAACACCTGCTCTCTGCACCCTAGTGGCTGCTGTTTCTTTCTTATTCCCAGTCTTCCCTGCCCACCCTCTTCCCATGATGTCTCCTACTCCAAAATTCTGTTTCACGGACTGGAACAAACAAACAAACAAACAAACACACTTTATACTTCATTTTTCTCAAGACTAGGAGGCCTTCTATTCTACCCTACAGAGTTTGTATTCTTGAATTCATGATGTAAATTCTATAGTCACATACAAGCTACAAAACTTTGGATCAAGACCATCCCTTCTCCTAGCCATGTTTTCTCATCTGTAAGATGCAAATGGAAGTCTTTTGTCCTAGATGTCCTAATGATAACATAAGCTAGTAATTTTTAGAGAACTCTGTGAAATTGCTAAAAAGCCTAGATCCTCATGGGTCAGAATTCAGTTGTTGCCCAGTACTGTCCCTCTGCCTTGGGTTTCCTGTGTAAGCTCAGGGGGTGGTTAGGGAGATGACAAACCAATCAGCTTAAAGCCAGCCCAATCCAAGCTCAGCCTACACGTGCTAAATTCTTCTGTTAACAAGTTCACTTAAACAGGAAACTGGCAATTTTAAAACTACATGTTTTCCTAAGAGGCACTTGCAACAAAACGCCATAGTTTTCAAATTGCTATGGCACAATATCCAACACTCCGTTAATGATGGGATACTTAAGCTTGCTTGTGGGTGACTTTTTCTATGTTGTCGCCTATTGAGCAGTTTTATGACTGTTTAGCAAGTTTGTCTGAAGGCATTTTCTCTAACTTTAAATCTTTTCAGCACTCACTACTTGTCAAATCTATGAAATTCCTCACAAGATTTATCAAACTCATCTATTCTGATGATTCTGTCTCCTCACTGGGTTTTGTACTGCATTGTGTATTCCTGTGCGTACCTAATGGGTTTATTAGCCAAATTAGCATGTACCCAATGTTCCTGTCTGTTCTGCAAGATATTGACATTTTGACAACAAGCATGAAAAAAATAAGACAGATGGAGCAGGATCGGGTTGAACTCCTCGCATTTTATTTTCCAGGCAATCTCATTCATGAAGCAACTCCACTTTGTGAAACATAAAACGATACATACAAAGTCATTACCAAATGTATTTATGGCTGAAGACAACATTTGTCAAGAAAGGCAAACTGGCTAAAAAGTCCCGAAAGTATTCAAAAGCAGATAAAACAGAAGACACCCACCAGGGCTACAAAATAGCATTTAGTACAAATCCCACCTTTGATCACTGTGTCCTTAAATGAATTGCTTCTGAAAAAAAAAATCCTTTAAGTGACACTGCCAGAAAAATGAGGACATTCAAACGGATGCCAAAGGACTTAAAAGGGGCTCAAACTTATGTGAACTGGCCCTTAAGCATAGCGAGTCTTTTTGTGAGCCTGTGGCAAATCGGTTTGAGGCCAGTTGACCTAGAACCAATTTGGGATACAAGCCCTTACCTCCCTACACGTGCAATCTGTGGGCACAGGGACAAGTTTGGCCCTAGGGGGAAAAGAATGCCCCTCCTGAATATGACCTCAAAGAGTAAGGGCAAACTGTCAGCTTTTAACTCTTTATTATAAAGACATATTTACATGGAATAATTCTTATAAACATAGTGAACACACTTATGGGAAGGGGACAGTTTCTTTAACTCAAAAGGCCTTAATATCTCTATATAAATTAGTATAAGAATCATACACAACCACTTTAAATAAGACAGCCCACTGGGCCCGCCCACTCCCCCTCTTCTGTTTCTATATTTCTCCTCTTTCTCAGCCAACACCTCCCCTTCCCTCCC
This sequence comes from Apodemus sylvaticus, assembly GCF_947179515.1. Classification (NCBI taxonomy): domain Eukaryota; kingdom Metazoa; phylum Chordata; class Mammalia; order Rodentia; family Muridae; genus Apodemus; species Apodemus sylvaticus. The sequence goes on from NC_067495.1 coordinate 126,992,737, forward strand.
TTTCCCTGTGGGGCTGGTCATGGCAGGCTGATAAAGCAGGAGGTGCAGAAACGACAAAGACGGAAAAGGCCGGGTCCCTGGGAGGGGTACCAGCAGTAGAAAAGGCACCAGACAGCTCCCACTTCTAGCCCAAGTGGTGAGGACACTGCCTGGCCCCACTTCCCAAGGTAGGCCTTGAAGTGGCAGCAGAGGCAGCGGTGGCGGCGGCAGCAGCAGCAGCATTAGCAGCAGCAGATGGGAAACTTTAGGGAGGGACGAATAGGCAATCTTATGGGGCCTGGGGGTCCTGACTCCCCCTACCCTACACATACGTAAGTGAATAGCAAGCTTCTGTCTTCTCTTTTCTCCCTCCTGAGAGGCCTCTGAGAAGACCATCTGCTCAGGCAGAGAACATGAGAGTCTCCCTTTAGGGAAGGGCTATAAAAGGCTCCTGGTGAGAGATGAGACCCCCTTGGTGGACTGATAGATCCCACCTACACATCCTCCCATCTCTCCTTCCTTCTTCCACCTCTCCTTCCTTTCTTTTCCTTTCTCCATCCCCCACAAGCCCCAAGATCAAGGGTGCAGTCAACATAGGGGTTCATGACAACCAGTGTCAGGGGCGGAATGGTAGTTTCCGTGCCTGAGAACCCCCATTAAAATGGCATGAGCCTGGGCATAGGGTTGTGCGGGGTACACCTCGCCACTTACGGACTCTCCCGGGCCACACTGGGAGGGAGAAACCCCATTCCCACACAAGGCAGTTCACAGCCGGCTTGCCTCCCGCTGCTCTCTTCCTTCCTAGCCACCCACTTCACTAAACCCAGCAAAAGGCACTTCATTTGCTTTGAAAGGACATCATCAAGAGGAATAAAAGGCATCATAAAGTGGGAGTTGAGGGTCCTGGTGCCCTGCCAGGCTCTGCAGTGCCTCTGAGCAGGTCACTTCACTCTCCAGGGTCTGTTTGTGCAAGCTTTTGCATAAAGAAGCTAAGTGATCTTCAAGGGTCCTTTGGGCTCTGACTTTCTGTGGATCGTTTGGTTGGCTGCTTGATTGGTTGGGACTTTTTGGCAAATTTACTCCCAGGAGAGTGCAGAACCATGTCAGGATGAGCACTCTCCCCTTCTTACCTGAGGACTGAGCTAGCTGCAACAGAGCAGAGAGAGCGGGGATGTTAGGAGACACAGTGACATAGTACTTCGCGAACTCCTCTCCTCTGTGTCTTCCTTTAACAGGGCCAGAGAGAGCTAAGGGAGAGGCCATGACAGCTATTTCTCCTCACCCCTTCCTCATGCCCACTGTTCAGTTTTCCCAGTGTACCTTCTCTGGACCCCAACACCCAAGCCCTCTCAACCAAAGTCTCATTGCACATCTCTGTGCTCCCTTCCAGGCGAGGTCCAATTGATAAGAAAGCACGGATGTGTAGGAATCCATCAAAGAAGGGAGCGTTCCTGTCCAGTGCCCAAGGCAAAGGAAAAGGGGGGGGGCAAGAGAAGGCTAAAGCTGAAAGACAGGGACTAGAGTATGGAGCAGGCCGAGGAGAAGCTAGGTCTCCAAGGGCAGTCCGAGGAGTGGCCAGGAAGATGGGCCAAAGGGATCCTTGTGAGAGAAATGGAATCATCCAAATGAGGGGTGAGACCATGCCATCAGAGGAACTTGGTGGGTGAGAAGAGACGGGACCATCAGCAGCTATAACAGGTGCAAGATGAGAGACAAATAGACGTGAGGATTCCAGAGAAGAGAACTCATCTGTGGAGCAGAGGGACCGGCACCGGGAGGGCACTTGGAGAGCCTTTCACTCCTAAAGAAACAAAACAACCAGAGAGAAGTCAAAGACATATCCTAGATCAAAGGAATCCCTTAGGAAAAGAGGAGACAGAGTCATTCCCGCTCCCACCCATAATCCCAAGGCACCAAGGTGATTCCCCTCATTTCTAGCTGTAGTGAGGGGTAGGGGGGCAGGCCAGGCCTCAGGAGCAGGCATAGGCTCTGCTCTCTGCATCAGCCTTTCGTTTTTCTCTGTTTCTCACAGCTCTGGACAGCTACCATCCAGGCTCTCCTATTCCCTACCAAACTGTCCCAAGGCTCTCGGCTGCCCTCTTTACCGTGGCCCTGGTAAGAGTGCACACTGGCTATCTGTAGCCATAGCCTCCCTTGGCACACCTCTCCAGCCCAGACTTGCTAGGACTTCCAGAACTCTCCAATGACAACAGCCTGTCCAATGCCATGTAGCTCTTGGGAAGGAGTCATCAGACTGGTCCCAAGCACTAAGCCTTTCTCTCGGCCACAGTCACCTCGTCTATAAGGAGATGAGCACTTTTTACTAGCTCTCAAGAAGCTTGAAGACCCTGGTTTGTCTTCCCATTGATAATAGGCTGCCCATCCCCTTTAGAGCTACCAACTGACAAGGGGCTCTAATACCTGCTTTAGAAAGGCATGGGGCCCTTATGGGAGAGACGGGGGCGCTGTCTGCGAAATTTCCTCCTGCCTCCCTGCCACGCCCCTGGTCCAGTCCTCGAAGTTCTGGGCTTCACCAGGTAGCGCATGGTGCCTTCTTCTAGCCCTTTCCCATCTGAAGGCAACATCAGTGGTACTGCAGAGACAAGAAAAGTCTGTTAGTCAGGAAGATGGATTGAAACAGTAGGGGAAGCTGCAGTCCAAGGGACAGTACAACTTCTCCACAAGATGGCACCCCTCATAGTATTCTTTTCTACCCTGATGAAAAGATGTCTCATTCAAACACTGTTCTGGGGCAAGTGGAATCACTCATTTTACCATTGAGGATTTTACATTCTTCAGACAGTTCTATCATGTTTCTACAAGCACGGACAAGCTCTTCTTTTAGAAATGTCATGATTAGAGAGAGGTACATTCTGCGACATCAAGCCTATACTTGGTTGGGGTGCAGGGACAATTGCCTGTGGCACATCTACAGTTGGTGTACTTCAACCATTTTAGATGTACAACCTCACACTGATGTCCCTTCTTGGACCCACACCCAGACATCACAGTTATTGAATTATTCCTGTATGCTTCACTCGTTCTTTCTCTCTCTCTCTCTCTCTCTCTCTCTCTCTGTCTCTCTCTCTCTCTTTCTTTCTGGGTTTCTTTCTTTCTTTCTCTTCTTAGCTACAATATTTTAAAGCAAATAACAAATCATGTCACTCCATGCTTCCATGCTTTGATAGGCGGCCCACTTCTGTATGCTAGAGATCTCATCTGCGTCACCTTGAGCACCCCACCTTGAACACCCCACCTTGAGCACCCCACCAGCAGTTAGGTATTTTTGAGGCTTTTCCTTGTTCTCAAGGCTTCCTTGTGGGTGTGGCTGGGACATGACTAACTCCTCCTGCTTTGTTCTGGGTTCTACCAGATTCAGAGGCTAAGAAATAAAGGAGTGGGGGGAAATGTACACTATGCTACACCAGGAGAGGGGTGGGTTGTCGGAGTTGCCATTCTAGATCACACTTCCTATCCAAAATTTGATATAAACTCTTTCCATTCTAAGGCTGCCTGGCTTCCGTTATGCTCTCCCTGGCTCCTGGCTCCATCTGCCTACATCTGGCTTAACGCAGAAGTCATCTGATGCCACCGAGCCTTAACAATGGAATCCAAGTTGTGCAGGATGTTCTTGGGAAAGATGACGGAGAAGGTGAGCTTGCCAGCTCTCACAGAGCCAGAAGCACAGCCAGGAAAGCTGAGTTAGTACCGGGAGACACTCTTGGCCACAAAAAGCAGACAGTGTCCAGAGACGAAATGGTTCTGGGGAAGAGGCAGATGAGTAGGATGCTTATGCAATGCCCAGTATGGGAGTGGCCTTCAGAAACACAGAAGTGCCTGAGGCCAGTGATAATGAATACCAGCCTCTGTTCCTTCCCCACACAGCAGCAGATTTGCCTTCAGCTAGATCCCTGTTCCTCGAATCTCACTGCTATCCATCCAGGAATTCCCATCACTGGTTCACAGTTCCCATACAGCATCCAGGCGATTACTCCTCCTTCCTCCAATCCTCACTGCTTCCAACACCCCCACGCCTTGGCTCCTTCCTTGACCCCCTGGTCCTTGATCTTCTTCAGCTTGCACACAATTTCCAGGCATTTAGTATCCTCATGGATGAAAATCAAGCATGGTATGACCTTGCAGGCCTCTTTGCATAGACTTTAGGGCCAGACACGCACACTACGCATACTGCGCCCGTACCCCTCCACGCACATACTCTTTATCCATGCAACACCTTTCTTTCTTGTCCAAGAAAAATCATTAGGTCTATTAAAACCTAGGGGTTTGCAAGGGTTGACTTGCCACATTTCCACGCTCATGGTTAAAGTGCATTAGTGTGTCAACTGAACCTCTAAACCTATATATAACTCATAAGAATTAAGATTTTAAAAATAATAGCAATAGTGCATTGGAAGCAGATGGGAAGGCTTAGGGACTACTTCTGTCTGACCTAGACCTGCTCTCCTGCTACTGTCTGTGAAGGGGCTGAGGGAGCACCATTGGACTTCCCTACCAGGGGATCCAGCTGATGTCCTGAGCTTTAGGATCTTATCAACGCTCATCCTGAGTCTTAAGGGTTGCTCTGAATGATGCTGATGATAAGTTAGAAGCAGAGACACGTTTCAGGGATAGGGTGGTAAGCACTGTGTCCAGCATGTGGCCATGCATAAGGGAATGACCCTTAAAAAATGTGAGACTTTGGTTCTCATGTCCCTGCCTTCAACTACTGGATTTGGAACAATGGTCCAGGCCATTGTATCCTAGAGGCACACCAAGCATGGATGGATGGTGCCAGGAGGGATTAAGTATCACCGCCCCTCCCCCCTGCTGCTATGGCCTCGTGGTCTGAGACTGTCAGTGTCCATGGGAGTCAAGGAGGACTTGAGGGAAGGGAGATCAAGAGCCAGGAGGAGCAGCATGCTACCAGTGGTTCCGACTCGGGCCAGGAAAATGTCTAGACTCTAGACCTGCAGAGAAGATCTACTCTGTGCTCTGTGAGGCTCAGCCAGGTCTGGGAAAGCAGCCACCCCAGAAGCCATTTGGCCTCGTCCATCCTATTGGGCTGGACCTCATTGTCTTCCTCATCGCAGGAAGTCTGTGCGCTCCTCCTGCACTCTGATCCCATCACCCCCTTGTTTCCTACTTTTACTGCTGAGTCTGGTTAGATAAGCTGATACCTGAAACCCTGGCTTTGTCCAGTCTGAAAGAGCAAATTAGAGGCCATTGATTCTCATCACTGTCGAGGTCCTGGCTGTACAAAAGGCTTTCCCCTTTAGAAACTCGAAATACCCCCAGTACACTTCAATACACCATTCCAGCTCATTTTCTGTTTAAAAGGAAGCCAGAGCTATTTCCCAGGGAATCTCAAGCCAAGGGGTTTGGAGCCCTTGTCCATGAGAGTAAGACAACAGCATTTTCAAGCTGAGAACTGCAGCCTGGGGAAGAAGCGGATTTGATTTTCCTGCAACCCGAACTCCAACCCAGCTGAGATGCAAAAAGAAGTCTGTGCAACTTTTCAGGAACATGCCAAGCTCAGCAGGAATGGTGCACTGGTCTTCTTGTTCAGGGTCTGGCCTGTATAGTGATTGCTTTAAAAGTCCACCCCCCGGCTCTGGAGGAGATCCCACTGGCGGTGATGATGCTACTACATCTACTACTCTGTAGTAATACTCACTAATAAGAAGCACTGTTCTTTGCCTCCACATTCACCTTCTCCAAGACAATGTGCTGACTTCTACTGCCAGCTTTGCTTCTCTGGATCAGGCCTGGCCTCCACTTGTCTAGCCTTTCCTGCCGACAGGCCTGACTCAGGTTCCAAGGGTGCCTAGAGTTGAAAACTGGTGATAGAGTGGCGTCCTCCACAGTGGGAGGGGTACAGTCAACTGCCCTTACACTGCACAGAGGAGCAGAAGCTGCCAAGAGGGAGTAGAAGGAGAGAAAGTGGTGCTCAGAGACCAAGGGACACTTGGCAAGGACCCAGAAAATCTTGGTCTCAGAAGAGCAAAGTGTCTCCCAGGTCAGGAGGCAGCAAGGAGTCTTTGTGGTTGGAGGAGGGGCAAAGAAGGAAGGTGAACATTCCAAGTCAGAACAGAAAGTGGGAAGCGAAGAGGAAGTATGATTTTTGAACCTGGACCTTTGAGGTCGCTGGCTATGGAGAGAGTTCATGCAAGTCTGTATTATACTAAGGACAAGAAAAGCAATTCGAGGGCTCCTCTTTCTAGACCAGGACTCAGGCTGGCGGCCGCCTCCAAGGAAGTGCTGTTCTTGGTTTCAGAAGTGATCAGGGGGTGGAAAACTAGGAGCTTTAGACGTAACCAAGGCTAGTCTTTAATAAAATGGTAAGTGTGATGCTTATACCTACATTATTAGAGTATGCAAGAAATGTAATATAAAAGGAGGAGATGGAACAAGAAGTTTCAGGGTCTAGACCAGAACCCCTATGTATTCTGGCAGCCTGCTTAGCTTCCTTGACATCGGCTCATGACTTCACTAGTAATACCCCCACAGCTGCACCCCAAAGGGTTCACAGAGTATCTGCCAGGTAAAGTCTCCCTTATACCCTCTGGGAAAATATGCAGCACAAGGTGGTCCAGTCTCCTCTGGGGTACCCTCTCTGTACCCAACCATTTTCTTCTTTAAAGGCACCACTTTGGACTATTTGCCTGAAACTGAATGATGAGGATGTCTTGTCTTGCCAACCGTACTGGCTGTGTGAGCTCCCGGGTAGAGGGACAGGCGGCTGGGCTATCTTTCTTTATTCATAGTTTTCATTCCCTTCCGGCCATTGCCTGGCTGACAGGAATTTCTGAGGAGAAACTCTTTCTCCCTCTTCCTAAGGAGGAGGCTGCCTTGCCTCAGTGCTAGGGTCCTGCTGGAGATCACTGGACTACCTGGAGGCAGGGGGCATCAACCAGGTCAGTGTACTTTCCTCAGAAGCCCAACAATGTACTGAGTTCAGGGCAATGCCAAAGAACAAAAGTGCAGAAAGGAGATGGCTACACAGAGAGGCGGGCAGAGTTGGCCAGAACCCCAGAGGCTCCCGGGCAGAGTGCCATCCTCCTGTTCTTGGGTTGGGGGGGGTGGTTGTTCAAACTAAGAAAGTTCCTGGGCTCTTCCTCTAGGAAACTCGCTGTCCTGTTCTCTCTCTCTCTCTCTCTCTCTCTCTCTCTCTCTCTCTCTCTCTCTCTCTCTCTCTCTCCCCACTCTCACCTCTCTGTGAGAGGCACTGGCACTGGCAACTGTCCACCTGGTCTTGGCCTTCCGTTTCTGCTGTGCCAGGCAGGCTGCTGTGACAGCCAGATCACAGGACTGGGGCAGCTGAAGGTGGGAGCTGGCAGCCCCAGGAGGCTCTGACCCACAGAGGACAGTCAGACCGGGTAGGGGCTGATGGGACACTGAGGACCTGAGGACCTGGGGATTGAAGCAGACAAGGGTGCCAAGGGTGTGGGGAATTTCCAGGTAGGGGGTTAATACAGGTAGGGGTGAAGGGATTCCCCTTCTCTGAGCTGCAGAGAGGTTATCAGATCAAATTCCTGTGTTTCCTGGTTTTTGGTACCTGGAGACCAGGGACCGAAGATAACCTGGGGCAAGAGTGGAGGGTAAAGCCAGGGTAAAGAACTAAGTCTCCGGAGAGATGGAGGCTGGGGGGCCAGGTACCCCACAATGGAGCAGGGAACAAAATCATCCAGGACCTTGGCGTACAGAAGATCAGTCTGGCCCTGTCCAGTCCAGGTCTGCCTAAGGACGCTGCCTCTGCTTACACAGGCTGAAAGAGCAGCAGCTGGGATCCACTAGCCGCTGCGGTTGCCCCTGCCCCCGCCCCCGCAGCGTGCTCCTGACTATGCAACAAGTGTCACGTCTACAAGTTGGCACATCATCCCCAGTAGTTTGAGCCCCTGGACTGGCCAGCGGCCCCTAAATTCTAAGACCCAGAGACCTTCAACATGGAGTCCCGACCCACTCAGCTCTAGTCAGCCATCTCCACTGATTCACGAGGTGAGCTGGACATCCCCCCCATCCTCTTCCCCACCACCACTACCACCACCACCACGTGGGGTGCAGGGTGCAGGACACAAGGTGTAAGTTTATGGCCCTGAGCACTTTAAACTATGAGGGGCGTGGGGTAGGGGCTAAGTGTTGATATCCGAAATAATCACGAACCCCCTGCGCTGTCCCAGGAAGCAAAGCCTACATGGCATGTTGCCCCGTGGCCCCAGATGCCCTGTCAATAGGCCTCCCGGTGTGGCTGGCGCGTGGCTGCTCCTGCAAGGCTCGCACCGGGTTTCCCCGGAGGCGGGAAGAGCGCGCGTGGGGGCGGAAAGAGAGGAACGCACAGGCTGCACCTCGGGAGAGCCACGGAAGAAGCCCAAGCGAGCAGGAGGGCACGCACTCACCTCCGCACACTGCAGTCAAGGAGAGCCAGAGCAGCAGCAGCGCCTGCACGCAGAGCCTCAGATTCATGCTGCAACTCGGTCCGCGGCAGCCCTGAAGAGCCGGCGAGTGGGCGGAGAGGCCGGGCACCCGGACGCAAAGAAAGGCGCTAGCCGGGGCTGGCGCGTGCGGGCACGGAGCTCGCGTGGCTCCTGGACCGCGGGAGGGTGAGCGCCCCAGGCGCACCGTTGGCTGCCGGCCCCACGCCTGCTCGCTGCCTCTGCTCTGGGGCAGCCTAGCCTCCTCTGCGGCCGCAGGGCAGCGCCGCGAAGCTGGCCTTGGTGGCTCCGGGCCGGCGGCAAAAACTCTCCAAGTGGCTGACTCTGCTCTGTCCGCGACTCCCAGCTACCCGCTGGTCCAGGCTGCTAGAGAGAATGCTTCCCTGCTCACTTCGGGGTCTGCATTTTGTAGCTTGTGGTTTGGCCACGAGCCCACTTGGTCATGTGGTCATTAGGAGGCGGGGGTGGGGGGGTAGGCAGGAAGAGGGAGAGGGAGTGAGCCTCCCGCACCGCCCCCCTCCCGGGAAGCATGCTGCAGCCCTATGCAGGGCGCGCGAGAGAACCCCCGAGGTGGCCCCACAACAAAGACTGAGCGGCTGCTCAGACAACCCACAACTGCTCCCCGGACAGTGCCTGCCTGGCCAGGGTCCAGAGGGTTCATAGAGACCTGAAGGATTTCAAACATAAAAACCATTTGGAGCAGTGAGGGGGCACTCTTAACTCTTTCTCACCTGGGTTTCCTTCACAGCTGTCAGGATACCTGGGCATTTGGAGAAGGACCCTATTTGGGCTCCCCACAACAACCCTCCATTTCCGAATCTAACCATGTTCTTTCTTTCCTTGACACTGCATTCCCAAGTATGAGTTTGCTGCAGACCTCCCCTACTCCGCCTCTTTTCTCCTCTGCATCTTCAACTGAATTAGAATTGGAAGTGATTGCCTAGGTCGTACATAAAACTTAGGTAACCACCATTTATTTGTCCTGCTGTCCCCCAGCGAGTACTTTCTACTAAAGCTCTTTATGCATACAGGAAAACCTCAATATCCCACCCAACTTAAAGGCCACTGTCCTGTCCCTGCCCATTCTGAGATGCTGTCCCCTGGTTCCGCGTCACTGTGGAGAGACACTCTGCAGTTTCTACCGTGTTCCCCTTCTTGTTGCTTGGAGCTGACCCCAACTTAGTTTTGTCTCTTTGTAGGGAGGAGCCTTCCAGTTCCTTCCAAAGTCAGCTGGATTTCTTCTACACTCAACTGGGGTCCCCTGTCATAACAGGGCCCTGGAGCCATTTGCCTGAGATGCTTAGCTCCTTTTACAGCCTGGGGGCTCCCGAAGAAATGCACCAGACTGGGAACCCCTTAAGACAGGACCCTAATGGCCCCAATCTTCCAGATCTCTCCAAAGTCCCCAATATCACTCTCTGCACATAGGTGGCACTCAACACATATCAAAAGACTAAATCAAAAGGTGTTCCCACCTTGCAGCAAGCCAGGCAGCTTGCTCCATGTGTATATCCAAAGGTACACAAAAGGTACATTGGACAGTTTCTGTGTACCACAGAAGATGTGAAAAGGTATGATATATTACTATGAACTATCTTTGAAATGTTGCAACACTCCAATACATATATGTTGTCAGTCTGTCTGCCAAAACTGTCCACAAGAAAGTGATCCTTTTTTTTTTCTGTATAAATGCAGCTCCAGGCCCAGAACAGGGCCTCAGAGCTCATGGGCTTCAGAATATATGATATACATCTGAGTAACTATTCAAATAAGTCAAGGGAGTCAGACGGGAACGAGACAGGTTCTTGATGGTGGTCTGCGGTCCAATTGGGCACATTGACTAGAAGAGAGACCAGGAAGAATCTCTTCACCTGAGGGACCGTGGATATGAATAGCCAGCATGGGTAGCATGCCACGCTCTCCCCCCTCTCCTACTGGAAAGAATAGTTCAGTGAGAATGAGAAAGATTGTCCTCTAGATGCATCTGCTGTAGGCCATTGCTGCCCTTACCCATACTTACTGGATCTTAGGGGAAGCCCACTCCATGGTGCTACAGGGACAAATGAGGCACTGTACAAATTGAGAAGAAGCCCTTACAGAGTCACGATTAAGAAACATATAGCTCCAGTTCTTGACTGAGCAAACCTGTGCACATGCAAGTAAGTGCCCCTCAGAGCTTAATAGAAAGTTCCATATCTCATTGCATGTCCACGGGGACGTGCCTGACTGTTGCTGAATGGTTAGAACAGTGCTTTCCAATATGATAGATACTAACCACACTCTAAACAAAAAAAAATAAATAAATTTTCAGTTCCTTGGCCATTTTGGCCATTTTTTTTTCAGTTGCTCGAGCCATACATGCAAGGCTGGTGGCTACTATACTCAGCAGCATAGAACATGGCCCATTGACAAGACTTAGTATCCATGTGACGCAAGGAACACAACTTGGTGCAGGCATTGTTGGGAACAGAGATGAGATGGCGGACCTCTGTGGGAGCACCTGGTCACTAGTCCCCACATCAACACTATGCTATACAGTTCCAAGGTGTCTTATATGTCATTACCATCAGCTCTTTAGCTGCTCAGTTGACTAACTTACCTCTGTGTACTGTGGGTTTGTATGAGCAGTGTTGTTGGTTTTTTTTTAACCTGGGATTTTAAATTCTGCTCAATTCCTTACATCTGCTGTGTGGCTCTAGATGCCTTTTATCTCCTTTGAGGTTTCAGGGCTTCTTCTGCACACTATAGGTATATATCCCTCTAAACTCTTGTTAGAACTAAAACCCCAGGTGGTAGTATTCTGAGAAGCTTTTTGGAAGGTGACTAAAGTCATGAAGACTCCATCCTCATGAGTGGATTGGAGCTCTTATAAAAGAGGTTGAAGGAAACAATCCAATGTTCTTTTCTATCCTTTTCTCTTCTCTTCTCTTCTCTTCTTTTCTTTTTTTTTTCTGAGAAAAGGTTTCTCTCTGTAATCCTGACTGTCCTGAAGCTCATTCTATATATAGATCAGGCTGGCCTCAAACTCAGAGATCTGCCTGCCTCTGCCTCCCACGTGCTGGGGTTAAAGGTCTGTACTACCACACCCACTCCCATGCTCTTTTCTTACCCTCGAGCCATGTGGTAGATTGTCAACTTGATGGAATACAGAGTCACCTAAGAAACAAACCTCTAGGTGGGTCTATAAGGCATTTCTAGAGAGATTTATCTGACATTGGAAGAGCCACCATGAATGTGGGTGGCACAATGTCCTGAGTAGGAAGTGTCTTAGACTGAATAAAAAGGAGGTAATGAGGCTGGGACTTGGCTTACATGCAGGACTTCCTAGATTCAACCCCCAGTACTTGAGGGACTGGGGGGGGGGGGGAGAGAAGAAAATGAGTGAACAAAAGCGGAACACATCCATTTTCTTCTCTCTGCTTCCTGACTATAGGTGTAATGCAACCAACCACCTCCCACTCCCGCTGCCATGAATTCTCTACCATGATGGAATATATCTGCTCAAACCATGTATCACAAATAAATCTTTTCTCCCTGAAGTTGGCTCTTTCTTGAGGTATTTGGTCACAACAACCCCCAAACTAATTAATACATGTCTCTTCTGCCATGTGGGAGCACAGCATTGAACAGCTCCCCGCCCCCCCCCCACACACACACACTCCTCATTCCCCCAACCCCAACCTCATAAGAAGCAACACTCAGGGTACCATATTGGAAGGGAAGAGAGTTTGGAAGCTGTCACCAGACATGAAAACCTGCTGGTGCTTTGATTGTGGACCATCCAGCCTCTAAAACTGTGAGAAATATATTTGTACTGTACAAGAACTACCCTTTCTCTGACATTTTGATAACAGCAGCAGGAGCAGAGAGTTATAGTTGAACAGTTCAATGAGATGATGCACGAAAGTACTAAGCAGGTCTCCCTCCAGAGTAGGTGCACATTCAAGTCAGTTTTCTCTGCTGCCTGACCTCCCCCTACCCGTATCTGGCAGTCTGCCCTCTGGCCTCCAGGAACTGATCAGGTGGGAAGGCCTTTGCCTTTGCCCTGCTTCCTCAGCGCCTGTCTTCTTAATAGTCAGCAAAACTGATCATTATCTCATTGTCTCCAAAGGGTCAATACTTTTGGAGGCTAATCTGATGAATCCAGGATCTAGGGATTTCAAGTGTGATCGTGACTTAAGGTAAACTTCCAGGTATGAAGTTCATTCTAACAGAGCATTAAACTCCACCCTGTCAGGCACAGAGACTCTTTGGTGACTTTAATTTTGCACTTTTCTAAACAGAGCTAGCTTCGGGTGGTGGTGATGCACACCTGTAATCCCAGCACTCTGGGAGGCAGAGGCAGACAGATTTCTGAGTTCGAGGCCAGCCTGGTCTACAGAGTGAGTTCCAGGACAGCCAGGGCTAGACAGAGAAACCCTGTCTTGGAGGAAAAAAAAAACAAATCTAAATAGAGCTAGCTTGCTTTCAAAAATCAATTTCCAAGTCAAAGATCCATCCACTGAGTCCTCAGTACGATCCTGCTGCAGTTCTATCTGTCTCCATAGATAATAAAAATAGTAATGATGATAGCTAATAATGTATTATACAAGTACTATGTGTTAAGTACCATCCTTAGTGTTTTAAATGTATTAACATATTTAATCCTCACATCAGTGAGGCAGGCCTACTTCGTAGAAGAGTCAAATGGAGTTAACAGAGATCATTTCCTCAGGTCTGCCTAACCTCAAAGCTCAAAGCTCATACTCTCCTGTTCCTGGTCACCACCAACCAAAGAGCATACAGGGCTGAGCTAGGCCTGCCTACACATATGTACCAGATGTGCAGTTTGGTCTTCGTGTGGGTCCTGAACAACTGGAGCAGGGGGTGGGGAGGCATCTATCCCAAAAACTGTTGCCTGTACATGGGATATGTTTTTCTAGCTAGGCTGCTTTGTCTGACCTCAGTGGGAGAGGAAGCACCTAGCCCAGCAGAGACTTGAAGTGCCAGGGTGAGAAAATGTCCAGGAAGGCCCCCACCCTCTCAGAGGAGAAGGAGAAGGGCGAGGATTGTGGGAGGAGGTAACTGGGAAGGAGTCAGTGACTGGAGTGTAAAGTGAATACGTAAAAAATAAATAAATAAAAATTAAATTAAATTTAAAAAATGAAGAAGAAGAGGAAGAGGAGGAAGAAGAAGAGGAAGAGGAAGAAGAGGAAGAAGAGGAAGAAGAAACATTCTACTTCTTGGGTCCATACCACGCATTGCTTTATTTGAGCCTCTAACGTCTAAGTCATACTCTCTTCAATTAGGAACTAGTGAAGCACAGTGGGGAGAGACATAGGGCTACTGTAGCAGTGCTGTCACTTACTAAATGAATAACTTTAGATAAAGCATTAACCTTTTCTGGGCCTTTGCTGCCTTATATGAAAACCAGGCCACCCTAGCACTGGCTCCCTGGAGTTGGGGAAGGCTTAAAGGAATCAGAATCTACACAGTACTTAGAACAGGGCTTGGTGATTTTTATGGTGTGGTGAGCATTGTACAGTTGTTATGTACTCTCATAGATATGTGTGTGTGTGTATATATATATATATATATATATATATATATATATATATATATATATATATATGTATATATATATAACCAATATAAGATAGTAAGCCTAAGCCTATGCTGGGCAGTGGTGGCGCATGCCTTTAATCCCAGCACTTGGGAGGCAGAGGCAGGTGGTTTTCTGAGTTCGAGGTCAGCCTGGTCTACAGAGTACCAGGACAGCCAGGGCTACACAGAGAAACCCTGTATTGAAAAACCAAGAGAGAAAGAGAGACAGACAGAGACAGACAGACAGACAGACAGAGAGAGAGAGAGAGAGAGAGAGAGAGAGTAAGCCTATGTCTTATTTTTGTCTTCTCTCCAGTAGTACTGTTGCCCAAAGTCAATTCTCGGAGACTGTTCATTGAATGAAAGAAAGAATTGTACTAATCATCATTCTAGGTTTGAGACACACCAAGAATCCTTATTTTGGGAAAAATCATCACAACTTGCCCACAGGATTTTAGATGAGTCAACATCAACAGTTAGCAGAAATACTCAAAGACGTGACTAAGCTCAGCCCTAATTGGGCAATACAAATAATGGAATGAGTAAGGAGAAAGGTCTGGGTAATGGTGGCCTGCCAGCAACCAGAGAACTTTCATATTAAGAGTTCTAACTCCACTCATTATGCAGATAGAGAAACTGAAGCCAAGGATGGAAAAGCAGCTTGTTCAAAGCTGGAAGCAAACTCAGGACTGAGGCACATTAACTCCCATATCTTGCTTTTTTCTCTGTACCTTTCCAGCATTGATCTAAAGGGTCATTAGAAGAACCCGAGCTGGCTTGGCAGAGCGGGTACTCACAGTGGCTGTGGTTAGACACAGGACTCAGTTCATGGTCCAGTCCTTCGAGAGTCCGTGTTCCTCATCTACCTGTTCCCTAATACATAGGAAAATTTGCGAGCATGGGTCAGCAGCAATGGCACTGCTTTTGTTTTATTTAATTGTTTTGCTTTTTTGTTTTTGAAATCATTTAAAAAGAGCCTCAAGGGCTGGAGAGATGCTCATTGGTTAAGAGGTCCGGAGTTCAAATCCCAGCAACCACATGGTGGTTCACAACCATTTGTAATGAGATCTGACGCCTTCTTCTGGAGTGTCTTAAAACAGCTACAGTGTACCTACATATAATAAATAAATAATTTTGGGGGGTGTTTTTTGGATTTGTTTTTTTTGAGATAGGGTCTCTCTGTGTAGCCCTGGCTGTCCTGGAACTCACTCTGTAGACCAGGCTGGCCTCGAACTCAGAAATCTGCCTGCCTCTGCCTCCCAGAGTGCTGGGATTACAGGCGTGCGCCACCACTGCCTGGCTGAATAATTTTTTTTTAAAGAGCCTCAAATCTTACACTCTCTGTAGAGCTGCTTAACAGAAACCCAGTGGAAGGACCTAAGAGGTCAGCTGTTAGTTGATGCCTCGCTAACTGGATCCATGACAAACGAACTTCACTTGCTGAAGCACAGATATAGACTAATGACTTTTTTGTTTTCTCCTGTCCAAATACCTGGGTGGCTTTTGGTTTTTGTTTTGTTTCCTTTGGATTCTACTGGTGACAGCTGTGCTCTTTTCAGAATGGCAGAATCGTGACAGAATGGCAGCCACAATGCTTCCCATGCCCTGGCACATGCTTAAGGGTAAGCTTTCCCATATAAGATGCAAGAGCACAGAATAAAGAAGCGAATGTTAAATCCGTAGAACCTGTTTTGAAATGTTGTGAATCACAAGACACTCATTACCATTTAGACGAACTAACCATATTGTTGAGATCTGGTAGAGTTTTCCAGTGTTTCTTCTTCAACTAGCTATATGATTGTCTCTCTAGTCTTGTGCCCAATACCTTCTTATATCTTTGTCACGTAACCCTGACCACAGAATAAGATCCTATCTTTCACATGAACCCTTTTCCCAAGCACACAGAGCCAAATACTAACCTTTTGTTGTGGTTAAGCTTGATTGGCAACTGCATGTGAATTACAATTACCATGGAAACGAACTTCTGAATATTGACTGGGGAAAAAAAAAAGCTAGTAAATGAGAAGACCTACCCTAAATTCGGGTGGCTGAGATTCTAGATTAAACATGAAGGAGAAAGGAGGCTGAGCTGGAGAGATGGTTCAACAGTTAAGAGTACTTGCTGCACAGTCATTAGAACTGGAGTTTAGATCTGAAAGCCTTGTAAGAAGCCAGGGATCCTGAATACTCCTGTTTCCTCAGCTATAAACGGGGCAGAGATTAGAGGATCACCACTGCATGCTGACTTCCAGCATGGCAGAGAAAACACAAGTCCCAGATTCAGGGAGAAACCCTGCCTCAAATAACTATGCAGACTGGTAGAGGAGGATGCTCAACGCTCTCTTCTGGCCACTAAGCATATACATAGGCATGTGCACCCATACTGCATGCACACATTCAAATACATTTAGATATGTGTGTATGGGCATGCATGCACACTCATGTACACACACAAATATGTAGATCTTTTCTTAATAAAATCACTTCTCTACCCTGTTGAGCTAACCCTTCAAACCTGAGCACGAATAACCCTTTCTCTTTACGTTTCTTTTGTCAGACATTTTGTCATAGCAACAAGACAAATAACCAATACAACATCCGTACTGCATCCCACTTTCCAGAACAATGTCGTGGCTTCTAGTCACATCCTTGGCATTTACTGGTGTTGTTCCATGCCAATTCCTTCTCCAGGTGCCTTTTTGGCCACTTTCAAACTGGTTGCACGTGCCCTGGAAACATTTGATCCATTTCCACTACATGTTTCTTCCAAATTCTTCACAAACTATGTTTGTTCTCCAGTTGTTTAATATATTTAGGAGGCATCATAGGTTCCCACAGATAAATTTCACTCGACTAATGACCATGCATCTGAAAAACCTTGTATTAGTGGAATTCAGATAATCCGTCATATCTCAGTTGTCTCTGAAGGATTAATTCTTCACAGTTCAATAGCGCTAAGAAGGATACAAGAGCCACACCTCTGTCCTCAACCCCATGACCCCCAGCCTAAGCCACACCAAGGTGTTCTTTCCCCCCTGCATCCTGTCTGATTCCTTCTGATCCTGCCTCTCCCAGAGCCACCTAGATCCCTGCTCCTCTTGTTTGTCTTTCAGAACAGTTTCATTTCCTCTGAACATCCTCTATGACGTCTCCCGGGACCTCCATCCTTCCTCTCCCCTAGGATCTATAAATATTCTGGTACCCGGGGTTAAGCATGGGAATTCTTTCTGCACCAAGCAAGACCCACTGAGCTAAAAGAGCCACACCCAGGTTTATCTCTTAAGGTCCCATGTGCCAGCAAACCTTTCTTCCTCTTGCATTACTGGCTAACCTTATCAAGACTTGCATTAGACAGGACATTATATGATCTTAAATCTGGAAACACTCCGTTCTGAGCCAGGGCAATGATTGTTGAGGACTGGTCTATGTTATGGATTTTATAATGACATCAAAGGCAGACAGATGATGAGGTCATCTTTGAGCTCCACAGGGACACAATCTAGGACTGTCCTGCTTTATGACTGTCCTCAGCATCTAGTCAGCATTTGACACATATTAAGTATCCAATTGCTTTATTTTTAAAAAAATATTTATTTATTTATTATATGTTAAGTACACTGTGGCTGTTTTCAGACACACCAGAAGAGGGCATCAGATCTCATTATAGCTCCTTGCTCCAGCTCTGCTCAGAGATTTTATTTATTTGACGTAAGTACAATAGCTGTCTTCCGACACACCAGAGGAGGACATCAGATCACATTATGGATGGTTGTGAGCCACCACGTGGTTGTTGGGATTTGAACTCAGGCCCTCCGGAAGAGCAGTCCGTGCTCTTAACTGCTGAGCTATCTCTCCAGTCCTCAGTTGCTTTCTAAATAAATACATAATAAACAGTAAGAATTCAAGTGAAAAATGTGAGCTAGATTGGAGACATAGGTCAATGGGGTAGCATCTCCCTAGAAATGGAGGGGAAGGGACTTTGTAAACCATGAGTTACTTTTCCAATTCAAGGAGGCATGACACCAGCTAATGTAACCAGCCATTCCCATGAGTGAGACACGCAGTGCTCAGGTCTTAGAGGCTGCAGAAGAAACAGATGTGGAACTGGGAAAGGGCACTTGAAGTCTACATCCTTCTGGATAGGAAGACTTTCTACAGCTCTGCTACTGAAGAAGACAAATGACAAAAACACTCTCTGTGCTTCCAGGCTTAATGCTCATAACTTATCCTCTAAATCAAGAAGGAAAGGGCATTCTCAGATGTAAATATCCCCTGGAGCCATCTCAGGTATTTAGGGTTCTTAGTGTCTCCTTTTAAAACATCTGATCGGGTCAGGTTAAGGATAGGGTGACAGCTTTCTGGGCTAAGACTGTCTTTGTGGTGCATCCCATTAAGTGATCCATCAGCCATGGCACTGGCTTAAGGCATTACCCATTTGACAGATGACTGTGAAGTGTGCCTCTTGCTTTTGCATTCTTCTACTTCCATGCCTTCTTGGCTTTCACTGTGGACAAGCAAAGGGGCATCCCTCCTTCCGCGTATTCCTGAGGCACATCCATCTAAAAAGCATCCCTAGAGGCTCAACATTCCAGGTCTTTGGTTTCTTACATTTGATTTCCCCAGACCCTCTCAAGTCATAATCTCTTTTCCTGCACGGAAGGGACACTTCCACCTCTTCCACCATATCCTCTTAGCTGCTTGCATTTGGGTCCAGAGACCTTAAAGGGCTATTTCTCATTTCCATCTTGTGGTCCATTGTTTTCTCCCCTGGGATATCTATATATTCACAGTTCTGAGATGCCTCACTGGTCTGGAATGTCCACAGCAAGCTGATCCTCTGAATCATATACTTAAAGAAATTGGAAAGAGCAGCGCTCATTAGGCTGTCATTTCCCCAGTTTCCTCCTTCAACCTGGATGTCTTCCCACTTGCCTGATGGCGTGCTTTCCTGTTCTGTCCCCTGCTCTTTGAAGCTGTCTATGCAACCCCAGGTGGGCAGAGACATGTCTGCATAGTCCAAGCCAAACTCCTAGCTTTGTCTCACTGACTGAGATATCCCAGGAAAAACACCATTTCAGTAGAAGAGTTCAGGGTAATTCCGTCCAATAGGTACAGAATGGGAGCTTGAAAGGACCTGCCAGTGCATCTGACCAAAGACTTCCTCCTTGACATATAGTATTATACAGGTTTTAGTGACATAATAATTTAAACAATTTACAGTATACAAAGTAAATACTAATTCTTCACATGTCTATATACATGCATGCATATGCATGTGTGTCTTGTATGTGTGTATGGATGTACATATGTGTGTGTGTCTGTGTGTGTGGTGGTTTTTGCCAAATTGACACAAGCTAAAGGCATCTAGGAAGAGGGAGCTTCATTTAAGGAGTTGCCTCCATCAGACTGGACTATGAGCAAGTCTTTGAGGGCATTTTCCTGACTGATAATCAAGAAATTGATATGGGCCAGGAGGTGGTGGCACACACCTTTGATTCTAGCACTTGGGAGGCAGAGGCAGGCGGATTTCTGAGTTTGGGGCCAGCCTGGTCTACAGAGTGAGTTCCAGGACAGCCAGGGCTACACAGAGAAACCCTGTCTCGGAAAACAAAAACAAAAACAAACAAACAAACAAATTGATATGGGAGGACCCAGAGTAGGTGGGCATGTGGTCTGGGGTCATATAAGGAAGCAAACTGAACAAAACATTAGGGAGCAAGCCAGTAAGCAGAATTCTTACATAGTGTCTGCTTCAGTTCCTGTGCGAGGTTCCTACTTTGGGTTCTTGCCCTGATGTCCCTCGGTGATGGACTGAGTGTGGGTGGTTGTGAGATTAAATAACTCTTCTCCTTCCCTAGTTGCTTTTGGTCATGATGTCTGTCACAGCAACAGAAAGCAAACTAGAACACCCTATAAAACCATCGCCATCACCAGGTGTCTCTCCTTCCCTAAACTTTCCCTCTGTCTCTTTATTTCTTCCTTTAAACTTCTCTCTTCTCCCACACATCAGGAAAGTAGTGGTCTGCTTGTTTTATTTGTTTTTTGTTGTTGTTGTTGTTGTTTTGCCTTTTTCTTCTTCTGTTACTATAAAGTTTACAGGTTCTGGAATTTTAAAAATGAAACAAAACAATATTATCTTCCCTTTTGTTGATTTCTTTCATGCAATGAAATTGTTTTAAAAATCATTTATGCTGCTGTATATATTCATTTCATACCTTCCACCATACTTTGTTCATCCATATGCCTGTTGGTGGACATTTATTGTTTTTCTCTATTTACAAATAAAACTTCTATGGATAGTCATGTATTAGTTTCTGAGTGAACAAATTTTCCAAATGAATTTGTAGTTACTTCCTGGAACCTACCATGACTGTGGACTTCCCTTTAGGTCACCTTTCCTAGCATTTCAATACAAAATATGAGGTCTGTCCTCAATTGCATGAACCTCTTCAATAATTACAGAAGCTTTGTCTGAACCTGCCTTGAATTTGCAACTTTGCCTGTGGTTAGGCACCTTTCCTCATCAACTGGCATACTTTAGGTATTTTTTCTGTTTCGCTTTCTGCTCCCTTTCATCACAAGCCTAACTAAGAGCAAAAAGGAGGCATTTTCATGCTATAGTGTTAATGTGTGCTGTTTTGAAATGTATTCCACCAAGAAGTCAATCCATTCCTTTTAAGTTTTTAGGATATGAGGAGAACACAGCTGGATTCTTTGCCAGAATATAGTATGAGTGACCCCTAGCCCCTTTCCCAATAAACTCCTTGAAACCTTCGAAGACCTCATGAACAGTTTTCACTGTCCACATTTTTATTGGCATTCTTTCTTCTGCACTCCCATCAGAATGACCCATTAAGTTCTCCTTAGAACATTTTAAGGCTTGCTCTAACCTGGAATCACAAATTCAACCACATTTCTCTCACAAATCATCCCAAGGTCTATGACTCACCCAGGTTATTCGCAGCAACTACCCTACTTCAGAGGCCCAATTTTATGTTAGTTACTTTTCTTGTTATGATCAAATACCTGGCGACAGCAACTTGCGGGAAGAGGGCCTCATGCTGGTTCCTGGTTCTAGGGGATATAGCCCTACACAAAGGGTAAGACATCAAAGCAGGTGGCAGCAGAGCAGTGGGAATGTGAGCACTGAACTCCTCACATTTGAGACAGGATCCAGAGATTAAACAAGAAGTGAGACAGGCTATATTATGCCTCAAGGTTTGACCTCTACCATGACACACTTCTTCCAAAACCCCACCTTCTAAAAGGTACACAAATTCCCAAAACAGTACCACCAAATGGAAATCAAGTGTTCATATGAGTCTACAGAATAAATTGCACATTTACTTCATAATATTTGTTCAACCGTATGTTCAGATATTTAGTATATTTTATTGGCTAGTTTTCTTATAACTGGATTATGCTAATTATATTGAGATATAATTCATATGCATAAATGTACTAATTGAAAGTATAAGAATTAGCGGTTTTTAATGTACTTACAAAGTTGTAGAAGTATCATCATAATCTAATATTACAATATTTTCATCATCCTTAATGGAATCTTCATACCCATTACCAGCCGCTCTTTATTTGCTGTCCCTTCAGCCTCTAGAAACCACCAATTTACTGTCTCGGTAGGTTTACCACTTCTGAACATCTTATATGAATAAAGTCATACAATAAAGATGTAGTTTTGTGTGTAGCCTCCTTTACTACTACATTGTCTTCAAATTTCATCTATATTATAGTGTGCATCTATATTTAATTCCTTGTTATTGCCAGATGGTATTTCACTGCTTGTACATATCACATTTTATTTATTCATCCACCATCATTTGCATCTCAAACATGAAGAATCCTGAGCTCATATCCCACAGCCTTGAAGCCACCCACTGTGATCCCTTCTCTGACATGATGGGCTATATCTCCTTGAACCTGAAGCCAAACTAAAACCTCTTCCCCAAGTTAGTGACGTCAGGATAATTCAATTATAATTGATAGACGATTGACTTATTTTTAACATGAACTATTGTGAATCATGCTTTTAGAAGAACTTATGTACATGCTTATATAGATATGCTTGCAGTTCTATCACTACTACATGGAAGTATTGACCTGTTTCATATGGTTTATGCTGTTTAATCATTTTAACAACCATTAAAACAGTTTTAACTTCAAGCATTGTTCTTCAGGAGCAACCCTCCATGTTTATTCAATTGTTTGTTGAGACTAGGTCTTTCACTAGCCTGGAGCTTACCGAGTGCACTAGACTGACTGGCTGGTGAGTCACAGGAATCCACTTTTCTCTGCTTCCCTGGTACAAGGATTACAAACATGCTACCCTATGCCTAGACATTTTTTAAACATGAGTTCCAGGAATCAAACTTGAATCCAAATGTTTGCATGGTGAGCACTTTACCAACTCAGTGATGGGCTCTGTATACGTAGTTGGTAGATAGTAGACCTTTATCAGATATTCAATTTCCAAATAATTTTCTTCTATTGGTAAGTTGTCTCCTCACTTTTTCATGCCCAAAACTTTTTAATTTTGATAAAGTTTAATTTGTCTCTATTTTCCTTGGTGACATGTGCTTTTGGTTTCATATTTAAGAAACAGATACCTAATATAAATACAGTCAGATTTATAATTATAGTTCCTTTTAAAAGTTGTATAGATTTTTCTATTGTGTTTATTTATATCAATGATCTATTTTGAGTTGATTTGTATGTATAAAGAAAGAAATTAATCACCCTTATTCTTTTGCATTTGGATATCCATTTTTCTTAACATGATTTACTGAGAAGCATAATCTTTCCCCCTCCCATTAAATTGTAACTAGTATTGTTTTAAATGTTTGCATTTCATTGTTTGATGCTTGTAAATAGAACTAAAATTGATCTCTGTATATTGTATCCAGAAGCCTTGCTAAAACAGTCTAATAGTTCCAGTGGATTTCTAACAGATAATTAGGGCTGGCAGAGGTAAAGACAACTATGTCTTCATTTCCTATATGAATGCTTTTCATTTTACTTTTCTTGCTTTATTGCTCTACTGAGAATTTACAGTAAAATACTGAATAAAGGCAGACATTGTTGTTTCCTGCCTCACATTAGGAGAAAAGAATCCAGCAGCTGATCTCGTTAACTGTATAGTTTTGTCCACAGTAGCACTGAAATTGATAATGTTCCTTCCATTTCTACCTTGCTAAGAGTTTTTTTATAGGTACAGATATTGGATTGATTACATGTTTTCCTGTGTCTGCTAAGATAATCGTTTGGCTTTTGTGTATTTCTTCTTAATATGGCTAATTATATCACTTGACACCCAAGTGTTAAAACTTGCCTTGATGAAATAAATTTTTAGACGAAATAATTTAGATGAAATACATTTTTAGATGAAATAATTGATAGACGATTGACTTATTTTTAACATGAACTATTGTGAATCATGCTTTTAGAAGAACTTATGTACATGCTTATATAGATACTCTTGCAGTTCTATCACTACTACATGGAAGTATTGACCTGTTTCATATGGCTTATACTGTTTAATCATTTTAACAACCATTAAAACAGTTTTAACTTCAAGCATTGTTCTTCAGGACAATTATGAACATTGCTCTCCTTTTTTATATATTGTTATATTTGGTTTACAGAAAGTTGTGTGTGTTTGTAAAGGGCTCTGATCTGTGCTATTAAAATATTTTTCTGCTTGTATTATAAGAGTAATAAAAAGTAATAGGCTTTTCTTTTCATCTTTACAGAAAAGTTGTAAGAGTTGACCTTATTTCTTTAAATGTTTTGTAGAGTTTACCAATAAAGTCACCTGGCCCTGAAACTGTCTATCTGGACTGATCATTTAAACTGCAAATTTGGGTGTCTGTAATAAAGAGCTATTCATAGTACCTGTGTATTTCTGAATGATGTGTTGTTTTGTTTGTTTTTGTCATTGTTTTTGTTTTTTGAGCCTCTGAAGAGCAAAGTTGTTCCTAGCAGTCCCTTAGTACCACTTTAACATCCATAGACTCTGTAGTTACTCAGCCTGTCATTCTTCAAACTCTTTATCTGTGTCTCCTTCTTTCTTGTCCTGGTCAGCCTGCCTAAAGATTTATTAGCTTTATTGATCTTCTCTAAGAACCAGCTTTTGGGTTCAGTTATTTTTGTACTGTTTGTTTGTTTTCTGTAGCCTTGATTTCTGCTCCGATCTTTATTTCCTTCTGCTTGGGATTTAATTTATTCATCTACTGCTTGTGGCTCACAGTAGAAACTGAGGCCATTGATTTAAGGCCTGCATGATTAATTTTACGTGTCAACTTGTCTGGGCTACAGACTATTTCCAGATAGATTGTGACAATTTTTTTTTCAGAAGGCCTAAGAGTTTCAGAAAAGGATCAGTCTCATCAGCATAAGCAGAAATCGTCTCGCTTGTTAAGAGCCTAATTGTAACAAGAAGTTGCAAGTGATCTCTCTCTACTTGAACTACCCCTCCTAACCTGGACGATTATTGTAATACATTTTATATTTACACATAAGTCATACTCTATTGTTGTCACTTTTCCTTAAGTGCTTTGACCTTTATAGCCATTTAGTCTTTATTTGGCCTTCAGTTTTGAAAGATGATTGTTTTCATCAGCTTTGTGATACCTAAACAGAATACCAAAGACAGGACAATTTATAGTAAACAGAAACATATTGGCACATCATTCTGAAAGCTGTGAAGACTGATTGTAGTAGCAGGAAAGGCTCTTTTTGTTTTGTTTTGTTTTGTTTTTTTTCTATTAGTTCATGACAGATGAGCGAAAGAAGGGTGAGAGAAAGCAAGAAGTTAAATTGGAATTCAAATAAGCTCAAATAAGCTTCAAACTCATTTATAACTGCCATTAATCCATTCATCAAACTCTTTATTTTTCACTATGGGAACTTAACCGGGAACCTAGTATATTACTAGGCAAGTCTACAACTGAGCTATTACCCTCCAACATCAAAGCACCTCTTGGGGCTGGAGAGATGGCTCAGCTGTTAAGAATACTTGCTGAACTTACAGGTTCAGTTCCCAGTGCCTACCTGGTGGCTCACAATTATCTGTAAGTCTAGTTTCAGGAGAATCTGGTGCCGTCTTCTACCTTCCATGTGTACCAGACACTCAAACATGTGAACTATTAATAAACAATCTCTTTAAAAAGCTCCTTTTAATGCTTCTACCATGGCAATTAAATATCAGAAGGACTTTCAGAGGGGACACTCAATCTATAACAATATGTTTGTGTATAATAAAATCTGCTATAATTTTTCTTAATCTTGGTATTTTAAAGATTTTGCTCAGGCCAGGCATGGTGGCACAGGCCTTTAACTCCAACACTCAGGAAGAGGCAGGCAAATCTCTGTGAGTTCAAGGCCAGCCTGATCTACAATAGCCAAGGCTGTTACACAGAGAAACTATGTTTGGAAAAAAAATTTGCTCAATTTTCTTTATACATAAAATTGTCCCTTCCCTCTGAGAGTGTATAATAGGTTCTGTTTTTGAGCAATTTGGTTATTTTCTTAGAGTTTCTATTGCTGCAATAGAATACCATGAGCAAAAAGTATGTTGGGAAGGAAAGGGCACATTCAGCTTACACTTCCACATTGTTGTTCAATACCAAAGAAAGTCATGGAAGGTATTCAAACAGGGCAGCAACCTGGAGGTAGGAGCTAATGTAGAGGCCATGAAGGGGTGCTCTCTATTCTTCTGAATCCAAGTTCACTAGTCATTTCTTCTTCAATGTCTAATCTGCAGCGAATCTAATTCAATGTATTTTCTTTTACTTTGTATGTGTAATTTTTAGTCCTATAAATTTTAATAAGGCATTTTCATAAAAACCTTCCATGTCTCTAATGATTACAGCCTACAGAATACAATTATAGTAACTGTTTTTAATGCCTTTATTTAATGATTCTATCATCTGTATTAGTTCTGATTTTACTTCAGTAATTTGACTTACATTGTACTTTTGGTCAGTTTCCTGTTTTGGCCATGCCAGGTCATTTTTAACTAGGTTCCAGACATTGTAGCCTCCATGTTAATGAGTTTTTTTCACTGGATCTATATAATCAGCAGTTCTCAACGAGGGATGATTTTGTTTGTCTAGAGACGTGCTTGGTTGTTACAATTGGAAGGTAGTACTGGTATTTAATATGTAGAAGTTGAATGTGTTGGTAAGCATCCTACAGCTCACAGGATAGCCTCTATGAGAAAGAATTTCTCAGGACCAATTGCATTGAAGTTGACGAACCCTGCTGTAAACTGTTTAAACTTCATTCTGAGACTTGGCTAAGATGCTTCTAAAGTGTTTGGTAATAAGGGCTCTTGCTGTTCACCCTTATTAAATAAAACCAGAGCAATGTTAAGTCAAAGGCTAATTATTCTTGGCTGATTTGAGAAGGCCATCTTTTATTATATCTTCACATGGGCAGAAGGAGGGAGGGATGGAGAAAAGAGGGTGGAAAGGAGGACAGAAATAGAGAAGAAAGAGAAGGATGGGGGAAGGAAGGAGAAATAGAAGAGGAGAAAGAAATGGAGGAGGGAGAAAGACCTTATCCCTTCATGTACAGGCAGAAGGCACATTTGTGAGGACTCCCATCATCCCATCAGCTCCCGAAGTCCCCACCTCCTAATACCATCATGCCAGTTGTTAGGAATATAGAAAGTGGCTTTGGCAATGACATTAACGTTCAAGCTATAGCAGCACCCCAAACTTAAACCTTAGCTAGTTAGGAACAGGTGCTACTTCCACCTCTGAGTTCTGAGTCCAGTTCCTCCAGCCATTAGTAGTGGTGTCTCCCCAGCACTCCCCAGATCATTCCCTTCACGTGCTCTTGAATCTACATAGCTTGTTCTACCCCCACTTCATCCCTAGTACCGAGCCCCACCTCATCTGCAGAGCCTAGAGATGCTTCGGGCTGCTTACTTCTGCTCTCGCCCCAACCCTTCTTTTCTTTGTTTTAATGAATGAGGACAATCTCCTAAATTCAACATCTAGTCTGTATTCCTGATCACTTCACCATTCAATCGACCAGCAAGCACTGTGTAATTTAGTCTTACCTATGTCTCCCTAATACTATCTTATTTTTCATTTCCACTGGCATTATCCTAGGTTAGATTTTTCATAAAATGACAACTTTCATCATCAACATTCCCTTTCTCTTGCTTTATAGAACCCTTACTTATAGACACTTACCTCTAGCACCACAAAATCCATCACTGCTTATCAAATGAAAAGATGCGACAGCTCTATCCCTTTGTGCATGTCAAATTTGCTTTGCCTGAAATTTTGTTCTTGCATCCGTCAAATTATTTCTCTTGCCTAAAGGACCAGGTCAAATAGTACCTCTTATAGCAAGTCCATCTTGACATCTTTAGACACCTCTTCACCCCTGACCCTCTATATTCCCACTGTGCTCTGCTCATAGTATGGTAACAACACTGGTTACATCTCTTTATACCATTGTCTTGCCCCTATTTTAGCCGTTTATGACCCGATGGTTCCTATAAGAACTTGCTATGGACCCAGTCCTACCCCGCTTGTATGCTGAAGTTCTAATTTCTCAAATGTGTTTTTGTCTGGGTGTGGGCCTTAATTAAGGTTAAAGAGACTATAAAGATGGGATCCTAATCAGACAGAAGTGTAACCTTGTAGAAACAGGAAGCTGATCCTACCCCCGCCCCCAACATACTCCATTTCTTTCCTTAACTCTACCTGACCATGCTGGCATCTTGGCTTGAACTCCCTGGCCTCCAGAATCATGGGAATAGTGATTTATGATGTTTAAGTCACACAGTCTACAATATTGTGTTACACGGCCAAGCTACCGCTTAACATAAGAGTGGTGCAGTTTTGAAGGAATACGAAAAAGAGGAGAGAACAGATCAGATAGAACATGCAGGAAGGGGGAAACGAGAGATCTGGTGGCAAGATAAGAGAAGCCAGAAACATGAGAAAAATAGATGGAAGTGAAGGCCTGAAGGACTCAACATAGATAGAGATCAAACCTGCACTGCTGCTGAGGAGGAAGCAGACATCTGCTTCCACAAGGATGTGTGTGTGTGTGTGTGTGTGTGTGTGTGTGCTTGTGCGCATGTGTCAGTGCATGCGTGTTCTCCATCCTTTGAGAGATTGGCTTTTGCTTTCTGCAGAATCTATATGCCCTTCCGCAAGACTCAAAGGCTAGGCAACAGCTGGGTGCTCTTGCTTCCCAGCCAAAGGCAACTGCCACCATTCGAAACCAGCTGCCTGAGAGACGAAGAAAGTGTTTACCCAATGGCCTGAGTGTCCTTAGAGGACTCGGCTCTCAGTTACACAGCAAACAGCTGGCTCTGAAGAAGTTAGGCTCTGGGCACTGCCACCAAATGGCCCCAGTGGTGTTTAAATGTTTCCTCTACTTTCGTGGCCCCCAGGGGGTTGTTCAGTTGACAGGTGACTTTGTTTAAAAAACAAACAAACAACAACAAAAAATCCAGAATTGGCATTCTGAGGCCACATTCTTTAAAAGAAACACAAGGCTTTCTGTCGCCCAAGGCTTGTGCAAATTGGTTTCACACGTTTGCCACACTCTGGAGCAGACAGCAGGGTCTTTCCAGTACAAAGACATTTCCTGGCGCGGTACTTAGACAGACCGGCGGTGGTGCTGGGCTGTGCCAGACAGGCCCGGGAAGAGGATTACTTTGGTCTGCAGAGACGCTTGTCGCCTGCCCTGACCAGGGCAATGAACTGCCAGCATGCACGCATGCCTTCGCGAGTCAATGGCCACTCCTGTCCCAGCTTCAGGAGCGCGCCCAGGCACTGCTGCTCTAGCTGAGGACTGGAGGAGGCATAGGCACTGTGGTGGTGACAGGACTGAGGACCCTCCCAGGTCGTGAGTTCCCATGCTTGCCCTCCAACTAAATGGCTCTAAGGAGCAACGAAAATTTAAAAGAGCAGAGAAGCGAGATGACGTTCAGAAACCAATCCAACAACAGAACTTTAACATCCTGATCACTTTTACTTTTCTTTGGGGGAGATACGCCTTGGGGTGGAGCTGATGGAGAGAATCTCAGAGAGCAGTGGCTTTGTGAGCTGGCCCCAGGCGCAGGCATTGCTTGCAGTGCTGGCAATTACGACCAAGCCAGGCTTGTGGTTAGTTGGGTACAGGGACGTGACAGGACCGTGAGTGCGGTCTTTATTCTATTGTTTCCACTCATTAGAGAGGACTCTGAGCTAGCACAGTCTGCCAGTCCCGGTTGTCTTGGTTTCAGAACAGGGAAACTACTTTGCTGTTGCTCTTGCTACTGAGAACGGGGGATTTTGTCCATGTGAAGACCTCTTTCACAATAGGATGCAAATCCAGCAGCCTGCCAAAAGCCTCCGCAATCCATTATCAGCTCCGGACCTGAGAAGGAGTGGAGATTTGTTCCCATTTCAAGTAGCTATAGCCCTCCCTGGAAGTTAGGAAGAGCACCACTAACTGGCTACCCTCTTCCTTGGCTTGGTGACAGTGTTTCCAAACACTATTTCCTTGTTAAAATACAGATTCTGACTTAAAAGAGCTGAGGGGCCCCAGACTGCATTTCTAATAACCTCTCAGTGGTTCAGAGCACGCACTGCTCTGGCAGGGGACCCGAGTTCCATTCACAGCACCCACCACTTTGCCGGCCTACAATCATATGCAAGTTTCCCTCTCTCACATACACACAGTTAAAAGCAAGGAAAAATCTTTGATAACCTCCTAGGAATGCTGCTGCCTGCACCCTTTGAGGAACAAGAGTAACACTGCTCCAGACTGAAGCTGCGTGTTAAAACCACCCAATACTTCAAAACCTAATTAAAGTGGTCCCCACCCCAGATACTATATTGACCGAACTCTGTCTCACATCCACTCATTCGATTACCAAATATTTATTGAACTAGTCTATTGCCCTGGGCACAGTGCTTGTTATATGGCGAAGTAGACAGACTTGGTCAAGCAGACAGGTGATGGAACCAAATTTGCTGTTTGAAAAGATCACTTTGGGGCTGGAAAGATGGCTTAACAGGGACCAGACCTTGCCACACTAGCTCCCTAGAATCCAGGGTAGAAGGTAGAACCGGCTCCTGAAAACTATCCTCAAGCCTCCATATGTGTACAGTGCTATGCACACTTATTGTTGTTGTTGTTGTTGTTGTTGTTGTTGTTATTGAACTATAAATTAAAAGATCACTTTGGCTCGTTGAACATATTAGACATGGGCCAAGTAGATGTGCAAGGGTAGTGCATTAGGCCAGATGAGAGGTGATGGTAATGCCAGCCAGGATGATGGGCAGAAGTGGGTAAATTCAAGAGCTACTTAGAAAGGGAAATCAACAAGACGTGTTAACAAATTGGACATGAAAAAAAACACAAGGAGTCTGTCTAGGATAGCTTAGGTAATTGAATAGTTGCCAGTACCATGGAGATGAAAAAAGATTGAAGAAAGTATTTAAAGCCAAACAGTGTGAAGATTACCTGGGTAAAGACTCTAGAACGTCAAGGAAGAAACTAACATAGGTCTAGAGGAATGCTAATATTTAATGTCTGGCTCTTTCAACATCTAGACTACTGCCCCTGCCTCCATTGCATTTGTTTTTTATTTCATTCACTAAAGACTTTTGATAAAATATCTCATGGTGGAACTGGAGAAATGGCTCTGCAGTTAAGAGCACTGACTACTCTTCCAGAGGACCTGGGTTCAAGTCAATTCCCAGCACCCACATGGCAGCTCACAACTGTCAGTAACTCCAATTCCAGAGGATCCAACACCCTCACACAGACACACATGCAGGCAAAACACCAACGCACATAAAAATATAATAATAATAATAACCTCATGGTTTCTTCCTCTCCCAGGAGGCTCCCCAACCCTCATTATCATGAATAACATTAATATTAATATGGCTATGCCTTCTATGATGGCTAATTGGAATTACCATAGAAACATACCTCTGGGTATATCTATGAAGGTATTTCTAGAAAGTTTTCAATGATAGAGAAGACCCACCCTGAATATAGGTGACAATGTTCCTTGGGTTGGGGTTCAGGACTGAATATAAAGGAGAAAGGTAGCTAGATACCATCATTCATCTTTCTCTGCTTCCTGACTGCAGATACGATGTAACCAGGTGTCTCAGACTCCCACACCATGCGTGCCTTCTCTGCCAGTATGAAAAATCCATCCTTGCTTACACGGTTTTCATCATGCATTTTGTCACAGAGACAAGAAAGGTAACCAGTCTACTTTCTTAACACCTGGATGTCTCTGTTCTCTGACTTCCTCCTCTCACTCCTCCCTCAGCACCATTCTGCCAGGTATATCTTGCGCCTTGTCATGGCTTTGGACTGTATCACTTTAAAAGCTTCTTTATGAAGACGTTCAATTAACAAAGTGCCTTCCATTCAAGGATGAGGAGCTGAGTCTGGACCCCCAGTACTCATGTAAAAGCCAGGCATTGCTGAACACGTCTATCTTGGTGAGGGTTTCTATTGCTGTGACGAGACACCATGACCATGGCAACTCTTACAAAGGCAAACATTTCATTGAAGCTGGCTCAGAGTTTCAGAGCTTCAATCCAATATCATCAAGGCTGGAAGCATGGTGGCACGCAAGCAGACATGGTGTTTGAGAGGTAGTTGAGAGTTCTATATCTGGATCCACAGGTGGCAGGAAATAGAGACACGAGGCCTAGCTTGAACATTTGAAACCCCAAAACCCAATGAGACACTTTCTTCAACAAGGTTACCCCTACTCTAAAAAGGACATAACTCCTAATAGTGCCTTTGGGACTATGGGGACCATTTTCATTCAAACTATCACAACATCTATAACTTCAGCACTGAAAACAGAGGCAGGGAGATATCTGGAGCTTGCTGGCCAACTAGTCCACTCAATAGATCTTGTCTCAAAAAATGAGGTGGATAGATACAAGAAGACACCTAATATCAATGACCAACCTGTACACATCTACACAAACACATGAGTATACACCACACTGGAAACACTACTTCAAGCCTCTCCCCATTATATCCTTTTTTTAAAAGATTTATTTATTTTTATGAGTACACTGTAGCTGTCTTCAGACACACCAGAAGAGGGCATCAGATAATTGTTAGCCACCATGTGGTTGCTGGGAATTGAACTCAGGTCCTCTGGAAGAGCAGTCAGTGCTCTTAATTGCTGAGCCATCTCTCCAGCCCTCCCTGTTATATTTTTATCTTCCAGATTGCCAATTTATACTGTTTATTGCCATGAGAACTGTACTTCAACCTCACTGGCATGCTCAACCCACAGAACTTTGTATTCATCTACTTCATCCCTCTATTTTCTTCACATCTTCATTCTCCAGCTTAAAATCTCACCTGTCCCTTCAATACCAAAGACTGGCGATGGCTCTTGTACCAGTCCCTGAACAAGAAAGGCCAAGACTGGGTTCTAGAAGTACTTGAACAAAGGGTAGGTTTCTCGGATACAAATGAGGACTCAAAGGTCAGTTTTCTAGGTAACAGGAATAGAAGCAAAGGTAGAAGAGTTACTATTTGTTTTAATAATAAACATTCGATTATTTTTAGAGAATTTAGATTATTTTATTTAATGGGTTGGAGTGTTTTGCCTGCAGTGCATGTAGATGTCAACATGCCTGATGCCTACTAAAATCAAGGAGAGCATGGGATCTCCTGAAACTGTAGTTACAGTTAAGTTGTGAGACACCGTGCTGGTGCTGGAAACCAAACTGCAAGAGCAACAAGTGCTCTTAACAGCTGAGCGCGTCTCTGCATCCCCTCGACACATGTTCTTACCTAGACAAGTCACTGACCACCTCAATATATGAAAATCCCTGCGTGTGGGGCAACATGTGCCTTAAAGTAGTTACAGATTAGCTCAACTATGTAGACAAGTGTGCAGATGGAGTTCTGAAGGACTGAGGCATGGGGAATGAGAATATTTTTGCTTGGGCTGCAGGAAAGAGGTGTATTGTCACTTATCCTCCATTAATTGACCTGATCCTTGGGAAGCCTGGACTTGAAACTTCGGCTAGGTTCACTTCCTAGCCAGAGGGAAAGGCAAAGGTAAAGAGATGATATGTGTGCTGGAGTTAGGCTGATAATGGGGTGTCTGGGAAAGGAGTTGAAGAAACCACTTCCAGTTGACAAACTAATGCATAGACATCCATAGTGGCATAAGAGAAGACTTTTAGGGAGATACTCTGCACACAGAACTGGCTACAAAGGATCTGTGCTAGGTGGTTCAGGTCCCGCTGGGAAGATCTTACCTGTCTAGGAAAGCTGGGACAAATTGCAATCATTTATAATCTAACCAGGGAGGATGGTCTCGGCCTTTTCGTTTTACTATGAACTCTGAAGAGTTTGTTAATATGTATGGTTTTTGTCACTGAATAATTTTAATTGAATTAAATAAAACACAAAGAATTATATCAGAAGCCTATCATGCTGAATGCACCTGTCAACATATTTTTTTAAATGAATGATATCTGTGACTCAGTGTTAACACATGAAGTAATAGGATCAATCAGCAAGTCTCACAGCTAATATAATTTCAAAGTAATGGCGAAAACATTGTTACTATAAGAAATCTGCTTGACTCTAAAGTGATATGAAAATATGTGTCATTTCTGTTGAAGCCAAGCAACATAACCTCTAATATTATATTGCTTTGTTGCTTATAGTCATGCTTGAAAAGAAAGTGGGAAATATAGTTAGAAGATGATAGCAGAAATACAGGCTGGAGAAATGGCACAGAGGACCCAGTTCTTAGCATCCACATCAGGTGTACAACCTTCTGTAACTCCAGTTCTGGGTAATCTGATACTCCCTGTCCTCCATTGGCACCAGCACTCATGTGGTACATATAAGCTCACACAGGTGCACACACACACATTGCCCTGTGTGTTAGGTAGGCTATTTAGGCTGCTAAAGTAAGATGCCATAATGAGATGTCTTTATTTATGGCCAAAATTTATTTCTCCCATTTCTGGAGTCTAGAGACACAAAGCTCAAAGTGGCCATGCTCTGTCTAGCACAGTTTGCTTCCTGGAAAATGACACCTTTGATCTGTATTATTACATGGTATAAGGGGGGAAGGATCTCCATTGAGTCTCTTTCATCAGGGTACTCAAGTCTAGGGGCTCTATCTTTGTAATCTAATTACCCCCAAAGTCTCTACGTCTGAATATCATTCATTCTCTTAAGCATTAGGATTTCAAGATGTGGATTTTTTGTGGTGCTATAGTCTGAGTGTTAAATGTGCCCTAAAGGTCCATGCATAGCAAGGTAACACTATTTAGGGAGTGGTGCCTTGTAGCAAGAACTCTGGATCATTGGAACACATCCCTGCCTGAAGCAGAGTATAGGCTCTAGGGTTTTTCCTTTCTGTTTGTTCTCTAGCTTTTGATGGGAGAAAACTTGACATGCCTTGTCCCACATCCAAAAGCAATGTGGAAAGTTGATCAATGACTGGAACCTCCAAAATTGTGTCCAAATAAATGTTTTTTCTTTGTAATTTGATTATCACAAGCATTCTACCATAGTTACTGAAAACTATTATTGGGGATATAGACACATAAAACATAGCATTCTTATTTCCAGTCTCTTCAATGGAACTCTTCTCGAGAACAAGGGTGGGGTTAGGAGAGTCAATATATGGAAATAGACTGAAGGCATTCTCAGGACCCCTATAGATTTCATATCTCTCATGAAAACTGTTCTTTTCACCTCGTGTAAGGCTCTTCTTCTGGATCATGTCAATTGATCATCAGATGTATGCACAGCTCTTTGTGAACCCTGGCCAGAGGAAGGACAGACCATAATGAGATTATTACCCATAATAATAAATCCCATTGACATGAATAATTCTTACATGCTGACACTTCATTCATTGTCTCACTCATTCAACAATGATCTACTAAATACCTGCTAATACCAGATGCTGTTACAGTCTCTCTCTCTCTCTCTCTCTCTCTCTCTCTCTCTCTCTCTCTCTCTCTCTCTCTCTCTCTCTCTCTCTGACAAGGTTCCTTTGTGTGTAGCCCTGGCTGTCCTGGAACTCACTCTGCAGACCATGCTGGTCTGGCCTCAAACTCACAGAGTTGCCTGCCTCTGCCTTCCAAGTGCTGGAATTTAAAGGCATGTGGAGGCTTCCTCAATTGAGGCTCTCTCCTCTCAAAGGACTTTAATTCATGTCAAGTTGCCACAAAACTAGCCAATATAAGGCCCTACATCTCAATGGATGAACAGAGACATAGCTCCCAAGACTGAGTCACCAATAATTCACTTTCTTCAATCAAGCCTGTCTTAGGATTACTATTGCTGTGTTGAAACACCATGACCAAAAGCAGCTTAAGGAGGAAAGGGTCTATTTTACTCATAGTTCCATATAACAGTTCATCCTCAAAAGCAGTGAAGGCAGGAGAGACTGTCAGATGACTTTAGCTTTTGTCAAGTTAACATAAAACTAACCAGCACAAGGTCCTACATCCCAAAGCTTCTAGAACCTCCTTCAAAGAGTACCATTTAACTAGAGAATAAGCTTTCAACAAGATACATGAACCTTCTTGGGAGGAGATGCAATTCATGACCAAACCATAACAGCTAGTGGTTAGAATTGTTCCACTGAGCCAAATTCTCTGCATATATAACCCTGGCTCAGCCTCCTTCTGGCTTACTTAGCCTCTATGTGCTTTGGAGAGAGTTTAAATTATTCTTATTTAATCTCTAGAACAGGGATAATAATGGTCTTATACCATAGTGCTGCTGCGAAGGATTAAATTAGAAAATCCATTTTAAAAGGACAGATTGATGCCAGGTTCATCCTAATGATGGATGCATGTGAGGAGGTGTTATCAAAGGGATGCCAGAGGGAGAAGACTGAAAGGAACCTCAGCTGTGGCCTTGACCTCCATCCAGAGAAAAACCAGTCTTGAGTCTTCCACAGCAGCAGAGCCTTTTCAAACAACCTTTCTCTCCCAGCGCTCTCCCTCCTACTCCTCCCTGCCTGTGGCCTCCCAGTTTTTACAACTCTCTGAAAAGTCTGTGAGCCTTTGCCAGGGGTGGTGGGGGAAAGGCCAACACACCCAGCCGAAGGCTGCAGAAACTCAGCCTCCTCTCCCGCAGTGAGGGAAGTGTTAGTCACAGGCCTGGGGCAAGGGACTCCAGATCCCTGAGCTCCCTGAAGTGTTCTAGAAGCAGAAAGAAAGAAGCCACTGAGAGCCTCAGGCAGCTCTTCCATTGTAATGCTCCCTTTGTTACTGAAACCTACTGTGTTCCCACTGGCATTGTTTTCCTCAGAGAACATCTCAAGCCAACAGCTGGGGCTACCTCTCTCTTCCAGGAATGGTAGGCCTGCAGGTTCCACTGTAGTGATACTGTCATGTAATCAAAGTTTCCATTGTGAAAGGCTCTAGAACAGAGACTGGGGAAAGGTGCTATAAGCAGGTCCATAAAGGGACCAAAAGAGGACACAGAATGTGTTTGACCTGTGCTTCCCCGTGGGTGGCTAGTGATGACAGCACTACTGCCTAAGCAATGGGCATAAGACTATAACGTCTAACCCCAGCAAAATCTGAGCACGCTGATAGGCCTGAGAATCGTTCCAGAGGTGAAAAAGCCTAACACAGATTTCACCGGAAAGAGAAGACAAAGAAATTGCTTAAGTAGATGGCCCTTCAGGCCCAGAGAAGTGGATGGGTCTGACATTGGAAAGGGCTGGAAGAGCCTTCTCTTCCAACAGGACAGGCCCCTCTGGTACCCTTGCTGTGTTGACTGAATCTGGCCTCTGACCTCCCCAACCTCCTGTCCTTATCCCTCCTGTTACACATCACCTTCCATTCACCTGAGAAAAAGGAAAGAGTTCCTAACCCTATCTTCACTTGCAAGTCCTTATCTCTGGAACCTTCTCTCAGCAGGGTTAGCTTTTGTTCAGTAGTTCCTGTTGCTTAAGGGCAAAGTTAAACCATCTCCAAGGCTTGTCACGAGAACGGCCATTTTTAATGCCAGAAAGGTATTTCTAATCTTTTGGTTTTTCGGTTTTTGTGGTGTTTTTTTGTTTTGTTTTGTTTTGTTTTGTTTTTTGTTTTGTTGGTTGGTTTTGGTTTTGGGTTTTTTATAAATAATGAAACTAAGGCCAGGAGGGAAGTTATCTTGCTCAAGTGAACACAGTAGGGCTAGTCCAAGGACAGGCCTCCTGCTCTCACTCCCTCTCTCCATTTCTTTTCCTCTCTCCCTTTAGCTCTCCTTCTCTCTCCCCCTCTTTCTCTTACTCTCCCCCTCTGTCTCTCTCACTCTGAGGAGATTTATTCACTGTGAGGCAGAACAAAGAAGTCCATTGACCCTTCCAGCTCATCTCTGGGGTCCTGACGTGCAGTTTACATTTGAACAGAGGGCCAGAGGCATGCATAACTAAGCAGTCCTGCTCAAGGTGTGGTCACGCCCATCACCTCTCTTTGTACCAGTTTCTCCTGCAAGGTTATCTATCTGACAAGTTGTCAGAACTGTGTGAAACCTCTTTGGCCAAGACAGGTCCCCAACCTGGCTGACGCTGGGGGCCCAGCTATTTCCTTCTCCCAGCATGAGATTCCTGAGAAAATTCCAATTTCTTAGGCTCCATTCATTGTCTCAGTAGTGTGATAGTTAATGGGAGAGCGACAAGTGTCTCCCTAGAACGGCTCCATTCCTTCCAGGTTAGTTAGGAAATGAGTTTGGAAGACTCCGGGGTCGGTAACATATTAAGAACTCCTGATAAATTATCCACTAAGTTGATGTAACTGGGCCGAGGCCGCGCTCTTTCCACATTACTCCTCTGCACACCTGTCTCTCATAGCAAACCTCAGTGGCTTCAGATCTCAGTAGTAAGGACTGGGGAGTGGGCTCACTGGGTAAAGTGCTGCCTACAATTCACATCCCTAGCAGACAGATTAAAAAGCCAGGCACTAGCCTCACCGTTCCAAGAACTGTTCCATACCTAGTAGGGGCCAGCAGGGTAAATGGTTATGGGACTGGGATTGACCCATGGCCTTTCCCTTACATATGTAGTAGGATTCAAGTAAACAGGGTTTGACCGTATGAGCATTTCCTAGTTGATAAGGACCTTATCCCAAGCAGGAGCTAAAGCTCAGCAAGGGATAAGACACTCAGCTGATAATTCCTCACCACCCTGCTTCAAGACCCCTCCGCCTCCAGTTTGAACGCTTTTTATGAGGCAGCTGTTAGCTGTGTGGCCTTGGGTAAATTACTTCCCATCTCTGACCTTGGTTTTCTTTGAACAAAATGTAAGAAGCCTCATTATTTCTTGGCCTCATTGCATTGTTGTGCCAGGGATAAGATGTACTTTTTCCAAGGCTAGGAAGTGTTAAGTCAGAATAGACATCATGCAAACAATGCATGATTTCCCCAAAATATAAGGAGCTCCCTTAGGCCTCTTTACCTTTAGAGTGGACTGAGGCAGAGTCGGGGAATTGAACAGACTAGTCTGGGTGTGTGCTGTCCTATGAACTGAACCTGGCAATCCCCAGTTCCAAAGTGGCAAAGCCTACAAGTCTATTGATGTCAGACTCCATCAGGAATGTGTCCCCGATGTTCACGTAGGGGCCTCATCCATGGTTGGTGCCACTTGGCTGTCAGGTCACCGAAGCTTCACATCTCTTTGTCATGCTGTGGGAAGCACAGTTTGGATTTACCTTAGAGAAGCCTGTGTACACGTGCACAGAGTTCTCCACAAGTGTAAGATAAGGACAAAGAGAGAAAACCTGGATAAGCCAGCATTGGTTTGGTCTAGTTAAATAAATTATGGGACTGACAAATTATAATATGCTATGGACATTTTTAATGCATTATGAGTCAAGGCATGGCTATAGAAAGCTATCCAAGATATTTTTCTTGATGTGGTACTAGAGATCTAATTCAGAGCTTCATGTTCTACTACTGAGACACAATCCCAATTCTTGATTTATGTTTAATTGACATGTACTTACTATATATATTTATGGAACACAATGTATATGGTTTGAAATATATGTATATATGCATGCAAATACACATATACATACACACATACATATACATATACACATACATATATATATATACACATACATACACATACATGCACATACATATATATCAATGACTAAGTCAGGCTAGTACATATATCTAGCAACTTATCTATTTGTTTTTTAGACAGGACCTTACTATATGTTCCTCACTGGCCTGGAACTCTCTATTTAGACCAGTCCAGCTTCAAACTCACAGAGATCTGCTTGCCTCTGCCTCTCAAATGTTAGAAGTTTTGTTTTTTGGATTTTTAAAAATATGTCTGACTAGTCATTTGCCTGCATAATTTGTCTGTGCATCACATGCATGTCTGGTGTCTGTAGAAGTCAGAGGAGAGTGCTCAATCCTCAAGAACTGAAGTTATAGTTGTAGGCCACTGTGAATACTAGAAACTGAACCTAGGTCCAGGGCAAGAGCAGCAAGTTTTTGTAACCATTCAGTATTCTCTCCAGCTCCCTGAGTGCTAGGATAAAAGGCCTATACCACTAAGTTCACTTTATTAATTTTTTGTAGTAATTCAGGTTATGTAAAAAAAGCAACACAACATAGGAGAGTGCTCACAGTATATGTCAAAAAACCACACAACTATATATTTCTCTAGTCACCCTCCCTTGACAGGCATATAATAAATGTCCATATATAATGGTGTGAACCAATGTCTAGAATACCCCTAAAACTCTA
Source organism: Apodemus sylvaticus (assembly GCF_947179515.1). Classification (NCBI taxonomy): domain Eukaryota; kingdom Metazoa; phylum Chordata; class Mammalia; order Rodentia; family Muridae; genus Apodemus; species Apodemus sylvaticus. Next base: position 127,032,498 of record NC_067495.1, read on the forward strand.
GCTAGAACTGTTTGAAATATAATGCAGTGGTAGCAGGAGTAAAGAGGTACCTGGTGGGGCCATGCCAAGGTGTCCCCCTGAAATAATCACGCCACGAGACAGACCTGATTTTAGAGACTTTTATTGTGGGGAAGGAAAGGGAGCAGAGAGCCAAAGAAGAGGTAGAGGCAGACACCTACACCTACACCGGCAGAGAAAGCAGCAATGGAGGATAGAAAGAAAGAGAAGCCAGCCAGGAACGTGTGGAAGGAGAGAGAAAGAAAGGGAGGGAGAGAGGAAGAGAGAGAAAAGAAAAGACAAGGGTAGAGAGAAAAAGAGAAGAGAGAGGGCTGGGGTAGTGAGTAGTCTTTATAAGCTGCTGTACCTGGCAGGCAGGGGTGGTAGATGATGATGTAAGCTGTTGCTAGGTCGTTGTTGGGCGGAGCCTAGCGGAATTGTCTGTAAGCCAACACTAACTCCAGTAAAAGGCCTGAAGTGAGAAGAAGGTTTTGGGTGGGATTTTTTCCTTTTCCAAAAGACCTAAATAGTTTGGTATTTTGTTTTGTTTGTTTGTTTTCCAATGTGAAAGTATCCTTTTATGTATTTTATAATTAAAAATGTACTTTAACAATAATGGGGCACAAAAAATTTGGTGGTTGCCAAGGATTAAGCATGGCTAGAATGAGTAGGTGGTGTGGTTGGTTGTTAAGGGATGGTGTGTGAAAGATTGTTTCCTGTGTTGGTTACACAATACTATACATGTAATAAAGTTGCAAAGAACCATACACACAAATACTCATCCGCAAACAAGTATATGGAAAATCCACAAATCCCAAATAAGGTCTGTAATCCACTTAACCACATTGTGCCAATGTAGCTTCCCTGGGTTTGATCCACTATAGCTCTGTAAGTTATAACCTGTAGACATGGCTTCATGTAAAGGACATAGAACCCATAGAACCTCTCTGCATTGTAATTTGCAACTTCTTCCATGTCTATAGCTATTTGATCATATACAGTTTGTAAAAGGAGAGCAAATGGATCTTTTTTTGAAATTTTGAAAGTGATCAGACGTTTCCAAATGTAAGGTGGTGCCACATAAGTGCATACTTTTGTTCAACCTCATTGAACTTGTACATCTAGAACTGTGAATTTTAAAATCTATAAGTTATGCCTTAATAAACTCTACTGATCTGGAATCAGAGTCAGGCAGCCTAAAGACTGACTTTTGGATCTATTGTTCTCTAGTTGTGTGTGACCTTAAGCACGCTACCTCTGTGTGCCTCAGGGGCTTATCTAGAAAAATGGACTATAATCAACCTCTCTGAAAGAGGATCTGAGGATTGCATGAAGTATATATGCAAATTAGGAGGGAGGGTAGGCGGAATAATGCTTCTCTGAAGATGCACACATCCTAATCCTCAGAACCTGTGAAAATGATGCTTGTAATGAGGTGGCATTCTGGCTGTCTTTAGAACACAGAGATTTGGGAGCCTGAATTGGCCATATGGGCTCAACATAATCTCAGGGGTCTTTATAAATGAAGTAGGAGGCAAGAGAATAAGATTCAAAATGACATCATAGGTGAAAAACTGTGTTGGCCATTGCCAGCTCTAACCATGGAAAGGCACCGAGAGCCAAAGCACGCCCTAGCATCCAGAAACAGGAAAGGAAAAGGAGCCAGGTCCTCCCCTGGAGCCTTCAGATAGGATGCAGCCCTGCGACATTGGAACCCTGGGTTTAGTTTAGTGAGTGAGATCCATTTTGAATCCTGTCCTTTAGAACAGTAAGAAAGGCTGGGCAGTGGTGGTGCACGCCTTTAATCCTAGCACTTGGGAGGCAAAGGCAGGCGGATTTCTGAGTTTGAGGCCGGCCTGGTGTACAGAGTGAGTTCCAGGACAGCCAGGGCTACAACAGAGAAACCCTGTCTCGAAAAAAACAAATCCAAGAAAGAAAAAAAAAGGCCTGTAAGAAAACACATCCGTGCTATCTGGGACTGGAGCTGTAGCTCCTCACTAACAGATTGCTTACCTGATAAGTCTAAAGCCACAGGTTAAAGTCCCAGCCCTGCAAAAAAGGAAAATACAGAAATGCAACTTTCAGATGTGTAAATACTGGACTATCCCATTCATGCAATTCTATAGTTAAAAAAAAAGTTCAACCTATATAGTAACTCAAAGTAAATACTTGTCTGCGGTCAGATATGGAAGATTGGTATAGAGCATGGGGAATTTGGGGGCAATGGAAATGTTCTACATCTTGATGATGGTGGAGGCTACTTGGGCATGTATATTGTCAAACTCATCAAAATGTACAGTCAAAGAAGATGCATACAAGAATGTAAACTATAACTATACATTGATTATAAACTGATAGAATTAACTATTTGTGTTATTTTAAACCCAGAACGTGGTGATTTGTTATAGCAACAATGAAAAACTAACCCAGGACAAAGCAAGCCCTTCCTGACTGGTTTCCTTGCTTACCTCCCTCACTCCAGGGCTTAGCACACAAGAAACATTTCAGGGTGGGTGGGTGGAGCACCTTCATGGAAGCTGGGGGGTAGGGGGGAAGGGGGGAGAGGGGATTTTTGGAGGGGAAACCTGGAAGGAGAATAACGTTTGAAATGTAAATAAATAAAAGAACCAATCAAAATTTAAAAAAAAGAAATGGGAGCTGTAGGGAGCTCAGGACATGACTAATAACTCAAAGAACCAGGACTAGCATGTATCTTCTTTAAAATATATCATTCCTAGGAGCTTCCAGAAGGGCAGGAACAATATCTTGCTTACCTCCTTTAGGCTAGTAACTAGCACACAGGAAACACTCAAGACATGGGAGTTATGGTCATCGTTTTATCTCTGAGTTTTCATTCTGGTCCCTCTTCACATACCCTCTTCACAGCCCGTAGTTGCAGCATCCTCTTTGGAAAGTGATGCCCTCACATTGGTTTACTCTTCTAAGGGTGAAAAAAAAAAAGAGGCACAATGTAGAAGCTGACAGTGGGGTTCCGACTGATTGAGACCTATGCCTTTAGCATCAGCTGTATCATGCCCTCAACTCCAGCAAAGCTGGAGGTTATGAAAACCTACGCACTCATTCGCTGCACTGTCTTTCCACCAAACATCCATCAAGGATTCTGTCATCACATTTCTGTATGTTGGCTTTCTGCAATGCTTGTGGGTCTTTAATCTCATCCCTGTGGGGTTCCGTCATTGTGTTAGGCCATTGTTTTAGCCTGCCCAAATCTTCCAGAGTCCCTATTCAGGCACCCAGAAGGTTAAACAGCATCTCCCTCCAACCCCATGTCATCTACATGTTAGAGCTATATGCCCAGACACCTGCCTCCAAATCCTCGATAACAATATGGACCAGGTTAGAACTGAGAAAATGCTGCTGAAGACCCCCTGAGGCTCGGCGTCCTTTGTGGGGTGATGAACCAATCCTAATTGTGCCTATGCTAAATCCTGGATGCCACATACTTGAGTGTGAAATTGGGAATAATCATCTACTAGTTTCCTAGGGCTGCCACAACAAAGCACCACTGTTTAAGTGGCTTCAAACATACAAATAAGTCAGGCATGGCGACGCACGCCTGCAATCCCACCATTGGGAGGTTGGAAACAGAAGGATGGAGAGTTTAAGGCCACCCTGGCAGGCTTCAGAACAAGATTATAAATAACTAAATAGACCAACCAACAAACAAATAAATAATACATATATTTAAACCCTAAGGAGAGAAAATACAGCTCAGTGACACGGCAGGGCCGTAAAAGGCCCTGGGTTTGAATCCAGGAAAAAGAGAAGGATGAAGTCAGAGCAGAAGGGAAGAGGAGAAAATAGAAATTCTCTCAGTTCTGGAGGCTAAAAGGCTAAAATCAAGGTATCAGTAAGACCATGTTCCCTGAAAAAACTAAAGTGGGTATCTTTTCTTACCCCTTCCAGATAGCAAACCTCTAACCTTGGTTACAGTGCTCTCTCTGTGACTGTCTCTGTCTCTCTGTCTCTGTCTCTGTCTCTGTCTCTGTCTCTCTCTCTCTCTCTCTCTCTCTGTCTCTCTCTCTCTCTCTCTGACCTTGGACACATGCTAAGTAAGCACTCTACTACTGGCCCACACCCTCACCTCCCCACCCCCAACGCACAAGCCCCTCTTAAGAGAATGGTGGTCATTGGATGAGGGCCCATTCTTAATGTGACATCAGCCAAAAGGCCACATCCTAGATTCTGGGTGGCATGAATTCAAAGGAACCCTATTCAGCACACTACAAACAGTGCTACGGTCTCCTGGGATCCTGTGGGGGGCCAGGAAGATGGCAAGGTGAGGCAGAGCAGCCCAACTGCAGTGCGGTGCGCACACAGAGCCCCCGCAGAGCTCCAACACAGAGCACCTGCCGAGCTCCTACAAATGCAGATTCGGATCCAGCCAGCTGGGGTGGCTCTGCATTTCTCACCAGCTCCCAGGTGATGGCCCTGCTGCTCCTCCTGCTTTGAATAACAAGGAGGTTCGGCGAGAAAAGAGCTTTGAAAGCAGATGTCCAACAGGGTTATTACATTTCTTTTGTAACAAGTTTTTCTCAGGCTCTTGTTTCCCACACCTGGATCTTATGTGAACAGTAGAAGAAATAAAGTGTTTTTGTTTGGGGGTTCCTTCCTTTCCCTTTCCCCTTCCCCTTTCCCCTCAAAAAAAAAAAAAAAAAAAAAAAAAAAAAAAAGCAGACTTGCGCACAGACACTCGAGTTCAAGTCGTTTCCTGGCTGGTGTATCATGTGAAGCACACATATAAAAGCATGAGGAATGAATGAATGTGAAGAAGGAGAAAAATCAGTGAAGAGATTGTTTGGGCAGGACTGGGGATGTAGCTCAGTTGCTGGGTTGCTTACCCTGGATCTAATGGATGTAGGATGGTGCTGGATTTAATCTCCTGCACAGTATGACCAATCGCATGTGGTGGTGGTACAAGCATATAATCCTAGCAGCCCCTGAAAGTGGAGGCAGGAGGATCAGAAATCCGAGGTCATCCTGGGCTATATAGCAAGTTCAAGCCTGCCTGAACAACATGTAAACCTATCTTTTAAAAAAAAAGTGTGTAAATGCTCAGGTTGCTGCACGGGCATGCAGGATCCTGCCTGGGAGCCCACCAAGAAACTGAGCACACTCCTAAGACTCATCCTGCTAGAAGACTATTTATTTGTTCACTGGTTCCTATCCTGGATCAATTAAAGGTTACCCTCAGGGGCTCTTGTGTCCACCTCACCGCAGAGAAGCTGCAGGTACTAGAGGTGGGAAGGCAGAGGAACGTAGTCACGAGCTGGAAGTGGCCTTCTGCAGTGACAGGCACCCTGAGCTAGACTAGGATGAGGACAGGAAGGAGGAAGAGCAGCAGCATCTACGGCAGAAGGCTTCCAGGACTGGAGAATTGCGGTGTCTTGTGTCTTCTGAGTGCAAAGGCTATCCAAAAAAAAGTTCATGCTTGTAGTTCTCCCTCGTGACCATCATCATCCAGCACATATTGATGTCATGGAGACATCTGTCCATTGCCTTCCTTGCCATTCAAGTCTTGGGCCTGGCCTTTCCCATCTGGAAAAAATAGGTAACACTGAGTGTCTCATTGTAAGGAGAATCACTTGTAGGGTAATGTAATTTGTGCTTCTAGATCACTGTAGGAAGCAGCTACTTCAGTGCCTCACAGCGCCTACCTACATCTACCTCAATCTATCTTCACTCTTTGACATGGAGAGTGGCTTTTTATTGATATAACAATCCTTTAAGATAAGGGTTTGAAGACTCTTTCCATTTTATAGCCGGGGAACCGGTGGGCCAGAAATGCCAGCTCACTTATCCAAGGTCATACAGGAAGTGTCAGAAGAGATAACACAATTCTCAAGAACTGCAATAGAGGACCCTTTACAGTTGGCAAATCAAAGGGACCCTGATGTCGCTGTAATTGTCACGACTGGTTTTCTTTCACTCCTCAACCTTGTGCATTCCTTGAGTTACTTCTCCTCCCCAGCTTCTCTCAAACTCCAGGAAAGCTTAGCCCTAAGGGTAATCATCTTGAATTGCCCCCCACCCCAGGTGATGACCTCCTGGAACTCCCCCTTAATCGTATGCCCCAGAACCCTATCTGAGATAAGGATGAAGGGAGACAGTTTGTCCAAGACTGTTTTACCACCCATACTTCTGGCCCCTTGACCCAATTCTTACCCCTCTACAGACCTGGACCTCTGGCCAGAACTCCAGAGAAAGACTGGCAGTCCCCTTGTTTCTTCCTATGGCCACACTTCCATCATTCCCTTTTCTGTTTTACCACTACTTGTGTCATTGCTTGTTGGATTGCTGTGGAGGTTATAGTTCTGCCCAGACTGTTGGGACTGCTGGAACAAGGCCCTCTAGCCCGGTAATTCGGTAAGTGACTTGGCAGCTTTCATGGAAGAAGCATCGGTGTATGTTCCAATGAGATATAAATATAACTCTATATTACACCTCTGATAGATGAGAGCAATGAAAAAATCAATCTTGTTCACATTCTTATCCCATTAAAAGGCAGTAGGGCCGGCCGGGTGGTGATGGCACACGCCAGTAATCCCAGCACTTGGGAGGCAGAGGCAGAGGCAGGTGGATTTCTGAGTTCAAGGCCAGCCTGGTCTACAGAGTGAGTTCCAGTACAGCAAGGCTACACAGAGAAACCCTGTCTCAAAAACAAACAAACAAACAAACAAACAAGAAAAAAAAACACAGTAGGGCCATCGGTCACTGTTTCTTCCCTTTACAAAACAATTTGCTGCGAGTAGGAACCAGGTATTTCCCCCAAGTTAGTATGGATTTTACTCATTGTTGGTATTTGCTAGGCTGGACAGGTACATTGACATGAATGGATTTTTTTTTATTGGATAATTGGTTTGTGAATAAATATCAGCTCTATAAAGCAAGAGATGTACTGACAAATAAAATTGAGTAATTAAGTGATTTGATATCATTAGTTTAAAAATGTCACCATACATGAGATTTCTTCAAGGAGTGATTTTTCCCAAGCTCATCAAATATAAGATTCTTATACACATTTTGGGAAAAACAAGTTATTCTGAAAATAAGAGAGAGCAACTCTTGTGCTGTAGTAGAGCGGTGTTCCTGCTCCTTTCCCAATCAGAAAGCTCCCTGGGAGAAGGGGTGGTGTCCATTCTTTGCCACATTTGGTGTTAGTGCACACAGAGGGCTGGCCCTTCCGAGTTCAAGGCAGCTAGCTAGCCCTTAATAATTAATCCATAGAGCAGCTAGGTGAGGATTTTTGATTCTTGGCTCTGCTTTTCTTTTACGTTGATTGTTTGCTGTAGAGAATGCAGAATTCCAAATGGCTGCCTCAAAGAAGCTGACAGTACACTGAGACTGGCAGAGCTCAGTAAAACAACCTGTGACCTGGAGAACAAGCTTGAATGCTTGTGTCCATCTCCAAACCCTGTGTATTGAAGTCGCTTTAGGGAGAGAAAGAAGGGAGGGATGACAAATAGGAAAGTAGGTACCGTGGTGGAAAGAGCACTGGGCTGGGAACCAAGAGAAGTGGCTTCTAGATGAGTCTCTTTCCCACCCTCTGTGGCACCTTAGGGGTTCAGTTCTGTCTCTCTCTCTCAGACCTTAGACTCAACTAGTTGGCAGCTGATCAGGGTGCACAGGGGACCTGCACTTTATAGATGCACGTGATACCTAGAGTCTAAGGAGTTTGTCCACCCAGCTTCTCCTGGGCACCAGCTACTTACTGGGCACCATGCCAGGCACTGGGAGGCAGAAGTCCAACATCAACGCTGAAGTCGCTGCCATTCCCCAACCCACCTGACTCTTCTGGCTTCTCCATCTTTGCTTGTAGTGTGACACTTAGCTCACTGTGTCACACACACACACACACACACACACACACACACACATACACACACACACCCATTCTCTTGGCCATATGGAAACTACAGACTCTTCAAACTCCTGCAAAGGAATCATCTCTTTTAGGAAGATTTGAGACCTTGTCTGCTCCAGCTTCTACAACAGACCAGCACAGACTGGGAAGCTTCATCATACAGTTCAAAGTTCCAGAGGCTAGAAGTCTGTCTGTAACCTGGGCACTGTTTATGCTATAGTTCTTGGTAACAGTCTTTTCTGTGGTTTGCCTATGGCCATCTTGTATTTTCCCAGGGCAAAGAGGGAGAAGGAGGGGGAAAGACGGGAAGGAGAGAGAAAGAGAGAGAGAAAACCCTGATCATAGGGCCACTACTTGCTATAATGAGGGCCCTACCCTGATAACTCTATTATCCCAGAGGTTCAACCTCCCATAATCCTGTACTATGATTTGAACCTATGAATCTTGGAAGAGTGTGAACATTATATACATACATATACATATATATGAAATATATATTTCATATATGAAAGTGTATATTCACATATATATGAAAGTAGAAATCACTTCTTTTTTAAAAATTATTTATTATATCTAAGTACACTGTAGCTGTCTTCGGACACACCAGAGGAGGGAGTCAGGTCTCTTTACGGATGGTTGTGAGCCACCATGTGGTTGCTGGGATTTGAACTCAGGACCTTCAGGAGAGCAGTCATTGCTCTTATCTGCTGAGCCATCTCTCCAGCCCTAGAAATCACTTCTTATTGTCTCTAGGAATGAAGGAGAATAGTGGGAGGGGGAGGAATATGGTCAAAGCACATGATACACTTGTCTGAAAGTGACTCTATGAAATCTATCATTATATATGACAAAGTAAGCCAATAAATTATATAGAAACCTCCCTCCTGGAAAATATTGTAACACTAAGGCCTGAGCCAGAGTATGATGCAAGGGTAGAGAGGGGGCCAGGACAGTTTCCTTCTGTACACCATTATTTCTTCATCTGTCTCTGTCTAGTTTCCGCTGTTACAACTGATTGCTACAACCTGGGTAACTTATAAAGCATAGAGGTTTATTTAATTCATTGTTCTACAATTGGAAAGTTGCAGAATACTGGGCTTACATTGGTACAGGTAGCCCACCAGAGAAGATCCCTCATACAAGGTCTATAGGCAAATGAAAGTCTTTATTCTAGCTGACTGGGACCATACCCAGGTATTTGGGGGACCTAGATGGCAAGCAGTGAGCTGAAGTGGGTTGTACAGGAGCAAACATTCTAACAGAGGCTAAGTTAACTAGAACATCTTGACCTCAGGTTCCTAGAATAGAGTTAGGTAATTTTCCATGGTGTTCTGCATCAAGGAGATCAAGTTCTAGTTAAACCTGAAATGGATTTTGCAAGAATACAAGATGGAGGAACATTTGCATTGTTTTGCCCTGTCACAGTAGCTGCTCAGCATCTGGCAACAGCATCTGGCAAGGGCTTTGTCCTGCATCATATTTTTATTTATTTATTTTTAAAGACTTTATTTTATATGAGTACACTGTAGCTGTCTTCAGACACACCAGAAGAGGGCATCAGATCTCATTACAGATGGTTGTGAGCCACCATGTGGTTGCTGGGAATTGAACTCAGAACCTCTGAAAGAGCAGTCAGTGCTCTTAACCGCTGAGCCATCTCTCTAACCCCTCATCCTACGTCATAACAGAGTAGGTCTTACATGGCAAGCTAGAGCAAGGGTTCTAGCTAGGGTCTCTCTCATGAGGTTGGGACTGCAGTCATGGCGCCTTGCCTTCATGGTATTATCTAATCCTAATTAGATCCCCAAATGCCCTTCTTCAAAGTTGAATTGTGACTCTTCTAAGATACATACTAAAAAAAAAAAGATACATACTTCTGAGGGACACATTCAAGCAACAGAACTATCTTTAGAAGGAAAGGAAGCCACTGTCCAAATCACTGCCTATGATGACATCAATACACTTAAGTGAGGGATGGATGGATGGATGGATGTCTAGGACAAATTTCTATGAGAGCATCTTGGCAAACGTCTTGCCTTTTTTAAAAAAGTATATTTCATGTTCATTGCTGTCCCAGAGTTAAGGCAGCAGAGTCAGTCTAATCATAACACTGGGGTTGACCTCAGTTTCTGTCTGTAGCTGCTCTAGCCCAAGTCACTGGACGCAAAGCAACCCCAGGCCCGTGGGCTCAGCTTCCTTAACACCACTTTCTGTCCAGTCCAAGTAACAAAGTGCAGACTTCGGCTCCAGGAACAGCTTCATTTAAAACTATTTAAGATGCCAGTAAATAGCAAGCTGATGAAATCCACAGATGAGCTAAAGCTGAACTATTCACAATCACCTAAGGCTGAGACAGAGTCTCTAGGGGGCCCAGGAGGCTAGAAGTATGGTTAAAAAAAAAAATAACCATGTGAAATTCAGCCTGGATGAAGGCCAGCAAACCTCATGTGTGTGCTGCCAAATCCTTCCCACAGTTAACAGGAGGCGGGAAGGCCATGGACAGCAGCAGGACTTAGGGAGACAGTAGGGCGGGATGTGGTAAGGGTTTGAGTGTAAATGACCAACCCGGTCATTTGAGGCTGAGACTGTAGAGATGGCGCATAGACTGGGGAACTGGCTCTTGCCTAAATGGACCCAGAGAAATTCCAGGGGGTGTCCAGCAAGAACCAAGACGTGTAAAGGGAAGCGAACTATCAAATATTCTGTAGAGAAAGGGTATTCAGGATGAGTCATGCTTGACAGTTTGACATGCAGGGATATAGGAAATCTATAGTGCCCATTTGTCCCCTGGGGACTTCCATAAGAGGCCCCAACCCCAGAAATAATATTAGTCAATAAAACTGGCTATGGGGAGTGAAGACATGGCTGATAGATGAAGAGAGTTTACTGCTTCCGCAGAGGACCTGAGTTTAGTTCCCAGCACCAAAAGTGGACAGCCCAGAAACTTTTACAACTCTAGCTCCAAGGGGCGTCAATGCTTCTAACCAATCTGGATACCTACACTCACATCCATGATCACACACAACACTAAAAATAATAAAAAAAATAATTAAAAACAATAATAGTTATCAAAAATCTCCAGAATCCTATCCTGTTCAAAGTCTTTCAAGCAGTTCAGCTCCTGTTTCCTCATCTGAAGGTGGTATGTTAGATCTTAGAGTATATCCTGAAGATATGCAACAAAAGGCATAGTTCTTACATAGTAATAGCAACTAAATTATTTGAGGGGGCAGTTAGGGAGTCCACTGTTGGAGCCCTCATCCTATATCTAGCTTTTCCCATTCCCTCAAAGCCCACCTTCCACCGAGACAGCATGTTTTCTCTTCCACTAGAAAAGACATGACCCACCAAATTCTGTTCTTAGCCAAATCTCAATTTCTAAAAAAAAAAAAAAGAAAGAAAGAAAGAAACCTGCCACATTATGGGTGGCTCAAGATAAGTTTGTTGCTGCATCCACCGTGCCTACATGAATGAGGACCTTTAGCTAGAATGAAAGTTCTTAATTCTGAGGTTTTCCTCAGCATCATGTAAAACAAGTCCTTTTGGATCAATTTGAATGCCCTAGCTAAATCTCTACTCCGGTTAAGTTAGGTGGTTACAGTCAGGTGAGGACCAATACTATGAATTCCATCGAGCTGTGAACTACTGTCTTTCAGTCTTGCTCTGGCTATCGTCTGAACCCTGGTGAGTCTGAACCCTAACCTGTAGCCAGAGCCTTCAACCTAATCTGTTTGCTTAGATGAGATATTAAGGGTACTGGCCAAATTTCCCTTTATAGCTTCAAGACATCTCATGGAAGCCTGGCTGATTCATTGGTTCCTATCCTTTCTGTTTTGAGCCCTCACTGAATTTGATGTTACATAGAATCACTACCTCCAGGGAAGGCAAGCCCTCAGAGTTTGTCCTCTGGACACTTGTTATCTCTATCCAGGGGTAAGCAGCTAGGATCCAAAGGCAATTCATGTAACTATAATATGTTCCCTCTGGTTATACTTGATCTCAGCCCAAAGGCAGAGAAGAGACTGTTTCATTGCAAGGGGCAGATGTCAAGGTATGCATGTGCCTATGGTGGTGGCCAGGCTGCAATCAGGTGTTTTATCTCTTAGGTCCAACAAGTCAGAGAGCAGTAAATCTTCTTCTTCCTTTGAATACATGGGTTGTGCCAACCTCCACCCAGCAAGAGGTTGGTCTACTGGTAAGAACCGCTGCCTCAGAACTTGGCTCCAATAGCAGAAGAAAGACTGGCCTCCATCTGGAAGTCCCTTGTGGTGAGCAGTTCCAGCCCCAAACCAGGAAGTATCCTGTCAGCTTTCTCGGGCCAGCCCCACTTTCTCACATTTAGTCCCTTGTGTCCAGAATGTTGGTTCAGAACATGTGTTCCCTATAAACAGAGAACGTAGAAAGGAAACATTCAGGCAGCTCTTGTCACCTCCATCATTCTTATGTCCTCCACGACGCCAAAGCCTTTTCCAACCAGCTGCAGACCAGGTATGTTCTTGTTCGCAGCTTTCTTTAAGTGGGTCCTTATGTGTCTATCTTCTTTGCAGAGTCAGTCTAGCTCTATATTTGTTGCCCAAGGAGCCATGTTTCTCCATCAAGCTAGAAGCTCTCATCAGCAGAGCCTGCTTGTGTGTGAACAGAGCTTTTGCATCAAATGGACACTTATTTGCTCATAGATCCAACAAATATTTATTGAGTACAGAGTATCTGCTAGACTCTGAACTAGGACATTGCAATGAAAAGAACTAAGTGACAAGGGATGTGGCTATGCACACCCATAATCCTGGTACTGAGCCAGGAGGATTGGTGCAAGTTCAAGGCAAGCCTGAATTATGTAGTGAGTCAAGACCAGATGGAGTTACATAGAAAGAATGTGCTTTAAAAAAGGAAGGAAGGAGGGAAGGAAGGAAGGAAGGAAAGAAGGAAGGAAGGAAGGAAGGAAGGAAGGAAGGAAGGAAGGAAGGAAGGAAGGGAGGGAGGAAGGAAGGAAGGAAGGAAGGAAGGCAAGCTGGCTCTATACACCATGATTCTGTCATTTTAGTGGAGGTCCAAGGGAAGCTCTAGGAGCTTCAACCATCAAGAATCAGGCACCCACTGCCTTCCACATCTTAGACTAGGATCTGTATTTGGACGGGGCCCTGAATTGTGTTGTGACCATCTTTCCAGAGGAAAATATTTCATCTAAGGATCTTGCCTGGAGGTAATTCCATTGTGCCTAGTCACCTACCAACTGCCTTCCTACCCCAGGTCCAACAGGCTGGCTGAGCCCTCACAGAGAGTCATTCATCATCCACACAGTTACAGGGAAACATACCAAGTTTCCTTGAAGAGAAAGGAGGGAGTTTCCAGGTCAGTCTCAGAGTAGAAGGGGTCAACTAGGAAGAGAAACTGCAGCGCCCTTCCTTAGGAGGCTGTTGTTACCATGTCTGTCACCTGTACTAATCAACTGACAAGTGTTAGAATCCAAGCCCCATCACCTCCCTTGCTGCCTGCATACTCTACCTCCTCCAAGGGGGAGATTCCAACAAGGAAGGTCTGTCTCTAGGAGCTAGGGTCAGGCTATGGAGCCTTAAGAGGCACAGCTGGAAACATTGTCTACACTGGCTTTGTCAAGCCTGGGAGAAATGTCTGACTTGAAGAAAAGTCAAAAGACCAAGGTAGCAAGGTCAGTCTCTCAGGGAATGGTAAGGATGTAGTTATGGTGGGAAGAACATGGAGATGCAGTGCTTGACTCTCACTTCAAGAGACCTTTCTGCTGGCAGCAGAGTTAACTGACAGCTGCAGCGGCTCCTCTTTTAATCTATGGTGGTGTTCACATGAGGCTGTGCTTCCTTTAGGCTGTTCCTGGCATACTCAGAAGTCTGGCAGGGACACTAGATCTAGCCCGTTCCTGTTCACCATAGGACTCCTCCAACAGACGGACTTTGTTCTGGAATCTCCCATTAATCTCACCAAGGGTTTCTCAGAATATCACTGGGTTTTTGAACATTTCCCACCAGAGTCTCTTCTCCTTTGACCGTTTCTTTTCTCGAGTTCTGTGCCATAACCTGAAAAAGGCTCTCTCTTAGGATTTGAATTGCAAGCATCCCCTAAAACCTCATGTGGGCGAGGCTTTAGTCCTCCTTTAGTCTTGGACCTCTGCTGCTTGCTCAACCAATGAGAGGTACCAAAATTGGAGAATGGTAAGATACAGGGATGTGTGCAATAATCACATGAGTAATTCATTGAGAAGCAGGAGAGAGTTTAAAGAATTATCAGGGAGAAGAAAGAATAAATACATAGGCCTGGGCTCTAGGTTGCCCTATCCCTGTTACATGGTATTGTCCTTTTTCTGTCTTTCCCTGACTGTCTTAGTTGCTCTAGGGGCCTCCCACTCTGTTCCTTAGGCCTGGCCACATGCTTGGCTTTCTGAGGAAGACCTGGCATGGTTCCCAAAGCCAGAGGTGGTATACAATTTCGTGGGCTGGTTGGAGTGTGGCCAGCCCTCAGGGCCAGCTGCAGGGCACAAGGCCAAGTTGACAATGCCAACCACTGGAGACAGAGTGGCAGCTTCTTCTCTAGTTTCCAAAATACCAGTGGAGGTTTTCTTCTACCTCGGTATTTGGAAACTCTGTCTATTCCTATTGTGCTTCTGTTTGGTCCTGTTTTCCCTTTTCTTTTTAATAATGGCTGTGGTTATGCCTGTAGATGAGACAAGACCAGGGGAAAAGGAAAGTCAGTAGAGCATGCCCTGGTTTTGCCTGCCAGCTTCTCCGCTAGCCTTGCCCACCTTCTCCCAGTCCTGGGCACTATGCCTCATGTGACTTGTTCTCCAAAGACAAGGATCAGCAAGGATCCTGCGCTACCCCATTTTCTCCCTCATCACAAAATGACTGTACTGTGGCCCATCTTCTCGGGGACATCCACTCCTCCTGGACTACATTCTGTCTCTGCAGTCTTTCTCTAGCCATCAAACCTCAGAACCTATTTATAGAGCACAAATCCCACATTAGTTTCATCAGCTCTCAGCTCTCCTCTGAGCCCCAGACCTACATACCCAAGAGCTTTATTCAGCTGGCTGGCTCATGGGTACATCAAATGCTACATGTCCACAAGGGACCTCACAATTTTCAGTCTACCTGAGTACCAAATAACATACCTCTCCAAGAAACGGCCAACATCCTCTACTCCATTCGTCCCTATCTTAGTGAATGGCCCCACCACTCTTAGCTGTTTAAGCTAGAAAGATGAGGGCCATCATGAACTCTCCCCTGTATTTCACACACTACACACACATTCAATGTCAACAAGTCTTACCACTCTCATCTCCTAGGTAGACCCCAAATGTTTCCATATCTCTCCAGTCCCACACTACAACTTTAATTAAAATTAGCATCAGCTCACACATAGACATTTAAATAACCACTGAATTTGTTTTTCTACTTCTTTTACTCTCTCTTGTCCCTCTAGGAAGTACCAGTTTCTTCTTAAAACCAAATGTCATTGTGTCTTTGGCCCTCTACTGTGACTTCATACAAGCACCCTGGAGGAAATTATGTTAGGACTTCCTCCTGTCATTAGAAAATTTTAGAAACACAAATGCATGTGTGTGCATGTGCAAGCTGACACACACACACACACACACACAGAGGAAACAACTGCTTTCAGATGTTATACAACAGATAGAAGAGGATTGTGATCCAGTGAGAGGAGGGGGATGGCTGAGGTATTGTGGCCTTTGGTTTCTGTCTGGGAAGGGGCCACTCAAGAACAGCATGCAGTCTTCTGGAGTTAATCAGAAATATGAGAGAGCGAGGTAGCCAGAATTTGTAAGGTAGTGTTCTGGAAAGGAAAGAGAAATACAGAAAAGGAGTTCTAGCTATGTGCACAGGGGTCCTTTTTTGATAAATGCAGCTGAACTACACACGTAACCCCATGAGACTAGGAGGAAGAAGCATGACCAAGAAGCTTCAAGCCCAAATTCCAAGAACACTCCTAGCCATCAAAAAAAACGTACTTCACCACTGTGAGAGGCTCAGGGTGATGTATGGTTATTATCATTGCCTTCTGGAAGCAAGGTTAAACTCCTTAAAGAAAGAGCAACACGCAAAGACTCAACAATGAATCATTTGTACTCTCCAGTATCCAACGATTCCTAAGTATAGCCAGGTAAAAATATCAGTCAATAGAGAGAGAACCAGAATGGTCAAGAGGAAAGAACAAACAAGTGAAGATTTTTGTAAGTATGCTCAAAAATTTAAAGGACAACATGCTACAGTGAAGAAAATCTTTTGAAATATGAAAATAGCCAAATAAAATAATGTATCAAGATCTTACTATGCAGCCCAGCCTAGCCTCAAACTCATAATTTTTTTCTACCCAATCTTCCTGAGTGCTGGGATTATTTATAGCTATGTGCCACCAACTCCTATTCAAAATGGAAATTTTAAAGATGAAATATATGATTTGAAGCAAAACTCCACTAGAAAGGCATAACCATGGATTAGATCCCACAGAAGGAAAAAAAATCAGTGACTAGAGAAAAAAGACTAGAAATTGAAGCTCAAAGACTGGAGAGATGGTCAACAATTAAAAGCACGAATTCCTCTCCCAGCTCTGTTCCTAGCACGTAGTTCAGGTGGCTCATAACCACCTGTAACTCAAGAAGATACCTTTTCTGCCTCTGTGGGCTCTCTCTCTCTCTCTCTCTCTCTCTCTCTCTCTCTCTCTCTCTCTCTCTCTCTCTCTCTCTTACGCACACACACATACACACAGCTTACACACAGAGAGCTATGTACACATATATAGATAAAAATAAGTCATTAAACAGATAATGAATTATAGAGATCAAGGGATCTGAGAGGCTGGTAAAAATGCCCTGAAATAGACTGTAGCAAGGATTGCACATTCTTATGAATATGCTGAGACTCATTAAATTATACATTTTCCAGCAGATGCTGACAAGGATGTGAAGAAAGAGGAACACTCCTCCATTGTTGGTGGGATTGCAAGCTGCTACAACCACTCTGGAAATCAGTTTGACAGTTCCTCAGAAAATTGGACATAGTACTACTGGGCAACCCAGCTATACCACTCCTGAGCATGTACCCAGAAGATGCCCCAGCATGCAATAAGGACACATGCTCCACTATGTTCATAGCAGCCATATTTATAATAGCCAGAAGCTGGAAAGAACCCAGATGTCCCTCGATGGAGGAATGGATACAGAAAATGTGGTATATTTACACAATGGAGTACTACTTGGCTATTAAAAAATGATGAATTCATGAAACTTTTTGGCAAATGGATCAACCTAGAAAAATATCATCCTGAGTGAGGTAATCCAATCACAAAAGGACACACAAGGTATGCACTCAGTGATAAGTGGATATTAGCCCCAAAGCTCCAAGTACCCAAAATATAATTTATAGACCACATGAAGCTCAAGGAGAAGGAAGACCAAAGTGGGGGTGCTTCGGTCCTTCTTAGAAGGGAGAACAAAATACTCACGGGAGCAAATATGGAAACAAAATGAAGAGCAGAGACTGAAGAAAAGGCCAACCAGAGACTGTCCCACCTGGGGATTCATCCCACATACAGTCAGCAAACTCTGACTCTATTGTGGATGCTAAGGAAGGCTTGCTGAAAGGAGCCTGATATAGGTCTCTCCTGAGAGGCCCTGCCAGAGCCTTACAAATACAGAGTTGGATGCTTGCAGCCAACCATTGCACCTGAGCATGGGTCCCCAATGAGGAGTTAGAGAAAGGACTGAAGGAGCTGAAGGGGTTTGCAACCTTATAAGAAGAACAACAATATCAACCATCCAAACTCCCCAGAGCTCCCAGGGACTAAGCCACCAACCAAGAGGTACACATGGCTCCAAGTGCACTTGTAGCAGAGGATGGCCTTGTCAGGCATCAATGGGAGGAGAGGTCCTTAGTCCTATGAAGGCTCAATAGATGCCCCAGTGTAGGGGAATCAAGGGTGGGGAGGCTGGAGTGGTTGGGTGGGTGGAGGAACACCCTCATAGAAACAGGGGGAGGGAGGATGGGATAGGGGGATTCCTGGAGATGGAGAAACTGGGTAAGGGGATAACACTTGAAATGTAAATAAATTAAAATAAATAAAGAAAGAAAATTATACACTTTCTTTTTTTATATTGAATGAAAATCTATTTTCAATAAAAAAAATCTTTGTGGATCTCTTGATATATATCTCTGGTTATTCCTTTGCAAACAGTTAGCATTCTACAGGCTTAGAAAGGAATTTGTGAATTCTACCCTTTCAATGGGTGAACTGGTGGCATGTGAATTATATCTCAAAAAATTATATTGTTCTGAAAATGTTAGCAGAGATCGGTGCCCTGTATATCCATGCCATAGCCTTACAGCTGTGTAACTAGAGCTGTAGGAGCCATAGTCAAAAATTCCAATATGTAGTCACTGACGTTTCATTTGTTTAGTTTTTTTTTGGTTTTTTGAGACAGGGTTTCTCTGTGTAGCCCTGGTTGTCCTGGAACTCACTCTGTAGACCAGGCTGGCCTCGAACTCAG
Source organism: Apodemus sylvaticus (assembly GCF_947179515.1). Taxonomy (NCBI): domain Eukaryota; kingdom Metazoa; phylum Chordata; class Mammalia; order Rodentia; family Muridae; genus Apodemus; species Apodemus sylvaticus. The sequence continues at coordinate 127,050,911 of NC_067495.1, forward strand.
AAATCTGTCTGCCTCTGCCTCCCAACTGCTGGGATTACAGGTGTGCGCCACCACCGCCCAGTGTCACTGACATTCCAGAAAAGTTGAACACTATGAACTATGATCTAAGAGGCTCAGAAAATCTCAAGAAGGATACAAGTAAAGAAACTAAAACTAAGGCATCACATATGCAAATTCGACAAGATCACCTATGGATAAAATATGACCAAAATGGCCCTAGAAAAGAAGACATTATATATAGGACAACCAAGCTCAGGATCCCCAAAATCTTCTCAAGCAATATGTAGCAAGCCAGAAGGCAATCATACTAAGTGAGGTAACCCAGACTCAAAAGGTGAATCATGGTATGCACTCACTAATAAGTGGATATTAACCTAGAAAACTGGAATACCCAAAACATAATCCACACATCAAATGAGATACAAGAAGAAAGCAGGAGTGGTCCCTGGTTCTGGAAAGACTCAGTGAAACAGTATTTGGCAAAACCAGAACGGGGAACTGGGAAGGGGTGGGAGGGAGGACAGGGGAAGAGAAGGGGGCTTACGGGACTTTCGGGGAGTGGGGGGCGGGCTAGAAAAGGGGAAATCATTTGAAATGTAAATAAATTATATCGAATAAAAAAAAATGAGCCAGCATTTTTAAAGTACTGAAATATCTATGCTACTGGAGATACCAAATGGAAATTCTTCAGGCTGAAGAATAATGATGTCAGAGACATATAGGTTTACAATAAGCAGTAAGTGTTAGAAATGATAAATACATGGGCAAATATATTTTCTATGAAATATTTGATTTACTGAAATTTCACACCTTATTCCATAAATATGCACAGCTACAATGTGTAAAGCAAAAAATTATTTTTGTTAGCCAGATATGGTCACACACATCTGCAGTCACAGCACTTGAAAGTCAAGAGAAAGGTGATCAAAGAGTTCAAGGCCATTCTTGATTATATTAAAAGTTCAAGGCTAGCCTGGGTTACATGGGAGCCTGTTTCAAAAAAAGAAAAAAAATCAAAGTATAAACCAGATGTTGTACACACCTTCATTCCCAGCACTCAAGGAGCAGAAACTAGCAGATTTCTAAGTTCGAGGCCACTCTGGTCTGTAAAGTGAGTTCCAGAAAAGCTAGGGCTACACAGAGAAACCCTGTCTGAAAAAAAAAATAGGGGGAATGGGGCTGGAGAGATGGCTCAGTGGTTAAGAGCATTGGCTGTGCTTTCAGAGGTCCCATGTTCAATTCCCAGTACCCACATGGGAACTCACAGCTATATGTAACTCCAGTCCCAGGGGATCTGACCCCCTCACACAGACCTATATGCAGGCAAAACATGAATGAACATAAAATAAAAATAAATTATTAAAAAAATAGCCGCTCCCTATTAATCCCCTATATAAGGCTGGTAAGATAGGTAGCTCCTCAGATAAAGGTGCTTGCTACAGAAACCTGATGACTTGGATGTGTATGGACCGAATGACAAGCTTCAAAAGACATGAAGCCAGCTCTGACAGAGGAGAAACAAGCAATGACAAAGTTGCAATTAGAGTTGGAAAGTCTGACATTCGTCTCGCAATAACTGCTAAAGCAAGCGAACAGAGAATTGGTAAGAATGTAGAAGAGCTGAGTATCATCAATCAGTGTGACCTACAACACTACAGCCGACATCTGCAAAATACACATTCTTCCCAAGCACACATGGAACTTTCTCTAAGATAGACCATATGCTGGGTCAAGAAACAAATCTTAGTAACTCTAATAGGACTGAAATCGTGCGTGGTATGCCCTCTGACTTTAACGGAATTAATTATCCAAGAAAAATGAAAACACATGTCCACAAGCAGCCTTCTATGAAAATACCAATAGTAACTTCACAAAGGACCCAACCTGGTAACAGCCCGGGTGTTCAGCAAGTGTTTATATGTCTAGATGATTATATAAACAAAGTGTGGTATAATGGTTCAGTGGTATGCCAATACAATGCTATATCAGCATGCATTATGATTTAGATCAAGATGCAGCATACATTATGGCTTATACATATAAAACATAATAAGCCATCACAAGAAACAAGTTACATAGAAAATCTCAAAAAATATTACACTAACTGAAAGGAACCAAATACAAAAGTTATATGTGGTATTTGTCCCATTTATTCAAGAAACTAGAGTAGGTAGCACTAACCTATAGAGAAAGAAAGCAGAATGGTGGTGGTCAGGAATGGGAACCAGAGATAAGATTAACCGCAAAGCTCTTCGTGCAAACTCTTTGCTATGATGATAACAGTATGACTGTTGTGGTTTTCCACACTAGGGCAGTTCTACAGTACCCAGGGCCATAGGAAATGCATTTGTGTAGTGCTCTGTCTAAACACACAGTTTATAGCACCCAAGTGTGTCAGTACCATTCTGGTTAGTCACCCAATTTTGTGTAATTCTGTCAAAGACATATTGTTTTAGCTGGAGAAGCAACCTGTTGCTACATCAACATCCTGAAATCAAATATCTAACCAAAAGTTCCATAAATGATTTCATGGGCAAGAATCCTTATGTTCCTTGGTATATTGACTGAGAGAAAGAAAAGCATACACAGGTTACAGACATCTGAAAGGAAGCAACCTCAATGGAGAAAATGCCTCTATAATATCCAATTGTAGGACATTTTCTTAATTAGTGATTGATGGAGGAGGACCCAGCGAACTGTAGGTGATATCATCCTTGGAATGGCGGTCCTGGGTTCTATATGAGTGCAGACTGAGCAAGCCAGGGGAAGCAAGCCAGTAAGCAGCATCCCTCCATGGCCTCTGCATCAGCTCCTGCCTCCATGTTCCTGCTCTGTTTGAGCGCTGTCCTTACTTCCTTTGATAATGGACTACAATGTGGAATTATAAGCCAAATAAAGCCTTTCCTCCCCGAGTTGCTTTTGGTTGTGGTGTTTCATCACAGTTATAAAAACACTAACTAAAATACAAATCTTGGTGAATGGTAGCAGCAAGAGCACCAATGGGGGCAAGTGGCTGTACTCCCAAACACAATGTCAAGGAGATGTGGATGTGCAAAGGTCAAGCTTTAGCCAAACCTTCTCAAAAGAACCATCAAGAGTTCCAGGAATTCTAGGCAGTGGCGGTGCATGACTTTAATAATTCCAGCACTTGGGAGGCAGAGGCAGGTGGATCTGAGACCAGCCTGGTCTATAGAGAAAGTCATGGGACATCCAAGGATACACAGAGAAACCCCGTCTCAAAAACAAACAAACAAAAACAAAAAACAAACAAAAATGAGTTCCAGTAACACCTACATTAATTCCTTTGGAGGCCATGTTTCCAACTGGTATAAGCATCTCCTATTCTGCACTACTGTAGCCACACTGGGAACCCAGCTCCCAACTCATGAACATTTAGGGGTACATGCTTAAGTCATATTCAAACCATAGCACATGGATGCACACATTTACCATAGTTTATTGAGGGTTGAGATGATAGCTCAGGGGAGCACACTTGCCTAGCATGTAAGAGGCCTTGGAGGCCTCAGTTTAATACTCAGCATTAAAAAAAAAGAATGATAAAGAACTCTACACAAGTAAGCTGGATATATGGCAGCTCACACTTGTAATTCCAGCACTAAGGCTGAGGCAGGAGGATTGCTGCAAATTTGAGGCTAACCTGAGCCTTATTGTGAGCTCCAAGCCAACCTGGGTTCTACCTGGGCGAGTTCATTTCTAAAAATAAAATAAATAAATAAAATAAAACATCAGTGTCCTTTACATTTCCTATTTCAAATGGTTATATTTTATTGAATAATTATACCTCAATAAGGCAGCAAACAATTGCTATCAATAAAAACCTCTATCTCAGATTTCTAGAACCCACTTCAAAAAAAGTCATGTTGTCTTTTGTCTGACATTCTAAAATATTATAATTTGCTGGTTTGGGGTTTGTTTATATGTTTGTTTGCTTGTTTAGTTGTTTTGGTTTTCCAAGACAAGGTTTCTCTGTCTTGTTCCCTCGCTGTCCTGAAACTTCCTCTGTAGACCAGGCTGGCTTCAAATTATAGAGTCCTCTAGGGCAGATCTTAGGCTCTTAATACAAACTGCTAAATGGTGCATAATGAATCAGTAAGTGAAACTATTCTCCCTCTGAGACATTTTAATGGGAGCCCTTGGTTCAGCATGGTTTTTACCACAAATAGTAACCCATAAGAAAACATCTGAAGAGTGAGCCATCTCACAGAGGAAGAGTTCTTGGTCCATTTTAACTCCATAGATTAGGCTGCTGATATATTTTAGCCTTTGTTACATGGCCAGAGCTGGAAGTCAGTTTGTTACTGGCATTAGGTGTCATGCACACTACCAGCACTATCACCATCACTATCCTTTACTGGACAGTTGGTGGCTGGAGGAAACAGTATGTCATCTCATTTACTCTTCACAATAACCCTGGGAAGAAAGTGCTTTGGGACTGAATCATAGGAAACTCGCAATATTCAGTCTGTCTCGTTTTATTTTCCTGAGATGGGGTCTAGCACTTTGCCTGAGCTGGCCTGGAACTCATCATGATATATGTCAGGCTGGCCTTAAACTTGCAGCAATTGTCTACCCTCGGCCTCTCAGCTACTGAATAAGAGGCATCTGCTACCATACTAGACTCGATCTGTTTTGACCTACAAAGCATCATTCTCCTAAGGTTCAGCCTAGTAGTACCTCCTTTTAGGGCCGGGGAGATTGAAGTTTGAGATGAGTCCATTGCCCACGTTTGAATGCTTACACATCTGATCCCAGAACTCTTTTGTTATTTCTTCCACATAAGGCTCCCATTAGCTGAGACATCCCTGCTAAAAGCCAGTCCACAGAAGCTAAGAGGTGGGCCAGTTGGACCTCACTAGGGTTTCAAATGCTCTTTTGCTCATGGATCTGGCATGGCCTGCAAGTATTGTTAGTCATTTCGTGGTCATATTTCTAATTCTTTTCAGTCTCTTATTTCTCCAGGATCCACTCTCCTCACACACACACACACACACACACACACACACACACACACACACACATGGGGTGGGGGCAGAGAAAGTGAGCGATGCAGGGGGAGGGGCAGGCTCACACACTACACTACAGCGCAATTGCTTTGATTTTGTTCATGTAGGCTCAGCGGCTGAGCGGCTGCTGGACGCTCCTCCCCTAGCCTTGGTGGTGTGCACAGCTGCCATCCACAAGACGCACCGTACTCTGCCCTCATGGTGGACATGGCTAGGTCACCTTCTTTTGACCTAGCTGGCAGATGCCCACATGTAAAGTCAGTGAGGGTTTCTGACATCGGAAAGGGCAGAAACAGCAGCAAGGAAGTCTGGCCATCAGGATGCTGGATCCTTAAGAGAACCAGCAGCTACTGGGGCAAATCCCAATCCTATAATCTCTACCCTGCTTACGAGGTCCCATGAACTGCCTGCTGGAGGCAAATAGACCTGGCAATGTTAGAGGCTGGGAAGAAAGACACAGCTCATGGTATAGTGGCCCTCAAAAGACACCCACTGTGATGCTAAATCAGGGTGTAAAGGCAATGAGAGGATTGCCGGGATGAGGATGTGTGCTGTAGAAGGTGGGAAAACCTGATTGGCCTGAGGAAGGTTAAAGTCCAGAGAGAGGCCCCATGAGTTTTTACCTTAAGGTGGGTTCCGGTGGAAGGGTCGGGATGGTTGGGCTGTTAGTCTATGGCAACAAAGCCCTGGGACACAGATGCGAACAGGAAAAGGAACCGGAAGGGCTTCCTACAAGAACCCAGGAAGTCTCTGGCCTTTCCTGGCATAACAAGAAAGAGCCGCTGACAGCCCCAGGATCCTAATAAAGGAAGGCTCAAGGCTTGCCTTCCTGTTTCTGTTCATAAGACACTGAGCTGGTCGTTAAGAGGTTGGGTGACAATCCCATCCCTGCCTCTTACAGCTCTGCCCTCTGAGGTCCCAATGTTCCCCATCTGTACAAATAAAGGTATAGTGCAGAAGGGAATCCATTATTCAGGGTTTTTAAACTTTTCTGTTTGGAGAACATATTGCTGGTGGAGGGACAGGCTGGCCTGGAACTCGATATAGACCAATGTGGCCTTGAATTAATAGAGATCCACCGCCTTTGCATCCCAAGTATATGTGTGTGTATATATATATATTTGCTTATTTTGTAAATATGTGGCTTTATTTTAATTTACATGTATGCATGTATATATGCCAAGTGTGTTTGGGTGCCAGCACAGGCTAGACGAAGTTGGTGGATCCTCTAGTGCTGGAGTTACAGGTGGTTGTGAGCAACCTGAAATGGGCACTGGGAAATGAACTCAGATCTTCTGGGAGAGTGGTATGCACTCTAAGCTGCTAAGCCATCTCTTTAGTGTGTGTATGTGTGTGTGTGTGTGTGTGTGTGTGAGACATGACAGCTCAATATGTAAAGTAAATGAAAATAAAACTAAAGAGTTTGTATAGAAAATGTTCTCCTTATTCATATATTGAAGGTGTTGTCCTCAGTGGATCAGTGTTCAGAAGGGAGCCTTGAGGGGTGATTGGTCATGGATACTCTATCTTCATCAGTGGATCAATATATGGATAAATTCAAAACTGAATGAATTATTAGGGGGTGGGGCTAGTTGGGAGAAGGAAGTCACTAGGGGTGTGCCTAGGAGGCTGGCTCAAGTCCCTGGGTTCTTCTCGGACTCTCTACCTCCTAGTTGCCATGACGTGCTCAGCCTCCTTCACCACAGGTTTCCACTGCCACAACACTCCATCTTACCCCAGACCCAAAGCCACAGAGTCAGCCACCATGAACTGCAACCCGTGAAACTGTAAGCGAAGGCAAACTTTTTCTCAAGTTGTTTCCTCAGGTATTTGGTCACAGAACTGGAAAGCCATCACGAAATTGTTGCTGTCCCTTTTCCCTTTTCAAAAGGTCCCCAGCCCAACAAATCAGAGCCCATTTTAAAGATCACCGTGGAAGCCAGGCATGGTGGTGCATACCTATCTATAATCCCAAGGCTCAGAAGCAGAGGCAGGAGGATTACTGCAAGTTTGAGACTGTTAAGTCTATATAAAGACTTATAGGCTAGCCTTGGCTGTGTATATCAGTAGTTCTCAAATTCAATCATGCATCAACATCATCTAGAGGGCCAAACAATTGTGCCTATTCCTCTGAGTTTCTAACAGTGTACAAAAAATGGGCATAAGAATGGACAATTTTCACAAGTTCTCAGGTGGAGTTGATGTTACTGATCCATACCTTGAGAGCCACTGGGTTGTACTGTAACTATAGCCCTTTTTATATTCATGCCAAATTATGCTGAAATATATATAGATTTCATATATTGAAAGCATGGAAGAGTCCCTAGCATCATACACAGCACACAGTAGGCACTCAAAGTTGGTAGGATGTAACTGTAAATGCTCTACATATAAGTCTCTTTTAATGTGTAAAGCTACTACTGGTCAAGGGATTGGTAGAGGCTGAAAGTTCCCTATAATGACTTTACAGTCTGCCCCAGCCCCGCCACCCTCAGGAAATAACATCCCTGCTAATTCTACCATTAGAAGTTATTTCACGTTAAGCATTATCTTTTCCAGACATTCTCTTTCCGCCAGATTACCCCCTTGGGAAGAGGGCAGTTGTTCGGTCCCTGACCCCTGCAGTTTTTCTCAGATGGTTTCCCAATTTTTATGGAACATGACCTCGATCTTCTGTGCGTTCTTGAAAAGCACCTTACCTGTATCATTTGGCCCAAGAGCTCCCATGGTTCCTAGCACAGTACCTGGCATAGTAGCCATTATAGAATAAAAGAAATACATGTGCGTGAACTGACCAAGCCCAGGTAGGTTACTAGTCATGGGTAAAGGCTGCTTACTTGGGAAGTTTGGAAGGGCACGTGGGGGGAGCAGGGCCACTTTCACCTGGGACTGCTGCCCAGGAGACCTTGCAAGCTGGCTTGGGGATGTTCAGAGCCTCTCATTCTCCATATCCTCCTTTTCAGCCTCACCACTTTCTTAAACAAATTGGCACTGACCTTGGTGACAGACGCGATCATTTCCCCTTGCTTCGTGATTGTGTTAAGTGACTGCCAAAGTCCTGTTCCTGAACAGTCAGCACATTCCTCAGGGCTGCAAGTGGGAGCCCATCTGCTCCCCCAAGCACTTCCTTTCCTTTATTGTGCTATTTTGGCTTCTATTTCCCATTTGGACAGGAGCATCTTCCAGCCGGTCGGTCGGTCAGTCGGGGAGGGGAGAGGGTGGGGAGGATGGGGAGGGTGGGGAGGATTGCCACGGCCTTCCTTCATTGCTCATTCGTCTCCTTGGTTTCTTGGGGTGGGGGAAGATCAACAAACACAACACTACCCGCCAGGCACGTACTACTTTTTTGCTTTCTATACATGTCCATGCTTATAAAACCCCTGTAAGGAAGGTATAAATGCAATTCCCATTTCCAATGGGAAAACTGAGAGAGACAGACAGAGACAGAGACAGAGAGACAGAGACAGAGAGACAGAGAGAGAGATGAAAGTACCCGAAGTAACACAATGTGACACAGCTGAGAGTTATACCCAGGTATGTCTGGCTGTTCTTACCGACAGGCTATGCCATCTTGAAGGCCTTGGACTGAGACCCTAGAACTAGGCCCACTGAGTGGTATCTGAGGCCGTAGCCCTTTCTCTTGTTGCCTTTTATCCACTGAACCAAAGTTCACTTACACCAAAAGCGTAATTCTTTGCAGAACAAAAAGGGTTCTCCGAGTGCAGGGGCTGTAGCTCATTGGTAGAATGCTTACTTAGTGGGCATGAAGTCCAGGATTTGATCCTCAGTACTACGGAAAGTAAGTGTAGTGGTACATTTATGCTAAAGTAGGTAGTAGGGGAGAATGGGCCCAGCTGTTGTGCTCTGCTTTTGATGGGAGACTGTGGGGAGCCTTCCCTAGGTGTTAGACATTGCCTAAATCCAGTCTTGCATTGACTTAATCCTACAGTAACTCCTGAAATAGGTATGACTATTACCCCTGCATCCCATTTCACAGATAAAAGAGCTGGGGTGTTATGAGATAAGTAACTTACCTAAAATAACACAGCCAGGAAGTAGCAGTCCTGGGATTAGGATCTAGGTCCCTGGCTTAGACTGTGGAAGTCCCAGCATATACTTTTAACCATTACACTATACAAGCTGTTGACATTGAGACCACTTGCGGAGACTTAATGGATCCTGCTACCACAACTCCCCCAGCCTCTTCTCCTTGACTTTCTACTGCTCCAGACAAACTTGGTCTTCACAGTAACAATAAGTCATAAAGGCAATGAAATGGAAGCCCAGCTCAGCACCACTGGCAGGGTGCGGGCTCTGCATTTCTCACTACTCACGGTCCTGATTTTTGAAACAAAGATGATAATAATAATGAACTAATAGAGTGCTTGGGAGTATTTAGGTCAAGTAGGGTGGATTTCCCCATCGTCAGCAACACCTCCTGCTGCATCTTCTCCAACCCAGCCCAGCCCCAGCATCCTGCAGGGGGAAGTGGGGCTTCACGCCCTCTCTCTTATCAGTCTCACCCTTCGTGGCTGTCCCTTCCTGTCCCAAATGAAAAGCAGCCCTCGGCCACATGCTCCCTGGGCTTTTCAAAACTTGGTAATTGCAATTCCTCCCAAGAGATCAGAGAAATCCATTTCCCCAGCATTTGGAGCAGCAATTCTATTGTCATTTCATATTTCATGCATGGTCCGAGGGGGCCCAGCCCACCACCTTTCTTCTCTGCCCTCAGCGGAGGTAGAAGATAGAAAATAGACAACTTGTCTTGAACAAACCCCAGGAGCACCCTATGGCTAGAGTCCCTGAGATCAAAATTCATAGCAAAGAAAGCCTCATATTTCAAAGGGTTATTTGGAGTCTGACCATTTTTTTTTTTTTTTTGCTTTACCAGCTACTAAAAAATGAGCCTTTTCCTCTTCTAGTCTCCCCTTGCTGTAGATATCTTGGGCTTTAAATTCAGGTAAACTATAGAGCTACCTGTAAGCCAGCAGTCAAGATTAGAAAAAGGAAGGCCCCCTTGCTCAGCTCTTTAGCTGCAGGATCTCACCCTAGCTTCTAGCTGAGTCCTACCATTAACCCAGCATGGTTTTGGTCTATATTCTCCTCCTTTTTCTTATTGAAAAAGATTTCATGTTATTGCCATAATTTCGTTGTATAAAACAATGGGTTCCCTCATGACACTTTCATACAGGTATATTCTGTAATTTGATGCTATATACACCCTTGTTACTCTGTCTTTAAATTCTTTTTTGTTTCTTTGAAGGGGGGTATCTCTGTGTAATCCTAGCTGTCCTGAAACTAGCTCTGTAGACAGAGCTGGCCTTGAACTCATAAAGTCCTACTTCTGCCTCCTGAGTGCTGGAATTAAAGGTATATACCACTACCACCAAACTCTTTTAAAAGTGGCTTTTATAAGTGGCTTGCACAGTGAGGATGATAATAGTAGATTCTCTTCATTTGTTTGTTTGTTTGTTTGTTTGTTTTAATGTTGTGTGTATGGAAGTATTTCACCTGCATGTCTGTGTATGCAGTACCTCTAGAGGCCAGAAGAGGGCAGCAGATCCCTGGGACTGGAGTTATATAGCTGGTTGTAAACCACCACATCAGTGCTGGGGATTGAATCTGGGTCCTCTGGAAGAGCACTCGGTATTCTTAACCTCTGAGCCATTTTTTCCAATCCTAATAGACCTTCTTAGTTTTTTATTTATTTAATTTTCATATATGTATGTGATTCTACATGTGTGAGTACTCACATATGAGCAGAATTGCCTTTGGAGTCTAAAAGGGTTGGATTCCCCTGAAACTGAAGTTACAGGCAGGTGTGAGCTGCTCAACATGGTTACTGAGACCCCAGGTCCGGTCTTCTGCCAAAAGCAATATGGAGTCTTAACCACTGAGCCAGGGCCCTTAGTAAACTCTATTAAAAGAGACCTTGAACTACTAGAGAGATGGTTCAGCAGGTAAAAGAACTTGCTGCTCTCCCAGAGGACCCAGGTTCAGCATGAGGAATCCATATGGTGGCTCACAACCATCTGAAACTTTGGTTTCAGGGGACCTAACAGCCTCTTCTGACCCATCCAGACCTCAACCACACATATGGTGTATAGACATACATGAAAGTGAAATACCCATACACATAAAATAAGTAAATAAGAAATAAATTAAAATTAAAATTTTAAAAAGAGAATTTCTGAAAAAATCAAATAAAAATATTTATTTTAGGTATCTCTCTCTCTCTCTCTCTCTCTCTCTCTCTCTCTGTGTGTGTGTATGTGTGTGTATGTGTGTGTGTGTGTGTGTGTGTGTGTGTACACATGGATGTTCTAATACATGTTCCCTATGTGTGCATGGACACGAGAAGTTGAATCACTCTAAGCTGTAACTATAGGAGTTTGCAAGATACGTGGCTTGTTGCATAAGTACCAGGATCCAAACTCAGGTTCTTAGGATTGTGCAGCAAATGCTCTTAACCACTAAGCCATCTCTCCATCCTACTGCCTCCCATTCACCCTCTCTTACACCCCTTATACTGGTCCTCTACCTCTTTTCACATATGAGAGAGAACATGTGATATTTGTCTTTTACATTCTAGGCTATTTCACTTAGCACAATGATCTCCAGTTCCATTCTTTTTGTCTATAAATGACATGATTTATTTGCCCCTTATGGCTGAATAAAAAAAATTTTGATATAGCATTGCCTTTTCCCATTCATCAGTTGATGAGATTGGTCCATATCTTGGCTATTGTCAATAGTGTAGCAGCATTATCCCAGAATGCTCCCTAACCTTGTTCACAGAGTGGACCCTGGTAACTGGCTGCCCATCTTTTCATCCAAAGGCTCAGCACTTAATCACCAAATAAGAGTCTTCAAGCCAAAAGGCAAAGCAATTTAGTAGGCATCATACACAACTAATCCCCAATCCTAGCCATATATTACATCTGAACTTTAGCCCACAGTTTTGTTTGTTTGTTTATTTGTTTGTTTGTTTAATTGTTTGTTTATTTGGGTTTTTCCAAGACAGGGTTTCTCTGTATAGCCCTGGCTATCCTGGAACTCACTCTGTAGACCAGGCTGGTCTCGAACTCAGAAATCTGCCTACCTCTGCTTCCCAAGTGCTGGGATTAAAGGCATGTGCCATCACCGCCCAGCTTAGCCCACAGTTTTAACCACAAAAGGCAAAGCCACAAAAATGTGTCTGTATCAGTGAGTGGGGATGCCTACTGCTAAAGTTCCAACTCAGACAGGCAGGTACATCCTTTATCTGTGTCTTTAAGGACAGCCCCCTAATCTGGTCTTTCTGGAATTTTTACCTACAAAGAGTCATTTGTCTGATGAAAGAAATCAATAAATTGCTATTGAATGCAGTCCAACCTCATTTACTGAAACTAATTGGAGGTAGCCTTTCAAATTAGTGAACCATCTGTACCATAGGTTATAAAGAAATGAAGGAAGCTAGGGGCCAGCAAGATGTCTCAACAGCTAAAGGTGCTTGTTGCAAAACCTGATGACCCAAGTTTAATACCCAGGACTCACGAGACAGAAAAAAACAGAACTGACTTCTGTAAATTGACCCCTGAGCTCAATATGTGGGCAGTGGCACATGCCTATCATTCCCCATAAATAAATGAGTGTAATAAAAAGGAAATGAAGCTTTACTGCTTCAAATAATGCACAGTAACGGGAAGAAGGCTGACAAATTGTGCCTATTCGAAGTCTTAAGAGATTGCGGTAATGAAATGAGAAGACTGCCCAGCATCAATCACTTGAACAAAAGCGGTCCTGCCCAAGCAATGACCTTTGTTTCCTAGAAGTTTGGAGGCCTGAGGCTCCCAGCTTACTTATGCAATCCATTTCTTCACTGATAGTAGTCAAAGTAAGGCCAGGTAGAGCCCAGGCCATACGCAGGTGGTACTCAGGGAGTTTCTTTTAATGAGGTTTTACTGTAAAAGGAAATGATTGGGAGGTGGTCTTAGAAGCAACAGGTGCAATCCAGGCAGTAATGGAATAAAAGATGGTTTGAGAATACTGTCACTTCCTTTCCATTTTTTTTTTCCTGAGGAGATTTGGGAGGAAAAAAGCTACTAACACAAGTCATGTACCTTGGTGCTTTGTCAAAACCCGGAACAAACAGTAAGCTGAAAAAAATTCTGAAGGTCGAGGAAAGGAAATAAACAAGAGACATAAGTAAAGCATGAATCACCCCTTGCCACCTGATGGCTCCCCCAAAATACAAATTAAAGCCGTGGAAGGAAACAGAGTCCACGCCAATGCTTTGGCATTTTGATAGAGGACCTGACATAGACTCTGCGCCCTTTTATTTAACAGAAGGAACTGACCTTTGGCTTCTGGTTTGTATCGCCTTTCCTTCAAAGCCTTATGCAGCATTAGGATGAGAAGGCTCACCCAGCGTCGGTATCCACCTCCCTGTGGGAATGGAGACAGGAGAAGTAGATGTTATTTGCTTAGGTTTAATAGCCCTTATCCTGTCTCCCTAAAATTTTTGAGGTTGCTTATAACAATGACAAAGTAGAAACAGAGATTCAGAACTAGTGTAAATAACAATGCATTAAAAAAAAAAACAGCTGTTAAAGAGCTTAACAAGCATGTAGTGTTGAGCTTAGGTTACCAGAAAGAGGTAAAGCTGGTGTCATGGCTGACTTCTGGGGTAATGACCTTTCTCTCAAGACAACACTTGTTTCCTAGGCAGGCCTCTCTGAAAATACAACCTCACTCTAAATATCCAATTTTTTCAAGCCTGTCTCATTAGAAAGATAGACAGACACACTTCAGAGAGTGTTATGGTGATTTGGTGTCACGGTGTCTTGGAACACACTGAACCACACTCTCTGGTAGAGAATACATGTCTCTGAAAATGGCATCTGTGAGGATGGATGAGTGATAGAAAGCATTTGCCCTGGAAAGCATCTCATCTGACCCTGGCATCAGCTAGAGTTTGGACCAAAGGTCACCAAGAAGGGAGAGCAAAAGAGGAAAGTCCTATAAGACGCAGCGCCCGATCTGGAGCTTCTCATGGCCAGGAAAGATTTGAGGGGATGGAGCGAAAGGTAAGAAGAAGCTGTCATCCTAGAATGCCGGAACGCAAGCGTGAGGCCACCCCAAGCTATATAGCAAAACCCTGTTAGATAGAAGACATACAGATAGAAGATAGACAGACAGACAGACAGACAGATACATACATACATACATACATACATACATACATATGTAGATATAGACAGTTGGGAATACAGACAGACAGAAATAAAGAGATAAGAGGAATGTTCTGGCAGCCTCTGGGGACAGTGAGTAGACCTCCTCTACTGGAGCAGAGGGAGGCATAGGAGATAGATGCCCAGCAGGGAGGGCAGAATCAGCTCACCCAGCTGCTTGAATTTGGCCAGGTGGTGAAGGCATGTGGAAGCCATTTGACAGGAAGTGGGGAGTCACTGAAGGATTCTGAGCAGGTTGAGCAGGGGAAGGATGTGACATGCTGAAAGGGATGTTTTCAAAGGCAGAGTCTGTCTGCTGTCATCGAAGTGCGTGCTGGCGTGCTGCATGCATGTGGGCGGGGGAGGGGAGGAGGAAGCTGGCAGACCAGCTGCAGTTATCCAGTGATGAGACCGAAAGCTAAGGCAGTGGGGAAGGAGCAGATGGGAGATGCCAAGTTCTACCTTAAGGGTAGTAATTTAAGTGGCAGTTTCCTCAGGGCATCGACCATTCATGCCTGGCTTATTTCTGTATCCCTACAATGTAGCATCCTGCTTGGCACACAGCAGGCACTCAGTAATGACTGACTGATGAATGAGTGGGCGAATGGCTCCACTGACGCTGAATCAGAACAACTGTTTAATCAACAAAAGGCAACAGTATAGTACAAAACAATTGGGTAGAGGATTATTCAATGACTGAGATTACATTCACTTTCTCTCACTGTCCTTGGACATACACTGACAACGTGGTATAGGAAGGCATCCCAGAAGAGGCTGCGCTGGCTGGGAAAGAAGTCCCCTAAAACAAAACACAGGTCAGCAGGAATTCTCTGTAGGAAGCACACCAAGCCTACATCCACTGCATAGTTCACACATGGAGGAATATCATACAGCAGGGAAGTTATAGAGGGGAGAAGAAAAATTACAGCATTTACCTCACACAAGGACTAACTGAAAAGCCACTTCATAGCTGGGCGGTGGTGGTGGTGCACACCTGTAATCCCAGCACTTGGGAGTCAGAGGCAGGCAGATTTCTGAGTTCGAGGCCAGCCTCGTCTACAAAGTGAGTTCCAGGACAGCCAGGGGTACACAGAGAAACCCTGTCTAGAAAAACAACAACAACAACAACAAAAAACTATATCTCTTTACTGACTTATTATCAGTAAATACTTGATTTATAAAATCATTTTTTAGACAGGGTCTCACTATGTTGAAAACTCTATGTAGATCAAGTTGGCCTAGACCTCACAGAATTTACCTGGGACTAAAGGTGTGGTCACCACACCCAAGCTTCTTTCTCAAACCTATGTACCCAGCCAGAGTATAGAATACAATTTTCTCTGGTGGAAAAGAACCATGCCCAGAAAACCTGCTCTAGACAAGAAGCAGAATGGAGTGGTTAAGAGTTTAAGCCCCAGAGGCAGGGTGTTGATATCCTAGATACAACACCAGCTAACTGTGCGGCCTGGGCAAAAGTCTTACTTAGCTTTGGGGCTTTCATTTCTTTATCTGTACAGTGTGATAGTATAGTATCTGATTAAGGCTCACTTGGTTACTGTGAGGGCGTGTCTTTAGTGATATCTGTTTCTCAGTTAGTGTTTACGCTTACTCCTAAAAATATGCCCTAAGGCGAGCCACACCCACTCTTTCAGCTCAGGTTTTCTTCGGAGTCTTCGGTAACCCACACCTTATATAGTTCTCACCTCTGCCATATGCTCATCATCTCCCTCTCAAAAAAGTGTGTCAGCAGTCTGAGGCTCCCCTTTGGTAGCTCTATCCTTAGAAGGCCCACTCAGACTTCTAGAAAATGAAAACACAAATAGACACGGGGAGTGAGAGCCACGACCATAGTTTATAAACATCCCAATTCACCCAGCTTCCACTGGAAAATTCCAGTCCCCTCTATTCTTAAGCTATCCTGCTTATTTATTCATCATCATCGCAGGCCCTAAAAGGAATGTGTGTCCATAACTGGGATAAGTTATGGTCCGGGTGGTGAACTGAGGCAATTCAAGACAGATTAGATTATGTTAAAGGCAGGGTTACTAGGAAGCTGCTCTTGGGTGAGTTCACTGGCCCCAAAGACCAAAGACAGGGGAGTCGACATAGGGGGAGAGAGGGCAAGAAAGAAGACAGAGAGAGAAAGAGAGAGAGAGAGAGGAGAAAAAGGAGAGAGAGGAAAGAGAGTTGATTGTGGAAACCAAAATGTCTGGATTATATAGGGAAGAGCCTCTGGGGGAAGGGCAGCCCAGCCCTTGGCCTGGAAAATTCAGGGTTGAGGGCAGGGCATGCTGGGTAGGAACTGAGGGATGCTGAGAGGCCCTGGTGGCCAGGTCTGCTTTGATATGTAAATATACGTCAGTTTCTTGTCCTGTGATCTGAAGCCAAACACATTACTATCCCTGGACAGCTCTAACCAAACTCCAATTTGGAATTAAGACTCCCCAAATTCTTCCTTTAGGTTTCTCATCCCATGTTCTACTCCAAGCCAGAGAGAGAGAGCTGCAATCGCACCAAACTCTGCTGCCCTCTGCTGTGTGGCTCCTGATGTGCTGGCCCCAGCTTCTGGAGAAGGGCTGTCAGTTCCTTCCAGCCCTTGGTGCACTCAGACCTCCTCAACAATGTGCATGTCATCTGCAATATGCACGCCTGCCCCTGACCTACACACATGAAACCTTTCCTATTTAGACCAAGCATAGCCCTGCCACAGCTGATAGAGTCTGTGAGACCAGAAAAGGTGTCTTCAGAAAAGGTGAGTTCCCATGGACATACAGATTCTCATCTAAATCCCATTTTAAAACATTCCTTTATCATTTATTGAGCACTTGCTGTGTGCCTAGTGCTGTAACACACACACACACACACACACACACACATACACACACACATACACACACACACACACACACACACATTATCTTAATGAATGCTGGCACCAATTTTGCAAATAGGTAAGATCATTGTTCCCATTTTACCACTGAAGAAACTAAGACTTAGACAATTAAATGGCATGCTTAAAATCTCAGTGAAGGGCAAAGATGAGGCATAGTTGCAGATTTATTTAGTTCCAAAGCTCTAGATTATTAACCATTGACTGTGTCGTGGAGGGTAGCTTGGAGGGGAAGAGACAAAGACATTCTTGCCTGTCAGGGTCTGTGGCAGCAGTTAATGAGAACACAGGGAATGTGACGACCCTCAGATGCGTTTAGGAGATGGAGGAGAAGAGGGGATCTGAAATAGCCCTCGGGATTATGGCTTAGGCATCTAGGTCCAGAGGAACATGTTGGTAGTGTGAGGGCAATGAAGGAATGCATTTCGGCTATGCTGATTATGACTTCTGTAGGCAATTTGTTCCCCGAGTTCAGAGCTCATGAAAGCCATCTGAGTTGGTGTTGGCTTATAGATGAGTGAGGTTATCTTGCATCAAGTGTGAGTCATCAGGAGAGAAGAACACTGAGGCTCAGACACGATGACTAAAGGAGTAAACAATGTAGAAAGAGGACAGAGAAGAAGCAACCGTGAATGGAGTCTGTTTTGTTTTGTTTTGTTCTGTTTTGAGACAGGGTGTTGCAATGCAGCCCAAGAAGGCCTCGAGCTCCCATTCCTCCCACCACCTCCAGAGTGGAGCCCACTATGGGCTTTGGTCAACATGCCTGGCCAGAATCAGCCATGGCCACAAGGAAAAACCTAAGAATAACTCTCAAGGATTCGAAAGGAGGGAAGAGTTCTCTCAGGTGAACTGCCACAGCGAAATCAATACTCTCAAAGTGGTCCTTTATTTAAGAAGGCTGTTGCTAAGTAAGGAAAACCTACTGACTTTAAGCAGCAAACACCATGGCATTACCGTGGTATCTCTCAAGATGTCTGTGGCTTGGGAGTCATCTAGCTTGGGGTTTCTCATGTGGTCCAGAAAGTGGGCAGAACCAGGGCACTGGGGGGGGTGGAGGGGTCCGGGTGGAGGAGAGCTAATGCAGCTGGTCCAGCATCTATGCCTCTCCTGTGGTGGTCTCACCCTCTCTCCAAGGCGCTTTTCTCATAAGCTGCTTTGAGCTCCCTGGCCGCTTAGAAGTTCCCGGGATAGTTGGAACACTTGCATAGCCTCTTGAAGATTGATTCCGTGTGCTAAGCACTCAGTGCTGTGTCCCTTAAAACTCATGTAGAGCTTCTATTGTCCAGTGGGGTGCGATTTAGAGAAGGAATCTTTAGGAAAGAAGTAGTCAGATGAAGAAGTTCCGAAGATACTGAAGCTACCCCTCAGGGGAGTCGTGCTCGTATTAGTTACTCTCCACAGTGCTGTGACAGAATATCTAACAAAAGGACCTTAAGGAAGGAAAAGTGTGTTTGGGCCCTCGATTTTGAAGGTACAGACCATGATAGCGCGGAAGGCCTGGTGGCGGGAACGGGAGGCAGCTGCCCACACTGCATCTGCAGCTGGGAAGCCGAGAGATGCGCTCTGGCCTCCTCTGCTTGCCTCCTCCTCTGTCTTCAGCCCAGGACTCAATGGAATGACGCTGTTGACATTTAGAGCATGTTTTCCCACATCAGTTAACCCAGTCTAAAAGTCCCTCACAGGGGTGAGGAAGGTGGAAAATTGCTTCACCATCTGCTCATTTTTAAAGTAGTCACAAAATCCTGCCTCATTTCAAGGTGAGCCCCACTATCGATTAGAGAGCATCATTAAAGCCATTGGTACCTCTGCACGAGGACCTTTAGTAGAGAGGCTAGGACTAAAACCAAAGAACAGAGGGTAGGGATGGGAAACTTCACACAGAAAGTCATAAAATAGAAAAAAAAAAAAAAAACCTAGACATGTTCCAATGAGGCTCTTTTTGTCTCTGAGATTAATCCAAACATCTAAAGCCATCTTGACTCCAACAATAATAGGGGTTTTTATAGGACTTGATGAGCTGATTATGTAAACAACAAAATATGTAGCACGACAAAAAGTATTTGAAAAACATAGAGTAAAGCTTGTAGTACCAACTATCAAAACACAACGCAGGCTGCAGTCAACAAACCTGTGGGATCCTGGCACAGACACAGATCACTGGAAGAAGCCAGAGCTTAGTGCAGTCTTGTGAGTATACTAAATTGTAATGCATGCTGAGTAAGGCATTGCAAATCACAGAGCGAAAGATGTACCAGTCAATAAATGGTTTGGGAACAGTTGTCAAAATTGAGGAAAAGCCTAAAACACTGTTGGATCTGTAATTCTTATCAAATCTAAACTCCACTTGGATTAATGATCTAAGCACACACACACACACACATACACACATATACACACACACATACACACACATACACACACACATACACACACACACATACATACACACATACACACACATACACACATACACACACACACATACACACACACACACATACACACACACATACACACACATACACACACACATACACACACACATACACACATACACACACACACACACACACACACACGCGCGCGCGCGCGCGCGCGCGCACACGTGCGCGCATACACAGATACACCTACAATTCTGTAAGAAAATTTAGTATACCATTTCACTTGGAAGTCAGTCACAAACAATAGAAATTATAAATATTTTTAGATGACTATGTGTATGTACATGAACACAGAAAATTGATATAAATTTAAACATTGATAAGATCCAGCATTGATGACTTTGTGGAGAGTTATTTTCATACTCTGTTGGTCAGATGTAAACCAGCCCAGACGATTTAACAGAATCCATTCAAGTGAAAATGTAGTTTTTCTATTTCTGGATATAGATCCTAGATAAATCCTTCTCCATGTCCACAGATTTTCACTGTACCTGTTTCTAACAATTCCAAGTCGCAGGCAGTACAAATGACCATTAGTCCAGGAAAGCAAGCAGACTCAAGATTCGAGGATGGGGGTAAGTGTCAGGAATTGCTAAGGAAGGCCACGGGAAATGGAGCTGGCCCGGGATTAAGTTAAAAAACAAAAAACAAAAAAACAAACAAACAAAAAAAAACAAGCAGATCAAGAGGCCTGCCAAGGTTGGCCACTGTGAGTCTGAAGTGACCTCAATCCCAGAGCTAAAATGTCTTCTCCCATGGAGAAGACAGATGGCTCAAATGCCTTGGGATTCACACAGTCATTCAGTTCATATTTATTATTTTGATGCCTATTAAATGACAACAGTAGTCTAGGCCTTGGGATATAGTACTGAACAAAAGCAAACATAACATACAGAACATAATGCCAAGGAAATGCTCTGAAGAGTAATTAAAACAGGATGAATGATGACAAGTATTGTCGAAGCACGGAGACCAGGGAAGACTTCTCTTTAGAGGTGACATGCAAACAGAAGTCCATATAAAATCAAAGAGAAATGTCTGGGAAAGGCATATTCCTCAACAGGAGATGGCTCATTTAATGAAGTGCTGGACATACAAACATGAAGATCTGCATTCAGATGGCCAGCATCTGTGTAAAGGTCAGGTATAGCAGCATACCTCTATAACCTCAGCACAGAGAGGCAGTAGAGACAGACAGAGCCCCGAAACTCACTCGCTAGCTGCTCCAGCCAAATAGATGAGCCGAAGAGTCAGTGAGAGCCTATCTTAAAAATTAAACTGGGGATCAACAAAATGACTCAGAGGACTGAAGCACTTGGGGCACAAGCCTGGCAGCTTGAGTTTGAACCCTGGAACTCACACGATGGAAGGATAGAACCAATTCTGGAAAGTTGTCTTCTGGTCTCTACATGTCAACCATGGAATACAGATGACTATGCTCTCTTATACACACTACACAATATAATAATAATGATGATGATGATGATGATGATGATGATGATGATGAAGTGGAAATGATCAAGGAGGACATCTGATGTCTACCTGTATCCTCTATACTCATGTACACACACACACACACACACAAACACACATACACACAGGAGTATCTTATTTGTAGGGATGGTATATACAAAGGTCCTGGGGGCAGGAGCACTGAGAAGACAAATGGAAAGGAGCAGAAGAGTGGTTTGTAGTGGTATGTAGTAGGAAAATGTAGTTTGGATCAAATAAGAAGGAACTTGGGACTAGGGGTTGCTGATAAGTGGACAAGAAAAACAGGAAGATTCGACATGGTGGAAAGTCAGATGTGGGTAGAATAAAGGATAAAAGTCTATTATGGATGGGAAGACATATTCGGGGAATAAGAGATTGGAGTCCAGAGAGTCACGGAATAAAAATTCTAGGAAATACCAAGGCCCCAAGTGCTGCTATGGGTGAAAGGTTAAGGATGTGTGGCAAAGAAAGAACGGGCTGAGAACAGAGGGACTGTGGCCTGGAAGAACGTGCCGAAGAGGCGCAGCAGGTAGGGCTGAGGAAAGATTAGGAGGACATGGCAAGGCCAAGTCAGGAAGAGAGAAACCTGAGAGAAGGACGACGGTGGTGTGGCGAGAGTGGAGATGGGGGAAAGGTGGCACAAGATGGTTGAGAAGTCAAAAGATCTGGCTACCAAAGATGACAGATGGTGAGGAAAGTTACAAAAGAGTCTTGCCAAGTACCAGCGCTGCGGCCGAGGATCCTTATGCAATGCAAGGTCTTTGAAATGGCAGCACAGGTTTGTGAGAAGCCTGGCTAAGCACAGAACTCAGCTGGGCATCCAGATCTGTGTCTGTCTGTGTGTACAGAATGCAAGGAAACTCACTGGTGGACAGAGCATGAGTTCCTAGCCTCTAACCACTCATTTAGTGCAGGGGATAGAGGAGGAGAAGGCGAGAAAGAGGAGAGGTGGAGGAGTAGGATGTGGGAAAGAGAACAAGCAGGAGAGGTGGAGGTGGAGGAGGAAGAGGAGGAAGAGGCAAGAGCTTTGGCAGGCAGTTTGGAAGAGCCACAAGCAGTTAGGAGCCGCTAGAGAAGAGTTGCTCAGCAAATCTACCAGCCACAGCAAAGGGCCAACCAGCACGCTGCCTGGAAAGGATAAAAGACCATCTGCTGCCCTACTGTGAGCAGATGAGGAGAACCAGGGCTACATAACTCTAAAGATCAAGTTCCATAAAACAAACCTTCCCCATTGACCACACCCTACACATGCTCACCAGCATCGACATACACACTTATGTACAAAGCAGCATTTTCCGGGCTTGCTTTTCCCCATCTATTATAGAAGATGAAAGTGAGGTTTCACATGCTAGGCAGGTATCCTATCACTGAACTGTATTAAACACACACACACACACACACACACACACACTTTTTGTTTACCATTTTGACACTGATCTGAACAAATGATCTGAAGGTCACATTCTTTAGAGGCTGGTCTATGCACTGCTGGAGTTTAGTGTCAACAAACTCATGTCAATCCTGTTCAGCTAGTCTCTGTCCTAAATGCATTGATGAAGCCAAAATTCTGTAACAGCCAACTCCCGTCCTCAGGGATAGGTGACACAGAAAGGAAAGAGGAATAAAGTAAGGGTAGGAAGGCAAAGTTGTGTTTTCTTGTAATGCCCAAATAAAATGTTATTTGTTTGTTTGTTTGTTGTTTGTTGTTTGTTTGTTTGTTTGTTTGTTCTGAAACAGAAAGGACAGATCCAGATCAGGTCAGGATGGTAAGGAAGAAAGCAAAGGAGAGAGACTACAAAGCAACTTCTCCAATTTCAGGACTTGGCCTTTAGTGTTGAGGCCTTAAGTCCAAAGATGCAAAAGCAGAAGTAAACTGTCTACGCAGGCCACAGGGGAACTGTAGAGTATGACTCAAAGGTTTCCAAACAACGTTGATACAAAGGACCCTTGGCCAGTCAGTCACCCTGCCTCTCCTCAATCAGTGCTTTCCACTTCAGGACTGTTGCCAAGGTTTGAGGTCAAGTCCCCAAAAGGATGAGAGCAAAGACAGTAGTTTCTTGATAAGGAGATAAGGAAGGAACAGGCTTGTGAGGTCATTGTCACCACCAAGGCCAAGTCAAGGTCCCAGGAGATGGACGCGGAAGGCTAAGCGGAGACATCCCAGGACAGAGTTCAGAAGGCGAAGGCAGGCTGCCTGGGTCGTTGGATTGCTTTTGAAACCTAGGTTTCACTGAGCTTTACTGTTGTAGCAATAAGTGCCATTTCAGCAATGTCAGTGCCAAGGACAGAAAGGACAAAGTAGAGTTGAAACTTGTTTTGCTGCTGGTCAAGCATGTCCGCGCACAAGCGCAGAGCATTTGGGCTTGGCACTGCCAGGCAGCAGCTTCATAAGGACTGATTGCTGACGGGCTCTGCTCCTCGTTGCGCTAGAAGACTGTACAGTTTCCAGTAGCAGCTTGTTACAGGTAAAGAAACGGAGGGCTCAGAGAGGTGAAGTCAGTGCCCGAGGCCACACAGATGACTGTTGACAGCAACTGTCCCCTAAGGCTATCTCTGCTTGAGCCCGTGCTTGTCCTATGAGGCGTGTGCTACAGCCCAAACAGGAGGTGAGTGCCTTTGAGTGGACATTTCCTCTAACCTCTGGTTTCTGGGAATTACTTCTTCACCAGTCGTGGAAACAGTGGGAAAGAGTAGCAGGATGGAGGGGGAGACAAGAGCTTTTTCAGTCATGGAATGACACAGAGTTCTCCCAGTTCTTGGCCCCGAGGCTGGGGACTTCCGCCACTTGCTTTCCCACCCCCACCCCCTGAAGACAGAGATCACATAGTATCATCGCTTAGCTTGACTCTGCCTTGTCAGGAGGTCCCAGAAAGACCCCCTTCCCTCTACCAAAGGCCCTACTTCAATGTTCTTTTCCGCTGTTTGATAATTTCATATACATATATATAATGTGTTTTGATCAAAACACCCCCGTTATCTCCCCCCTAACTCCTCTACTATCCCACCCCACCTTTGCCCTGCCAACTTGCTGCACTTTTTTTTAATACCCTGAGTCCAGTTAGTGGGTGTGGGACTCTCCACTGGAGCATGCAGAGCCTCTTAGGGGGCACATGTCTGAAAACAGACTCTCCCTCCCTTAAGGGCAATCAGTTACCTATAACTCCTCAGATAATAGTGGGACTTCACATTCCTTCCACATCTATGCTAGGAATGTATCATCGTTCTTAAATGGATGGTTGAAAGCCACCAGTAATCAATTACGGTTACATTAGAAATAAAGTCAAAGTTGGACATGATGGTCAATGCCTATAAGACTAGTAGTCAGGACGCTGAGGCAGGAGGATTGTAAATTCAAGACTAGACTGGGCTGGTCTTTTGATACAAAACCCCATATTGAAATTAATAATTGTTACTTGGAAGAATTTCTTTCTGGGCTCACAGGACCCCAAAGGTTCTAGAGAGCCTTTCCTTGGAGCTGTCTTAGAATCCCTGTGGCGTGACACTCCCTGATGGGACAGAGTACAGGGAGTGTGCCTGTGCCTGTGCCTGCCAGCGCACACGCACATGATCTCTGCTTGCAGCTTTCTGCTTCCCTCCCAGTGAGTTCTGCTGTTTAGGAATAAGCCACACTACTCTGTTCAGGAAGCTGTAGCAAGAGTATTTCCAGTTCACTGTCTTCTCGGAGCCTTCCGACGCCTCCTTTGGGGGTCTTCTCACTTCAGTGGCAGACCCTGGTCCCTTCAGAGCTTTGGGCCTTCAAAGGCGATCCAGATATCAACGTCCCTAAGCAGCTTAGGTTTTGCAAAGCCCAGAACATGCAGCTGAACAGGACTGGGGGATCCTGAGGGAAGGTCTGCTGGTATATTGTAGGATGAACTAGTGGGGAAACCCATGCCAGTTACCAGTTCTAAGACAGTAACCCCTCCCCCACTTCCCTCCCCCACTTGCAACCAACCTCCCTGATCTGGGTGCAGGAGTCTGAGAACACTCAAACACTCATTCACTGGCTTTTGTTTTTTTTGGCGGGAGGGGGAGCACAGAAGGGCTTAGGGGAGGAACAGAAGTAGGAGCAAATATCTATCCCAAAGCAAAAGCAGGGCTGCACCCAGTCTCTGAAGTGAGCTAATAGGAAACAGCTTGCTGGAGGGTGGGGGACAGAATTCAGGAACTGCTAGGGTAGAGCTGCTGAAGAGGGGGGCTGGGAGAAGCTGGCTGATTGAGACCAGCTGTTGCTGTCAATCTCAGAGATCTTTGGACTCTGCCCTGGGGCAGGCTCACACCCTACCTACCCTAAGCCACAAGAAACCTGTGCAGGTTGCTTTGGGCAGCCCGAGGCACTTCTGTCCAGACTCCTGAAACAAAAGATTAGAAGTGGATCCTCCTCTAACTTCAAGACACAGCCATCAACCTTGTTTGCTTCTGCCCAGGAAAGGATTGGAAGAAGAGGACACCAAACAACCCAACCCTCTCTCCAGTCCCTTGATCTACTCGTCGCCAGCATCTGGAGACCCAATGGCCCAAGCCTCCTGGCAGTGCTGCCCCTGGCTTGTTCTCCTGTGTGGTATGTGTGCCCCAGCCACTCCCGGCAGGCAGCTCTGAGCCATCTCTCCAGGCTCAGAAAAGTTTGGAGTAAGGGCTAGGACCCAGGTTATCTTTTTTTTTTCCTCCCTCTTTGTCACCTTATCTTGCAGAAAAAGCCGCTGGTGTGGCCTTCATGACTTGGATCAAATCTAGTTTGGCCCCTTTCCATCCGCAAACAAAATGATTGCGTGTCTTGTGAGATTGATGGCTTTTTTAAAAAATGACTGCAGGAAAGGCCTCGCAAAAGAGGGCCAGGTGGAGCGCACACACAATGCAGTCAGCTAGGGGCGTAGAACCAGTGAGTACTGGAGGACTTGCTGCCCAGAAAGTTACTAAGAGGAATCTTGAGGTCCAAGGATGGAGAATTCTTGCGAAACTGACTTAACAGGATTCTTACTGAAGGCAGGCCAGGGTGATGAGGTATTAAGGGGAGGGGCGTAAAGAATCTGATCTGATTTTGAAGGTGATCTGATATTGAAGGGTGGAAGTTTTCTCTAAATTGACTAAGCAGAATTCTTGCGAGGACAATAAAGAACCTGGCAGGTTGGGGCTGGTACATACAAAAGGTCAATGTTGAAGTTTTGTCAAGAAAAGAGATCAAGGGGAGATGTGACAACACCTTTCAGGTGGCCTGGTTGTTTCCAACTAGGTAACACAGTTCAGCTTCCCACCACTATCCCTGGTCCAGGGAAAATATCTCTTTGTTCTCTGACCGAAGGACCTGATGATTAATTCAGTATCCGGTTATCTCTTTGGTACCACCCTGTGTCAAAGAAAACAGAGAGAGTGATAGACCCTGGTGTTCAGATGAACATGAATTGGCTAGGTTCCACTTCCTGTGTTGGCATGGAACGTTTTGCTAGAGAGCTGCTCCTACAGAATTGGGGGTTCATTTTCTTAGATTAACAGTATGGGTATCATCTCTCCTTTGAATTTATGAGGCCAAGTCATTCAAGCAGGGCTTTCATGATGTTACATACAACCCAGCTACCTTCCTTCTGTCTGTTTCTCAAGCCACTTATAAGGTAGAAGTATGGCAATTCAGTCCTTCATGGCCCCAGGGAAATATGCCCCGAAGTGCTAAGAGGTGGGAAGAAGGACTGTAAGAGATCACTGGGCTTTCAAGTCAGAAAGGATCGTTTACACAGCTCCAGTGCCTGGCACACAGTAGGCACTTAAAATAACATTTTTTCGTGAATATTGGGTTGCTTTCTTAGGTTCATACCAAATTTGGTACAGAGCCCAAACTGGAAAATAGATCTCCGTACACTGGGTATCGTTTGTAGCATCTCTCCATTTCCAGGACTACTTCCTATGCTTGGCCTGGTGAAAAGATGGAAAGGGAACCCCTGTTTCTTTCATGGTTCTGAGTATTAAAACTGGGGACTTTTAATTTTTTTTGAAGTATGCAAACACTTTACCACTGGGCCATACAGCCAACACAGCCTCCACAGCCTCCCTACATGGCCTAGGTTCAAATCTCCATCTAATCACTCGTTCACTGTGACAAAACATTACACAAATTATTAAAACTACATGGATCTTGACCTCTTCCACTGTAGAAAGTAAATTTATTACAGGGACATCACAAATATCAGAGGAAAAACCATTGTAACCAACCGACAGTGGGAACGCATTCTGGGAAATATACCATTAGGCATTTTTGTTGTTGTCCTTGTTGTACAATAACATGGAATGTGCTTATAAAAACTTTGGGTGACTATAATGTTAGATTATATAATTATATAGGGCCATTGTTATATATGTAACCCTTACTTGATCTCAATAGTGTCACGACTATGCAGCAGTTACATCATGGGGCTCATGTGTATTTTGTTTTAAATTTTCTCAGTAGACCAGGCTGGCTCCAAACTTGCAACACAGCCAAAGTCAACCTTGCATTTCTGCCTCTCCCTCCCCAGCATTGCTAATCCAGGTATACAGTGCTTTGCTTGGCTGTAAATCACTGAGCACACAGGAGGGGTTTATTCACCTTTGTCTACCCCTGTGATGGTGTTGAAGCAGAGTTGCTGTTTTATAGTTAACTGAAGCCTAGAATACTAAGCAGAGACTTTGACTGTTGGGAAGGGTACACGTGAGCCTTAGGTTTAAACAAATCACACACATACACACACATACACAGCCCTCTAGGGCATTTAAAAAATTGATTTAAAAATTTAATTTATACCATTTTTCACTTTACTAGACCCTAAAAAAGACACAATTAGGTTAGAAATGGAAAAATAATGTGATGAACACTAAAACTCATAAAAAGTGGCAGTCACTTGTCAGAGAGTGTGACCCAGGGTGCCATTCAGTTCCAAGTCAGCCTGATTTTCCACGAAATGTCATTATTTTTAGTCTCAAACAGAATTGGCCAGCGTGGTGTGTTTCAAAGGATACAGGTCCTGCAGGCCAAAGGAAGATGTTCCATCATTCTGTGAGGGCTCTCAGGTCCTTCAAATAACCCTAGATTTGTCTCCCATTTCCTAGCATGTGCCTGGAGTTACCCAGAGCCCGGGTACCTTGGGAGAGAAGATGTGAGAAACTGTTCAAGCAACCCTCCGGTGAGTCTTTGGCCACACCCCACATGCCTGTCTCACCCAATCATTCTTTCCAGTTCCTATTAGCCCAGCTGGTAGCCTTTCTTCCTACAGGCTTTCTTCGGATTTCTGCGCTCTGGGGCCCCTGTTTCTTACTAAAGTCCAGCAGCGGCAGCTTGGGTATCTAATATACCCACTCATTTCCACAGCTTCTTGGCTTCTGTCCTGGCCCTAGGGCTGAGAAGCTTCCACCAGAAGAGGGACAGAGAGGCTGAGTGGTGAGAGAGACCACTAGCTGGCTGGCTCTTGGCTGAGGCTAGGCAGAGAGCAGCAAGGAAGCAAACGGAAGGAATGAAAATGGAAATTCTAGAGCAGCACTTCTCAAGCCATTGGTTGCAAACATGGGAAGACACTTATTTCTGATGATCTTAAGAATAGCATGGGGGTGGGGTGACTGGAGAGATAGCTCAGCAGTTAAGAGCACTGACTGCTGCTCTTCCAGAGGTCTTGAGTTCAATTTCCAGCAACCACATGGTGACACAACCATCTGTAATGGGATCTAACGCCTTCTTCTGATATGTCTGAAGACAGCTACAGTGTACTTGTATAAATAAAATAAATAAATAAATCTTTTTTTTAAAAAAAAGAGAATACTACTCAGCAGTAAAATTACAGTTATTAAGTAGCAATGAAAATAAATCTATGGTTGGAGGGTTCCTAAGACCATTGGAAATAGGTTTTTTTCTGATGGTCATGACCTAAAGGTTGAGAACCACTGTTTTAGAGGGAACCCATGCAGAGAAAAATACTAAAGGATGGGGAGGGGGAGGGGGAGAAAGCCAGAGAGCTAGCCAGTCTACCTGAATGGGAAGGGGAGGGTTGAGTTTGGTAGATGGGAGACTGGCGGCCAGCTTCACAGCTAGACTCTAAAATGATTATTTCCACAGCTACAGAGGGTAAAGATCGCAGAGCAGGAGTGGGCCCCAAAGTGTGAAGGGGGTGGGGACAAGCTCCAGTAGTAGGCGGAGCCTCAGGATAAGCAGAGAACATCTGCATACAGCAGCTTTATATGAAGGACCACTAGGGCCAGCAAATGGATAAGAAAGCCACAGCGTTTTCATATGTGAACAAATCTGGATTTCTTGTTGAAGAGAAGGCAAAGCAAGCAAACAAACAAGAAAAAAAAAAACATGGTTTTCATTTGGAAGATAAAAGGTCCTCTAAAGAAACATTTGGCTTGAAGAGGATCTTTCTGGGAGATGCCTCAAATGCCAGGGTACACATTTACTCCCCAGTACTATTTGGGGCCAATGGGTAACTCCTGGGAGAGTAGGGTTGCTGGATGAGAAACAGGAGAGTTGATTATGCTTAAATTTCAGGTAATAATATTTTGGTACTGAAGTGTGCTTCAGATAGCACACGGGACATATGTACATTAAAATAGGATCCCTTGCTTAATAGAAAGTCAAATCTAACCAGATAGGTGATCTGTACTTTTGTTCACTAAATCTAGCAACTGTACTCTCAAGATATCCCCAGAGGGTCTGCCCATAGCCTGGTCTGTGACCAGGGATAAAACTGTGGTTTTCTTCTGCATAAGAGACATTTAGGTCCGTTAATTGTTACAAAGGGTCTTCACACTCTACAAATACCTCCATCTGCAGTTAGCTTAGGTGTCTTAGTTTAGACTAACAAATGCTATCAGCAGCTACCTCATCACTCTTAAATATAGCCTAAACACCCCAAAACTCCCCCTGGGAAAAGCTGGGCACTTCTCTAGAGGCAAAGTTCCAGATGTCATCTCATTTGAGCAATGCATCTGTTATTTGTCAGTACCTGCCAGTTACTGCAGTCAATACAACACTGCGGCTTGCAGCCCTCCGCCAACAGATGAAGACCTGGAATCTCACTGCCTACATCATCCCAGACACAGATGCACACATGGTAAGGACCAGCTCAGCTCTCTCTCATCTCCTTCCTCTCACTCACTTGGGCTTCGTGGCCTCTAAACACAAGCCACAAATAAGAACCTGGTAAGATGTAGAAGCTGAAGACAGAGACAGCACTTCATAGCAAAGAGGATAAAAATGGAAAACTTCCCACACACTAGTTTAAGGTCAACCGAAAGAACATACCTCTTTACACTGGAGGAAAAACAAGGCCAAATGTTCTTGACCTCTAGAAACATTACAAAAACAACTTTGGTGCTAGGGATATGGCTCTGTAGGTAATGGCATTTGCCCCCACGCTCAATAACCTGAGTTCAATCCTTCGAACCCATGAGGTAGAATAAGAGAGCCAACTCCCACAAGGTTTTCTCCAACCTCCACATGTGTATATCTACAAACACACACACACACACACACACACACACACACACAAAGTATGTAAAACTTAAAACAGCTCTGGGCATGATTTTTGACCAATCCCCAGATAGCAACTCCAGAAAGAATGTTTAGGCTATCACTGGAAATGGACCTGAAAGAATTCTAAGCTCCTTCCTGGTCCAGCTTGTCTCAGGCTCTGTTGGTTGGAGCAGTGTAATGATCCAGGGTACTAGACTTTATAGACATGGGCAGTAGACTGAGGGGAGAAAGCAGACAGAAAACAAGGTAATAGTCTCTATATGAGCCATTTCCCCAGAATAGCAGCCCTGCCTATGCAGCCTACCTTTTCCCACCAGTAGCTCTGCCTCTACCTCATGCAGCTCCTCATACCAACCCAGCTAGAACAAAAGGCATTTTCAAAGCTGCTTCAGTTAATTTCTGACCTGCTGGGGATGCTTAAGAATTTGACTAAGTATTCAAGCTTCTTTCAGCAAAAATAACAATGATGTGTCTTCATAAAGTCATCTTGTATCGACAGTCCAAAAGAAGGATGTTTCAATGCCCGTATATAAAATGACATAGTGTTTGCATATAATTATACAGACCTTTCTATATGCTTTAAATCATCTGTACAAGGTTTATAATACCTAACACAATACAAATGCTATGTAAATGCTACTATACTGTTTTGCTTAGGGAATAATGATAAGACATTGGTATATCTTGAATACAGTGCCATTTTCCCCCAACCTTTTTCACGAAGACCAATGCTGATAGGAGCTGCAAATATAGAATCCATGGATATGGGTGTCTAACTGGCTAATGTATAAAGCCCTGTGTAGAAGTTATTTATGCAATACCCAATATAGCATGATAGACTGGGAAAAAAGACGTGATATTTTAAGAGGAATACCAAAAGGCATGATCCAAGACCATACTGAATTTCCATTATGATGATGGTGGCAAATTTTGCAGAACACTCTGGTGCAATCAAGTCCAGTACTCTACTGTGGGCTTTATACCCCAAGAGACACCATTTCTGAAAGGTAAAGAAGACAGCATGCTGAAGGAGCTATGGAGGCTTCCTGGAAAAAATGCCTGGTGTGGCAAAACAGGAAGAATCTAAGACGTAGTTGTCACCTTCCACTTGGTACCCGAGTCTGTGAAGAAAGTTAATGATGGTGTTGTTGATTTCCTAGAGCGAATACATTGGCAAACATGATGAGAGGCGAGCATGGGTTTCAGGCTTCACAGGGTCTGCAGGTAAGAGCCATTCTCCACCCTCAATGCTACTGTAGGTAGACCTGAGCTGGTTATAGAGGATGGCCAGTTCCCCAGCATCCAAGACCACAGGTTGGCATTCACTCTCATTCTTCCAGCCCCCACAAACCTAGCATGTCTCCTCGGTTAAATATCTCCTACCCCTCTGGCCACACACTTCTGCACAGCCCGCCCCCTCCCCACCCCCTCCCTCTCCCACCCTTCCTTCCCGTGCTCTGCTGCCTCTGCCACAGCCAGCCTAGCACAGCACTCCCTGGGGCTGATTTCTGAAGCAATTGCTACTTCCACATCTATTGACAAAAAGCCTGCTCTTCCTTTTACATAATAGTTCATTTGGGGATAAAGTTTTACTTTTGAGATGTTTTTACAGAAATCATTGTACATGGCTAAAATGAGACATAAACATGCTCTTAATGAGGTCTCCTTTCCGTTTCTGAAGGGCCCACTTACCCTGATCCTGTTCCCTTAAATGAAAGGCAGCTTCCTTTGCTGACCCTCACACATTCCTTCCTGAGCCCCAAGGCACTCTGCCTCCCCACTTGTGAGGCCTTACACTCACTACCACAGCTGCTGCATTCGTTTTTTCCCATCAGTCCTCAGGTAGGCACCTAGTTTGACATTTTATCAGCCCTCATCTTTCCTGAGAAGATGCATGTGCAGTATTTGTTCCTTTGAATGACAGGATTCTTTTCCTACCTCTGTAAGGACCAACAGCACAAAGCAGAGCCAGTTTGCCTAATGAGCTCCCTTTGTAGTCAAGAATGCCTTTGACATCTCCTACCTCTCTTCCTGCCAATGGGAGGAGAGAAGCTCATTCTGGAGAGTCCTGTGACAGAGCCAGCATTACACTGCACATTCAACACAGTTGTATTCCTCACTTTCATCTTTATCCTCACCTCTAGACTTCTCCACTCTGCTGCAGGTACTGCTGTAGTGACCATGAGGAAGGCAGCAGTCTGGACTGATAGTCGTTACTGGACTCAGGCTGAGAGGCAAATGGACTGCAACTGGGAGCTCCACAGGGAAGGTAGAAGGCTCATGGGGATTTGGTCCCCTAGCCCTGGACCCTAGACTAGGTTTGGGGAACTACAGGTGAGTGGATGTCTGTACGGTGCTGTGCGGCCTCCATGGGAAGTTCAGGAAATACAAGGGCATCTCTGATCTTTGAGGCAGACACATGTGGCAGACAGAAGTCTGCCTACAGCCTCTGGTGCTCACTGTTCTGGGAAGTTATTTGTGTGTCTCCTCCCATCTTTCAGTTAGCATTTCTTCGATTGTCGCCTGGATCTTGGCTGAAGTCCCCGATGGAGAGAACGTGGGCTTCGACCCCTTCCTCTTTTCTGTTGGTATGTTCTTCGATTAGTCCCTGGATTTGTGTGAGCTGCCTAGGAGGCATTTGTGTGCTCAGTCTCCTGGGAGGCCCACATATTTGCTTAGGGAGAGGGGAATCTTGAAGTTTCGGCTGTAGAAATATTTTGTAACAAAGAGAGATTCATGGATTGCGTAATTAAAATAGGTTTAAAAAAATGAATCCAATTTTTTTGTAAAAAGCATGAATGCAGAAAGCCAACCTAGAAGACTTGGAATAATTAAGATCTAGTGCACAAATAGATCTGGGATGACCTTGATCCCCAGAACCATCCTCTGGGTCCTGGAGTCTACCAATCACGATACTTGGGATCTCTTTGAAAACATTTTCTGGAAGGTATCTTAGAAGAGAGAAAAAGGTACAGAGGGTCTTTGAGCAAATCAGGGTTCCAGAGAATAAAGTTCCCCAAGTTCTGGGGCCCCAGATAGATGGACCATCAAAGACTTCAATATGCATTGAAAGGCTCTTACTTCCAAACTAACCTCTTTGTTGACTTATCCAATGCTCTGAATGGGTGACATTATACCCTAATAAAAATGACTTGTACCTCAGAAGGACAGTCGCCAATCTTTGACACTTTAAAAAGACCAGATAAGGGTATAATGTGTGGTGGTAGAGAACTTGCATTACATCCACAAGGCCCTGGGTTCAATCCCTAGTACTTTGCTAGAGAATGGGGCAGAGAAATGCAAAATTAGCTAATTGACAATGGACAGCATCAAGGCAGGAGTAGGACAATTAGGTTTGGAAAGCAGGAAAAGACAGATGGAAGATACACTGTGAAGGAGAGGCGTGCATCTTAAAGGGCTGGGACCTGTGGCCTTTGCTGCCACCAGAGCCAAGTGAAGGCGTGGCTGGTTGCAGGACTAACTTGGCCTCAAGCAGATTTCCCTGAGTTGTAAATGGATAAGGGGGCAAGTGACTCCTTCCTATCTCTGCAGATTCCTGGACAACTTATGATGGGGAATTCCAAGGCTCCAGCAGACACCTGTTATCCGTGACAACCAACCTCGTTGATGTGGCATGGGGGTCAGAGAGGCCCCCAGTGCCAAGCCAACCCATTTATGCCCTGCCAAAAGAATTTACAGGTGATTCCATAGGCCTATTCTCCTTCTGAATTTGTACAAACAAGGGTCTCTACCGGCATAATCCCCGGTGCTGCTGATGGTTTTTTTTCCCCCTGAAAATATCATTAACCAAGGCAACAAAGTAATATTTTACAAAGCACCTGAGAGGCTTGGTTAAAATGTAGATTTTTTATTTTGTTTCTCTCTCTCTTTCTCCTCACAGAGTCCAAAGGTGTTCAGATTACATTTAGAAAATACTGAAATAAGCAGTATTAGAATTTGAAAACAATACAGCAGAAAAGGAGGGAACAAGAGAGTCAAAAAAATTAATTGGAACAACAAAAACCCCTTTCTTTAAAAAAAATGTTTTCCGTTGTACTTTTTGTGTCTGGATGTTTGGCCTGCATGGTGTCTGTGCCATCAGGTGCATACAGTGCTTAAGGAGGCTAGAGAAGGGCCTCAGACTCCCCTGGGACTGGAGTTACAGATGGGTGTGATTTGCCATGTGGATGCTGGGACTTGAACGCACATCCTTTGGAATAGCAACCAGTGCTGTTAACAGTTGAGCTATCTCTTCAGCCATCATCCTGCTCTGTCTCCCACTCCTCAAAAAAACCTTTCTTAAGGGAAAAGGCCCATGATCACAGTCGTTTATCTGTTAGTGGAAACTGACTGATTCATTCAGCCCTTTACTTCTGGTTCTGCTCTAATGAGGGGTTTAGATTTTGGAAAGAACTGACTTGGACAGAAGAAGTAGATGACTACATTCAGTATCAGTCTGTGGCACAGAAGAGGCATCTGGCTGGACCACAAAAGAAGGTTAAGGGACCCAGAAAAGTCTAACATCTGTAACCAAGACCTCCCTGGCATTATCTTAGTCTGATATAAAAGTACAGTTTGCATTATGATTCTTGTAAGCAATAAATGAATTCTGGTCAGGGTTAGAGGACCTATTATGAATCAGGGTTTTGGTCAGTAACCTCCCTGAAAATTCTGAATGGGCCAATGGAGCTGAATTTCTTGTCACATTGAGCAATCTGAAAACCCCCTTTCCACACACAAATCCACATTTTATTTCTGATTTAGAAAGGAGTCGAGAAAGTGAGAGGGAAATTTCAAAACTGTGGCTATGATGAAACAAGTAGAAACAGTGTCCAATTTTTTATCTGTTCCAATGTAACTTGCAGAATCGTTCTTTGTGCACCTTGACTTAGTTTCTAAAGAGATTTGCTATCTAAGAGTGTGTGATCATAAATGACACTCATCTTACTCAGATATAAAGGCCTCCATTGTGCCAGGAAAAGGTGAGGATAACATGGGGGGTAAAGGCTCTCAAGGACTGAGACAGAATTTTGTCACTTCCCATAAGCTAGGAGGTGCTACGGAGTCATTAGTCTTCAAGGAGAAGCCATTTGGAGTCAGAGCTCAGCCCAAATGCCAAAGAACAGAAGTCAACTTCAAGATGCCTAGACAAAAATGGTTTCCCTCTCGAGCCTTGTCTAGGTGTTAAAGGTGGTGTGGCAAGACAAAGGCAGGGGGGCGGGTGGCTGGCACAGGAAAAGTTAGCCACTCTCATGTCAGACCATTTGAGTATAATTTTTGTTTTCTCGAAAAAGGATCACAGTCGCACATCTTTCTTCTGTGAGTTCTAAGTTGTTGAGTGTTTTGTTTTGTTTTGTTTCTGGGGCAAGCTGTTACTCTGTAGCCCAGGCTGACGTTATACTTACTATATTGCCCAACTGGCCTCAAACCCATGGTGATCCGCCTGTTTCAGCCTCCCATAGAGGCATGAGCCAACATACGAAGTAATACTTATGAATCTTTATCATAATTTCAAGTGTAAGAAGCCACAACTTGTATGATTCCATTTATATGAAACACCAAGTGTTGGCAAATCCACAGAGACAGAAAGTAGATTAGTGATTTCCTGGGGCTGGAAGGGAGGGGAAATGAGGAGAGACTCCTTAATGGGTACAAGGTTTCCTTTGGGGATGTTGAAAATGTTTTAGAATTAGATACTGGCAATGCTTGTGCAATACTGTGAGTATACTGAAAACCAGCTGAATTGTGTACTTTATGAAGGCTAAAATGTCTTCTTTTATCTGAATAAAATAAACTCTAAAAGTATATCATACCCAGAGCTTTTGGTTCCAGTTGAATAGTTTAACCCATTTGCATAAAGTTTTTTAATAGCATTGCTATCATTTCTGTATCTGGG
Organism: Apodemus sylvaticus; assembly: GCF_947179515.1. Classification (NCBI taxonomy): domain Eukaryota; kingdom Metazoa; phylum Chordata; class Mammalia; order Rodentia; family Muridae; genus Apodemus; species Apodemus sylvaticus. Next base: position 127,087,358 of record NC_067495.1, read on the forward strand.
CCCAAGTAGGAGTCTTAATGCTTATGACATTCTGCCAATTATTTTCCCCTAGCGCTATCCAGAGAAAGACTTTTAAATGCCTCACAGGAGGCAGAAAAGGAGATAAAACTGAACTCCCAGAACCCAGATATATGCACTCTAGAAAGGAAAGTACTGGACAAAGTTATTGTTTATTTATTTATTTAGTTAGTTAGTTAGTTAGTTAGTTAGTTAGTTAGTTAGTTAGTTAGTTAGTTTTTTCGAGACAGGGTTTCTCTGTATAGCCCTGGCTATCCTGGAACTCACTCTGTAGATCAGGCTGGTCTCCAACTCAGAAATCTGCCTGCCTCTGCCTCCCAGAGTGCTGGGATTACAGGCGTGCACCACCACTGCCTGGCCTGAACAAAGTTAAAGACCACTTAAAAGACTGAAAAATTTTAATAAGAAAACCCAGTATTAGTACAATTAGTAGTGTGGGCTACTACTATCACACAGATATGGGTTCAAATCCCGGATGTACCTCTTGAGCTATGAAACTCCAGGCAACTCACTTGACCTGTCTGAAGCCTCACTTTCCCCATCTGTACAATGGCACATGAAAGAATTAAAACAATGCACAAGTGCTTAGTCCAGTATCTATGGCTTATTGAGTGCTGGAGTTACTGCTGGGCAAAGTTAAACACAATCCTGGTCCTCTCCCTCATCCTTCTAGAGTAGCTCTTCTGTTCTTTCGATCTGTTTATTGACAGGTTAAAAAAAAAGCAATATGAGACTTAGCAACTGCTTTTCTACAGCTTTATAAACATTGATCCATTTGATGCAAACCTATTGAGTTCGATACTGCTGTTCCAACTTACCCTTATCTAACAGATGTGCAAAATGAGACACGGAGGTGTCATGGAATTTGCTCAGCACCACATCCAATTAGTAATAACAGGACTGTGGTTGAAGCCCCGTCTGGGTTAGACGACAAGTCATTAATAATACAAGTCAGATCTTGTTTGAGGATAGAATTTTACCACTTTTGGAAATATATAGGGCTGGAGTAGTTCAGTCATAGAGTACTTGCCTAATGTTCAAGGCCATTGACTCCATATCTTTCACCAGAAACAAAGGAAAACTACTGTTCTAGGGGAATTTCCCAGGATCCCTATGCCAAAGACGAGGTATGTCACTCATACTTTCTTTGGATTCCTGTTCTTCTAGGGAGTACTTGGCAGGAAAAAGTATCCACCATCCGAAGCTTTATGCAGAACCACACCAAGGCTCCAACTGCGGTCCTTCTATCCGCACTTGATGAGACAGCATGTGAGTAGAGATTTGTGAAAACAAGTGGGTCTGGTAGTCCCAAGCTAGTCCCAAGCTTCCTGGACCTTGCAACATACAGCTTTTCCTAAAACAACAACATATTCACCAGCTCCTATGAGCTCCATGGTCATGGTCTGTGGGAACTCAGAGGGGAAGGAAGCAGCTGCTTGGGGCTACGGAACAAGGAAGCCAGGGAGCTCTGAGCAAGTGGCTAAACCCACAGGCCACCTGAGATATGTACTGGTCAGAGCAACAGGGTAATTATGTCTTCTTAGGAGGAAGAAGGCCCACGAAGCCACCAGCCACCCTGGCTATCATCCAGGCCACTCAAAGTTCCAGCTTTGATACCCAGAGTAGCCCTGGAGGATGTACCAATACTGAGTGCTGGATATTACCTATCTTTGTTTTATGGGGGCGACATCTATAGCTCTCTTCAGCATCTCGATGATCTCAAAGATTAAGAAGCATTCAGAGGCAGATGCTACAAGCTACTGTCAGTAGTAATCTTGAAGCCAAGCTAAATAGTGGAACATCGGTGTCATAAATGCTGGCCCCAGTCAGAACGGCCTCAAACAATCCCATCAATTCTTTTCCAGGGCTCTTCAACCTTCGTAGCAGCGACATCCCTTATAACCCCTTCTTCTACTCCTACACACTGCTCACGAACTCCTCCATCAGGTACAGCTGCTCCTTGGCTTACTGTGAGTTTCCTCTAATTTGCACCCTATCCTGTACCGTTGATGTCACAGCCTTCAGGGTACTCATAAATCTGGATGCCTACCATCGCATACTTCTCTAGGAAACCTCCCACTAGCTGTTCTTGACCCCTCGACTTCTCGTCTCAGTGAACCCAAATCTAATTCCCTGGTTCTCTATGTTGGCTTCCTGTGACCCCTTGGAATCAAAAGATTGGTATATGCCTCCAATTCCATGTGTTCTCCTTGATAGGCAGGCACTCAGGACCTTCCTTGTCTTCCCTCTCCACATAGGTTGTTTGTCAACAAGAGTCGCTTTAGCCTCGAGACCCTGCAGTACCTAAATACAAACTGCACGTCACCCATGTGTGTGCAACTTGAGGACTATACTCAAATTCGTGACAGCGTGAAGGCCTATGCCTCAGGCAATGTGAAAATCTTGATTGGGGTCAGCTATACCACCTATGGGGTCTATGAAGTGATACCCAAGGTAGGTTTGCCAGTCACTGGCCTCCTTCTGCTCCAGGCATAACAACTGTCAAAATGGGACCCCTTTGCTATTGGGCAGCTTGTTGGTCAGCTAATGTGTACTATGTACCTGTGTAGACCTCACTGATGGGAGACAGAGGAGGAAGAAGAGGAGGGGGAGGAAGAAGAGGAGGAGGAAGAGGAGGAGGAAGAGGAGGCAGTAGGGGTGTCTGTCCACAGAGCCCATGGACAATTTTTTTAAGGAAACTAGACAAAATATAGCCTGGTCTAGAAAAAGCTTTAGAGCCAGCTTTAGAACCTGATTCTGATCTGAGCTCTTTTCCTAAATGGTCATGCAGTGACGACGTTGGACAAGTAGCTCAGTTGGTCCAGATCTCTGTTTCTTTAAAATGATAATGAAGTTGAGCACTTACAGGAGTCACTGTAGACTTCAAAGGTGGAGTCCATTGGCTGACATAGTATATGCTTCGGGGGCTGGTAACCTCTCTAATATGTATAAGACATTTTCACTGCTAGAACAACCTGTGGACTCTAGCATGCCAGGCCTGGCCACTGCAGATACCAGGGCAATGCTTATCAGGGAATCCTATATGCAGAAAACTAGGAAAGAGCTGCCTATCCAGAAAGTAGCCAAAGGATAGGGCCCGGTCGTGAAAGAGATGAGCGAGTCTTACAGTCTCACCCCAGCTGGGACTTCCTCTCTGTCCTTTGTAAGCACTGCTTATCTTGGACAGTGCATCTAGTCCATCTTTTGGTCCGTGTTCTCAACAGGAGAAACTCGAGACAGACATCTACTCACCAGTGATGTTAATCAAGGCTGTGAAGAACAGCAAGGAGCAGGCCCTCTTGAAGGCCAGTCACGTAAGTCGGTATGGCCCTTTGGGAGGTCTGATTGGTTAGCTTTCCACACAGAAGCCTGAGGAAGGCTCTAAAAGAAAAAAGAAACAACAAAGATCTCTATTTATATCTATATAGATATGTAGATAGTATGTGTGGTGATTGCATTGCTTTGAACACTGCCTATATTAAATAAGTGTTAGATGTAACGATTTCCTGCCTGGCAAGAGGATGACTCACTTTCTAGAATATTCTTAACATAACAATAAAGTTTTTTTTTCTTAAGAAAAAAATTTTTTAGAGATTTATTTATTTATTATATATAAGTACACTGTAGCTGTCTTCAGTGTCTTCAGACACACCAGAAGAGGTAAGATCTGCTGGGATTTGAACTCAGGGCCTTCAGAAGAGCAGTTGGTGCTCTTAACCACTGAGCCATCTCTCCATTTTTTTCCTTAAGAAAAAAATTTTAACATATACTACAGAACATAAAATAGCCTAAGATTCCCTATGTCCCCATTCCCAGTGTCAATAATCAAGTCATGCCCGAAGCTGTTTCATCTGTAACACACCACTCCCAGCCCCTCTGTCCCGCCCGTGCATGACCCTCCTCTCCTAGCTGCTGGATTATTTTAAAGCAAATCCCACATATCCTATCATTTCAACTGTCACTGCTTCAGTGAGTATTTCTAAAGATAAGAAGGCTTTCAAAAACATGAGCACACTCTGATTAGATATAAACATTAACGAGAATCCTTTTGCTATCCAGTAGCCAGTAAAATTGTCATGTTTTTAAAGCACTCAGTCTCAGGGCAGCTATCTGATCGTCTTCCCTAAGTGAGGAGTCTGCCATTCCGGCCCGCCTTAGTCACTATTTCGGCTTCAGGTGCGGGACGCTGTGGCTGTGATCCAGTACTTGGTCTGGTTGGAGAAGAACGTGCCCAAAGGCACGGTGGATGAGTTTTCTGGGGCAGAACACATTGATGAGTTGCGACGGTACTGGACTTATTATCTTTTCGTGCGGGGGTGGGGGTGGGGAAGTGAGGAGTAATTAGTCCCCTTAGGAAGAAGAAAGGTCCTGCTTGTATTTGGAAGTGAGATTGACAGGTTCGTGGGTGGTCTGGGAGCTGTGCTTGGGGTGTTGGAAGACATTCTCCAGCCCCGCTGAAAGCGGGGGTACAACCCACCAGCACCCCCTAGCGAATGCCTCAGAAACAGCTCGCTTTCCCTGGGAAAGGCCTGCTTAGGCCAGAGGGCCCCTGGGACACTTGGGAGTTTTTAGGAGAAGGCTTCTTGAAGCAGCTTGGGTAGCATCTAGGTTTGAGGTGCAAGACATAGCACACAGGTGGGATGTTTCTCAGATACAGGGAACTACCTTTCTTCTCTCCCAGAAGTAAAGACACATTGGTGTCCATTATCTTTCTCTGTGCTTGAGTGTTCTCTCTCTATATGACAGGACAAAGCTGGCAGAAGCGAGGCTGGGAGAGACAAACAGAGTCAGGTTGGGGTGAAGGGAGCTGGACATTTGCTGTGTGACATATCCTAGTCACAGCTTAGTCCCTATGCCGTTCTCTGACTATTCCTTCCCTTGCCTTGCCTTGTGGTGCCTTGCCTAGGAATGAAAACTTCTCCTCTGGACCCAGTTTTGAAACTATCTCTGCTAGCGGCATGAATGCTGCCCTGGCCCATTACAGGTACTCCAGAACAAAGAATTTTCTACAGTGCTTGTGATCAGGGACCATGGTTGTAAGTATAGAGGACCTGGGTTGGGAAGGGAATGTTCTGAGCTTTGAGTCGACATTTAAGGTTTGGGGCCTTTTGGACTGTGGGTGGTCAAGGGAGAAACTCCTTTGCCATTTCGAACCTCCTTGAAATTAGAAGGTCTGAGTATGGCTTTTGTTCCCAAAAAGCGGGAATTTGGGGAGTGCTTGGGTGCTTCTTGGGTCTTCAGGGTCAAGGAAAGCATAGATTCTGTTAGAAGCTCTTTCTATGAATTTTTTGTTATCTATTTTTCTGAAATAGTTTTATTGGCTTGGGGTACTTTGTTGTTTGGTTGGTTGGTTTGGGTTGGTTTGGGTTGGTTTGGGTTGGTTTGGGGGGGTTGTTGTTGTTAGTGGGTTTTGTTTTGTTTTGTTTTGAGACAATGTAGCTCAGGCTAGTCTCAAACTCATTATGTAGTCAAGATTGGGTTTCCTGGTCTTCCTGGCTGTGTTTTTTAAGTGCTGGGATTAAAAGTGTGCACCACCACAGCTAGCTTGAGACAGGGTTTGCTTCATAACTCAGTCTGGCTAGCAACTTGTGATTTCAGGCATGAATAGTATATAAAACCCCACAGAGAAAAGGCCTGTCTACTCAGCCCCCATCAACCATAGTGAGTGCAAACTATAAGCTAGTCAGATATGTGGTCTCACAGAAAACAAACCATGGTAGGCCTGCCTGATAAAATTTGGAGGACCAAACTAACCAGATGCATCAGGTTGGCCTGGACTTGACAAAAGAGGAGTCAGAGGCCCTCCAGAGAAACAACTGGCATGGCTAAGAGGTCCCTTCTCTGATGCCCCCCTCAACCCTTGCCCATGAAAGCTAGAGAGTGGTGGAGCTGATGCTCCCTCACTCAGTGCCCTCAGTCCCCTAAAATATTGTTGTCCAGCCCTATTCTTAAAGTCCCCTCTCCTCCTATGCCATAGCTCCTTGGGGCCTTCTTGGATGTATCAAGAACTTACAGAGAAAGAGAGTTCAGGCCTAGAACCTCTTTGCTTTGCTGTGGACCTCTTACAAGCCTCTTGTCTCTGTGGGCTTGTCCTTATGCGAGGAGAGATGGCCAAACCAAATAGGCTCTGAAACTCTTCCCGAGGACCAAGATCTTGCTTAGTCATATGAAGGATAAACAGAAGTGTGCTGAAGACAGCAGCTGCAGCTGCTGTCAGAGCCAAGTGTGTCCCAGGATTTGGGCGTGGGGGTAGAGATAGTTATTTTCCCAGAGCGGAGAGCCCGGAAGTAAAGCTAGCCCCCAAGGAAAGGGCGTTCTTCTGTTTCTCCTCGGCCCCGGTCCTCAGCCCCATCCTGTTTGCCTAGTGCAGGGTTCAGAGTCTCTCCTCTCAGTGTTCCTTTTCGTTCCTAGCCCAACAAAAGAGCTGCACCGTAAGCTGTCCACAGATGAGATGTACCTGGTGGATTCTGGGGGGCAATACTGGTATGTACACCCCAGTGTGCTTTGGTCTAGCTCTCAGCTCAGACATTCTGAGCTTCCTGAGGCTGGCTGAAGCTGGCTAAAGCTGGCTTTCCTGAGTCATGGGTCTTCATTTGATTAAAGCAGGGAACTGCATTGAAGAAGCCTTGAGCAGCCTTCTCGTGTGCCCATTGTGGGCATCTGCACAGTAGAAAACACACAGATTAGAATAATGGGGGCACTCATGCGGCACCTGGGTGAGAATTAGGAAAAGACTACTCGCTTAAGGAATTTTTTTTCAAGTCTGCAAATTATTTACACAGATCTGCCTGGCTGCACAAACATGAACACCTATATTCTCACCCACTCAGGCAAGCCCTAGACATAGCCCACATCAGAGTCGTTAAACCCAGCTCCTTCCCTGCGGCAAGAAGACTGGCCACATAAGGTTGGAGATGGAGGCAGATAAAAGATGGAGCCCTTTAGATGTGATTCTTCTGTACAGTGTCAACCTACACAGTCCACTGTGACAGTCATGCCTAATGAGCTAACCATATTCCTTTGAAATGTGTGGCTAATCAGTCACCGTTTTATTGGGTTTCCCGACTTCTAGCCTATGGAAAGGGTGAACGCACTGAGGACCGAGGCGCTTGTTCATAGCACACCTCTTAGGAGCCAGCTTGTCATGAGCTCGGTTTGGCAGCCTGTACTGATCACTAGTTTGATGCTGTGTGAACTTGAGATGGCTGCAAAGAGGAAGTAAATTTGTGGGGGCGTGTTGGATTGGGGTATGCTTACAAGAGGGTGAGGTAGGAAATAGTCACCTCACTTCCTCTTCTCTCCCGAAGAAGAACTTCCCCATGCCCCATGCCCTACTCTCAAGAAGTCCCAGAGTCCTGGGACCCTTTCTCCATGCTTCCCCCATGGGATAGGTATGCTTAGTGCCTGTCTGGGGGAACCACTGCAGCTAATGATTGTGAGTCGGACCTGCTGGCCCTGCCTTCACTTTCATGGAATTCCAAGCCATGCTCATAACAAAGAGCATCTTAGAAGGAGTCAGCATTTTCTCCAGCCTGGCTTTAACCAAATCTTTGGGAGGGAGATGACCTCACAGCCTAATGGCTTCAGTGGTCTCATCTTTCATAAGAAGGCGTGCTCTGCTGTCTTCTGTGGGGAGATGCAGAAGTGTCCTATAAATGGTAAATGGCTGTGATTGTGGGAATGTTAGGATAGTGTCACCTTTCTGAACCTCAGTTTTCCCACATGTAATTTATTGAGATAGATAGATAGATAGATAGATAGATAGATAGATAGATAGATCGATACATACATACATACATACATACATACATACATACATACATACATAGGCAATGCCCTGAACATAATGACTTTTACCTTAAGTATCTTAAGTAACTTAATAATCTTAAGTATCTTAAGTAACAAAGATACTAAGTAACTTAAATATCTTAAGTACCTATCTTCCCTCCCCATCCCATCCACCAATCTTTATTTATTTCTGACGTGATCTCACTGTGTAACCCAGACTGGCATTGCCATTACAATCTTCCTAACTCAGCCTCCTGCATACCAGGATTACAGGCATGTACCACCATTCCCGGTTCTCTATCTTCCTTTTGCCCTTTCCCATGTCCTATTCCAGCCCAGTTACTCAAACCCCAGTAGAAACAAGCAATAGAAAATATACCGGAAGCACATCATGGCCCTGGACCCTCCTCCCAAGTACTCAGCAGAATTAGATGTATTAGTTCTCTGTCTCCGCAGGGATGGGACCACAGATATAACCAGAACAGTACATTGGGGCACTCCTACTGCCTTTCAAAAGGTAAGTACTAGACCCTAATTTTCCCCTTCAGTTTACTCCAAGTGATCATCTCATCAAGAGCCCTTTCAAATTGATAAGTAAAACTGAGGCTCAGAGATGTTATGTAGTTTGCCCAAAGTCACACAACAAGTACCAGGAAAGCCAATGCAAAGTCGAACCACCAAGACCTCATGCCATGTGTATCCTCTGGTCATGTCAGTCTATGAATGTACAGACATTGGCCATTTGTATGTTTAGCCTGTGCTCTGCAAAGGGAGGGAAAGCTATCTCTAGTGGAGAAAAATAGCACGTGGCATCTCAGAGATCTCAAGGAGCTAGAGCTTGTCTAGCAGGGAGGTCTGTTCAGCCGGAGTGGAACCTAGGACACTGGTTTGGGTCAGTGGACCAAGGAACTGCTTGGATGTAGTGAGCAGGCCGGGAACCCAGAAGTGGAAACCCTGTTGTGTGGGCCTCCAGGAACTCATAGATTAATTAGTCTGTTGAGAAGTCTGTTTCCTCGGGGCCCCAAATGGCAAGCCAGTCCAGGAGTGTGGGGAAAGGAAGTGACCACATGGCCACCAGCAGTGACCAGAACAGGTCACTGTTGCCCATCTCTCTCCCCCAACAGGAAACCTGCTCTGCCACAGGATCAGGCCCAACCCACACGTCAGGTCTTAAGAAAAACTAAAGGGAAGTTGCTAAGACATGGTAGCACATACTGGGGGAGGTAAAGATGGGAAGCTTTGCTGTTTGAAGCCAACCTTGGCTACATAACAAATTGCAAGCCTACCTGTGAGGAATATAGGAGTAACCAGGCTAACTTTGCTTGAGCATTTGCTCACTGCTGGTTGTCAGTCTACTTTATCCTATGACTTTAGTGACCAGGTACCATTAGCATCCTGTTATACATGAGGACACCAAGGTAGAGAGAGGAGAGAGTCTGTGATTTGGCCAAGCCAGGATTCTAGACGTGAACCTGCCATACTCAGTCACTACCCTCTACATTTCCTCCTCACATGACAATGACCCCTGTATATGGAGCTGGCCCAAGCTCTGGGAACACCCTCCCCCCCACCTTCCTTTGGTCATCTTCCAAAACCTGAGTGACCACACATGAGAATGTGTCTCCTACCCCTTGTCCTGGGCCTCCATTTCCATCTGCTCTAAGACCAAGCAGCTGGAAACTCTCCTACTCCTCCTCTTCTCGTGCTCCATATCACCTCTTTCTTCCCTTTCCTTTCTAGGAGGCTTATACTCGAGTGCTAATGGGAAACATTGATCTGTCCAGACTTGTCTTTCCTGCCGCTACATCAGGTAGGTTTCAGAAACCAGAATGGATCCAGGCACCCCAGGCTCTGATTTTATGGGACTTGGATTGCTATCCTGAGAGGCTAGTGGGATAGTCCATTCCTCTCACATAAAGAAGAAAGTCTAGCCAAGAAAGAGGACTTGCTCAAGGTCATACATAGGGTACCGGGCCTTGAACCCAAGTCCCCTGCCTCTTTATGCAGTGCTGTTGCTCAGAGGCAGGGAAGGTCAGTGTGAGCTTCATAAGTCAATTCTTGGAGGAAGTCATTGTCAAAGTGCTAAGGCCTATGTCGTGAGGAAATAGTTCAGTAGAGTCATCAGTCCAGATAATGAGTCTAATGTATGAAGTATCCTAGATAGTGAGGGGTTGGGCTGGGTTTATCAGAGAGACCCTTACTACTTTCATCCATCAGATTTTTTCCATCCCACCCCAGTGTCCTCTTAAGAGCTCTTATCCTCAGGCACCGCCCTAGAAGTTGAGTAGGAAAGGCCAAGGTAAGACAGTCTAGGGTCTAGCCAATGGATCAGAAACAATCTCTTTTCCCTTTCAGGGAGAGTGGTGGAAGCCTTTGCCCGAAGAGCCTTATGGGAAGTTGGGCTCAATTATGGTCATGGGACAGGCCATGGCATTGGCAACTTCCTATGTGTGCATGAGTGTAAGTATATTCTCAGCCATCTATGTTTGACCCACCCTCTCCTATGAAATAGAGCCTTCCACAGCCATGGAATTACCAACTCTGCCCCCCTCCAAATGTATGACCCACCCAAGGTCACCAGATGAGGAAGGATGCTCCAAGCACTAAATGAAGAATACTGTCAGTGGGAATTCCAGAGAGAGAACCAAGGCCTGTTGATCAAATGGCATATAGGCCAGAGAAGGAAAAAGCAAAGCCTGTCTGGTGTATGCCAGTTCCAGATATAAGTTCTTCTAGAGAAACCTAGGGACCCTCCCTCTAGCTACCTTTCTTTGCCAGAATCTGCTCCCTTCCAAGCTGGTGATACAGAGAGCTAAAACCATGCTTATATCTTCCTTCCCAGGGCCAGTGGGATTCCAGTTTAACAACATTGTCATGGCCAAGGGCATGTTCACTTCCATTGGTATGGTTCTTGACTTCCTCCACCCCACTACCTAGTTCCCAGAGTAGAGTTATCTGAGGCGTGCAGTCATATGCACCCATCTTTAGGGAGCATGCTGAGCTGTGACCTAGCTTGGGCTCCACCACTGCTTTCTTGCCCAAATCTAGACCCAAATGGTTATCACACCCTTACTCCAAGTCCCTCTATCCATACCCTCTTTTTTGCTGTTTTGTTTTAGACCATCTTATGTAGCACAACCTGTCCTTGAACTCCTTATATAGCTGAAGCTGGCCTTAAGTTCCTAGTCTGTCTCCTACTTGCACCAGTTCAGTACTGGGATTACAAGCAGGTGCCAACACTCCTGGATTTTCATAACGCTCCCTTTTTCCTTGGGCAATGGTTTCCAAGTGTACATACAGACTATGGAGTTATCTATCAAATGTTGGGGTAATAGGATAATGGCACGTGGAGATTAGAGCCCCAAGTAGGCTCCAGTCCTCCTTACTAGACTACAAAGGAGAGAACTTAAGGCCTGGTGTCTAACAAGTTGTAGGACTGACAGAGCCAAAGCCACATGCAGCAGGGCTGCCAGGTCCTGCAGTTACTTGTGGGTAGGTGTAAGCAACCTGGGAGTGGGTCTGTCTTTCCTGTGGCTTAATATCAGTAGCATCTCTACACATATCTCTCAGAACCTGGATACTACCAGGATGGGGAATTTGGAATCCGTCTTGAAGATATCGCCCTTGTGGTAGAAGCAAAGACCAAGGTAATGTACCATGGCCTAGACACATGCGGATAGCATGACTTGACTCTAACTTTGGAATGAATGGAAATAAGGAAGGCCAAAAGAGAGGGGCATTTGATATACATGTATGAATTTATCTGAAGTCTTACTCGGGTCCTCAAGAATTCTATAAATCCATTTCTCAAGCTGCACACTGGGATGATTTGGGAAGCTGGGGTTTTTGTTTTGTTTTGTTTTTTAATATCAGTGCCAGGCCCCACTTCAGACCAAGTGAATCAGCATCCCTGCCCTAAATCACTCGTTCTTAGTGCTCATAATAATCCCCAGGGGAGCTTGTTAGAAATAAAGATTTGATATTATAGCAAGCAACCAGATGAAATACCTGGATATAAACTTTAAAAGACTTACACAGAGAAACTCGGCTAAGGGACATAAAAAAGATTTAAGTAAATGGTGTTCTCTGGGAGGAAGCCCTGATATTATGAACATGCCATTCTCCATAAATTGATCTATAAATTCAAGACAACCTCAATTTCAATGTTAAGTGGATAGTTTTGTGACTTCACCAATGATAGTAAAGTTTATTTGTGAAAATAAACATGCAAAGCAGCTAGGGGGAAAAAAAAACATTGAAAGCTTGAGGAGCAATAGGGAAAACTAGACCTATCCAAGCCGAGCATAAACTACCCCAACAAAACCAAGATGGCACTGGAGAGGAAATAGACAGTGGGAATAATGAAACAGAACAGCCAGTCCAGAAACACACTTCTAATTCACATAAACATGGGGAGTTAACTGGTGCTTCACCACAGGAGAGAAGAGAGAAATCATTTCACAAATAGGCAAGGCAATGAATGATTAATCATTGTGGGGAGTAAACAAAACAGCATCATTGTTTTAGCAAAGAAAATCTGAGATAGACCAAAGAGGGTTTGTTATCACAGAGTCATTGCATGAAATCGGGGGTACCATGTACCTTTATCATATTCACATATCCCTTACCCACTCTTGGCTCCCTCCTCCTGCTGACAGATGAACTGACATTTCATGGTGAACAATAGAACACTAAGGCCCACAAGAAAACCTATATAAACTCATTTACAATCCCAAGTGGAGAAGGACTTTCCAAGAAAAGACCCAGAAGCGATAAGGGAAAGAGTTCAAAATGAAATTGAAAAGAAAATGTCTGTATGAAAATCATACCATAACCAAAATTCAAAGATGTTTCAAGGGCTGGAGGGATGGCTCAGTGGTTAAGAGCACTGACTGCTCTTCTAGAGGTCCTGAGTTCAATTCCCAGCAACCACATGGTGGCTCACAACCATCTAGAATGGGATCCGATGCCCTCTTCTGGGGTGTCTGAGGACAGATACAGTGTGCTCATATACATAAAATAAATAAATCTTTAAAAACAAAACAATGACAAAACAAAAGGTTATTCCAAGTTAAGTGCAACAAAGAAAGAATGAATATTCTTCATTTTACTGTGAACTCCTGTAAGAGCCAAACTGGGAGAAATAAGCAAAGGACATGAAGAGACAGTTCAATAATATAGAGTTAACAATAACTCAACACATGTGCAAAGTTGCTCAACAACATTTGTAAACAAGTATAAATCAAAACATGAATAGCCTAGCATATCATTCTCCTGGGTGTAGCACTAAGTAAAAGAAGTGGAGGAAGTTACAGAGAAGTGTATGGGAGGATCCACTTTTTAAGGATTTATTTATCTATTTATGTATGTATTTATTTATTTAATGTAAGTATACTGTAGCTGTCTTCAGGGTCTTCAGACACCCCAGAAGAGGGCATCAGATCTCATTACAGATGGTTGTGAGCCACCATGTGGTTTCTGGGAATTGAACTCAGGACCTATGGAAGAGCAGTCAGTGCTCTTAACCGCAGAGCTATCTTACTAGACCTTTTGTATGACTTTTTAAAACATGTATGTGTGTGTGTGTGTGTGTGTGTGTATGTGTGTGTGTATAAGTGTAAGGGTATGTGTATGTGTGTATGTGTATGTGTGTATGTGTATATGTATGTGTATGTGTGTATGTATGTGTATGTGTGTATGTATGTGTATGTGTGTATGTATATGTGTATGTGTGTATGTATGTGTATGTGTATGTATGCGTATGTGTATGTGTATATACAGTTACCAGATTAGTAAAACTTAGAGACTTTGATAATGCCCAGTGCTGGTGAATACGTGGTATGGTGAGCATCCCCATTCACTGTTGAGAGAAGTATACACTGGGGCAAACTTCGTGGAGGGCAGTTTAACAATATCTATGAAAATATCCATTAAAGTGTCTATGCCTTTTGCCTCATCTATCCCTCCACCATATGTGTAAGATCCAGATATAGTCCCTAAAGTTCAAGATGTTTACATAGTTAACAACTTGTAGTACTAATAGTAATAATAAAAATAAATACAAACAGCCCCCAAGCCCATGGCTGGTTAAGTAAATCAGTATATATCCACCATACTTTAGCTCTTATACATCCCCTTTAAAAATGATCCTGGAGCTGGGAAGATGGCTTAGCAGTTAAGAGCATTTGCTCTTAGGTCCCAGCATCAGTTCCCAGCAGCCATATGGAAGCTTATAACCACCTGGTATTTGCGTTCCTGGGAATCTAACATCCTCTTCTGGTACCTGTGGGCACTGGGATGTGCTCGGTTATAGCCTAGGGTTCATTCTCAGACCTGGGGGCACATTCCTGTCATCCTACCAGTCAGGAGTAAGTGGCAAAAGATCAAAAGTTCAAGGTCATGCTCTGATACACAGTGAATTTGAAGGCAGCCTAGGCAACAGGAGACCTTATCTATGATAGAAGACATATATATATATATATGGATGGACGGATGGACAGACAGATAGATAGAACACAGATGGATGGATAGATAGATAGATAATGAGATTAAATAACATTCCTAGATTTAAACATAGTAACATAGGTCCTAAGGTCATGCCCTAGACATTCTACCTTCAGTGCGTCTTGGAAGTACTCCCTGCAACCCAAATATTTAATGTGCTCCCTACACACTGTTGATGCTCATACTTTGAGACTCAAACATGAATCTAATCTTTCAGGAAGCAGGAAGGAAACAGAAAGTAGGATGCTGGGCAGTAGACAAGCGAACTGTCCAAGAGAAGGGACTCTGGAAGGCTCCTGTATGGCTGCAGTAGCCAGAGCTACCAAGGATCACTTCCCTGTGCTCCTGACTCCTTCCAGCCAGTGTCTCAACCTCCCTCACTTTTCTTGCTTTCTTACCTTTCCTATGGAATTTCAGTACCCAGGGACCTACCTGACTTTTGAATTGGTGTCCTTTGTGCCCTATGACCGAAACCTCATCGATGTTAAGCTGCTGTCCCCAGAGCAGGTAAGTGTCCGTAGTACTGCCTACTCCTTAGCCTAGAAGAAGCCTGGAAGAGTTGACTTCCAACCACCCTAGGCCTTTCTTGCCTCTCCTCCCCCTACTCTCAGGACATCTGCCCTTCACCAGAAACATCCATATTGTGGCACTCTACTCCTTGGGAGCATATCCTTCCAATTTGTCAGAGATCCCAAAGCTATCTAGTCAGACCAGCAAGCCCCAACTCAGTAAAGCCCTAGAGAATCTGAGACTGGGCTTCTGAGCTCTGCTACCAAAAGGCATAGGAAGATGCAGTTCCTTCCCCAGTCGGGGCCCCAGTCTCCTATTTTATAAAATGGAGATGATTACTCTGTTTCCTTTTTATTCCTGTGCCAGACAGCAACCTCTTCTCCATGAATATCAGTATATCATTAAACAACCACCAAGGAAAGGGTCTCTGGCAAGGCCCAGAAGGTAGCAGAGGTCTGAAAGTACCTGGGTCCCTAGTCCACAGTGCAGCTAAAATCCTGGAGACTAGATGGTGCTAAGGCCTCTTCTTTTGGCAGCTTAGCTCAAACCCTCTTCCTTTTGCAGCTCCAGTACCTGAACCGCTACTACCAGACCATTCGTGAGAAGATAGGCCCAGAACTGCAGCGTCGCCAGCTGCTGGAGGAGTTTGCATGGCTGGAACGGCACACGGAGCCCCTGTCAGCCCGGGCCCCTCATATCACCTCCTTGACCTCTCTGTGGATAGCCTCTGCCCTTGCCATCCTCAGCTGGAGTAGATAGGGGCCCGCTCCCCCACCCCCGATTCTTAGGTTTTGGGATTCATTTGCTTCTGCTCAGTTGTCCCCTTCCTATATAGCATACATGTCCCCAGGGCTGCTGATGGCTTACCACCTTGAAGCCACTGTCCTTAGCTTCCTCCAGAGCCACATCCCAGACAGCATATTCTACCTTCTCCCAGATGTACTTCATCACGGACTCCCACCCCTGGGTCCTGGTATAGCACAGCCATATAGCCTGCTACAGTGAGTCCCTCTCTTCTGAAGGAAAGAACCCTATAGGGTAATACCCAGAGGGCTCCACCCTATCCCCATCTATTGGAGAAGGCCAGGGCTGTTGCCACTCATACTGACTCCAGACTTTTTAAAGCTGCCTCTGGCCACCCTTACCCACAGGCCTGTAGCCTGTCTGCTGTATTTGGAGAAGGAAAGTGACTGGGTATTCTGGTCTCAAACTACTATTGGGGAGAACAGATAAGTTAAAGTCAACTGTGGCCTGGAACTGAACACATCAGTCGATAATGTGTACCAGTCCTCTCCCCATCTGTGAACCCACAACTCCTAAACTACCAGTGTGCCCCTTAACAGTGACCACATAAGGAGTTGAGGCACAGGACAGACTGAAGTAGAGAGGATGGCAAGGTGCTCTGGGCTATCCCAGATTCCCCTGGTGTGTAGAACATTTTAATCTTCTAAAGTGGAGCCACCATGACAGTGCTATTAAAGCCTCTCATATCTTTGAAAAACTCTTAACCTTGTGTGAGCAGACTCTGATTTCCCCATTTTATAGACGGGAAAACTGACTTCCAGACAGAAGGTAGTGGCCTGTCTGAGGAGACTTGGCACTTGGTTAGGGGACAATGTTGGGAAATGGCAGGGGCAGGTGGGCTGGTACTGTGGTTCCTTTCCCCATCACCACTGTACCAAGCCTCTTACCCTATATCTCGCCCCCCCCCCCCCCGCCTCCTTTATTGAACCCATTGGCATCAGTGGTTTCTCTGGTCTGGCCCCGACTAGCCGTTAGCCACCTGGGCTCACATCCTGCTAGATGCTTAAAACAACTTTGCAAAGATGCCTGCCTCTGGTTTTGCATTGTGTCTGCTGTTGCTGTATTGGAGGAGGCTAGCAGGTACCTGTGGCTTTTGTGGTGGGGGGAGGAAGAGAAGAGGCTGAGGTGGGGGCAGGGATGCGAGGCTCCCAGATTCTCAGTAGAGAAACACGTGGGCTTGAGAACGTGCTCGTGGGCATGCGTGTTAGTGGGCTCATGTGCATATATTCCATGCCTAGCCGGAATGAAGGTCATTGCAACAGAATGAAGGAGACAGAGAGGCTGGGGAAACTTGTTTAGTGTGCTCCATAAAAGTTGCAGCCAGGTCTTTTGTCTTGAGGGAATATATTGAAGGTGAGAACTAAGGTTCTAGGGGCCCAGTGTTGGGCAAAGGTTGAGTTTGCCTGGGCTGAGACAACAAGGCCTAATTTTCCAAATGTGAAAATGATGTATGGAGACTCCGGAAATATATATATATATCCACCCAAATCTGCTTCCAAAGGCCTGCAGAGCTGTCTTGCCCTTACCGAGAAGCCTGTGGTGGGTGAGCCTGTTTGAGGTGTCACTAGGTCTCTGAGAGCTACTACTGCTCCTAAAAAATCTCACCAGCCTCACTCTCGTTACTGCGTTCTGTCCCACCGTTTGTTCTGAGAGCTTTCATGCACTTTCTCATTTGATCTTCCAAACCATGAGAAGGCATTGGCGTTCTTCTCATTTTTTCAAAGCGGCTGGAGGGCAAACAACTTGCTCAATGTGGCTTTTATATCAAGTTGCCAAATGAAACAGAATTTAACAACACAAACAGGCTCAAGGACCTGCTCTCTGAAAAGAAGACGAGAAGCGTGACTCTTGCCACTTTTCAAATGAGAAAGCAGGCTCCACTGGGCTCACACAGCTGAGGAGAAGCAAATTCTGGACTGCCTGCTTCCCCAGGGCCGGCCTGCCCAAGCCTGTCCCGTGTGTCCTGACACTTGCTCCCGACATTCTCCCAGTCACTAGCACTAACCAAGCCCCATTTGCAGCTCATTGAAGCCAAACCTAGAAACCCCACCCAATCTTCTCCTTGTGATTTAGCTTCGCTGTGTCACCATAAGGCCTTGAGATTAATCCCTGCCTCAGATGAACAGCTGTAAAAGGGCCTTCAACCAGCCCAGATCCTTCCTACCTTGGGACCTGGAGGGCTGACCCCAACTGTTCCTGTTTAAGTGCCTCACTGTAGGGTCAGGGAGACAGTGGATGTGTATACAGTTAAGACAGGCACCTGAAGGAGCTCCTATGACATCACTAGGAATTGAAGAGTGATAGCTTCTTGGGCTCCAATCCTAATTTACCTTATTTCTCCTGACCTTATAGGTGCTGTACAGCAGGCCATACAGAAAGGTCCTTCCCCATTCCTAGGAGTTAGGTATCTAACTAAGGCCTCTAGCCTCAGTTGTAGCAGTCTGTGTGGTCTTGGGCAAGTCACCTCTCTAGTCTCTGGTTATCAGTTCTGTAAACTACCCATGCAGACTTCCTGATGAGGTTGTAGAGAACTGGCCTGTAAGACCAGGATGTGGCATTACTCTGTAAATCAGGAAGCTACACAGACAAAAGATAATAATGCTGTTTCTCACCTAGCGCAAGCTCCCTTCAGAGGCAGATGGGACAACAATTTATTTGGGGCTCAAATTACATTTCTCCCTCCCTCTCCCTCTTCCTCTCCCTCTGCCCTTCCCCCCTCCCTCTCCCTCCCCTCCCCTGCTCTCCCCTCTCCCTCTGAAAAGGCTGTTGGGGCTAGTTTCTAATTTGGCTTTTTCTAACTATGCTCCCTAGAGCCCGAGTTTCCTTAGAAACGCTGCAGGGCCTGTCACAAAAAGCAGGGCTCTAGCAGCCAGCAGCCCCCTGGGCTTTCCATACAAGTAGTTGAAGGGTCAGCTTTGGGGGTGGGGTGGGGATAACCTGGGCATTTTTTTTCAGGGACTTGTGCTCAGAGGGGCCTCAAGCTGGGTTTTATGGTCCCTTCCCAGCTGCCTGTCTTACAATTCTTTTCTTCCTTCCTTGCTTTTTTGTTTTTTTTTTTATCTGTTCATTGGTTTTTGTGTTTTGAGACAGAGCCTCTTGTAATCCAGGGTGGCCTCAAGGTCACTATGTAGTGGAAGCTGGCTTTGCTTCTATCCTCTGCCTCGTTTCATAATTCTTAATGCTTTTGAAAAAGAGCCCCACGTTTCCATTCTGCACCCAACCCTGCAAGTTCTATATTCAGTCCTGAATAGGCGCATCGCAACCAGAAAGAAAAAAGGGACACACCCAAGGTCAGACAACGAGCCAGGACCAGAGCCAGGATCCAATCCCAGACACTCCGCTTCCTTTGTTTTTCTTTGTATAAAGGAAAGCATTTAATTGAGGGCTTGCTTATGGTTCCAGAGGCTTAGTCCATTATTGTCATGACAGGGAACATGACAGCAGGCAGATGTGGTGGTGCTGGAGAAGTAGCTGAGAGCTATACCCTGGGCCACAAGCAGAGGAGGGAGGGGACAGAGCGACAGAGAGACAGACTGACAGGTAGATAGACAGACAGACTGGGCCTAGCATGGGTACATGGGTACATGGGTCTCTCTCTTCTCCCACTTGGAATGTGCTCTTCTGTCCTTCCGATATAGCCTCTAGTGAACAAACTGAAACCTGTTTGAGGCCATGTAACTCTGATAACAGTGGTAAGCTATTGAGATATATTTTTCAGACCGAGGTTCTCTATCTACCCCAGGCTGGCCTCAGACTCTCTACCCTTCTGCCCTCGTCTCCCAAGTGCTGGGAGAAGACACCACCAAGCTCTGCTTTCAACCACATTTTTGTTTGTTTGTTGTTGCTGTGGCAGGGTCTTACTATATATGAGCTGGATGGCCTGTAATTCTCCAGGTTGACCTTGAATTCATGGCAATCCTCCTGCCTCAGCCTTCAAATATTGATAATAAAATTCTTTGTGCTTTAAATCATTCTTAGACTTCAAAAGGATATGTGAAAATTTGCCGATACACAAATACACTTGTGGGGAGTATACATATTCATCTATAAGTGAGAACGAAGCCATCTCTCACTCTTTGCAAGTCAACTGGCTGTAGCTGGTCATGGGCTGGGACCTCAGAAGGGGCTGGGCTATCCTACTACTTAACCCACGTCAGCAGTGAATTTTACCATCTCACTGGGCACTTCCTCAAATGGACAGTTGGGCACCCTTGGCCTCAGAAAAATAGGAATGTGGAGATTTAGTAGGCACTGTTTCCTCTCTGTCCATCCCCGGTCCATCCCCTATGGCTCGTCACAGCTGGGAGTGGGAGGCCCTTCCCAACCCCCTACCCAGCCAGCCCTTGCTCTGAGGCTGGCCCATCTCTTAACTTCTGTGTTTCTCTATGAAACAGGAACTTAGCAAGCAGCTTAGGTCGGGTAGGATGGATGGTTGAGAAAACCCCAGTGAGCTGTGGCAAGGCCCTGAAGCTGAAAAACTGGTTTCCCTCCTAGCTGGTCCCAAGCAGCTTCGGGCCTTTTTACTTACCTTGTTACCTGTGTTCTTGTCTGGGCAGAGGGCCCTTGACTTGACAAGGTAGACATGCAGAAGCTATGAAGACACACAAGATTTGGGCTCATGGAATCATGGGGCAGAGGTTTAGAGGGGATACAAGAAAGTGGGAGGTGCCAACAGGATGTGGGGAGGAGGCAGGGGCTCCAAAATAGTTGTCACCAACTTTGTCTTGGCTTTGGTAAGGTTTAAAAAATAAATGTCTCCCAGAGGGAACTGATGCAGGGTCATTAAGTACGTCCCATGAGTACTCTGTGTAGGTGATCTGTAATAAGCCTGGTCCCTCTGCCTCTGTCTCTGCTTCTCTGTGTCTGTCTGTCTGTCTGTCTCTGTGTCTGTCTGTCTCTCATATACACACACACACACACACTCAAACACGAGACCCGCGTCATCAGCCTTCACGAAGCCTCATCACATATGATGCCACGTGCCCCAGGTTCTGTATCCCTTAAGAACATTTTGAATTCAGTTCAACCTGCCTCCGAAAATTGTCCCCATGGCCTCTGAAGTTCATTGATCATAGACTTTTGTCCTGGTAACCTTGGGACTGAGTTCTGGGCACAGCAACCCAGCCACACCTAGTCCTCCATGCTAAGGCCCTCCAATGAGTCATAGCATGTTTTGTTCTGAGCACCAAAGCCCCGCCTCCTCTTCGGAGGGTAACTGCCACAGCTGCTGGCAGGTGGTTTTTGTTTTTGAACCAAGACCTTATCACGAGTTCAGAACTCCAGATATGATTGTCTCTCTGGCAGGAGCTCCCCAGTGTTCCTGAGCTGAAAGCCCAGTGTGTATTTTGCACATGTTATATGTTAGGCACATATGCTAGAGGTTCCTACCTCTGTCTCCCCTTTGCCCTTGCTTGCAGTTACCCAAAGACAGATGACAGGCCAGGTGGCTAAGGTGGTAAGCTTCACCTGGAAATCCCCATGTATTTCAAGAGACGACATAATCCTCGCTTGGATATGTCTAGAGACAAGACCACTATTTAACAAAGACTGAATTAGTAGCAGCTAAGTATCCAAAACTTCTTCCTTCAAATGAATCCAAGTCATCTATTTTCCTATTCCTCATCCTTCCTGGCCTCGTTCATGTGTTCCTCTACAGGACAGGTGTTAGAACTTGACTTGCCTCAAATTCCTCCCACAACTCTCTGGGCGAAGTTTGTTTACTCCGTGACGTCATGACAAGGGTCTCCCTAAGTGTCATTCCCACTTAATCAGCCCCACGTACTGCAGCTGTAGTGCAAATCATGTGACCTCAGATGCCTTCTACATCCTGTTCACGCCTCTCTGGGCCTACTTCGGGGTGGCCCTGTGGCATCTAGCCCTGTACCCAGTCCAACATAATCCCAGCAGAGAGAAAAGGCTATGGCAAAATGTTCCACAATGCTTTCATCTCCCCTTTAAAAAAAACTCTGAGAAGCACCTTAACGAAAATGCTTAATAGTGTGACCCCAGACCAAGACCTGCTGGAGCTTAGAACTCAGCTCCCATCAATTATTAGCTGTGCAGTCGTACATCACTTAACACCACTGTACCTTGACTTCCTGGAAAATGAGACTTGGAAGGCTGTTGTAATGCCATCAGGTTACCTTCCTGCTATGTGTGACTACAGTCTACAAGGGCCCTGTGTCTGTGTCTACAGCGCTGCCACATCCACCACCTGAGAATTCTGACTCACCTCACTATCTGTAATATAACCCTAAACACCACACACAGATACATGGACACACATGCGCACGCGCGTACACACACAATTGTATGCTAAAATCAGGGTTCCTTTACCTGATATTCATACTTCCTTCTAGGCCGCAGCTTTGCAATAATTTATCCCAGCCTAAACCACCTCCCTTGCTTCTCTGGAGTGTTACAGTAGAACTGAAGATTTGTGAAGTATCTAATAGAGTTTTTGGCAAAGGAACAAGCCCAGGGCAAATGAGAGCCTGCCACTCCACCTAGGATGGCAGCTCTCAGGTACAAGGGACTTTGACAGCCTAGCATAAGGCGGTGGCCACAGCAAGTTCCTGAGTCCTGCATTATCCTGCCCATTATCAAGGGTAAGGTGGCCCTTGTTCATTGAACTGTTCTGCCCTGGGTCACTACTTTAGCTGAGCTCTCTGTGTACCTGGAATGGAACCTATAAACTGCAAATATGGTGCAGAAGCCTATTAAACAAGTATTTAGAACCCATTAGCTTTCTGGAGCTTGACCCACTGGGACTCCTGCCAGGGTCATCTATTGAAAGCAAGGCTGGAGGAAGGCAAGTATGTTTGAGGGAGAGAGAGACCGTGGATGCCCAGAACACAGGCTGTGGACCAGGTCTCATGCAAATCTAAAAGAAAAGAAGGGGAGAGGCTGAGAATACTGTCTGGTGGGGTGGGCCACCTCTCTCTATTCTGTCCAGAATGCCCTCATCTCTCATTTTACCCCTCCCCCTTTCCCAGGCCTCAGCAGCCCAACGCCCACCCTGACTTGCTGGCAGCCTCTGAAGGTTCTGCGGTTAGTGTGTGAGCTGTGCTTGCTGCTGGGGGCTGGGCGAACAGGAAGCGGGCACATCCTGAGCCCGGGGCCAGGGACTCTGAGCAGGCCCGGAAGGTTCTGTGTGCCGCTCTCACCTTCTGAGGCTCCTGGCCTCCTAAGCCTGAAGTATCTATCCCCTCTGGCTTAGCAAGCCTCAGGTATCCCTGCACAAAGGCCAGCAACACGCTATCCCAGACTCTGGAGAGGATGACCTGGGATCACTCTTGAATTCCCACAGGCTTGATGCCTTATCTACCTCCTAGCTTTCAGGCTTCTAAACATCCTGCAAAGCCTTAGCTAGTTGACATGTTCATACCTCTCGGCAGTCAAGGAAAGACTTTTGAACTGAAAAGCTCCAGTCAGTCAGGAAGAGCTGTAGAATGCAGAATCTTTTCATGAGTCAGCCTAGTAGTTTGGCTGAACTAGAGCCTGAGGAGATATGGCTTAATCTTGAGAGAGATGGACTTTGACCTTTCCTTAGCTCACAGGCAGATGATTGAAGGCCTTAGGGTCCAGGGAGGAAGTCACCAGAACATCTTGGGTGCTGGGACAGGCTTGCTCGAGATTTCACAAGTGTCAAAGAAACGAAAGCCTTGCAAAGGTGAATCGTTTTATTTCTTTACAATGATGTCTGAGGTTAGGAAATGAAAGTTGTAGGCAGGGCATGGACCAGGTAAGATGTACTCCTCACTGAAAATAAATATTCAGTTTCATGTCCCTCTGAGAGTTTATTTCTTAACTGTTCTCTTCTATATTCTTTGAAGAATTCTTTTATTCTAAGAATAAAACTATCTTTGAATTAAGGGGGAAAACATGCACATCCCTTACCCCAGCAATTCCAAACTTTCTAGACACTTAACCTAAATCATGAACTTATAGATATGACTGAGCATTTACCTTAAGGACATTCAATAAGTACTTGTGCATTAAAAAATAATCAACCAAGGCAAGGTAATTATTGTGGGTTCAGACAACTGAATGCTAATCAGCCATGTAAAAAAATCAAATTGTATCTTTCAGGCTAGGAAGATGGCTCTTTGAAGAAAGTGCTTGTTGTAAAAGCATGAATACTTGAGTTCGTATCCCTAGCACCTATATAAAAGCTGGGTGATGCGATGACATCTATAACTCCAGCACTAGATGTGGAAGGCAGAGGCCTGTGGACCCCAGAGGTTCACTAGCCAGCCAGTCTAGCTTAAAACCATGAGCTCTAGATGTGATGAGAGACCCTTTCTCAAAAACTAGGGTAGAGAGTAATAGATTATATCCAGCATTGACAACTAACCCCCAGATGTGAATGCACGGCTGAGCACGCGGCCTGAGCATGCACACATGCACGTACATGCACACATAAAATCACACAGTTCCAGACTAGTTCAGCCAGTCATGGTGGTACACATCTATAATCCCAGCACTCAAGAAGCAGAGGTATGAGCATCCCAAGTTCCAAGACAGCCTGGGCACAGTAAGGCCTTGAGAGTGAGAAATGGGGGCTTTATTTTCATTAAAAATTAAAGATAGTTTTTCTGAGGTATACATTCCTAAAATTATCACCACAATCAAAATAAACAAACATATTCATCACCTCCAAAAAATTCTCTATGTCCTTAGTTATCTGTCCCTCCAATCTTTCCAAATGTCCCCAAACCAATGTTCTGCCTCCTGTACAGTATGATTCTTGGTAAGACGTAAACTTCTGTTTAGATAGAGGTGCTAGATGATGAAAACAGTAAAGGATATTTATCTAAACAGTGTGAAATCCAATTATGGAGACTTTTTTTGAAATTCCATTTTATTGTTCATCAGTATTTGATAAGGTGTATATGATACATACCAGTTGCTTTGTAGTAAACAGAAATCAGCACTGCAAATCAACATTGCCATTGTCGCCATAATCCTTGTCATCATCGTCGTTGTCACCGTTATCACCATCCTCATCTGCTGAACATAACCCACAAGATGGGTTTAGTGCTCAGACAGTTAATAAATGCCTTTTGAATGGGGCACCTGCTGTTGATTTGGCATTGCCTTCAAATGTTTCTCAGTTGTTCTTGTGTGAGTTGAGGAGTTGGTGTGTGTAGGCACACCTCATCTAGAATGAAAACCATAGGTGTGCGGACAGAAATGTGGATAGTTGCTGGATCGATAGCTTTAGGAATGCTGGATACAGGGCTGTTGAAGGTTGTAGGTCTGAGAGCATCATGGAGATGACTGCAGTATCTGTAAAGGTGATGGGTAAAAGGATGATGAAGCAATAGAAATCTCTGAAGAGATGAGAGCTTTAAATATTTCCTTCGTTATTTGTCCCTCCAATCTTTCCAAATGTCCCCAAACCAATGTTCTGCCTCCTGTACAGTATGATTCTTGGTAAGACGTAAACTTCTGTTTAGATAGAGGTGCTAGATGATGAAAACAGTAAAGGATATTTATCTAAACAGTGTGAAATCCAATTATGGAGACTTTTTTGAAATAGCTAAGGCATGCTGACGGCAGTAGGGATGGTAGGAGGGATGATGGCTGTGGGGGAGGGGAGGGTCACAGTTGTAGGAGTAATGGGTATCTGGTAATGGTGGCAGTAGTGATGATGATAAAGATGATGGTCACAGGGGTGACAATAATGGTAATCATGATCTTAGTAATGACTTGGAAGTTGCAAATGGACTGGGGGCATTTACTCAACAGGCAGGTAGATTGTTTGCCTTCTGATTTCGGAGCTTTAGTCAGTGAGTGTAGAGCCTGAATAAGCCAGAACATAAAAGAACTATAGTGAATGACCGGAGACAACAGGATTGGGACTTTTCTCTGACTGTTCAACTCAAGATCTGTCTGCATCGGAATCTCTGGAGACTGAAGCTGGGACTTCCTTCCTCCCTAGAGGCCGGCAGGGGCCATGATTGCTGTAAGAGCAGGTCACGTGGCAAGGTTTCCTGTAGGCCGCTGCTGCTGGGTGTCCATGGCCCGCAACCCCAAACTGCCACTGCGGCAGTAAGAGTAGCAGCCCGAGGCTCAGTGTATGCCGTGCCACCTGGCTGGTGCTGGGGAGGCTTTAGCAAGAGACGTTTGTATCTTAGCACCTTGGAGAGCCGAGCAGGAGTGCTATCTCTGTAGAGGACCATGTTGCGGCGCAAACCCTCCAACGCCAGTGACAAGGAGCCGAGTCAGAAGAAAAAGGTAAGAAGCATCTTTGACGACTCACTCCTTCCTTCTCTCCTCTACACTGTCTATCGGTGCCTTCCTGGACTCTTAGAAGCTAGAAGTTGAATCAAGGCTATATATGTTGAGCTTGTAGGTGAGGGTTCTTCCAGAAAGGAAGGAGATGGGGCTTACTGCTTACTAGAGTAGTAAAAGTAGGGAAGATACTTTCGAAATTCTGGAATATAGAGCTATAAGTTGGGACTTTGGAAGTCCAGAGTTATTCACTGAAGAACGTAAGGGTTAAATCCACAGACTTCAGTTTGAGGATCAAACTGTAGGGTTCAAGTTGAATCCAAAGAGCATAATTAATGTTGTCCTCCCCCCCCCCCCCAGGTTCTGTGTCTCTCCTACTTAAGTGTGTCTTCCGAGAACTATCTCATTCAAGGGGCCCTACTAGCTTATCCACCCAAGGTGGCCATAGACTCCCTACTCTTTGGCAGGAGTCATAGCCACTGCCCACTAGGCTCAGATCTACCACATCTGCCCAGGCCACTAGAGATGGAGCAATAATTTTTACACTCAGAAAAAGAGCCCACCAAAAGTGCGGTGAAATTCAAGGCGTGGAGAGGGGCATTGAACAGGTTCTTTCTGGGTAGGCGAACTTATGAAAAATGAGAAATGAAGCTGATGACATACATGGTGAGTAGGTGTGAGAGCTAAGGAGGAAAAGTTCGTTGGGGGAGGGAGGGAAGATTTCAAAGTCCAGGAAGGAAGGGAGCTGTCAAAAATGGCTGAAGTGTTCATCTTCCTGAGACAGCAGGTAGACTGAATGATTCTTGAAGACTCTTATATCCAGGTTTCTCTGGCTGCATATGGAGAGTTCTATTTTATGATAGGACTCTCCCAGGCAATGGGCCCATTCAGTCTGCATGTCTAAGTGGACCACAGGAACGGTCCAAAGCAGGCCTGACTAGATCCAAGCACTAATCTGGGGCCTCTAGGACTTTCACTGGGCCCTATCCATTTCCCGTTGGAATTCAACTCAGATACACTGTGGGGAATGCCCCCTCATCAGAACAGTTCCCAGGCAGTAGGTGACGACTAAGAGACAGGCCGCGAGCACTGGTGTGTGCATCCTGTCCCATCTCTCAGGATCTGGGTGGCTGCCTCTTTTGTCTGCACTCTCTCTACTTCAGGTGCTTCTCTGAGGTTGCAGTGGTGGTAGGTGGAGGAGGGGGAGATTTGTGAATAGTCACACAGGGCCTTGTCACCCCACCCCCCCACCCCCGCCAAAACTAGGCCCCAAAGGCTTGTCATTGGCTGCCACTCCTCAAGAGCAAAGCCACTTCCCCTTGCTCTCAAGCTCATGAGAAAAACAGAGACTGCTATATCGACCCTGGTAGGCCCCAAACCGCAGGAGAATCAGGCTGGAAGAAAAACTCTGAGAAAGAGCTGACACTATGGCCCTGTCCTACCTCAGGCAGAGGTGCCCCACAGCACACAGAACAAGAAATCCCTTTCCTCTTTCTTGGCTCTAGTTACCCAGACTCTGCATTTGGCAGATGGGCCTCTGGGAATTCCTCCAGGTTTCTTCTAGAAAAGTCTGTGGCCCACATCCTTTAGAAAAGAATCGTCCACACAAACTGCACCTCACCCCTGCCAGTGCCTTTGGCAACCTCCAAGACGCAAGATGAGCTTGTCTTTCCATACCCAAGCCCCATACTATAAAAATGCCTGTAGCACAACCAAATTTCCAGAAGATGTGGCATTGTCCCAAGGCCCAGAGACAGTAGCCAGCTTCATCTTTGACTGCCAGATGACTGAAGTTAAGTCCCTTCCCTTTGGAAACGGAGGTTATGTGGTAGAAGGGAATACATGCGGACAAAGGAAGCTCCTCCCTTCTTCTGTCCCTGCCTTGGCTCCTTCAGCCAATGAAAATGTACTGGGGAGACACCATTCTGCCATAGGACCCTGGACAGTACTTCCGGTGGGCCTCAGTTCTTCAGCTCTGAAAGAAAAGGTGATCTCTGAAGGTAGGGCGCACTGGAATAATAGTTGTGAGAGCACTCTCTCACGTGTGTGCTTCTGCCTACAAGGGGGTTCTTGCTTGGGCATGAGCCCAGATGGACAAGGCACAGCAAAGAATAAACCAAGGTTCCTGTCTTTTTTTTTTGGGGGGGGGGGGATTGGGTTTTTTTTTTTTTTTTTTTTTTTTTGGATTTAGTTTTTTCCGAGACAGGGTTTCTCTGTGTAGCCCTGGCTGTCCTGGAACTCACTCTGTAGACCAGGCTGGCCTCAAACTCAGAAATCCACCTGCCTCTGCCTCCCAGAGTGCTGGGATTACAGGCGTGTGTCACCACCACCCAGCAGTGTCCCAGTCTTGAAGTACAGGAAGAAAGACCAAACAGCATGAAGAGCCACACTGAGGGAAGGCTTGTCAGTGGCCGCATGCTACACTCTGTACTTTAGTCACGGTTTAGCTTGCTTTCACTGCAACCTCAGAGTAGAGACAGGTATATACTGATTTCACAGTGGACATTTGGCCGGAGCTGTCAGAGAGCGTGTGTTGCAGCATTCCAAGCCAGGGTGCTTAATTTCAGAATCTTAGCTCCTCCTTTCTACATCCCCTTGTCCCCTAAGTGATCTCAGAAGCACTGGGAGAGAGTAACAAGCACAAGCCTTGAGGCTGGAGAGATGGCTCAGCGGTTAAGAGCACTGACTGCTCTTCCAAAAGTCCTGAGTTCAAATCCCAGCAACCACATGGTGGCTCACAACCATCTGTAACAAGATCTGATACTATCTTCTGGAGTGTCTGAAGACAGCTACAGTGTACTTACATATAATGAATAAACAAATCTTTAAAATAAATATATAAATAAATAAATAAATATGCTGTCAAAGCAAGATGGTTTAAAAAAAAAAAAAACACAAGCCTTTAGTCCTCCCATAGAACTCTGCAAGGAACACCCAGAGAGTTGTGGACTGAGAGATGAGACGAGCCAACAGAACAGAGGAGGCGGCAGGCCTCAGCTCTAGTAGGTTCAGAACATGGTACCTGCTGTGGTTCGTAAGGATGCAGGATGCTCCAGAGTGGGAGGGCCTTCCCTTAGCTGCTCTGTGGACACTTGCATCATCTTCAGGTTGGAACTACTTTCCTTTCGCTCTTACTTCCACCAAACATCCTGTCCAGGACTAAGAAATGGAGAGGGATTTGTTCTAGACGTGTCTTCCCTAAAGACAGCCCATCACCAATGGATCCCTATTTTCTGGCCTCCCTCCAGGGCAAATACAAAGGAACCTAGGCTCGTGCTCAAGTGCTAGGTTGTTGCCTCCTTCCAGTCTTTTTCTTCTCTCTTCCTCAATACTAGCACAGCACTCCCCATGGGGTGGTCCTCATGTCACAGGTCTAGAGTGTCACCCCAACGAGGCATGCTCAGCAGTTGCACTACAGGTTGAGCATCCTTGTTACAGAAATATGAAATGCTCCAAGCTCTGAAGGATCTTGAAAATCAACATCATGCCACAAGTAGAAAATTTCTCACCTGACCTCATGTGAAAGGTCACAGTCAAAACACAGGCTCACTCACTATAAGTCCTCTATAAAATTACCCTCAAGCTATGTGTATAAGGACTATATAAAACATATACAAAATTCATGTTTAGATGTCACATTGCCAAAATAGCTCATTATATATATGCAAATATTTGATTTTGTTTAAATTGGAAGGGCTAACGATGTAGCTCACTGAGTAGAATGCTATCTAGTATTCATAGAGCTGTCAGTTCAATATAGCAGCCACAGACTTGTAACATGTAATGAATATTAGTCATCCTCTGCTACATCACAAATTAGAGGCCAACCTGGGCTATTTGAGGCACTGTCTCAAAAAACAAAATCTGAAATGTAGAATACTTTTTTATTTTCTATATTCTTTGTTTACATTCCAAATGATTTTCCCTTTCCCGGTTGCCCCCTCCCCATATGTCCCATAAGCCCTCTTCCCTCGGCCCATTCCCCAATCAACCTCCCCCCACTTCTTATAAGAGACAGAGGACCAGGAAGTCTGTAGGAAGATTGTATCTTCAACATGTGACAGGGAAACCACATGTCCTGCCCAAGCCCATTCCAATGTTCTTCTTCTGCCCCTGCTTGTTCTCCTGGAGGCTCCAGGCAAACAGTCCCTGTAGTCAGCACTATCCCCAGTCCCTTTCTATCTTGCTTTGGGAGCCACTGCACTAGCTGTGAGGTGGCACAAGCATGCTAAATCACACGGCCTTCCAGGTCCCAGACCTGGGTTTAGGAGGGCCCTGCTCTCATGTCTCCACTACCAGGCATGTGACTCTGCCTAGAACATTTAATTTCTCTGCATCTCCATTTCCTCCATGGAGAGCTGGGGATATAATACGGAGTTGATGATGCTGGAATAGGCTGTCATCACATGTGAAGAACTTGGCAAGCTATTGGGTATACGGGTGGTAGTTAACCTTTCTATGATGGTTTCACATATACACAGAGGCTGGGGCATGGACTAGTAAAGTAACTTAGAGGGCAATTCAAGGGATATGTAGGAAAGGTGTGCCACCTGGAGCACTGGAAAAGTCATGAGAGGATCTCTGTAGGGATGCTGCCTTTGAAAATGGAGGAGGAACCTTTTTAAAAAAAAATCTGAGTATGATATCCATATGGTGAGTTTCCATTAAAATAGATATCCCCAGGTAGGCAGCACTCAGTCTGAAATTCCAGAAACTTCACAACCCTACCTGTCACCACATACCCTCCTCCGCAGAGTAAGTACTTTCTTGACTTCCAACAGCTTAAATGAGTCTCTCTGTGCTTTGAACTTTGTGTAGGGAGAATTAAGGGTCAGACTTTTGGGGGAGGCCGAGCCACGTTCATCAACTGTGTGTTGGTGAGATTTAGTCATATTTTTTGGACTAAAGAAAATAGTTGAGATCATTGCATTGCTGGTTTCTGTCCTGTATAATTCTGATAGAATTAATTCATCTACAGCTGATAGGCACTTGTGTTATCTCCAGGTAAACTGAATCTAAAGGGGATTTCTCTGGCAATTGCTAGAAGTATAGTGTCTTATGTGGGGAAATGTCCAGGTTGAGAGTTTGTAAATGGGTTGTACAAAAGGCTAAACATAAACCAGTGTTCCCGGAAGGACCACTGTGTCAGGTGACATTCCCAGCGCTGGAGCGTACTTGGTTCAACTTGACAACAGCTCAGCACAGCTGAAGTTTTTTGTCTTTGTTTTACTAATGAGGAAACAACTGCACAGAGAAAATAGTAACTTACTTACACAGCTGGTCAGTGGGAAAAAAGAAGAAACTGAGGTTAGAAAGGTTAAATAAGTCATGTGAGGCCACACACACCACTCATACCACAGTTGAATTTAGCAAGGCCCAATGCCCAAAGTGTAGCTGTTTCCAAGAGGCCCACATGCTCTCGTTAAGCACAATGCTGTCTCACTTGCCTGCACAACTCCTAGCCAGGCCTCACTCCAAAGGGAATACAGATGATGATGATGATGATGATGATGATGATGATGATGATGATGTTGATGATGATGATGATGTTGAGCTTGTGGATTTCAACTCATCTCTAGGCTGGGTTATCCCAGGATGAGCAAAAGTCAATCAGGATATTTGGGGCTGCCCTTGAAAATGGTGGAAGGCCTGGTTAAAAAGCCACCTTGGTTGACTCTTGCCATTGATAGCCTAAAGATCATATGTGCCTGACATATTTATTTGTTTGTTTGTTTTTTGTTTGTTTGTTTGTTTGTTTGTTCTAAGAAGTGGCAGGCTGGGTCCAAGCCCCAGGATTATCTTCGTGGCCCCTTTGGGTTGTCTCCTCATGCTTTGGGCTTAAGCTCTGAGAGAGGAGCCGTCACAAGAGCCTGGGAGTCAAAGGCCTTTCCTCCCAACCTCCCAGACTACAGATTAATGACAGGAAAAGGCCCCCGGGGAAAGAGCTGTGATTAGAACAGCCCAGCGCTGAGTTTACTCTTCCCCAACAAAGCCTACTTCCTACCCCACATCTACCCTCCTGCTTGCTTTCCAGCCTCGCAAATCCCTGGGGTTTCAGGGGCGACTCTCAGCCTCCTGGTCTGGAGACTAGGCTAAGCTCTTGTGGAGGGAAGGTCACAATAGGCCCCACCAGTCTATAAATAGCAACCTAGCCTGCTCTCCTTGGGCCCAAGCCAGCCTGGTGCCCACCCTCTCTCTGTTCCCTCTTTTCCATGCAATAAGAGAGGGAAGTCATCCAGGCAGCTGTATCCTACCATACAAGAAAAGGAAATCGATGCAAGGTAGAGGAGAGGGGAAAGAAAGAAAAAGAGGAAAGAATAGTGTGGGCGGGTGCTAAGGATGGAGGCGATACATGGGAATCATGGGAATCACCACATGGTCAGACATCCCTCTCTGGGTATACACTCAAGGTCCTGCTTTCCAGGTCTCAATCACAAAGGGAGCTTACAGAGCAACCAAGACTCCAGGCACTGCAAGTACGTGACCGGATGAAGCTAGTTTCTGCTTGGCCTGACTGCTGACCTAGTTTCTGGTCAACTACCTCTAGGAATACATGACCCTGAAACCCAGTTGCTGATTCAGCTTTGGTCAAGACCCAGAAAAAGTACCAGAGGGCCATACTGCATCTCTTAGGAGTTAGGAAAAATTGCACTTGTTGAGGGGCAGGTGATATTGCCCTCTGCTCTGGGGCAGGGGGTTGTCACTGGACACACCCCCGTTTAGTAGGAAGAAGGATGTGAAACCTTCAGCTTTAGTCAGTGTTTGGAGCTCTGGTTCCTCAAGCCCTTATCTTGGGTGTCTGCAGGCTATCCCCACTCTATCTGTCTGGCCATCTGTGAACCCTGGTTCCTGTGTGTGTGTCTTCTGGTCTTGTCTGTTTATCATGACACAGGCTTAGCCTCAGCTCTTTGTGCCTGCAGCTACCCCAGTTACCTGTCCTGTCCTGTTTTCTGGCTGATATCTGAGCATGTACACGTATATACAGTTAAAGATCTCTTCCTGTAGATAATCTCATCCACACAAACACAGGCCTTACCTCAAAGTCTAGACAGTGGCAGAAGTCAGCAGTGGCCAGCTTCTCACATCTGTGGCTGAGGTTAAGAGCTCAGATTAACCAAGAGAAAAAAATGGTGCTTTTCTTAAACTGAATTAGCTCCAATCGTTTATGAACCAAATCTATGGGCACCTTCTATAAGTAAGCCTGTGGTTTTTCTGGAAAGTGTCATGCAAGCATCTGATGGGATTGTTTTACTCTTCCTGAGACATGAGTTCATCAGTCTATAGGACTGGATGTGTTTACCCCATCGCTGTGTTGGCAACCTGGCTCCGTGCACAAGCAATGTGGAAGCCAGAGGCACGATTTTGAAAGGGATCACAACTCAGTTCCCTTTTGGCATTTTCATATATGCTAAAGCATACATTGACTCTGACCCAGTAAATCTTTCATGCCAGGGTTCTCTGATCAAACTTTAGTGGTAGAAATGTGAAGAAAGGTACATCTTGTCCCTTTGCCTCAGGGGTTTCTATTGCTCTGCCCAGCCCTGGTGTGGGTGTGTGTGCCCTGAGGGAGAAGCGATCTACCAGTGGGGCAGCCATTTTAGCACTGCTGATGGAAGCATCTGTTTCTTTCAGCTCTCGCTTCAGCGCTCCAGCAGCTTCAAGGATTTTGCCAAATCGAAGCCCAGCTCCCCTGTGGTGAGCGAGAAAGAATTTAACCTGGATGATAATGTGAGTTTCAGAGATTCTTTGGAGTGTATTGAGTCTGGGAAGAGGGGGTGGCAGAGTAAAGGGGAAATAGGAGGGATTAGTATTACTGGGACAAAGCTTTCTTAACACAGTGCCTGAAGGATTCAGGGTAGCTTCTGGATGAAGGATTCAGCAGGATGATGAAGGGGCTTAAAGGGGGTAATATAGGGGTTAGGTGAGTGTGGTTAGGCGGCATGGGGGAAGGTGTCCAGGCGGGCCCTTGCCTGGGCACCTCTGCCCCTGAGGGACCACACACACACAGACATGGTATAGAGTAGAGTTTATTCAGAATAGGGGATGGGAATTAGTGGTAGAGAGAGAGGGAGAGAGAGAGAGAGAGAGAGAGAGAGAGAGAGAGAGAGAGAGAGGAGAGAGAGAGAGTGGAGGCCGGCCATGACCACGTGGAAGGGGGGAAGAGCCCCAGGGGCAGAGAGGTGAGAGTATGTGGGAGAGCGGTGGGCAAAGAGAGAGAGGAGGGGCAAGTAGCCCCTCTTATAGTGGGCCAGATCTCTGGGGCGGGGCATACCTGGCTATTGCCAGGTAGGTGTGGGGTGGAGCTTACACAAAACCCCAACAGTGCCACTTCTAGGTACTAAATTCCTGCGCCCCAAAATCCTACAGGTATTAATTACATAGCAGAAAGCAAATTAAATCACAAATTAATAAGGCTGAGGTGAGGATTGGGCCTGGTGAGAACGGGGATGAGTTGACTCTCTCTAATCATCTAATTTAGGATCCTGAACACATCTTTGTATATCAAAACCCGGATCCACGTCAGTGTTACCATGGTCCCTGTACCTCTTCTTTTGTTGTCACAGATTCCAGAGGATGACTCAGGTGTGCTTACCCCAGAGGATTCTGGGAAGAGTGGCAAAAAGTTGGGTAAGAAGTGGAGGGCAGTCATTTCCCGAACCATGAACAGGAAGATGGGCAAGATGATGGTGAAGGCCTTGTCAGAGGAGATGGTAAGGCCTGGAATCCAAGGGTGGCCTGAGGCCAAGCAGGGTTAGGGAGGCCATTCTGTCTGGGAAGTGAGCATGATCACCTGAACAGTCACTACTAAAATGTGGAGACGCTGCTCCATGCACACAGGATGCTCACATGAAGGTGATTTGGGCAGGGAGGGGGTTTCTTACCAGCACAGGAAGCAGGAGGCTGGCTAGGAAAGGATTGAGTTTGAGGAAAGATGAAAGTCTGGGCAACAGAAACTTCCTGTAAAGATGAGTAGCTGAAAGGAAGATGCACTTTCCTGAGCTGTATGTACCCAACTTAAAACCTCGGAAGAAGCCCCCAGGATTGATTAACAAGGATTGATTCCAGGAAAATATAGAGAAAAATACACATGCTCTTCTGTTTACCATGAGGTTGCATCCCCAATAAGCCGTAAGTTAACAATGCCATGAGTCAAGAATGCATACCCCGTAACCTACCAAGCACTACTAAGCTTAACACCATAGCACCTCGCAGAGCATCACTTGCTTCCCCTCAGGGTTTGATGGCTGATGGCGAGTGATGACTTGCTGCTGCTACCCAGCATCACCAGAGAGGCTCACACTCCACAGTGCCAACCTGGGCAAAGATTCAAATTCAAGATTTGATTTGAAGTGCGGTTCCCACGGAATGGTATCACTTTCGTAACCATCAGAAAGTCGAACAGATTGGGGAGCTGAAGGGGTGGCTCAGCAGTTAAGAGTGTATACTGCTCTTTCAGAGAACGGAAGATTGCTTCCCAACAATCACGTTAGGTGACTTAAAACCACCTGTAATTCCAGCTCAAGGTGCCCAAGGCCCTCTTCAGGACTCCTAATGACACTTGTCCTGATATGCATATACCCACCAACAGCATCCCATCCACACACACACACACACACACACACACACACAATTTTAAAAATAAAACAAATCTTTAAAAGAAAGAGAAATAGATCAATTGAACCATCATTAATTCAAAGGCTAACAAAAAAGGACGTTGCTAACTTCAGCCCAAGGAGGAAGGTGATAGATGCAGAGAGCTATGGGGCAGGAACAGCCCCAGTAGCTTAGAGCACACAGTGGACTGCTTGTGCTTGTGACTTTTATAGGAGTCTTGAATACTGGAGCCAGCTCAACTGGCTAGTGAGAGCAATTGGTCAATTGTCAAGAATTTTGGGAGGCAGTTGTTTAAATACAACTATTATTAGAAAGCAACTTCTATAGACTGACAGAAATCAGATGTCTAGCATGTACAAAGACCTGGATTTAATCACCAACACTACCAAACACTCGCATGCGCGCATGCGTGCACACACATACTCACACACACACACACACACACAGAGAGAGAGAGAGAGAGAGAGAGACGGACATATAGAGAGAAACAGAAACAGAGACACAGAGACACAGAGACATAGAGAGCTAGCTTTAAATCTACATGTTATTAAAAACAAAGGTTGTCCTAATTAGAGTTAGCATTGCTGTAATATAACATTACGACCAAAGCAACTTGAGGAGGAAGAGATTTGGCTTACACCTCCACATCATAGTCCATCATTGGAGGAGTCAGGACAGGAACTCAGACAGGGCAGGAACCTGGACACAGGAGAATGCAAAAGCTATGGAGGGTGCTACTTATTGACTTGTTCCCCATGGCTTGCTCAGTCTCCTTTCTTACAGAACCCAGGACCACCAGCCCAAGGGATGGCACCACCCACAATGGGCTGGGCCCTCCCACATCAATTCCTAATTGACAAAATGCTTTACAGCTGGATCTCATGAAGGCATTTTCTTAACTGAGGCTCCTTCCTCTCTGATAACTTTAGCTTCTGTCAAGTTAACATGAAAGTAGCTAGGACAAAGGCGATGCTAAAAAAAATCTTCAAAATTCATCATCCCCTAATTGTACCACAAGCTGTTATTCTTACACATGCTCCAGACATGTGTGTGTCTAAGTATCTATATAACAGAAATAACCTAGATGTCTCTTTTGACAACTCATCCAGGGACATGCAATTGTACTGGGTGTTGACCATTGATGGGGCAGATTCACAACATGGGAAGTGGCAAGTCCTGGAGTGTTTTACTCTAAGAGAAGCAGCTGATAAACACCACCACTCAGGTGCACTGAAGTGAGGTGTGAGGAACTCTGGAGTCAAGCAGCTTAGTTGTTTCCCACAGGCCTTGGCAAAGTTATCTATCTTAAAACTCAGGCCACTCACAGCACTTAGCGGCAGGTCGGGTATTACCTCGAGGATTAAATGAAACGGCAGGCCAGCCTGGTACGCAAGAATGTGGACATTTGCTCTCTGACATAACTGTCTGCCTGATTGGGTCATGAAAACAGCAGCAAGTCCAATATTAGTTGCTTTGGCCTCTTCTTCTTGTCCATCAGCACTGGAAGCTGACCAAGTATGTCCACTAAGTGCCTGGGTGTGTGTGTGGGGGGGGGGGTGCTCTTTCTGTCATGTCGGAAAACCAGGTCTGCCAACCCCATTTTTACAAAAGCAGAAACTAAGGTTCAGAATGCTGTCACTGAGCCTGTCACAAAACTGATCTGAACCAAGCGCATACCCAGTTCCACTGCACTGGGGCCTTGGCCTATGTTACCACGACAAGGCTTCTCAGAGCTTCCAAAACTCTTTCTACAGGGAGACACTCTGGAAGAGGGCTCAGCTTCCCCAACATCTCCAGACTACAGCCTGGACAGCCCCGGTCCTGAGAAGATGGCCCTGGCCTTTTCTGAGCAGGAGGAGCGTGAGCTGCCTTCTCTCAGCCGCCAGACATCAACAGGTGAGTAGGGGAAGCGAGTGGACACCTGCCAAATCTGGAGGAAAGAATGAGGCTGGGGCAGTGCCAGGGGCTTTTGTGGGAAAGGGTTGAAAGGGAAATGCGTATTTGTCTTCTACTTAATGGAAACTTCTCAACCCACTTTACATTAAATCTTCATCACAACCTGGTAGGACTTGTACTGTTAGCCCCACTTTGTTGATATGGCAACTAAGGCTCAAAGAAGTTAAGTGACTTGCCAAGTGACCCACTATTGAACTCTGGCCTGCCTCGCTATCTCAGGCCTGGAAAGGCCCACGAGCTGAGGAAGAACCTCATTGTCCCCTTAAACTTTAGCTGTCCAAGGGGACGTACATGCTACAGCCTCCAGAGTATCTGAAACATCCCATCTTGAAGTCCAGAGAGAAGCTGCAGTTCTTAAGAACCATTCTCTTGGCCCCAAGAGCTCTGTGTATTGAGTTTATGGTACACCACTGAACATCTAGTAATTCAGGAGCTAGCCTGAGGTGCCTTAGCTGAGGAAGTCCCTTGAGCTCACCCCACTTTTGTCACTCTTTCCCTGGTTCTACAGACACATCTCTCTGCCTCCCACTGAAATCCACTTACAATGCCCACTATCCTGCCCTTCTCAGGTAGAGCGAGTATGCTTATATCTTTATAAGGCCTTGCTAGTAAATGTTGTCTTATAAACTAAAGTAAAAGAACCCTGCAAGGTATGTCTTTCTGTGTGGACGGAGCAGTATAGGGAGAAGAAGAAACCCTGAAGTGCAGTAGAACCAGTCCCACCAGTCCCGAAGTGAGAGGCCTTCAGGAAGTCACATTGTCTGCCTGGCCTCTGTTTTCCTTACCTGTTCAGTAGGGCATTGGGCCTTGCTGGGCCCCAAAGGCTTCCTGGTTTTGCCCATTCTTTAATCTCTGTGATCCAACTCTCCAGCGCTTCATTGTCTAAAGCCCTAGAGGTAAAAAGCTCCATCCGATTCCCCAGAATGGCTATGAAGATGGCTCTAAACCACTTCCTCACTTCCTGCTAGAGTACAGCTTGTGTCCCCAGTGTGTTTCCTTGGGAGCTCCCTGGAGTGCCCCTGCTTGGCACTGCCTGGCCCAGCTGCCTTGAGACAAAGACATGTTTCCTCTCTGGCCATCTCCTGCAGGCAGTGAACTCTGTAGCCCTGGCCCAAGCTCTGGAAGCTTCACAGAGGAGTCACCAGCTCCCCAGTACTCAGGGCCTTTCTGTGGGCGTGCCCGAGTCCACACTGACTTCACTCCCAGCCCATATGACCACGACTCATTGAAACTGCAGGTAAAGTTGGCATCTGAGTCCCCCCCCCCCCCCAGAGCCTGGCAGGCTTCATCCATAAAGAAAACAAGCAAAACAAAGCCAAAATCTCAAAGTATCAGCAGAAGCCTAGTGACCCCTTCCTTCCCTGCTTTCTTCTTTCCTCGACCCCCCCTACCCACACCCCCAGAAAGGAGATGTGATCCAGATCATTGAAAAGCCACCTGTGGGCACATGGCTGGGCCTGCTCAATGGCAAGCTGGGTTCTTTCAAATTCATCTACGTGGATGTGCTACCTGAGGAGGCCGTGGGGCCTGTACGCCCCAGTCGCCGACAGAGCAAATGCAAGAGACCCAAGCCCAAGACTCTGCATGAACTTCTGGAGCGCATTGGCCTGGAGGTTTGTGTTGGACTCGCATCAATGTCTGGGAGCAAAGGAGGCAGGCTTGGCTCCTGGGATGGGGTCAAGGGGACAACTGCTATGTGCAGAGGACAGCTTCCAGGCAGGGGTGGCTTATAAAGGAGATTGCTGATGGCCTGTCTCTACCCCCAGGAACACACGTCCACCCTGCTGCTCAATGGCTACCAGACACTGGAAGACTTCAAAGAGCTGCGGGAGACTCACCTCAATGAGCTGAACATCATGGACCCACAGCACCGGGCCAAGCTGCTCACGGCTGCAGAGCTGCTGCTGGACTATGACAGTGAGCGGCTTTAGTGTGGGGCGGGGCGTAGGTTGGGACTCTGACCACTCTCTGCCCCAGGGCCCCCTTTGCAGTAGGAAGGCACTTCCCCCCCCCCCACTTGAACTGATGTTTCCAGGAAATTGTATATGGGCGGGGAGGGGGGAGGGAGGTGTCGGGGAGGTGGGGAGATAAGTCATGGGGGGTAATCAGGTCCAACTCCCTTTTGGATCAGAGGGGAAATTAAGACCAGAGAAGGTAAGACATTTGCTTTAAGCTGGCTGATAGCCCAGAGTCTAAGTCCAGCTGCCTGGTAACCAGCTCTGTGCTGGAGCTGTTTGAGCTCAAGGGCTTCTACAAACACCTGGCGATCCCACCCCTAGCTTCACCTCCATCCCATTTAAGACCCAGTCCCTTCATATTCTCTTCATTCCCGGCAGCTGGCAGTGAAGAGGCCGAAGAGGGTGCTGAGAGCAGCCAGGAGCCCGCGGCGCACACAGTGTCAGAACCCAAGGTGGACATCCCACGTGACTCTGGCTGCTTTGAGGGCTCAGAGAGTGGGCGTGATGAGGCCGAGCTGGCGGGCGCAGAGGAGCAGCTGCAGGGTCTCTCCCTGGCCGGGGCACCTTGAAGTGAAGATGGCCTTTTGAGGCTGAGGCTGAGCCCTCGCTGCAGAGACTGCAGGGATGGGTGTGGCCCCCCATAATGGCTTAGGACCAGAGGACCGGTGCAGAATCTGGTCCTACTTTCCCAGGGAGTCTTACGGCTGAGGGCCCTGCCAGGATGCTACAGGCTCAGATAGAGTGAGACTGCCTTTTGGACCCTCTCCTTCCACCAGTGACTGACAATATGGCCCCTTCTGATACCTCCCATTCTCCCACTCTGGCCATACAAGTGGGGCACCAAGGGACCTAGCCATGCCATGTGATCACAGCCCCCAAAAACTTCTTACCCTCACGCCACTGTCACGTTGCTTCTAAGAAGGACGCCAAAGACTACTCCTTAAGCCCTAGGGAAGCTTGCTCTTTCAAAGGATCTCAGGTGGATTGTAAGTGAGTTTGGAATTCCTTAAATGAGATTTGAAAGAAGCTTCACACCCGGTCTCCACTATCCTTCTCAACATTTTAGAGGTCCGACCACTAAGTCTTGAACTATGTCTGTGCTTCTTTTGGCTTCAGCCTGGTCAGGATTCGAATGGGAAGTTATTGCGGGTCCCACCAGTTGACACTGTGTACCTTTAAATATTTGCTCTCCAGCTGCCTGCTACCCAGGACTCCATGGAATAGGCTTCTTGAAGAGGCTGTAAGGGCCTAGGGTTTCCAGAGAAATAGCTCCTCCTTCTCAACCATCTCTTACCTTCCTGTGTGGCCCAAACTGAGCTCCACCTTTTCCCAACTTCAAACAATGCCCATAGCTCATATGATAAGTGTCTCTACCTGTTTCTTGGCTCCTTCAGATGAGATTTCCTACAGGCTGATTGAAGATGGTGACACCTGGATTCCAGTGACACACCTGCCTCCTGCAAGCCAGATGCGGGTGTGGAGCCAGGCTTGGTCGTTTATGTGGATCTCCTGACACAAAGGGAGCCCTTTGCTCGACATTGGAGGTTCCATGGTACCCAGCATTGCTCTGCTAACGGTTTTGGTGTGCTAACTCCAAAGGATCAGGAGATTATCACAACTATTACTGGGGTACCCTTGACTCCAATAGCAAGAGCAGTCCTTCCTGAAGCAGGGTCAACTGTGCCCATCACAGGGAGGGTTACCTGCTTAGTAAGTGGGCATGCTTCTGATATACTACTAGCAGGAACTTTCATAACTTCTGGTTTGGGCAAAGGAGTTGAATGTACATAAGGAGTAGCAGAGAGGCAAAATGGTAGCAATAAATATAAACAGAACGTGGTTACTGTCGCCTGTTTTCTTTCCTATGGAGAGAGGGTTGGGGCAGGGATAGCTCCCTATTTAAAGCTGATCTCAGGGCATC
Organism: Apodemus sylvaticus; assembly: GCF_947179515.1. Classification (NCBI taxonomy): domain Eukaryota; kingdom Metazoa; phylum Chordata; class Mammalia; order Rodentia; family Muridae; genus Apodemus; species Apodemus sylvaticus. Next base: position 127,128,671 of record NC_067495.1, read on the forward strand.
TCTCTGCCTCCCTGAGTATGCAGGCATCCTTGACTCTGCTAACTTAACTCTCCGTCTAAAGCTACAGCTGGCTCCATGCATCCTTCCACACATCCCTACTGAGAACAGGGCTCATAGGACCATAGCCATAGGCCCAGTTGGGGTCTGAGAGCTGGCAGGGCAAGAGCTACTTCCCTCTTCCCATAATCACTTAAATAGGAGCCCTTTAAAATCCTCCATCGCTGTGCAGAAGGATCTACATTGGGGAGGGGCTTACAGGGAAGGAAAGTGGAACAGCTAGGGTTTGCACAGCTTGTCTTCTAAAGCCTTCCTCCTGAGCCTCACCCTGAGCACACTGAAGTGTCACAGTTTCCTTGGAAGTGGAATGGTGATGGAGACCTGGGCTTCATGCATTTCCTGAACTAGGAAGGGCCAATTAGAGTGAGATATGCTGCCAGAGTAAATATGAGGCCACTCTAGGCTGTTCAAGCATACTACCCCTAGTGACTCTGGGTATCAGAAAGCTATGAGCATTATCTTCACCCAAGAAATAAGTGCCCAGAGAACTATGGAGTCATTGCTACCCTTACCGAGCACTTATATATTGAGATAGCAAACATCATCATGGCCATCATCATCATCCAATTTACAGAGGAAGAAACAAGCTGAGAGGTTAGAGAGGATCACTAGAAAGCCACAGAGCAAGATGTCTACATGACATCCAAGCTCATGTTCTCTCAAAAATTACACTTATCAGGGTTGGGGATTTAGCTCAATGGTAAAGCACTTGCCTAGCAAGTACAAGGCCCTAGGTTCGGTCCTCAACTCTGAAAAAAAAATTACCCTTATTTTATATGTATTAGTGCTTTATCTTCATATGTGAATATATAAATATGAACCATATATGTGTCTGGTCCCCAGACAGGTCAGAAGAGGGTGTTGGATCATCTGAAACAGAAATTACATGTTTGGGAGCCATCATGTTGATGCTGAGAACTAAATCCAGGTCCTCTGCATGAACAAGTACTTTTAACTGCTGAGCCATCTCTCCAGTCACCAACCCCATGTCCTGTTTTACATTTCTCCCTATCCAACAAGCTTTGCAATAGCTGTGAGCACTTCAAAAGAAACCTGACCTTTTGACACAGCCTTTTCTCTCCCATGATTTATCATATAAAAGAAGCCACACAAGTGTACAAAGATATCTTGATAAAGATATTAACAACAATTATGTCTGTAAGAAATCAGAAATAACACAAATGGCCAATTACGCTACCATGTGTTCATGCAAGACTATGCAGCTTCTAGTAGCACCATGTTATATCAAACTAATGACCCAAGGAAATCTTTATGACTTTTCCATACTCTTAGCATTTTAAATGATATATGTTCAGCTTTCTTGTGAAAGTTGGCTATATGAGGAAGAAAGACAAGTACTATATGCTTATCTAGAAAAAGGAAAACATACAGATTAAAAACTGGAAAGATCAGGCCTAAAGGTGAAGAGCATAGAGTCTGGCCTGAGCCAGGGAAAGCTTCATGTTCCATATACGTGTTCTTTTTGAATGGGAAAGTATTTAATAACTTTCTGTATATGAAAAAGGGATCGTATGTCATGTATAGAAAAAAATAAGAGTTGCATTTCTGGATATGGTGATGCACAACACTTTAAAGGCTAAGCAAGAGGATCTTGAGTTTTGAGGTCATTCTAGACTACATAGCAAATTCCAGGCCAGCCTGTGCTATAGAACAAGAACCTATCTCAAAAAAAAAAAAATATATATATATATATATGTGTGTGTGTGTGTGTGTGTGTGTGTGTGTGTGTGTGTGTGTGATTTAACAAAATTGACAAATTAATAGTTCCTAAACTTCTGGCTTCCAATACAGGAATAAAGTTTGTGGAAAGATGAAGATTTGAGTGATTAATGCCCAGAGTGGTATTAAAAATATCATTTGCCCCAGAGGCTCCAATCAAAGGAAATCCCTAAGGCTAGCTGGACTGTAGCTCAGTACTGGAGCTTCTCTCACCTAGTGTGAACAAGGACTTGGGTGCTATCCCAACACCATAAAATCAAAACATGTGATTTTACAATACCACTCCGGGTAATGGTTATTATATTAGTGCTGAGATTAAGAAAGGGAAATATTGGGAAAGACACTCACGAGAAAATGATGTTTTGAAACCCTCTCTTGCCCTGAGGAGAAGGAGAGCTCAAATATACTGCACTCATTCTGGTCAGTAGGTCAATTACAGACTGAAAGGAGGCAGGCATATGACGGCCCCAGTGATCGCTGGAAGAACAGGAGACGGGCATCAAGAGAACATAGACAATAGGCCAAAATATGACTGACAAAAGCAAGTGTGTCCAGCAAGGCTACAGGGCAACCCAAAGACCCTTCTCCAGGCAGGGTTGCCAAACCCTCTTGTCCAACTGCCTGAACTGTTGGGAGATAATGTATAGTAGTGCCCTTACTCTGAGCTCAGCAAACTAAAGTCTGGGGTCCAAAAGGCTGATGTGGATCTTTTGGTGGCCCCTCTCACTCCAGCCTGGATGTTGGAAGCCTAAGAGACTGTAACCAGTGTCTCCCTTTAAAGGATGGGGACAGACTAGTCCAAGAGGGATGATCTTTGCCCAGGAGCCCAACCAGAGCCACAGGAAACCCTGGATGTCCTCTAGAGAAGGTGGGGCCTATTAATAAAAGTGGTCTAATAGGACATTTAGAGAACTAAACATGCTAACACATACTAAATTTTTGGCATACTGTGCTAAACAGTTACAGTTCTTTGACTTTTCTTAATTTCCAGAGTCCTAAGCTCTAGCATAGGCCCAGAGGCCATGTTAATATATGTGCGTCTGTAGACAGCCATCCTCCCCTGCCGTAGCCCAGAATCAAGCTGCTCCTCCAGTACCTAAAAAATGTTGGGTTTCAAGGGTTGATTGAGGGTTCCAACTCTGATTACCAGGGAAGCTGGTGATGGAGATAAGATCCCTGTAAGGAGTCTGGAGCAGCCCCGAGCTCTTGCCAATTTGTAGATGATCACTCAGAGGCTTCAGACTCCCATAGGCAGCTAGAGAGAAGCCAGACGCCTGATTAAAGATGGAAGGGTTCAAATCAGCTGTTGTCCAATTCAAGGTGATGGGCACATTTTCCTTCCTCCCATCAGAGGGAGCAGCTCCTGGCATGGGCACATATAAGCTAAACTGCCTAGCTTCTCACAAACTCCATGTCTTATGAACACTGCCTAGGGCTACTCCAGGCAAGTTCTGACCAGCTCCCCACATACCCTCGCCATTCCCTCTCCAACATGCCCCCAAGCCCTATGGCAGTGTGGGTCAACATATGGCAAAGGCTCCAAACCCCGCTGGTAACCTTCGAGCTTCTCACTCACTCACTCACTCACTCACTCACTCACTCACTCACTTTCTACAGGAGTGGGGCCTGCATTTGGACCACAGGGCCCAAGGCCATTGAAATATAAGACAACAGCAGTTTTTTGATAAGGGAAGAGAAAAAGCACACCGATCACCATAGTCCCAACAGGGCCCAACACCTTCCACCCCCCCTCCTAGTTCAGGAAATTCAGGATGAGGTATGAGCTTTCCAAGCTGGGAAAAAAGTGGTTCTCCCAGCTCCCTCTCTCACAATAGAATCTACCTTGGCTTCTCACACAACAGTAACCTCATTACAGTATTATTCAGCCAACAACACAATCAACAGGGAAGGAACTACCTCCCCTCTGGGCTCAGCCAAGACTCCTCCTCCAGGAAGTACTTAAATACATGCAATTCTATAGTACTTGATATGTAGGCTTCACCTTTTCCTATAACTTCACAGTGACCAATATAGTATTTGTATACCATTGCCTCTGGGACCTGCTAGGCATAGCGTCAGAAAGCCAGAATGAGCCGAAGGCAATGGCCCTCACAAAGGCACAGACAATTTGATTGTGGGAACTGGCAAGGCAACTTCCTGACTTTCAATACTAAAGAAACCCCACCATCAGTTCAACCTAAGTGCAGGGGTCTGGAGAAAGATCCATTTGTTTGAAATAAAAACGCAGTAACCAACCCCTGTCAACCTGACTATATATAACCAGGCCCCTAAGATGGAGAAAGCGGTCAATCCTGTAAATTCCAAATGGCAAATAATCCTAAAAGCCATTGCCGTGTGTCAACAGGCATAAGAGAGAATGAGGTTAACAATGCAGTGTCTCCTAAGTTAACCCTAGCACAGAGATTCTCAGCCTTCCCAATGCTGTGACTTTGTAATACAATTCTTAACATTGTGGTATCTCGCAACCATAAAATCATTGCTCCTTCATAACTGTAATTTTGCTACTGTTATGAATCATAATGTAAATTCCTGTTAGTCAGGATATCTGATATGTGACTCCCTGTTCATGAGTTCAGTAGCTTGACAGGCTGAGAGCCACTGTTCTACTATATGTTCAATACTCAGAAATTATTTACTAAATGTGAAACAAATCAAAGACTTATTTCATTCAAATGCCATTTGTAGTAATCCAAATTCTCTCTGTTTATACCCAAAGGGAGTGAGTTATACTAGAAAACCCTCTGGATGTTGAATCTAGCACATCTTCCTTTCAGTCTTAGCTCTACTGGTAACTCCTTGAGTGACTTTGCATAAGTCTGTGTGCTTAATTTGGAGAGAAAGAAGCACATTACGGGTCGTGGAGGAGGAAAGCCTTTTTTCTGAGAGCACAAGTAAGCAGCATGGCCACGTTGTCAATACACTCCCGTCAGCTCTGTTGGTCAACAGAGTTGTTTGTATTTCATGACAAACAATCATCAAGCATCTTGTTTGAACACAAAACCCTATGCTGGAATAGACAAATAATCACCAACAGACAAACAGATGGGTAGTGGCTCATAGAAAAGACAGTGGGAAGATGGGATTCAAAAAAGCAAACAGTGGGGAGATGGATCAACAATTAAAAATACATACTGCCTTTATAAAGGACCTGAGTTCAGTTCCCATACTCAGGTTGTTCATCAGATCTGACACCCTCTTCTGGCTTCTGCAGGCATTGCACACAAATGGTGCAATCTCCCACGCAAACATACACATATATACATAATTAAAATAATAAAAATAAGTATTTATAAAAGAAAGCAAAGAAACATGGAATGCCACAGAGGTAATGCCATCTCATCTTCTGGAATTGCAAAGCCACTTCTAAATTTAGGGTTCTCTCATTTCCAGACCCATGAGAGAATATAAGCCATAAGCTTTATTAACTAGTTGATTTATCAGAAAATGATTTGGTACCGAAAGAAAATGGACCAAGGACTTGGACAGATAATTCACAGAAAAAATACAAATGTCAATAAATATAGAGAGATGAAAAGTGCAAAAACGGCTTATTCTCACTAGTAACCAACCAAATAGAAAGTGCAAGATAGAGTTAGACTATCAAATTACTGCATGAAATGTTTGAATGGCATGGGTTAAAGCAAGCTTTTTGATACACTGCTGACAGAAAAAACTGTGACAGCCTTTCTGTGCAATTTGGCCAAGAGCTTGTGATGTAATAGTTCTGCTTCTAGAAATACATAAAAGTATAATTACAGATATGCCCACATATAAAGAAATTGATTGCAGCATTATTTATAATGAATAATTAGAAATACAAGACATGTGACTCTAGAGGGAGGGTCTTAGGCATATTGTGGAGTCATAGAGAAGTATTTTCTAGTAATTCCTACTGATATAGATAATGATAAGTTAAAACAATCCAACTTTAAAATGTTATTTAGGACTTGAGATATAGTTCAGTGATAGAGTGTTTGCTTTGCATGAGAGTCCCTAAGTTTAATTCCAAGCTCTGAAAAAATTAATAATAATAATAATAATAAATAAAACTGCATTTCTAGTTGAATTATTTCCAGTCGTGGGGAGCCTAGAAAATAATATATCAAAGCATCAACTGTGATTATTGTATCTTGGAGATGTTTATGGGAGATTTTTGAAAGTTCTCTTATCTTCAGCAGTGACTAGAAATTTTCTTAAGCACATTAAGGGTAGGAGAGGAGGAAAGCCTTTTTTTCTCTCTAAGCTTCCTAAATATTTGAGTTAGAAAGGAACCTAAGATAATCTGGACCACTGGTTCCCAACCCCAATGCTCTCCTGCTGTGTGCAATAGGTTGCATGGCACCCTTTCCCACCCTGAAATGAACTGCAAAGTTTAACATCATCTATCTAAAGTTCCCAAACCATCAATATTATCTATAGTTATTCCTCTGTATCCATGTACTATTGGCCCTTTCACTTCAACTGTTAGGGATACCACAGTTCATAGGAACTCACATACAATTTTATAGTACTTACATAGGATCCCAGGCACCACTGCCCTGTGTACTTCAGGTCATTTGTAGATTACTTATAATAACTAATGTGATATAAATCTCATGTGAATTGTTGTTATACTGTATTGTGGAATACTGACACCCAAAAGTCTATACATGCTTAGCCCAGATGCAGGTTGTTTTTGTTTTGTTTTGAGACAGGGTTTCACTGTGGGTATAGCCCTGGTTGGCCTGGAACTCGCTATGTAGATTAGGCTGGCCTCAAACTCACAGGGATTTACGTGCCTCTGCCTCCTGAGTGCTAAGATTAAAGGAGTGTACCACCACTGCCAGGCACAAATAAAGTTTCTTGAATCTGTGAATATGGAACTCAAGGAAATGAAGAACCCACTGTACTAGCTATACTATAAAGGGGAAATTTTAAAGAAAATAATTTATAAGATAAATTTTAAGATAAATACTTGGGAATGATTATTCTAAGACACACAATAAAGTACAAGGTATATCTTACTATCTGTAGAATCACTGCTGAATGCAATATAAACAGACTCACACAGGTAGGCTGTGTTGGCAACTTCAATACCCGAATGGCACTCCAGTGAGTGACAAGAATACTCCCAGCAAGTTTCCAAACAAAGTAAAACACCACCTTTCCACAATCTACAGCATTCAGGAATACTGGCAGCATTCCTGGAAATGTAGTATATATTCACATTACAAAATCATTTTGTATTCATTTATGAAATTATTAAGAATGGCGATTATACCATTTTTCCACCTGCTTTCATGTTCAACAGGGTATCTGAAAATTCTTGAGATGCATGTGCATACTTATTCCGCTTTTATATTTACCCAAAACATACAATTCACCAATACTCTTTCTTGTGTGTTGGGCTGCAGCCTTTAAAACTAATGATATTCAGAGTCTGAGCCTTAGAGAACAGCAAGAGAGTCCTACAATGTATTCTCAAAAGTAATACAAATGCTTTTTGAATTACTGGGAACATGATTCTTTAGTAGCACCATAAGAAAAAAATATTATTTTTAGGGAAAAAAACCCTATTAACTGTGATCTCTTTGTGTTTTTCTCTAGCCTGGCTCGAGCCTCAGGAGTATAAAATGAATTGAGTTGGAAGAAAGGACTAACAGGACCAGGCTACAGGGAGCAAGGAGGGGTTAAGTTGCTAGGTTACCACTTGAAGCAATCTAAGTGGTCCCAGAGGGGTACCAGAAACAGGATAGGTTTCTCTCTGGCCCACTAAGTTGAAGGCCCTCTCAAATCTCAAAGGAAGGGGGTGTGTTTTCCAAAGGTGAGGGAGGGGCCCAATCACTCATATTAGACACAAGAAATGAGACAGAAGCACAAAGAAACAGCCCTGTATTTCTAAAACCATTCAAGTCTCCTTCATTAATTGGCTTCCCCCCAAAAGAAAGATTTCTTTATTAAGAAATACCAGAGAGTGAAAAACCCCAACACATACACATTTGTAGGCTCACACAAAAGTGCAGAGATTTACATATTAAATTGCTTTTAAGTTAGAAAATAGATTTAAAAACAAAATACTTTTCTCCCAAACAAGGTAAAGAGATTTGGTCAGTAGGAAAAGGGGCCTTAGGGATAAGGGCAGGATGGTCAGGACGGGAAGAATGGAATTTAGCTGCTATAGAATTAGAATCCACCTCTACTCTAACCCCACTCCTGGGAAAAAAACGCAAAGGGAGCAATAAATGATCTCAGCTAGGGCCAGGAGGGCCCCAGAGCCAAAAGGGCAAACATTTCCCTTTCCCTCTGAAGGTTTGGATCGGTGCCAACCATCCTGGCCTGGGGAAGTGGGGTGAGTACATAGGAAGTGTGAGGAATGGCAAGCTGGAGAGAGTGTCAGCCATTGAAAACATCAAACAATATAAGGCCTCTTTCCCCAGAGAAAGATCAGTTCTTCAATCTCTCCTCTGATCAGAGTTCACACCAAGGGACGGTCCCAACTGGTATATGGTATGAATGGGACAGGTCTTCAGGCCAAGGTCTCAAATACATTAGGTTTCTTTAAAAGAAAACAGAGAGAGAGAAAGAGAGAGAGATTAAGAGAGAGAGAGAGACAGAGACAGAGACAGAGAGAGAGGGAGGTAGATTTAAAAAACAAAACAATATAAACAAAAACAAACAGAAAACCAAAAACACTTTGCACTAGAAATAAAAGATTTCCATTTTGATCCTTCCCACCAGAAAGAGAAAGCTCTTCTGGCCAACCTAAGGGGCAGCAGAAGGGCAGCTGAGGGAAGTCAAGGAAGGAAAAAAACCCATCCTGGGCCACAGCTGGGCATGGGCTGAGTACTGACTAGAAAGGGAGTCAGTCCCATGGGGAACTGGTTGATTGGAAAAAAGCAAACACACACACACACACACACACACACACACACACGCACGCACGCACGCACACGCACATGAGTAACTTCCACACTCTCTAGGATTGCCCTATTTTGAACTAGCTGAAATTGAACTATAAGAACCAAACTGAGAGAGAGGAAAAAGGAAAAGGAGAAGCAGATAGGAGACGCTCTGAATCAATCTCTCTCCCAATGACTCTCTTCCCCAGGAATATTAAATTCAAATCCTGCAATAACCCAAACAAAAAGACAGAGAAACCTGGGAGCAGCCAAATTTCACTAATTACAAGTAACTGGAAAGAGTGAGCTAGGAGTCTTGAGTATAGACCATTTGAAAAGAAACGCATGCTATCACTTGTAAAAGATCACTAATGAAATATTTCCAAGGGGAGGCCCTGGTGAGCCTGCTTCGAAAGCTAAGACCCACTTGCAGATAACACTGTCCATCCACTTAAAACAATATCCTATTGAAGAACATGTTCTCTTAAGTAAGTGGAATCCCTCTACTCTCTCAGTCTTCTTCACACTGTATATTGCTTGGAAGTCCTGTGTTCATAGTCCAGAATAAGATAAACTTTGGCCCGGATTTTAATAGATCAATGGAAAGGTTGAATTTGAGAGGTGTGAATCTCTTGAACTCAAGGGTACCCTGGAAAATGGAAGTATGGGAAGTAACAAGCAACCCCTCCTACCCCACCCGTCCACCCCACCCCCCACCCAACACACAAACACATTCACAACCCCATGGTGGTTCTTGAAATGGAAGACGAAGGAGGAGACAGGCATCTTGCATTAGACACAGTTTAATCGCCTTCAAATAGATTAAAAGTCGTGGTTCGCACCCCTCCCTGTCCCAGTAAGTCATCCAGACAAGACCCTGGCTTAGAAAGAGAAAAACACAGGTGCTCTAGGAAATATAGCCACATATAATACATAGATCTTCTTCCCTGAAATAGCGCAGGTCCTGAGCAGAGCTGCCTGGGGGGGCTGCAGTCCACCCCCAGGATGAAGTGGCTCTAGGACTCTGCCGGTGGAAGTGCTGGAAGAGTAGGGGCTTGGATGAAGCCCCTGGTGTGGTTACCATTGCCAGAGGTGGGCTGAGGCCGGAGAGTGGGATACCCGGGAGGGCAGCAGTGCTGGGCTTTCCCCCACTCAGCCAAGGCTTATGGAAGTACTGTTTAGTATTATTTTTTCTCTCTCTTTTTTTGAGGGGATGATGAGGAAAAGGAGAGGAGAGGAGAGAGAGGACAGGAGAGGAGAGGAGAGGAGAGGAGAGCCTCTCTGTGCCTCGGCTTCCCCATTTGTGCATTCGTGGCCTCCGGAGGCCTTACACAGGAAGTCTGAGGGGTAGTGTTGAAGTGAGCACTCAGGCTTCCCCTGAGGAAAAGGAACCAGCAAAGTGCAGACTTTTATTACTGCCAGTCCTGCTCCCAGTGGAAGCAGGAGTCAAAAGGAGAAAATGAAAGTGGACTAATGAGCAAAAAGGGGAGATGAGACAGAGAGTGGGAAGGGCTGTGGTGTTGGCATCTCATCAATGCTTATTGAGAATAGCACAGGCATTGAAGTTTCTGGAGAACCTATGAGAAATGTATTATCTCTACCATGACTACTTACATATAGCATCTAATGGGGGGAAGAGTGGGACTTGGATGTTAGAGAGTAGATGGAGGGCGGGAAGAAAAGAGAAGCTACAGAAATAAATACAAGTGGAGGTACCTGCCCTACTCCTAAAAGGATTGGCTGGCAATGCTGGCACTTTGGAGCCAGGAGAATCCCCCAGCATCCTCTCCAATCCTTAATTCTGAAGGAGTCAAGAGCCCAGTTAGGATTCCCTGGCAAGAGGTCTCTGTGACCACCTCTGGACTCGGGACATGCAGCAACTGGAAAAGACTCAAGTCAGTCTTAAGACTCTTTAGTCCCAGAATGAGACCAATGACCCCCAGCAGGAGAGCTAGGACCTGGAGGGAAGATAAGGGGAGTCCAAGGACACCTTGTGGCAGAGACAATGGGAAACCAGTGCCATGTCCCAAGAGACCCAGTTGTCCAGTTGCCAGATGTGACTAGCATCTTCTGCCACTGTCTTAAGTCCAAACATTAAAAAAACAAAAGTTTGCAGCAAGAAAATGCCAGTAATTGGGTGACTAAAGACCAAAGAAAAATAGTAATAAGGGACAGCTTATTTGTTCTCTGTCTCAGGTTGATCGTCTCCCCTGAAATCTCTCATAGCCCTAATGAAACACAAACAAAAGTCTCTTCCCGTAGAGAGGCTACTTCTCAGCTTCGGTTGCCTCCTGTGGTGGCTCTGGGGGTTCTGGAGGTGGCATCTCTTCAGGAATGCTGCTGTCCTCTGGCATCTCATTAGAGTTCATATGTTCTGTTGAGGCCTGAGAAGTAAAGATAACAGATTCAACACAGCTTTCTCAAAGGCATTGAGTTTTTCCTCGAAAACCTTTGACCACAGTGACATTAAAGATATGCAGCCAAGGTTACCAAACTCAGACCCACAACCAGGTTCTCATCATCTTAGCTAGAATGCACCTGCAGCTTATTTGAGGTCTATCCTTAACTGTTATGGACAGATGTTTCTACTATTATAAATAATGATAATAACATAAACCATAAATAATTATATGCAAGCACACCCACCAGAACAGAATTTTATACTGTGCTTGTTTAACAAGGTCTGACCCAATGGTTTTCAATCCTGTTTCTGTCCTAACAGAGAATTTATTAGTCCAAACCAATGAAAGTGGTTTCAAATGATACATACAGTTTAAAATGGCTAAGTGACTTTTTCAATGTTTACTTTCATTTTCTTGCATTGGTATTCCGCCAGTATGTATGTCTGTGTGAAGGTGTTGGGTCCCCTGGAAGTGGAGTTACAGCTGTGAGCTGTCATGTATATGGTGGGAATTGAACCCAGGACCTCTGGAAGAGTAGCCAGTGTCCTTAACCACTGAGTCATTTCTCCAGGGCCCTGCTAAGTGATTCTAACATACATCTTCTCCAATATTCAACCAAGAACCTATACTGTTATTATTTGGGACCAGTCTCATCATAAAAATGATACTGAAGATGATGACAATAACATGTCAACATACTTGCTGTCCCTTCAAAAGCAAAGGAAACACTTAGAGGGAAAGAGGATGATAACCTTACAAAAAAGTATGCACATAAAATAAGATTCTATTTTGAAATAAAGTTCAAATCTAACAATCTGTTAGAATGAAAACATGTTTGGCTAGGTTTCAGAATATGACTGCTGTACAAAGATTAATTGTGTTTCTCTACGCTCTAATGAGTGATGCAAAAAATGAAATTAGGAAATCAACTTCATTTATATTAATGTCAAAGAGAACAGAAGAGTTATGTAACAAAAGATACATTTAAAGCTACAGCATCAAAGGAAGGAACGATAAAAAATAAAACAAGCAAAAAAAAAAAAAAAAAAAAGGCAGCTCAAGCTTTTTGGCCAGGGTTCCTTTCCTACCTGGCAGAGAGCAAGAGTCCAACTGCCCCACTATATCATGACATGGAAGCGGGAAGGACAGTCTGGGGGGGAACAGATATGTTCTTTCTGTGCTCCCTCTCCCCCTCTGCCTGCCTGTCTGTCTGTCTCCTCTGAGTGGAGGTGTGCATGTGGGTGTGGATGTGTTATAAGTACCATAGCAGTTATACCTGAGCTGAGCTCCATCTTTAGCAAAAGATTGCCACGTTAATGACTCAGAAAGCATGTCATGGCAGCAATACTCAAATTAATCTACAGAGTCAATGCAATCTCCATCAAAATTCCAGCTGGCTTCTTCGCAGAATCTAAAAAGCATTGCGATAATCCTAATGTCCATTCAGGATTTCAAGGAAACAAGAATAGCCAAAAACAAACATGAAAAAGACGAGTTAAGCTGAAGAAATAGTACTTCCTGTTTTTGAAATTGCTCAGTGCTAAAGCAACAGACACAGTGTACTACAGGCATAAGAACAGACATACAGATCAACACACTGTAACTGAAAGTCTAGAAATAAACACACACATAAGTCAATTGACTTTCAACAAGAATGTCAAAATCATGGCACAGACTTTTCAACAAATGATAGAAAAATAACCAGATATCCAGATAACTAAATAAATGTATGTTCTCTACTTCTTACCATGTATAAAAATCAATCCAAAACAGATCAAAAATATAAATGTAAAAGCTGAACCTACAAAACTCTCAGAAGAAACAGAGGAATACATTTTCACAACCTTGGATTAGGTAACACATGGCACCAAAACACAAGCAATACGAAAGCAAGTGATATACATTAAGACAGCACATATGGGCTATAGAGATGACTCAGTGGGTAACGTGCTTGCTGGGTAAACACGAGGACCTGAGTTTAATCCTTAGAACCCAAGGTTGGGGCAAACCAAGAGTGGTGGCGTGCTTTTCTAACCCCAGCACTGGGGAGGCTGACACAGCAGGATCACTGGGGTTTGATACACAACCAGCGTACTCTATTTGGTGAGCACCAGACCAGTCAGAGAGGCTCACTAGACAAACAAACAAACACACACACCAGTCAAACAAACGGACAAACCAACAAAACAAGCTGGAAAGCACTTAAGGTACACTAAAAGTTATTCTCTGACCCCCCCCCCACCTATGTACACACACACAGACACACAGAGAGAGGGGGGAGCAAACAAAATATTTGAATAAATATTTCCCTTGTGAAGATATACAAATGACCAATACTCATATGGAAAGATGTATGCATCATTAGTCATCAGGGAAATGCAAATCAAAGCCACAATGAGATAACACTTCACATCTACAGAAGCTAAAATAAAAATGATCTGATAATCTATCAGAGACTGCTAGTGGGAATGAAACCACTTTAAAAAGCATCTCAGCAGCATCCCAAAAGATGTTAATGTTTAATTTCTATAATAGAGAGTTACCACCTCTCTCAGTAATTTCACAACTAGGAATACAGCCAAGAAAAATGAAAGCCTATGTCCATGCAAAAACTTGCACAGAGATGCTCACAGTAGCATTGCTTACAATATCCAAAAGGGTGGAAAAGTCACTGGCCAAGTAAATCTGATGACTTAAGTTTGATGTCTGGAACCCACCTCGAGAAGTTGTCCCCTGACCTCCACGCGTGTGCTGTGGCATACACATGCCTATGCTCACACACATACCACATAAGCACACTCTGTAGTAATGATAAATAAACTTTTCGAAATAAAAACATAAACTGTGTGATCGCTTCGGCAGCACATATACTAAAACATAAAATGTGGAAACAGTGAATGGATAGATACAATATGGTTTATTTGTGTGATAGGATATGAGTTTGCCATATAAAGGAATAAAGTACTGCCCTATATAACACAGATCAGCATTAAAAGTTATTACACCTGGGCCTGGGGAGCTCATTGGTAGTATGCTTGCCTAGCATGTATGAGGCCCTGGGTTCCATCCCCAGACCATACTGAGATGTGTGTGTGTGTGTGTGTGTGTGTGTACATACATATATATATCCATATATCTGGTTTCTTGGAGGGGTTATAGAATGCAGAGTATAAGGAATTTTTTATTTAATTGTGACAATCATACAAGCATATATAAAGGAATTGTGTATTTTAAATAGACATCATATGGTATGTGCATTGTGTTTCAATAAAAGATCTTAGAAGGAACATATTTTACGAACATATTTTATGAACTATATCTTGACCAAGGTGCCTGGGAGAATGCTTATAGCACATGTGTAGTCTACTAATGTAAGCACATCACTAACTAGATGTAACATGATCCTCTGTCCACAGCCTGGCCTCTATAACATTTTGTTTCCCTAATCAGGCTCCTCTTCACACACACAGCAATGTTCTGATTTATTATCTCTCATCTCCAGCAGACAGTCAACGATCTCAAGGCAGGGCATCATTCGCCTCACTCACTGGTGTATCCCTTGCACCTATGAAAGTAGTTGGGACCAAATAACTGATCAATACATGTCTAAGAAATAAGGAAATCTTAATCTGTGTCAAGGGTACACTGATCTGAGGGCAGTATCAGGGCACAATCAGAGCCGGGGAAGCTGGAGAGACCATAGTTATGTTTTGAAGCTGTCACGTGAGGCTACAAGGTCCCTATCACCTACACAGCATAAGTCTGCAACACTTACTGGGCTCTGTGGCAAGAGGCTACTGCTGGTCTCTTGAGTACTTGGAGGTCGACTTCCACTTTCCTCCAATGGCAAAATACCCCTTCGATCCAGGACACTGACAGAAACAGAAGAATGAATCAAGGACGTGACATTTACTCTTCTATCAGCTCAGTCCCCACTGAACCTTGGTCTGTACATCAGAAAGCATAAACACATGTTCAGCAATGTGTCCTGACCCCAAGCACACCTCTGTCTTCCATTACTCTTCCACAAGCTAGAGAATGTCACATTAACTAGGGAACAAACAACCGAAACAGCCAGCCCATAATTTTATGGCCCATGTAGATATGGTGCCATGGGAGAAATCCCAGGAAGACCTGCTTGATATCAAGAAGCTCCACGCAGAAGAATGCAGTAGAGCGGGCATGGGGATAGTTCAGCTTAAGAGTCCAGGGTGGTTTTGTTGCTTGAGTACCTGGGGGGCAAGGGCCCACAAAGTACTTCACAGCAGTTCTTCACAATGTTGCCGTGGCTGTATGGATTCTGCACACGGTTCTTCCCTGTCCATGATCCTTTGATCTGCAAGATAAAAGCCAGGGCTTGCATTGAAAAAGTATGCTGAAGAAATATGAGCAACGTGGGCTGATGAAGTGCAGAAAGCAACAACTACACAATAAACTGAATGCACGATATGCCTCTGAGCTGTCCATTTAAAACAGTTAAAGATGTCACACTCCCTGGTAGCCTATAACTTGGGAGGCCAGGGATGGGATTCTGGGTGCTAGGCCAACCTAGTCCACAGAGTAGTCTCAAAATCCCACAAAAATAAATTAAGAAAAAAATTGTAAATGGTTAAGATGGTATGGGTGCCTCATGGTGCAGACATTTTTTAACAAAATAATGAAAAAACGGGGACAAGGGAGAGAGTTAAGCAGATTAAAAAAAAAAAAAGGGCACCTGCCACCAAGCCTGATGGGTCTGAGTCATCAAGACCTCATGGTAAAAGGAAGAGAAGTAAACTGTCCTCTGATATCCCACAGTGCACTAGTGAATGCACATGTGCACAGATGAATAAATTTTGTTTGCAAAAGAAATAGTTTAACATGAAGCCCAGAATAGCCTTCAACTTGTCTCAGTCTTTCTAGCAAGCACTGCGATTATAGCAGTGTTCCATCACACTGGGACTTCAATTAGTCTTTAAGCAACCGTAACTAGTTAAAAGACATGTCTAGGCAACTTTTCAACCTCTTCCTAATCTAGAGGCAGTCAGCTCCAAACAAAGCTGTCTGCCTTTTATTTAACAATCTGCCAATCCAGTGGTTTGTTTCCCCCCTCCCCCCACTGTTTGTCTCCTCCTTCCAGGCCCTGGACGTACATTCGCTTTCCTAGTAGGTAACAAGGGAATGGGCGTGGACAGGAGGGTACAGAGCAGGAAGAGGAGGCTGACTCACATCTTCATTGGTGGTCTGGTTGAGAGCCACAAGGAAAGTGTGAAATCCAGTCAGCCCCACAACAGACCAGAGCGTGAAGAAGCAAATGAGCACTTCCAGAACAGTGAGGTTAGGTTAAGGAATGTTGGAGAACTTATGCTAGGTAGGGGACTTGATGGTTCAGTTCGTATTTGTGAGATCAGTCATACCGTCTTTCCCTCTCGGAACAAGCACCACAGAAAGCCAAATTATGTGCATATAACTATAGATGAATTCTAAACTTCACTGGCTAGATCCCTTAAGAAAGTTAATGCATTTCTGTTTATTCAGTATGAATCAATTTCTAGCATCTGCAGTGTGCACCATTTGCCTATTTATCATTGGCTCTTTGAAGAGGACATTTAGGAAGATGCCAAAGCTAAACAATGTTGCCCACCACTGTTCATGGAAATCCCACCAAGAATAATGTTATAAATGAAAAAAATCAGTGGGATGGAAACAAGCTGTAGTTTATCCAAATCTCTCCGAAATCCACTTTTCAGAAATGTAGCCACTGCACAAAATAAGCCTTCACTAAAACTGGAGGGCAGGGCTTCCTGCACATGGCACAAAAGTGTATTGGCATGGAGGGCAGCCAGCTAGAGGAGTCAAGGCTGAGCCTGGAAGGACCCTTGAAGGACAGGAGGGGCCAAGAAAGAGGTGAGGGGTATGCCGCCCTTACAGTCCTCACAAGTTTCCATTCTAGTTGCTAACACTAGGACTACACTTGTTAATTTTAGGCTTTGGCATTCACTGATGTCTGGAAAACTAGGTAGTGGGAGAGAACGGCAGGGAGAAAACATGCTGGCAAGCAGTTTCAGACGGCTTCACACAGACGGACTGCCAGGGGAGGATATGTTCCCGGAGTTTCTTTCAGTGTCTCCAGGAAGCCAATTTTCAAGGATTCTGTGAAATTGGGAAGAGGAGCAGAAAGAAAAATTAGTGACTTTAGTAATGTGTGTGTGTGTGTCCCTATTAACCATCCACTTCCTCATCTCCCTGTCCTGTGTTATATACTCTGGCAAGAGAGAAGGTCCCACTGGGGCAAGGGTAAAGAGTTTCCCCTTCACCTGCAAGCTGGTGACTGAGTTCACATTCCCAACATGCTTAGGCACTGGACCAGAGCTGGGAGAAACCAAGCATTAGGTTCCCTTTCCTCTTCCCAGTCCCCAAATATAGACATGTAGCAGTAACAGATGAAAGAAACCAGAAGTACCCTAGAAAGACCTTCTTCTCATTCTACGCCCCTCCCCCGGGTGATATCCAGCTTAAAGCCCCTCCCTTTTCCAGAGCACTTGCTTAGCTCCACACTCCACCTGTCCTTAGCTGCTTTGTGCGTGTGCACGTGCAAGCATGTGGGTGTGTGGTTTCCATCTCTTGAGTCTACCACCATCCACTAACACAAAGCACGAAGCACAAATCCACTACCACCCAGCACAAAGGACTATCTTACATGACAGGATGAGAGGGTGTGGAGAGACAAATACATGCCCAACCTTTTTGATCACTTCAGAACCTACCTGGTACTCTGGATGTGGCTCAGAGATTATGGGCCCATTCTCAGCAGCAGATGGCCAGAGAGAAGGCCAGAATAATCAGCAAATATCTACCAATGTGAGCTGAGACTTCTAGTCCAGCTCAAGAGCAGACAATAGTACTTGCTTCTGTCTGCTCCTGAGCAAGTGCGCCCCCATAAATCCGACTTCCCCAAGCTGCTCTCAAGCCTCTCCCCACCCACTGTCAGCAGAGTCACCACTGTGTATACTCACTGAGGGCCACATAGACGATGTTAAAGGCGAAGACATAAATTGTGAGGAGGGAGAGAGAGAGGATGAAGAGGTAGAAGTAGCGGTAGTTCCTCTTTCCAACACAGTTTCCCACCCAGGGGCAGTGATGGTCGAAGCGCTCTGTGGGAGAAAGAGAGCTGAACGCCAAACCCGGAACAGGAACAGGAGCAAGTCTACCTACTGTGTGCACAGCAACTAACCCAGAAGATGCAAGGAGCTCCTGGGAGAGAGAGGCAGGCAGGTCTCTGAGGCTGAGGCTAGCATGGTCTATATAGGGTGTTCTAGGCCACCAGAGCTACATATTGAGACTTACTAGAGACTGTGTGTGGTGTGAGAGAGAGACAGAGAGAGAGAAAGAGAGAGAGAGAGGCGAAGAGAGGAGAGGAGAGGAGAGGAGAGGAGAGGAGAGGAGAGGAGAGGAGAGGAGAGGTAGAAAAGAAGGAGGAGGAGGAGAAGAGAGGAGAAGAAAGAGAAGAGGAGAAGGAAAGTAGGAGGGAGGGAGGGAGGGAAGAACAGTTGGCATTCTTTGGGGGGGGTTGTTTTTTTGTTTTTGTTTTTGTTTTTGTTTTTTTGTTTTTGGTTTTTTGAGACAGGGTTTCTCTGTGTAGTTCTGGCTGTCCTGGAACTCACTCTGTAGACCAGGCTGGCCTCGAACTCAGAAATCTGCCTGCCTCTGCCTCTCAAGTGCTGGGATTACAGGCGTGCGCCGCCGCCGCCGCCGCCGCCACCGCCGCCACTACCACCCCCACCCGGCTTCAGAATCTTTTTATAAAAGAGACAATATGTGATTTTTTTTTTTCGAGACAGGGTTTCTCTGTGTAGTTCTGGCTGTCCTGGAACTGACTCTGTAGACCAGGCTGGCCTCAAACTCAGAAATCCGCCTGCCTCTGCCTCCCAAGTGCTGGGATTACAGGCGTGCGACACCACCTTCCGGCAACATTTTTTATCAAAAGGTTTTCACTACTAGCTCCTTCAATCTTGTGATGGCTAATCTTTCTTGTCAACTTGAAAATATCGGGAATCAACTAAAACTCAAGCCTCTGGGGGATTTTCTTAATCAGATTATTTGAGCCAGGAAGACTCCCCCTAAATCTGAGTCACATTTTCTGATGGCAGCCCACATAAAAGGACACAGAAGAAGGAACATAAACTAAAAGCCAGACTGACTGGATGTAGACTGAAGACCAGAAGTTCTCTAGGAATGCTCCAGGATTCTAGCACCAAACCGAGACTGCTGACACATCCAGTCTCATGGACAGAACTGCTACTCAGTGAATTCTTGGCCTTTTCATCAGGAGACAGCCATGTAAGCCATTCTAATATAGAGATACATATATATTTATTCTATCAGATCTTCATAACTACATTGGATGCCAGTTAAAAAATATTTTCTCCCTTGGCAGATCAAGAGACAAAGGCTTTAAAGAATCCAGTGACCTGGGTCACTCTGTCATTTAAGGGTAGAGGCACTGTTTTTCCCAGGAAGAAACCTTAGCAGATGGACCTACTAAATTCAGAAAAGAAATGTCAAAAGTAAGTACTGTGAGGTTTTTTACCTGTATATATGCAATATATACATGAATATGCAAAAATTTAACCATCTTAATAAATACCATTATAAAATGGAAGTATGGTTTCATGAATAATGATGACACAATAGGCTAATGGTAGAAAATAAGGTTACATTTTTTCTTCACATTATTTGCCAAAATAAATTCCAGATGAATTAATTAATTGTTGTACATAAAACAAATTTAGATCACAAAATAATGACAAGGAACAGATATAGGGCTTTCCAAGCACATAAGTAATGCAATAAGACAGGACAGAGAAAAACAGGTTTTACTCAGGAGGCAGAGGCAAGAGCAGATCTGCAAGTTTAAAGCCAGTCTGGTCTACATAGCAAGATTCAGGACAGGCAGAACGAAATAGAGAAACCCTGTGTCATAAAGCAAACAAAATGACTTTTTATACATTAAATATACTAGAGAGCCAGTGCGATGGCTCAGTGGCAAAAGGCACTCATTTTGCAAGCCAGACAGCCTGAGTTGACTCCCCAAAGCTCACGTAAAGGGAGCAGTGGATCAATCCATAAAGTTGTCCTCTGACCTCTACACACATACACACATAGCACAGCACACAAGCCCCACCCACACCACACACACACACATACACACAATGCATTCTCTCACTCTCTAGATGGTAAAATAAAAAATAGAATAAACAACCATATATACACATATGGTTTTATGAGAACTCTTTCTAAATCAATAAAAAAAATACTTCCTCAAGAAAGGTAGGAAAGGCTACCAGAAATTTATTAAGGAAGTTTTCTTTCCTTTTTTTTAAAGGACTGTCTCAGTAATTAGTCATAGGGTAGGGCCTTAATTCACTAGGATTTAAGAAGGGGGTGAGACATATAAATATGTGAGCACTCTAAAACAAAACCCCAAACAGTGCGAGGCCAGCAAGGAAGAAGCCATCTGCAAGCCAGAGAAAGAGGCCTTCCCAGAATCCTCTTTGTCACCTAGATCTTGGATTTTCCAGTCTCCAGAACTGAGAAATATGTATTCTCTGTTGATTAAACAATCCAGTCTACAGTGTCTTATTATTGGATCCCAAGTAAAATCCTGGTTATATAGCAGAAATTCACATGCTAATTCATATGGTATCACCATGATAATTTTCTGAGGAGCTATCTGACTGTTTTCACACTGGATACACAATTTTACATTCCTACTCCACATTCTTAAGCTCCATTTAAAAAAAAAGAGGATCTTACAATGTAGCCCAAGCTGCCCCTGGACACACACTGTTCCTGCTTTAACCTCTCAAGGGCTAGTATTACAAGTATATACTACCACATCTGACTGAGCTCAATAATTTTTATTTCAGTATTATAATAATAATAGAGAATAGCATCTAAAGACAGGAGACTGACTAAATAAACTAGAATATAGCTTTCTAATAGATTATGCAGCCACTAAAGTAATCTTAAAGATGTAGAATCAGAGCTCAGGATATAATTTTAAGAAACCAAAGCAAAGCAGGGCATCATCACCTTTAATCCCAGCACTTGGAACTCTGCGAGTTTAGGACAGCCTGGTCTACACAGTGAGGTCCAGGCCAGACAGAGACCTATAGCAAGACTGTCAAAACAAAACACAATCTATCTGAAGCAGACAAAATAAGATAAGAAACTCTAAGGCGGAGCTACAGTTTTGTAGCTCAGTGATTAAGAGCACTTGCTCTTACAGAGGACCGGGGTTCAATTTCTAGCACCCACATGGTGGCTCATAACCATCAGTCCCTTCAGTTCTAGGAGATCTGAACTCTGTAGGCACAAGGCATGCACATGTTGTATATACAAACATGTGCACATGTATGTAGGCAAATACACAAACAATAAAAAAAACTTACAAAAGAAACCCTCTTATCAACCTGGGAGGAAGGCTTAGTCTGTAAAGTGCTTGCCATTTAAGAATGGGGACCTGGTCTTGGTTCCCTGGCACTCACATGGCACACTAGACACTCCAGAGAGAAGGCTCAGTGATTAGTAGCACGTGTTCTTACAGAGGACCTGGTTCAGTTCCTATATGCCATATAGTGGCTCACAACCACCTTTAACTCCAGTTCTAAGTGGACCCAATGCCTTCGCCTGACTTCTGTGAGCACCAACCATGCATGTGATGCACATACATTCAGGAAAAATCTCACACACGTAAAATACAATCAGCAAATCTCAAAAACAAAACATTAGGCATGGTGGCACATGCTTGTAATCCTAGAAGCAGAGACAGGAGAATCCTTGACAAGTGAGTCTAGCAGAATCTACGAGGTCCAAGTTTAATGAGAGACCCTATCTCAATAAAATAAAATAAAATAAAATAAAAAGGTGGAGAGGGATCATCAAGATGGTTCAGAGGATAAAAGCATTTGCTACACAAACCACGTAACCGGAGCTGAATCCATGAAACTAACTTATAGGTTGAAGGAGAGAAGCACATATGTAAACTGTCCTCTGATTCCATGTACAGTCTGTGGCACATAAGCATACTACACATATCACACACACACACACACACACACACACACACACACACAGTCAAAAAATTAAATACACCTCTTCTATGTGGAACACCCAGAAATCAGTGTAGAGATTGCTCAGAAAACAAAAAATAAAACTACCACTATACCAGCTATATCACTGGGTATGTATGAATACATCCTCCATAGAGATACTTGTGCATGAGTATTTACTGCTGGAGTACTTGTGATAGCCAAGATAATGGAACCAGTCTAGAAGCCCATCAACAGATGAGTCAATATGCTATTCATATAACAATTGAATTTTACTCAGCTGTAAAGTAGAATGCCATTAAGACATTTTCAGGAAAATGGATAGAACTCGAAATGATCATGCTAAATCAAATAAGTTGGACTCAGGTAAACACAAGCTCTGTGTGTGTGTGTGTGTGTGTGTGTGTGTGTGTGTGTGTGTGTGTGTGGTGAAGAGAGACATGAAAGCAAATGGGACTGATGGGGAAACAAAGGAGATGGACAGGAAGGCCTTGTGGGGGCAAATCTGAGCAGAATGGAATGAAATATATGGATGGCAATGCTATTATGAAACCTAGTGATTTGTACTATAACTAAAAAAGAAGATTAAAAGCAGGAGATGGAACCTGTGGCATACAGACCTGGCTCAACCTCACCACCACCACCACAAAAATTTAATTCAGAAATTAAAAATCTCTTAGATTATGTAATGTCCCTTTTTAGAAACAAAGTAGGTTTAATTTATATTTTATACCACCCATATTTTCTAGCACAAACATATATTATTTTAATTGGCTTTTTAAAAGGAGGGGTTGAGGGCTGGAGAGATGACTCGGTGGTTAAGAACACCTGCTGCTCTTGCCAGAGAACCTGAGTTCAATTCTCAGCACCTCCATAACAGCTCACAACTATCTGGAACTCCAATTCTAGGGGATCCAACACCCTCTTCTAGCCTATAAGCACTGGGCACACAAGTGATGCACAGATACAGGCAAAACACCCATACAAGTAAGATAAGATAAAAATAAATTAAAGGGGGTTGGAGGGATAGCTCACTCATGAAAGTGTTTACTATGCAAGCATAAAGACAGACCTGTGCGCACGTGAGAACACACACACACACACACTCACACATCAGAATGACATAAAAAATATGAATCATGGTGGCTTATGTTTATAACGCCAGCAGTAGAGAGGTAGAGGCAACAGTATCCCTGGGGCTCACTGGCCAGCTAGGATAGATAGCCTAATTGGGTAAGTCAAAGATCTCAGTGAGACACCCTGTCTCTAAAAACAAGGGAAACTGACACCCAAAGTTGTCCTCTGGCTTACATACATGAATGAGCAACCATATACACATGAATACACACACATAAACATCTCCAAAGGTAGGGGTTACTTTTTGAAGAACAGTGAGCTGTATACTTATCAAAAACAAGACTTTAAGAATAAAGACACTCTTCACAGAAGATAGATTCTGGTGGGAGCCGGGTGTTTGGGGGAGGGAAGAAGATTCTGTTTTGGTTTTGGTTTTTGTTTTTGTTTTGTTTTGGTTTGGTTTTTGGTTTTTCGAGACAGGGTTTTTCTGTGTAGCCCTGGCTGTCCTGGAACTCACTCAGTAGTCCAGGCTGACCTCAAACTCAGAAATCTGCCTGCCTCTGCCTACCAAATGCTGGGATTACAGGTGTGCGCCACCACTGCCCAGCAAGATTCCATTTTCTTTTTTGTTGTTGTTGTTGTTAGTTTTTTTTGTTTGTTTTTTGGATTTGGTTTTTTCGAGACAGGGTTTCTCTGTATAGCCCTGGCTGTCCTGGAACTCACTCTGTAGACCAGGCTGGCCTCAAACTCAGAAATCTGCCTGCCTCTGCCTCCCAGAGTGCTGGGATTACAGGCGTGTGCCACCACCACCCAGCTCAAAATTCCATTTTCTTAAAGGGGCAGGCCACTAAGAGTTTGACCATGTTCCAGTGAGGATATGGGCAACAGAAATTGGACTTGTGGTTCTTGTTTTGTTTTGTTTGGAGGGGTGTGCGAGGGTGGGAGCATGATCAGAGTACACTCTATAAAATTCCCAAATAATTAAGAGAAATATTATGTGGCGGAGAAAAAGCGTAGTATATCTCCTTGTTAAAAGGTTGCATAGTGTGTGTGTGTGTGTGTGTGTGTGTGTGTGTGTGTGTGTAAAGAAAAGTGTCAAATGCTCAAGTGGTTAGCATCATGCTTAGATTCAGTTTTAAGCAAATTTGCCATATAAAAACCTTGAGAAAAATGCAAATTTATACAGATCTATGTTTTTACTGTATTTTTAGTCCTGCTCTCAACTTTGTTAGAGAAGGTTTTTTCCCTATAACTGACCAAAGGACTGGGAACAGGTGACTTCTGAATGCTCAGGCCTAAGTGGGACATAGATTTGACTCCACTAAGTCTCAGAGAACATCATGGCAGAGGGAGAAGAGAGTGGAAGAACCAGAGGATTGGAAGGCTGCTTTCTGAGCATGACAGGACCATTATACACCTGAACTCATAGCTTCTATGGTTACCTGTGCAAGATCAAGTCAGTTAATAATTCCAGAATGGTCAGGCAGTGGTGGTGCACACCTTTTAATCCCAATACGCAGAAGGCAGAGGCAGGCAGATCTCTGAATTCGAGGCCAGCCTGGTCTATAGAGTGAGTTATAGGACAGTCAGGGCTACACAGAGAAACCTTGTCTCAAAAACAACAACAACCACTACTACTACTACTACCACCACCACCACCACCACCACCACTAACAACAACAACAATAATAATTCTTCCAGCATGGATGGAGAAGGGACTAATGGTGCTCCATCTGTAGCTGAGGAGTTATCGGCAATCGATGGCTGCTGAAGGATGGGGAGCTATATTTTTCTTTAGGAGTGTTATTGCCAAATGACAAATGACCCCCCCCCATACCCATGCACACGCAGGCAGCACTAACTGGACTGAGTGTGTCATAATGAATCAAAAAAGGCCATGAAGGTGGGAAAGGCATGTGTTGGTGGTTCTGGGGGATGGGGAGGGGGATTGAAGGAGGATTTTACCAAGACACATTGTATATATCATGGGAATTGTCAAGAAACATTAAATGTTTTTGAAAAAACATCCAGTTTTAATATGTATCACTGATTATTAGGTGTGGACATATTTTCATGTCATTAGATAAGTAAATTTCCTGTTTTATGAACTATGTTTCTCATAGAGCATGTGTGCTTTTTAGAAAGTCAACTTGTAAGCTGGGTATGGTGGCATATGCCTTTAATCCAAGCACCTGGGAGGCAGACACATGCAGATCCTTCTGAGTTCTAGGGCAGCCTGTTCTACACAGTTTCAGGGCACCTAAAGATACATAGAGAGATCCTATCACAAAAAATCAACTTGTATAACTATTATCTGTCTTATGTGTATGGGTTTGGCTGCATGTATGGCTGTACCACATGCATGCCTAGTGCGTACAGAGGCCAGAAGAGGGCGTCAGATGCCCTGGAGCTAAAGTTACAGATGCCATCATGTGGGTGCTGGGAATCAAACTCAGGTCTTCTGGAAGAGCAACCAGGATTATTAACCACTGAGCTCTCTGTTGTGTGAGTTCTTCATATTTAAGAATGTTAATAAGGAGAGGGAATTCTTCATGAAACCTTCACATCAGATGTTATTATTTAAATAATATGGCCTACTCCCATTTAAAATTAGTTGTGATTTATAAAATCCAATCCACATATCAAGTTGGACCACATAAAGAAATATGCATCTCCTCAGACTCTGCCTGAAGAATTGGTAGTAGGAAGAAAGCAAGGTTCTCAGACATGATACACAGCATATAAAATGTTGGAATCACATCAGTGATAACAGCAGTGTCACATAGATACCTATCAATAAGCAGCTTTATTATCTGTGTATGATCTTCTCCAGAGTTCAGCACATAGTAGGAAGTATGTATAAGTAAGCCCCATATATGCAGATGGAAGCACAGATCTTGTATTCTGCACACTACGCACATGTAGCAAGAACAAAGACATTAAAAAAACATAAAGGCTTGGGACATCAGACCTGATCAAGCATCATCTCATGCCAATTCCACAAACTTACACAAAGGCACTTCAGTGACATCATCTGTAAAATGGGGATGATACTGGTTTCTGGGGGTTGCTATGCGCCTTGAATGAGAGAAAGGAAAAGTACTCAGCACAGTGCCTAGTACATAGTGGGAACACAAAGAGGGCCACTTTGGCCATAGGCACTCCTCAGAGGCGCCTTCTAGTGGACAACGATATTCTCCCTTGCAAAGTGGGCCACACCTGACATGGATCCAGTAGAGGCAAATTGAGATGTCCCAGTATTGTTCCCCATTTATCAAAGACTTTTTTGGTTTAGACCAGATTTCTACGAGTACAGCTGATCTGCTGTTGTGTAGGAGATTCTTTCCTATCTAAATCTACCTTGTTTCCCATCTGAATATACCTTCTCACTCCTATTGAATTTTCCCAAGAACCACTAGCCACTCTGAGACCCCCTATTCAGCTGGGCCTATCTCAGAGGCAACTTCCCTTTGGTTTTACTCACCCACACAGTTGTCACAGATGCTACAATGGGAAGCCCTGGGAGGCCGGAAGATCTTGCATGTATAACAGTATTTCAGTTTCACAATCTGGTTGTTTATCTGGAAATTCTTAATACGAGGAGGTGGTCGCTGACCCTGTGGCACGGCACCATTGGTGGCTTCTGTAATCAATAAAACAGCTTTAATTCACTGCCATTCTTTGTTTGAGTCCAAAGTCTCCAAACATTATGCAGGCCATGAAGAGGTTAGGGCTCCTCTTTTCCAGGCAAACACTTCTAGACTAGGATTTCAACATCACACCACACTGTATCTGCCACACATCTACTGAATGCTATATGACTCTGTGATGTACATGTGAAAAGATGTGTCTTCAAGGGTGTTGGGCTGGGGGATTGATTATAAAGAAGAAACTTTAAAAAGAAAAATGGCAAGAATCTGAAATGAAAGCGTCTATTTGACTAATAATCACATAAATAAAATTAAAACATAGTTTGGCATGTTGGTCACGTGTCTTTAATCCCAGCACTCAGGAGGCAGAAGCAAGTAGATGTCTGTGAGTCCCAGACCAAGCCAGTCTATATAACAAGTTCCAGGCCAGCTAGGGCTACATGGTAAGACCCTACCTCAAAAAACATATATATTTTAACACAAAATCACTATTTCTACCTACTATAACAAATATCAAAAAGGAGATCAATACAGTATACCCAGAAAGGTCAAACTTATCTAACCAATGAACAACACATTAGCAACTACAATAATTTTAAATGTATATGCTCTATAACCTAGTAATTCTACTAGCAAAATTAAAAGAGAACTACGAAAGAATGGTTATGCAGGAATGTTTTAAGAGTGTCCTTCTTAATAGCAGCATACATCTGCTATCAAAGCTCTTGGGAGCTCTAAGCAGTAGGATTAGGCTTTTGAGGAAAGACGCAGGTACAATACACATTAGAGACTAGCCTTGGCTACATGAGGCTCTGCCTCAAACAAACAAGTCTAGAGGAGAGGACATGCTCAAAGTACATCATATACTAATATGAAAGTGTCCTTGTGAAACCTAGTGTTTCATATAGAATCAATATACACCAATTAAACAAATATTTCAAGGGCCTGGACAGACGGCTCCTCAGTCAAGAACAATTGTTTCCCTTGCAGAGGGCTTGGGTTTTAGTCCCCAGCACCGACATGGCAGTTCACAATTGTCTGAAACTCCAGTTCTAGGGAACCAATGGCCTCTTCTGCCTCCAGGGGTACCCCATTCACACGGTATGCTTACATACATCCAGGCAGAACACCCATACACAGAAAATAAAAAAGAATTGCATCTTTAAAAAATTGTTTCAAAACCAAAAAGGAGTAAAGACTAGTGAGACAACTCAGCAGGCTAAGGAAGGCATTTGCTGCCAAGCTTAATGACCCGAGTTTGGTCCCTAGTGGAAGGGCAGAACTGGCTCCTGAATGATGTCTTCTGACCTACACAGACACACAGACACACAAACACACAAACACACAGTGGTACATGCAATTACCACTCCAAAATAAATGCATACAGACATACATCGAATAAAATTATTTTATGATAAATTCTTTTTAAAGGGGGTAACTTGCATGTATTAAAATAGCTGTATCTGTATCAAAGAGAAAAAAGAAAAACACACTAAAACATTTCTGTGGTAGGTTGTTTCAAAGATCGGATAATCCCCTCTTAAGGAGCCCTTAATTAGTCAGACAAAGGGTACAAACTCTTATTGCCATTTTGCTTATTGCCAAACTGCTTCCCAGAAAGACTACATGAATTTGCACACCTCTCCATCCACAGCATATGAGAGGTGTGGGGCTCATTGTACCTTTACCACAAAGTACCATTCTAAAAACATTCGTTTTGATTTTAAAAATATCTGACATATGGAACATTTTTCCTTTTTGTGCAGAGTGGGGTAGGTGCTGTGAAAAGAAAAATTCACAGTGTTCAACAAGGCCTGAAAAGACGAGGCTAGCTGTTCACAGATGATGATGGAAGTCCCAACATGCCACTTGAATAGTTCCTTACATGTGCTGTACAGGGGGGTTGTAAAGAACACAGAGTTCACGGCAGAATCCAGGAGAGACCCGGGGGTAAAACAGGGGGGTACTTAGGAACAAAGTTAAAATAGATAGAGAGAGAATTGTTCTTTCTTTCTGTTTTTCTCTAGCTGTATTACTGTTTCATACTCTACTTTCTCATGTGTATGTGGGCTCAGCTTATGTCACCGTGCCTTGCCTCTACATTATGCCACAATCATTAAGCTAACTTCATCCCATGCAGCTGGAGCCGAGACATATATGTGCCTCGACTTCTCTTTAGCTCAACTAAAACTAAGTTTTTTTCCAAAAAGAAATATACCGTGAGAGTTAGGGGAAACAGTTCAAATAAACAAACACAAAGGAGTAGTAGCCTCCAGGGCAACATCAAAGAACTAGCGGCCAGCCAGCCACAGGCTGGCACTCTACTAAAGCGGATGCTTAGCATCACAAGTTCGGGGGTCACAGAGCTTGTCATACAAATCAGTAGTAGAGCACATGCCTAGCAAGCTCTGGAGACTGGCCTCAATCCTCAGTACTGGGGGGACAAGGAGGTGACAGACCAAGTCCTGGGTCACTTTTTTCTACTCTTATCTTGTTTGAATGTGGATTCAAGCTACTGTCAAAACAAAATTGTGAAACCCTTAATGTAGCCACTGCTGCTGAGCTAGTAGCCTTCCCCCTCCCCCACTCCCCGCTTGCCTCTAGTACTCGCATCACTGACTTCTTCCCAGTGGGAACTCCCAGGATATTCCCTTTCTAGCCTTGGATGTTCTGTTTAAATTCATGAAGCCCATATGGCTCCTGGTGGTGCTACATTCCAATCTCGGAGTTGCGGACTGTATAGTTCTGAGCTTGACATTATATCCAAAGTTGTAGGTATATGCAAAAAAAGAGCATTTTAGGAGGAGCTAGTTTACAGCTTCCCTCAGCAAACTGATGTGTGACGGCCTCCTCCAAAAATGGAAAAGACACTGTCTTGGCAACACTTCAGCCATATCTTGGTAACAAACTCTTTCTTTGATGCAACCCAACACACGGGATAAGAAAGCACCTGTGGCTTTAGAGGCTTGTTGTACCTGTCTTACTGAAGTCACAGGTAGTCGCTTAGGATCTCAGAGAAAAAAACTGCAACTGAATCCACAACTGCTATGATTACTCCCCTACCCAACATGACCACCCACTATGTTCCAACTTGCCAACAGGCTCCAAGACTCACCTATTTCCATTTCTATGAAAGCTGCTTCATCTGGTAGTGCTCGAGGAATCACTCCAGGGTCACTGAAACTGGTCCTCAACAGTGTGGCCATAGAGAAAAGGAAGAGCATAGCAGCAAACACAGGAATGGCAGGAGACAGCTGAACAGCCAGGTAGCGACACCTGAAGAAAGGAAGCAAGTCAACATTTTTTCAAGTATCGATCTGGTCTCCACAACAAGAACAGAAGATCTCCAGGGCAAATACTACAGTATTTACTTTGCCTAAATATTCAAACACTTAAAATGTGAGTCTGAACATATTGTATCCTCAGTACATTCTTAATTGATTGAGGTCTCCTATGGCATACAAAAACAATCTCAAGGGAATTAACTCCCTTACACCTAAGATAACTCATACCTCTTATAACTCATGCCTCTTATCAGGCCCCTAAGAATATTGTGTCAGCCTCAGGAAAGGTTGGCACTGGCCGGAGACAAAGAAGTTAAAGATCCTGGACTTGTAAGCACCATAGGGTACCTTTGCTCTGGGACCACACAGAGCTGTTCATCCACTCATCTGGCATTAGGACTGAGCTTGATGGAAGAGGAGAAAAAATAGGAACAATCAGGAAGCAGGCTCACAGTGGCACGCAGAGGGTATCTCAGCATGCTTTAAGACCAGTGAAAAGCTTCCAGGCTGCTGATTGAGTCTGTAACATCCATTCATTCTGTCTCCCCAAATAGCTCAGCTAGTGGGTGATGAATGACCATCAGCAATGGGATAAGAAACCTCCTTAACACAACTTCCCAACACCATGTCTATTTCTGTCTTTCCTCATGATGCATCTTTTCCTCTCCATAGCCCAAATGGACTTATCTTTCAGGTCCTAGAAGCATCACTGTCGTCATGGCAACTACAATTTACCATCTACCAGGCACCATGTTAACTACTTTAAACACCTTATTTCATCCAAGAATTTGGGACTTAAAGAAGTCTTGTGTCCTAAAAAGGCTTATGGGAAAAGGCATTCTCCCCATCCTCCTGCCCATAGCTTCACTATGAAGGTCCTATAGCATTTCCTAGCTCTCTATCAGTATGTTGATTTCACTTCTCTCCACTTGACTTCATAAAAACAAGAAACTGGGGTTGGATTGGAGAGGTGGCTCAGTGGTTAAGAGCACTGACTGCTCTTCCAAAGGTCCTGAGTACAAATCCCTGCAACCATCTGTAATGAGCTCTGATGTCCACTTCTGGGGTGTCTGAAGACAGCTACAGTGTGCTCGCATATAATAAATAAATAAATCTTTTTAAAAAAAATAACAAGAAACAAGATTCCTCGTGGAATCTTGGATTCAAATTCTGGTTCTACCAACTCCCAGTTGGGTGATAGCTGATCTGTAAAATGGGGATAATAATAGTATTCCATGAGGTAATTGTGTGGACCAGATGCACTAGTATAAAAAGTACTTAAAAGGATACTTGATGCATAATAGACACTAAATAAATGATCTTTATTACCATTAGCAACTGATTTAAGGTTTGCTAGCTCTCCATTCAAGTAAGGGAACAAAGCTACCAATAAATACTTGTTGATCTGAACTACCAAACGAAATGAATGAGCGTATGTGAGGAGCAGTATCACTGACCTATTTTTAGCCATCTCCTCCCGAGGCACATTTCTCCTTGAAAACAGAGATTCTCACTGGAGGCAGACTCTAAGTGGATAAGCTGGGAGTGGAGGGAGAGCCAAGAAAGGAAGCTAGGGAAAGTGCTTTCTTCCTCAGCATGGCAAGGGAGCAGTCTATTCAGGGCGAATGTTTAACCCCAGACTGCATGTTTGCTCCAGTTGTAGAACAACCCCCATGAGATACTCCCCTGCCTCCCTTCCACAACATAACTGCACAAGGTGTGGGTTGGGAACTCACTGTTCTATTAGGCTAATCAGTATTTACAATGAAAGGGACCATATATATGTATTAAACCTGCAAAATGATTTCAGTGGCCTATTGGTTTTAAAATACAATTCATGGTCTTAACATTTTCTTTTTCACAATGTGTTGTCTTCTCTTAAAAGTCAAAAGGACATGGAGGGAGCATGTCAAGAACTAAAGAATCTGGCAAATGGAGTCAGGGTTAACTAAGGGTTGTACATATCACTAGTTTGTAGACTCCTTTCCAGTCCTCCTGTCACAGGAACACATAATCAAAAAGTAAATTCAGAAACAAAAGTCACCACCACTTGCCAGAGATCCAAAGGACACAGGAGAATTATAAAGTCATGCTTTATGAGCAAGTCAAGTGTAATCATTACACTAACAGAAAACAGCTATGTCCATAGTCTTGATCATCTGTAAGATGCATCTTCAAAACAAAGAAGTAATATCTCCAGAACTGACTGCCTTGAATATAGTCTCCAATCTACAGGAAAGAGGGAAATCTCATGGGGCCCCGCCCATAAACAAAGAACTACAGGCAACTAAGGAATGCTAAGAGCAGAAGAAATAGTCCTGGCCCGAGGAAGAGCCCTCTAATTGGTTATCTTAACACTAAAAGGACTGAACAAGTTGTGTGGGTGTGTGTCTAACAACAGCAATTAAAGAAAAAGGGGCCATATTTGTAGAGGGAGAGGGAGGTTCATGGGAGGGATTGGTAGGAGGGAAGGGGAAAATAATGTAATTATATTTTTTACAGCTTTAAAACAACAGAGCTATCTGATTATCCACGAAAGGGAGGCTGTTGCTTTTTTTTGAGATTATTTATTTTTATTTTATTTGTATGAATGTCTTGTATGAATGTAGGTATGTTGACTGTGTGCGCGCTTGGTACCCCCGGAGGTCAGCAGAGAGTGTTAGATCTCCTGGAACTGGAGTTATAGCTGGTTGTAAGCCACCATATGGTGCTGGGAACCAAGGACAGCTCCTCCTCAAGGACAGCAGGAGCTTTTTTTTTTTGTTTTTTTTGGTTTTTGGTTTTTGTTTTTTTTTGGATTTGGTTTCTTCGAGACAGGGTTTCTCTGTATAGCCCTGGCTGTCCTGGAACTCACTCTGTAGACCAGGCTGGCCTCGAACTCAGAAATCCACCTGCCTCTGCCTCCCAGAGTG
The DNA here is from genome assembly GCF_947179515.1 of Apodemus sylvaticus. NCBI lineage: Eukaryota > Metazoa > Chordata > Mammalia > Rodentia > Muridae > Apodemus > Apodemus sylvaticus. Next base: position 127,161,785 of record NC_067495.1, read on the forward strand.
CTGGGATTACAGGCGTGCACCACCACCGCCTGGCTGCAACAGGAGCTTTTAATCACTGAACAACCCCATTGCTCTTTATTTAAGGAGCTAGTAAAACCACTACGAAAGGAAAAAGTCAAGTCACTGCTGCTCCCTGCAAAGAAGAACCAAAGCTTGACTAAATCGAATTCCAACACCTGCTGTAGACTAGACAAAAGACAACTTCGATTTGAATTATACTCCACCATCAAGGATAAAGGTCTCTGTAATCTCCATACAGACTATCTTCTGCACCTGCTAAAACAATCCACTCTGTATGTCAACAAGCACACAACAGGCTCATTGTACTACTCTCCTCCAGAGAGAGGCTACAGGCAGCCAGTTGTCCCTAGTGTGTGGGCGTGGTTACAAAGGCAGATGGGGGACCAACAGGCCTTTCTACTCCAAATAAGAGGAAACATCAAAGCTAGCAACTAAGACTACTGTGAACTACAGCCTATGATGGTCTCTCTCCTAAATAAACACTTTTAAATAAAAACAGCCTTGTAAGCAAGGAATGGGGATGTATGTCTATAGCCCCAGCTACTCAAGAGCCTGAGTCAAGAGGACTATTTGTGTTCATGAGTTCAAGACCATCCTAAGCAATGCAGAGAAGCACGTGTCAAAAAAAAGGGCTTCCTCAGTGTGGGGAGGTTGGGGATATAATTGGTCAAAGGACACATAATTTCAATAAAGAAGAATAGATTCAATAGATCCACCACCAATAATAGTGACTGTAGTTCATAGCAATACTTGAAGATGATTCAAAATAGATTTTAAATGTTCTCTCCAGAAAAAATATAAGTATATGAAATGCTTGCTTCGTGTGTTAAGAAACTACATTTTAACCATTGTACAAAATATGCATGCATCAAAATATGTTGTCCACTATAAATATAGTTTGTATTTGCCACTTTTTTATAGTTTCATAACTGCAGAAAGTTGGAAGTCTATCTTTGATAGGAATAAGCTTCTCAAAAATTTAGTAGTAATTACCTAAAGTCAAGGTAACGTCAAACTTCACCAATTTGTCTTCAAGGAAGACTTGATCTGTCAGCTACAAGCGTAAGCTAATTGTTTTTGAAACTCCCTTCTACTTTCCATCTATATAATTTCTTAGAATAATGATTTCATACACTGGAAACAGAAGTCTCCTTTGTCCTCCAAGTGCCAGGAGGCTTTCCTCCTTCTAGGGCTTAGGCGCTCCCATTCTTGCTTTATAAATAAACCATATGCCTACTAAGCACTCATTTCTGATACTTGAAAGAGCATTATCATTTTAAAATATCCTTTCCCAACTCCTTGACTGAGCTTTCCATACTCCAGACTTCCATAGCTGGGCTAGAATACTGGCTTCCCATATGTTCCCAGGAGCCACATGCTGGTACTGACTGGCAGTATCCAGCAGTGCCAGGCTAGGGTAATGCGTCATGTCCCATGCCCCGCCCCCAGCATGCTAGTTTGTTGGAGGAATGATAGTAATGGCACAGACTTCAATTCACTTGAAAAAAGAAATCTCAAAATAGATTCATGAGGGAAGTTGGTAAGAGACCAGATTCCATGCTGGGGCTCTGCCTCACAGATTGCAAGCCTGGGTTGTTCTACATAACACTCTGTTTCTAAGTCCCTAATAGCTTTCTTCCTACATTTTTAATGTTGTTTGTTCTTTTATCAGCACAATCAATAAGCCAACAAGTATTTATTGGTCTAACAACTGAAGAACAAGAAAAATAGGAGCTAATTTTCTTGGGGGAAGCATAACTAACATATGAAACAGCAAAAGCAGAAGATGAGAGCAATAATCAAGTGTTAGAGCGGTGAATCAGACTCTGGACTGTAAGTGGTCAGGAAAAAGCTCTCTTGGGGAGCTGGTGGCTGTTGAAACTGTTCCAATAGCAGCTGTTAAGGATGGCTTTAAGGAAGAACTGTGCTTTTAACAGCAAGATGCGCCTAAGGATCCCAGCCTAATGATGCCCTTTGATCTAACATGATAGAAATAACCCTTCATTTTCATTCCTCCCAGATATGGGTGGTTAGTTGTCTTCTTATTCCCTATTTCCCCAGCATGCATTGAACGCTTCTGTTTCCACCAAATTCATCCTGAAATCCCAACCCCAATTCAATAGTATCTGCAGTTCCAATGGAGCCCCTGGTAAATGATTATGTCAACCAAAGTCTCCATCTTCATGAATAAGATTAATGACTCATACTAACAAGAGTCTCTTTGCCTTTCTATGATATGAGAAGGTTGCAAGAAGACAGATACCTCTAAGCCACGACACAGGTCCTTACCAGACCCTGACTCTGCCAGTACTTTGACCTAAGGCTCTCTAGCCTCTAGAATTAGAAAACAAATCATTCTGTTGAGAAAGCAGAGTCTATAGTAGTCTGTGATGGCAATCCAAGCAGACTAACAGGACTTTATCTCTAGAGCAAAATAATCATGTAGAACCACCACCCAGAATACAGTTTCAATGTTATTAGAGCTACACTTGGAGTCTGCTGAAAGGGAGGACGTCTCCTTTAACTCTAAAAACTTAACTGAAAGTTAACCTCCCTGACATTCTGCTACATAACGGTCAAAGTAAAATACACAACTCTCGTGCTTCAGCAGAAATGGAGAAAAATGAACCAAACAAGCATTTTCTCTTCTGTGGTGGTAAAAATTCTTTTTCAGAGGAGATGCATAATCGGTACCCAGGCATGTCTACTCAGTAATTGCCAAATGTTAGCTGTAATGACAATTTTTAAACCTCAATCATAGTATACCCTTGCTTAAGAACTTGGAACAATTCCCTGCTGCCAACCGTGTGTGTGTGTGTGTGTGTGTGTGTGTGTGTGTGTGTGTGTGGCCCCAAAGTCCACAGACCAGTATTCCAAGGTCTTCCATTAACTAGCCTTATCTAATCATCATCACAAGGCGCCTGTCTTCTCATTGCTCCATTTCAGAGACATCCCACTAATTACACTGAATTACCTAGCTTCCTGATTTGGCAAGAGACACAAGGTGCGTCCTTTGTTCATTCTTAAACAATACTAGCTCTGGCGTCTCTGAGGAGCAAGACTTCTGAAGTCTCTTTTCTCCCTCAGTAAGCAAGTATCTCAACGAATGTCAGCTTTGTTCTTTGCGTTCACCTTTTCCAAAACAGAGAGCTGAATACTTATTAAGTTCCATTTTCAACTGGCATGGTGGCGCATGCCCATAATCGTAGCACTCGGGAGACTGGGATAAGAAAGATCGCAGATTAAAGGCCAGTGTGAGTTACTTAGAAAGTTGCAGGCCAGGCATGCCTAAGTGGACCCTTTCTAAAACAACCAGACGTACAAACAAATGACTCACTCTCCTTCTTGCCTATAGTCCCATATAATTGTGAAGCTGAATTAGGAGGCCCACATGGGTTCAAAGGCACTTGAACAACATAAAGAAATCCCCATCTCAAGAAAAGAAAGAATATAACCCTCTGGTTGGGGGGGGGGGGGAGTGCAGCTCATTAGGAGGACATTGGTGAGGCCTTGGGTTGGAAAGAAAGGACAATATTCATCTAGATGAAACTTTAACGAACATTTTAAATGCAGACTGACAGTAGGTAAGCCATCACTATAAAAAATGAGGGACAGATTAAAAATACACAGAGGAATTCTGAATGAAAGAACCATAGAGAATTATTAAAGGAAATAAAAGTGTTTGGGAGACTCATCTTCCAAGAACATACTTTATCAAGAATTAAGTTTACAGCTAGGGATGTGGCTCAGTTACTACTTGTCTAGCATTCAGGATGTCTGAGGTTCCAACCTCAGCACTACATTAAACCAGACATGGTAACACATGCCTGCAATCTCAGCACTGAAGAAACGGAGAAAAGAGGATCAAGAGTTCCAAGTCATTCTCTGCTACATGGTACATTTGAGGCTAAGCAAGGCTGTGTAAGACCTCGTCTCAAGAAGAACTGTAGTGGACTGATAATCAAAAGGCTCTGATAGCATTCATTCTAGAACAAACAGCCATTGGGTTGGCCACATACAAAACAGTTCTAGTCCACATATATTCCCAGAGCAGCTCCCAAAGGAACACTCTCTTGGTCAGAGATCATGATAGTCACCTTTACCTGTTCTCAGACTCAGTGAAGAATGCTATTCAGGATAGACAGTAGATTCTACCATGTCAAAGTGTGGCTTGGTCTCTGTAGTTCTGTATTTCCTTAAGCCTATTTAACTGTTGCCAGATCAGCTTTCTATTGAGTCCTGAACACCCAGAGTGTCTAGGCAAGGAGCATATCTTGCTCAATTTTTCTCCAGCACTTCTCATCCTGGGTTCCAGGCACGGGAGTGGCAACAGAGGCAATGATGCTTCAATAACTCATAAAGCATCTTACATTTTAAATCCTCACTTAGAGATAAGCCACTGTGCTCCTGCAAGAATAGCATGCCAGAATGCTGTCAGTTCTATACAAAATAATCTTTGGTTTCCTAGGAGCATGAGCTTGGCATTACACACAACTTTAATGTAATAATTTGAATGTCTTCATAATTCCATAGCTAAAAGATGAGCATTCAACAGATCTTGAATTAGCTCACTGCTGTAGGCCTGATTTCCTAAACCACAAAAGGATGGAGATAGTCTCCAGAGCCCTTCTTTATAGCTCTAAGATGCTATGATTCCGTGAGTCAAGACTGGAATTTTAAATGCATCCTGGCAACATTTATTGACTACCTACTCCACTGCAGATCACCACAGGGGGCTACAGACACAGGAGAGAACACCTGAGCCTGAAAGAGCTTGAAGCTCTATGGAACAAAAGAGGAGTGTAAACCCAACAGAAACAGAGAATAACCAAGCTGGGTGTGGCAACATAGATCTGTGATCCCAATACCCAGCGGGTGGAAGGAAGCAAGGTTCAGGAGCTCCAGGTTATTCTTAGCTACACAGAAAATTCAAAGCCACCCTGAGCTACGGGAGACCCTATCTCAAAAAAAAAAAATCAAAACAAGAATTCAGAAATGAAAGGCATGCTACGTGATTATTAGGTACAATGAGAGGATGTACAGTTAAAGGACTTTGAAAGAGGAGGAAATGTTGTGTGCGTTAGAACTGAGATAATTAGTATGCGATATTATAAATCCTTTTTCTAGTTTATTCAATTCAGTGACTTCTCTTCTAATATGCACATCAAAAAGCACCCGTGGGGACCAATCTGACAAAAATTGGTCTGACAGCGCCTTGATACAATTTCCTCCACATACAGCACGCTGAGAGCATAAGCACCAAGCATAGAGGCATGCACTTCTATGTAAATCAAGGGTCAAGGGTCAAACCGCCCTTCTTGCCACATCAAATGTTTGGGGACTTTGATCCCACTAGAAATCTGGTCACATAGTTAAAAGGGAAACCTAACAAGTTCATTCCAGAAAACAATGTGGTTGATCCTTTCCCAAAGTCTACACTACCTCAGGACGTTAAGTTAGATCAGATATCACAAAAGCTTTTCAGTAGCTGGACAGTTCACAGATTGTCATGGTTACTCTGCTATAATGTTCCAACATAAGGATTTGAGCAGAAAGGCAAAAATATCATTCGTTGTGTTGAAAGCTGAAACGGGCACACACACACACACACACATTTCCTAAAAACCCCAGTCCTAGAATTAATCAGAAAATACTTTGCCTTTAAGCATTTCACAATTTCCACTCCACTTTTAACTTTATAAAGATTTACCACAAAGACAAGTACCTATCTGCACTCCCCTTTCATGCTTTCAGGTAGCTTTCAGACAGACAGGTAGGCAGAATCTCAGACAGAGCTACCAGAGGTTTAACAACTTCGTACTGAATGTCCATTCTGCAACAGCAACCTTGAGGGATGACCACCTAACTTTTTCAAAAACACTTCTCACCATTTGGTGCTAACTGCTCCCAAGCGCAAGGTCTTTTAGGTCATTTTATGGATCCAGCATCCAACCTGTTCACTGAAAATTGCAGATCACTTTGAAGACTCAAGATTTGGAAAGGCAAAAAAAAAAAAAAATCTCAAAATGCATGGCTGGCACTTGCACTTGCACAATTTTCATGAAGGGGGCACCCGTATGACTGACCAGACTGCACAAGCCATCTGGCTGGCCCACGGTTATGCCAAACACAGTCATAAATCTGCTCTCGCTTTTTCCTAAGTACCTGCTGCCAATGGGACCAGGTTGATCAAAAGCACATCCAGATGCGTAGCAAGATTTGAAATATCTTCCTGGGAGGCAAAAATGTAACAGCCAGATGATATGGAACTTAGACTTACCAATAATTTGAGACTAAAAACAGACAGCTATCTGTGTATCCAAATATGCTCACCTATCACTACTTGGTCATTTGGCTAAGATCAAATGGAGAGTCAAATGCTATCATCACCTGCTTGAAAATAGGGGCTAGATCATCCATCTGGTTTCCTTAGGTCTCATTGCATCTTAATACTAACATTAGATAGAGTCCCAACTCTTTCCTCCAAATCCTACCCTCTACAATTTGACAGAATAAATTATTGACTAGTCAACAACAACAAAAAAGTCTCCATTCTTCGTAGTTCTGTTGCTGTGCCTTGTACAGCCAACCTAGACACAAGACAGCCACCACTTTGATTATCCATGCGGCTGCATATGTAACGCAGACAGACCAGGTTCACACACACACAGAGAGAGAGAGAAAGAGAGAGAGAGAGAGAGACTCCGCCTTACTTACTAAAAGCATTCATCACTTAAAAGCTTTGTCACTGGAGGCTGGAGTCCTTCAGTTGGATTTACACTTCCCCATTCCACTCCTAAACAAACACATTTACTTCCTTCTCCCTCCCCTCCCCCAGCCTTTACTTTTGAAATATTTACTCTTTCAAACAGACATCTGGAACTCGGGGCAGTTTTACAAACAACTCCACTCTTCATATCTCCAAAAAAAAAAAAAAAAAGGCAACCAACCCAACAACCCAAGGAATAATTTCAAAACGGGAATCATCTCAGAAGAAAACTTATCACGCCTCTGTTGAACAGTAATTTAGCTAATTAGAAGCTTCATCCCATGGGCAGTTTTCTTCAGAGGCCTTCAGGGGCCTAAGTGGAACAGATCCAAGTCACAGTCTCTTTAAGCCTTCCAGGTACAGGAAAAAAAAAAAAAAGCCAAAAAGCCACAGCTCTAAACCCCATGTTTCTCTGACCAAAGCAGAGATTTTCTGGACCCAGCCATAGCCTGGAAACAAGTCTCATCTCTGTCATGAGGAATTCCAATCATAAGCATCTAATGGCAGAGATAGATGGAAGCAAAGGAACAAAAAAGACGGAGACTGGCATCAGAATTCAACGTGTGCGCCCATCAAGAAGAAAAGCAGAAGCAAAAGCAAGAAAAACATGGAAAGGGTGAACTGAAGGAAAGCAAACCATTTTGTGTCATGCATAACCCTGCCAGGCTGGCTGCACATGCTTACCTGCACCACATAGAAGAACATGGTGCATGTATACACACACACATACACACACACACACACACACACATATACACACACACACACTGAGCCATAAAACTCAGAATGGAAAAGAGGTAAGAAGTAAGAAGCCTTGAGCAACCTGCCCGACTTCACAGAAAAACTCCACAAAGTCAGAGGCAGTAACAACAAAAGGACCTTTAGCTAAGAGTTCATTTGATCTTATTTTACCAGCGCTGTTAGAGAGCATAACACTGCTGTTCCTCAAGCCCGCCGCAACCATCAAAAGGCTGGCAAAGTAGCCCCCAGAATCACTCTGAGACGCACAAGCGAAAGCCTGTAGCCCTTAGAGAAAGGCAAAAGTGAGTCCCAGCGGACTGGAGCTCGTTTTAATTACCTATTCGATGGGGTTGAGGAGCCCCCCTGGCCTCTGCCAACCACACCCCAGAATGAGAAGTCTATTTTCAGGTCACCCATGAGCACAAGCCATGGCAGGTTCACATCAGGTGTGGCCTCAGCAGACACACGTACACCTCTTGTTTCCTCAAGGTCCTCCTTAATACAGTAATCCCAAAACAATTAGCACTGCTCCCATCCCTAGAGCACAGACTCATTCTCAGCATACCCAGTAATCAGGACTACTAGACTCCAAGTGGACACCTCCCTGGAGCAGTGACCTACACAGACTTCAAACAGTATCTCTAGTACTAGGTATCACAGTGCATAAAAAAAAAAAAAAAAAAAAAAAAAAAAAAAAAAAAAAAAAAAAAAAAAAAAAAAACTCCAAAGTCAGCATCAGGCTTACACAGAAAGTTTATATTTTTTTATACTCAGTGTGGTTTTTTTCTTTTTGAGACAGAGTTTCTCTGTGTAGCCTTAGGATGCTGAGTGATTGCTGAAAGCAAGAACAACTCACATTTCAAAAGCACCTATACGGCGTTCCCAAAGCTCCTTTGTGGTACAGCTGATGCTGGGACCAATCTTCAGGTTCTCAATTCAGTTTGGTTTTCAAATGAACAGCTAGGTAAGAACTAGGACTTAGAGAAATAGGACCCTGAATAGGAGATGAAGCGTATGTTGATGGGGGAGTGTTATAACAACAAGGGTTACTCCCAGAGTTGGGAAGGGTAGAAAAGGAGTCATTTGTCACTAAGTTACTGTCAGTGAAAGGAGGTGAATAATTAAGACAAACTGTCAGGAATATCCCCACATCATGGCTATGAAATTGATATTAAAATTCTTGGCCTTTTTAGGAAGTATGTATTCTACTCTAACCACAAAGCAGTGAATTCAATAAACACAGCAAGCACTACAGATATTGTTCGACAAAAGAGTAAAATCATGCAAGGACCACCACAAACGCCCAGGAAGTACAGTGTCATCCCTTGAACCCAAATTCACCATAAAAAGACAACTGTATTCAATGAACACTCACTCGAAGGCAAAGAAGAGTGTACACGTGCCCAGGATGAGGAAGAGGGTCAAGTAGAAGATGCCCTTCTGCCGGGCCATCATGACGCGGCCATCACAGCAGAAGGTGTTCCTGCCTGGGAGTTTCTCCCATTTCCGTGTCACCTTCTTTCTTACCACCATCACAGACATGATTGGAGCTCCTGGTCCAAGATGGGCCTTGTGACTACTCGAGAGAAGACGCAGAGGCCGAGCCCAGCTTTAAAATCAAGTCGTCTACTGCTGTTGCCACTGGGTCAAACATTATCAAGAGCCCTAAGAAAAAGAAAGGAGAGGAGAGGTGTTGAGACAAGAGTGACAAAACACAACTGAACCCTCATTTCCCAGAGACAGAAAGATGAACACCCCCTGAAGGAGTGGGAAAGGAAAGTTGGAAAAGTTTATTTCTGATCTATGTTTGTTCTCTAAGGAGAAAAACAAACAACAAAACGGTTCTCCAGAGGGGGAGGGGGCTGATATTTCTTAATCAATCCTGTTTCTAAACCCATGCTGATGATTTTGACTAACTATTTTATGAGTCTTGGAAATAAGTAGGAATTCTGTTAGCAGCCATCCCAATGGCTAAACTTTACAAATAAGTAAAATAAGACCAGTGAGAGGAAATGACATAATCAGGGTCACACAGCAATAAAACTGAGAGGAGTAGCATGCCACCGACTTCCAGGCCCAGGCACTTTCGATTATACCACAATGTTCTTTAGTCTCCTAAAGTAAGAGATCTATAAAAATAATAGTAGCAGATTTGTTGTTGTTGTTGTTGTTGTGTGTCCCTAAGTAGCCCTTCCTATATCTCCTCTACTTCTTCTCTGTCTTTCTCCAATATTCAAATATTACTTACAGGAGGGAACAAGTACCTCTGTCTGGGGTAGGCTGTTCTTGGCATTCTGTAAGCATGCATACATTGTATTCACACAAAACAGATTTCTCCTAATCGAACCTTCTGTTACTTCCGGAGTCCGAAATGAAATCTTCTTGCTGATCTAGTTTAACATTTATGAGCCCCTTAATGAAAGCACATCATATTGTAGATATAAAGGCTTCCTTAAGCAGGAGAGATTCTGGGATAGCTGGCAACTGATGATGGAGTTGGGGGTGGCTGAGGGCGGTGGCAAGAGCTAAGAAAAGTCCCTTGGGGGCTTTCTAGGACATTTCACCAGTATCAGCTCCATTCAGCATCCTGGATTTCCAGGCCTCGCCTTTCCCAGTCACTGTCATCCTTCTCTTCCTCTCAGGTGCTGGGCTGTGTCCTCTATTTACTGGCACCACATGCCCCATGCTGGCAAGAATGAGGCGGAAGCCTGCAGCCCGATGAGCAAGAAACAAGCAGCCAGAGATCATTCCCGAGCTAGAGAGGGCAAAGGTCCAAAAGGGGACTGAGAGCCTAGCAACAAGATGGAAAGGTGAATGGCTTGGGAAAGGGGAGGGGGCCCCAGAGGTGCAAAGATCACTTCCTTTGTGTAAAACTAACCTGGAAAACAATCCCCCCGCCTCCATAAACTGACCCAGCAGGAGAACACAGACTAGGATGGGGGACCCAACCTGGGAGAAGAAAAATTAAAATCCGTCGGAAAGCAGCGACCGGGTTCAGCAGCCTAGCGCCAGAAGCCAGGGCTGTGCAGCGGGCTCGTCCTCAGGAGGCCCGCCCTGCCTCCGCCACGCAGCCGACCACCGCCCCAGGCTGGCTGGGACGCGCGCCACATCCACACGCACACGCGTCCACACGCTCGTACACACTCACACACGCCCCGCCACGTGTAGTCACCCCGGGCCAGGGGCTCGGGAGCTGGAGAGCTGAGCAGGGCGGTGCCAACGTCCCTGGGTCTCGGCGCAGCTGAAGGGGGATGCAGCCCTCCAGAGAGCCGAGCCCCGGGGACCCCCACCCCCACCCCTTGTTACCTGAATAAGGGACACTGAACTCGGCCAGCAACTGAGAGCAGAAAGTGCACTGTCCCGGGGGATCTCGTCAGCAGCCAAAGGTGGTAGCGACTTCTCCCTGACAGGGAGGGTGCCTCCTCCTGACAAGGGGCCCCAATGGTCTGGGCCCTAAACCAGCTGTGGCAACCGCCCACCGCTGGCGGAATGGAACGCTCCTCACGTCACCAGGTCGCTCCAGTAGTTGCTCGTCCTCCATTGGCTAAACGATCTCAGTGCCACCATCCCGCCCCCAACGCGTACTACCATTGGCTACTTCAAACGTCACTCCAGACTCCCTCCGCCCACTCCCCCACCCATCTCCTTGCTACAAGCCCACCTGCCAAGCTCCAGCCGGCTTCTCTCTGGGGTCTAAGCACCAGGACGTGAAGTGTTCTCTTCTATTAATACAGTTACGCAAAAGCGGAGGCTTAAGGTGGTGTGGACCGGACAGGGGAGGAGCCAAGAGCAGCCTCCCCACAAACACACAGCGAGATGCTGAAGCAACACTAGCTCACAAATCCGGACTCTAAAGCTCAATTCCGGCTGTCCCTGGGCCTCTCCCCTGCCATTTGCCTTAAAATCGACCAAGGTCTGTGCGTGGGCATCTTAATGTTACGTTCTTTGCCTCCTAAGTCCCATTCAGACTCTCGGAACTCCCACGCAATCTTGAAGGCTTTCAGAACAGAAAAAAAGAATATGAAAAATGATAACCATATCTGAGAATGTTGTTTCATGATATTGAAAACAAGTAATTGACATTAAGGAAGTTGGAGAAACTCCACTGAGACAACATAAATATTTCCAGGTGGATAATGATGTAAAGGTTGCCAAAAGGTAGTTAATTTCTATTTTTTATTAGGATTTGAGATCTTCTTGGGTGTGGTGAGGCAGAGGCAATTAGATTTGAAGCCACCCTGGTCTTACATTTGAGTTCCATGCCAGCCAGGTCTACATAATAAGATCCTTGTTCAAATGCACAAAACAAAAGAACTGGAGATATTATGATAATAAAGGGAGGGGCATCCAAGGCAGAATTTTCATACATCAACCAGATTGATTCTTTCCTTCTGCTGCCTCCCGGCAGTCAGTTACTGCTACTGAGCCTCTGCTATCAACTGTAGTAACACCATTTAAAAATTTGAGACTGGAGTGGGGAAAACAGTTGAGAATCACACTATTATATTATATTATATTATATTATATTATATTTATTATATTATGGATGTTACAAGACACCAGGTCTGTTTCCACAAGCATGGCTAGTTCTTACCTTCCAAATAATATGAAGGATGATTAAAAGTGACCTCTCCTAGCCGGGCGGTGGTGGTGCATGCCTTTAATCCCAGCACTTGGGAGGCAGAGACAGGTGGATTTCTGAGTTCGAGGCCAGCCAGAGTGAGTTCCAGGACAGCCAGGGCTACACAGAGAAACCTTGTCTCAAGGGGGGGGGGGGCGGAGTGACCTCTCCTTACCTGCCACACCCATCTCGGGTTTCCTAGAGCTTGACCAAAGTTTTCCTAGGGTCATAATAGTTGGAATTGATTCAGAAGTGTCTGCCAATGCTCTCCCAAAGGCAGCTTTGTGGTAGTTTTAATGAGGAACCACATACATGGTCAAGAATTATTATTTCTTTATAGTATTTTGGTCCCATATAATATTAAATCAGAATTCTATGTAAGGATGATTATTCTTGAAACATTTATGACATCTCCCCATCAAAAATTTTAAGGGAATTAAAAACCATGACCCAATTGTCTTATAAGAGAAATGTGTTATAATTAATTTGTGGTTGAAAGTATGTCTTTATAAAGCTCCCATTGTTCCTGAGCACTCATGCTGACTGTAATCATCGGTTTATTTCTTATGAAACCTATGACCAGCATTATTGCCTCCAATTCCTGGAGGGTACCGGCATCATTACACACTTGGCATGGAAAGGACAGGAATTTCTCTTGGCCCTATCAGCTCTCTGAATTCCAAAGCCTGTGCACATGAGATGCCCTTAGGGATCGCCTGCTCAGACTGCCTGCCATTCTTGTGAGTGTAGAGCAATCAAAATGAAGTGACCGAAGCAAAGCATGCTTTGATCATCACTCAGATGCAGGTGAAGCCCAGGAAGCTCTGGAATGATCCTTAAGAGGGCAATGCATTCCAGAGCTCGGCCCCTCCCCGGCCTGGGTGTCACATTCCCTCTGGGATTAAGTGGCTTTGTAAGGCAGCCTTGTTTTATTACAGTTGGTTGCCAGTCTAGCTCACTACTGAGAGAAAATGCAAAAAAAAATTTTTTTTTTTGACACAGGGTTTCTCTGTGTAGCCTTCGCTGTCCTGGAACTCACTCTGTAGACCAGGCTGGCCTCGAACTCAGAAATCCACCTGCCTCTGCCTCCCAAGTGCCTGGGATTACAGGCGTGCACCACCACTGCCCCGCAAGAAATTTCATATGGCTAAGCATTTCATAGCACATCTTTCTACACAATTATATCATTTTACAAAATCCTTAAATTCTTAATAAAAAGTATAAACTGAGAATTGGTTTTCCTTTCCTCTTCCTCTTTCTTTCTCTTCCCTTTGCTATTTTCAACAAACTTCCTTACTTTATGCATCCAAATCCTTGTTAGGTCTTTTGAAGGGGAGTTGCAGTCATCCAACGAGCACTAGAAACACCACTAGAATCTAGGGGCGGCCTTCCATTTTATAAGACAGCTCATGGCTTAGTGGTATAAGTTCTGGCATGCTATTTTTTTAAGAATTTATGTTTACAGCATGTGTGTGCATTTGTATTTGCATGTGTAAGTGTAAGGTAATGTTGAATGGATTAAGATCCCGAGTACCACCACTGGATTGGACACTGCCCGTCAACATTGTTCCAGAGACCATCCAGAATCACAGCCAAGAATAGACACATCAAATTAGACCCTACGTCACGTTTGACCTCATGATGGCTCCTTTTTTCCCTTCTATCCTCATCCCTCACACCCAACCCAATACACACGTGCCACTTCTCACCCCACTTGCCTGACTTGTATTCCTCTCCCTACTCTCTGGCTATAAGTAAATACGTGTAAACAAATCATGAATGTCCTGCCCACACATGACAAGCTATTGCTCCTAAGCAAGATCTGTGGAGCCTGGAATGATAGAAGGATGGTGTTCTGTTGAGGAAAAAACAGAAGCCTTATTCATGACTAGGCAGAACTAGGTTCAAATTTGGGCTACTGAATATCTGAGGTAACTGTTGGCAAGCAAATTTAAGCATTCTGCGCTCATTTTCTCATATGTAAAATAAAGCTACTACAGATAGCCCTCCATATCCCACAACTACAGATTTAAAAAGTTTCAGAAAAAAAAGTACCTCTACTGAACATGTGGAAACTTTTCTTCTCATTATCCCAGACAGTTCAGAGTAACACCATTTGTATGCATCTACAGTGCAGTGACTATCATAAGTTACCTGGATATAAAAATACATGGGAGGACTGGGAAGCACTACATTCTCCACGAGATATTTGAGCATCCACGCACTTTCATATTCATGGGCATCTTAGGACTAAATCAACTTTGGATAACAAGGAACAACTGTGCCTACTTCGTAGAATTACAAAGGGTATTAGAGGTTATGTGTTCTAAATGTTCGGCAGATAGGAGAAACAATCCATCTCAAGTGTCAGAGCCATGCATATGCAACCAGCCATCTCTCCACCCTCTTCTTTTAGTCATTTTTCTGAATAGGAGCAAAATGACTAAATTGAGATTTAAGAATGAGACCTGCACATGGGACATGTTCTTCTAGCTGTGCTGCCTTGTCTGGCCTCAGTGGGAGAGGAAGCACCTAGCCTCACAGAGACTTGAAATACCAGGCTCGGAGGATACCCAGGGGGCCCACCTATCTGCTCAGAGGAGTAGGGGAAGGGGGGGTGAGGGAAGGATTGTGGGAGTGGGTGACTGGGAGGGGGGCAGTGAGTGGCATGTAAAGTGAACATGCAAAAAAATTAAAATTTAAAAAATATTCAGACAAAGCCTTATGGAACAACAACAAATAAAAATCTCTAAAAATACTATTGAAAATAAAAGAATGAGATTCACTTTTTACTTGTTAGTCTCATGATATCCATGTTCTCTTACTCTCTACATTCACTATTGAATTTAACCCTTCTCTGACAAGCTGCTTGGTTTGGAAGTCCCTCACTTCACTAACAGGGTAAAGTTTGCCCAACAACCTTAGTCTAGTCAAACATCTGTTCTTTAGCAGCATCTTCTCCATGAATCCTGAACACAGCTCTCATAGTCTATCTTAGCAGGTGAAAGAGAAATAGAAACTGCTTTCATTAAGCATCCTGCAGACTCACAGCACTGCACTTAGCTCGTTGGCACTTCTCCGAGTGTAAGCAGCACCATTAAGATGTCCACACATGAAAGCCAAACATACAAAACAGCCAATAAAAACTGCCTAGGGTGTCAAAGAAAGTGTTCATCATAAATGCAATCAAACACCCATTTCAGAAACTGAACCTCACCCCGTGTTTCTCGTTTGTTTCTCTTGCTATTTTCTTTTTGTCACGGGCTCTTTCTGTGTGATCCAAGCTGTACCTGAACTTTGGATTCTCCTGCCTTAGACCCTCAAATACCAGGATTATAGGACTACCCCACCATGCCCAGCCTTCTAACCCCCTTTTCACCTCTGTCCCCTGTTGCTCATGCTGGTTCCCAATCTGTTTCCATCTCTGGACTGTGGCTTTCTGACTTTCCCTGGAACAGTTTTAGGTGCCATACTCGAGCTTTCAACTCCCTCTAGCAGTACTCTCTCATTAAGGAGGAATCACAACAGCTTTTATTTAGGAGCTTCTCGGAGCCAGGAATTGTTCTAGGTGTTTGATTAAGATAAGGTTCCCAGATTTGGGTCTAAATGTGTCCAAGTGACAGCAATTGATACTGGCTTGGCGCATCCCTGGTCTCTGACTCCGCCCAGCCCTCTCATTCCTGGAGCTGACCTCAGAACATTGTGTAGCCCACAAAAATAAGGTGGTTGACTAGTCATTCATTGGGTATGCATTGATCACCAACAGTTTGCCCAGCTTGTACTGAGCACTATGGAAAATGCCAAAGAAGTGTATGGCATAATCCCAGCCTTCAGAAAACTTCAAATATTCTAAGGGGGAAACGACTAGTGTCTGAGCAGTCATTAAAGGTAAATACTAAAGAGTGCAGAGTCAAATTCTCAACTACCCATTGCTGAGCCTCCAATTAGGGAAAGCTGAATTCAAAAGATTCTATATAGCTCAAGGATTAGAGCATTTGCCTACCATTCATGTGGTCCTGTGGTTCCATCCACAGCACGAAAAAAGAAAGTTAGGGGTTTGGAGAGATGGCTTAGCAGTTAAGAATGCATACTGCTTTTTGTAAAGAACACAAGTTTGGATCCCAGCACCCATGTCAGAGAGGTTCCCAACTGTCTATATCTCTAGCTCAGGGGGGATCCAATGCCCCTAACCTCCACAGGCACCTACATGCCAACCTGTGTCTGCTTCTCCCACTCAGAGTAGCCAGACGCAACGAGTTGAGCATCAACTGGACGGGAGGGAAGGAAGCTTAGCCAGTAGCTGGTAGGTGCAATTTAGGGTCATAGTGAGTATGTGGGCAAAGAGAACAGTTTCAGTTTAATGGAGGGGAGAACTGGGTACTTACAGCCCTGGGGATATGGCCAGGGTCTTGGGGCAAGGTTACAACTGGACGGGACAGGGGTTGTTGGCAGATGTTCCATCTACATACTCAGTGGCTGTAGGGTTGGAAAGGGAAAAACTTACAAGGTCAAACAAGGTATGAAGTCTGATAATTGTCAGTCTAATGAATTCTTACTATGGTTGACAGTGGGACAGCCAACTCCTGCCATCCTCATCTGAAGTATTAGGCTTGAAAATCTCCTTGACCCTCCCTCCATAATCCTGGGCCATTATGGTCCCACCTACACTTAAGCACGAGTGTACACATACTCTGTAAGTTGAAGGCCAGATTGGTTTACAGAATGAGCCTCTTTCTTTCTTTTCTTTGTTTCTTTGTTTTTCTTTCTTTCTTTCTTTATTTCTTTCTTTCTTTCTTTCAGTTAGCATCTTGCTCATTACTCCCCTACTTCCAGGTCACATGCTCCCATAAACCTTCTCCCCAGGCCCCTCCCCTTCTCCTCTGAGAGGGTATCCCCTACACACACACAGACACACACACACACATATCAAGTCTCTGCAAGGGGTAGGCTCATCCTCCCCCAATGAGGTCAGAAAAGACAGTCCAGATAAAAGAACATATCCCATGTATGGGACAATCAAAAGCTTTGGGATAGCTAACCCCCGAGCTTTTTTCTTAAAAAAAAAAAAAAAAAAAAAAAAAAAAAAAAAAAAACAGTGTTAAAGTTAGTGAATAAAGTTGAAATTCTATAGCTGAAAGAAAATTGTACTTAATTTTTATTATAATTGTGTTGTAATGTATGTGTGTCCGTGTATACATACACATGCACGTAGGTCAGAGTTGGCACACATCAAGGTTAGAGGACAATTTGCAGGTGTCAGCTCTCTCCTTTAATCATGTGAGTCCCAAGTATGAAACACAGGTCCCCAGCTTTGATGGCAAGTAAGCTTCCCCATGAGCCATCTCACCAGTCTCCTTAAATTGATTTTTAAGTGATACATTTGTGATGGTTAGTATATGCTGGGCCCAGGAAGTGGCACTGTTGGAAGGTGGGGCCTTGTTGGAGTAGGTGGGGCCTTGTTGGAGTAGGTGTGGCCTTGTTGGAGTAGGTGTGGCCTTGTTGGAGTAGGTGTGTCACTGTGGGTGTGGGCTTTAAATATCCTTGTTTTAGCTGCCTGGAAGCCAGTATTCCACTAGCAGACTTCAGATGAAGATGTAGAACTCTCAGCTCCTCCTGCACCATGCCTGCCTGGATGCTGCCATGTTCCTGCCTTGATGATAATGGACTGAACCTCTGAACCTGTAAGCCAGCCCCAATTAAATGTTGTCCTTTATAAGAGTTGCCCTGGTCATGGTGTCTGTTCACAGCAGTAAAACCCTAAGTAAGACATCAAAATGAAAGTTATAGATTTTAATGAAGTAACATGCAGTGTCACAATATATATCTACATGATGTATAAAAATTAAAATTTTCCTCAAATATATGGTAATTTTTTTCAAAATATTTTCTTCCACCTTTAGAAATATACAATTCATTGTTTATTCTTTAGTGTTTCTTTTTGTGGGTCTTGAACGCACACGCGCGCATGTGCACACACACACACACACACACACACACACGCACACGCACACGCACACACACACACACACACACGCACGAACGCACGCGCGCGTGCGCGCATGCACGTTCATGGACTGCCACTGCACATGTGAAGGTCCACATGGAGGTCAGAGGACAACTTTACAGAGTTGGTTCTCTCCTCGTAGGTTATCAGATCTGTGTGGGCTGTATCTGCTGAGCCATCTTGTTTGTCTTCCTTGTTTATTTCTGTTTATTACATTTTGTATTGGGAGGCAGATCTGTGAATCACAGCACTTGTGTGGAGGTGAAGGATAAGTTTCAAGAGCTGATTCTAAGGCTTGAAGTCAGTTCCTCAAACTTGGTGAGAGACACTTCAGCCACCTGAGCTACCTTGCTGACCATCTTTATTTCTTTTATTCTCTTCCTCCTCTTCCTCTTCTTTTCTTCTTCTTCTTTTTAATTTGAGACAAAATCTATTTATGAAGCCCTGGCTGTCCTAAAACTTGCTCTGTAGACCAAGATGGGCTTGAAGTCAGAGATCCACCTACCTCTGCCTCCTGAGTGCTGGGATTAAAGGCACCATTATTCCTTAATAAAGCAGAGTTTTACCTCAACTTATTTGAACCGTATTGTTATTTACCCAAATTAAAACAAAGCATGAGATATTAAGTCATGGATGGACTGGTTTTTCTCTTGTCAGCTATAACACACATTACTTAAAACTCCTGGTCAATTAATTATGTCATGTATTAAAATATAATTAAAATTTTGTCACTGCATTTTTCAGACCTCCAATTATAATTACAGTTGCTGCTTTGGTGACATATATATATATGAAATTTTCTGTGTAGATCAATTATCTTCTACATATGTTCTTATAATTTAAGGGAAGTCATCAACAAGGGACGTTATTGCAGACATTAATTTCTTTTCTGTTTTTGTCAGTATGGGATTCGGAGTCTAACAAATTACCAAAATATATGCTTATTATCTCATAAGAAGTATGATAATTAAACCCTTAAACTTTTTAAGCAACCACAGTCTTTCTTTACTGGTGAACCTGAACTCAAATTTGCAGCTCTCCTTCCTCAGCCTCCTGAAAGCTAGAACTACAGGCATGGACACTTCATGTATCAGAAACATGATTATACTATTTCCAATTGTAGCTGGGTAAAAATTTAGCTTAAAATCCAAATCCTGCAGTTCTGTATAGCATACTGATATAAAAATAATATTTTTGCATATCTAATATATGCACATAGAACAAAATCTTAAAGTTATGTAAGGATATACACTGAACATGAGGCCTCCTTTTTTTTTTTTACCTCATTGTAAATGCCTCCACTTTCTCTCTCTGATGGAAACTACTGTTGGCAGCCTCACAGTTTTGTTTGTTTGTTTGTTTTTGATAGGCAATTCCATAGCACTTTGGCACTTTGGTTAGGCAACAGGATTGTTTCCTATTCCCTAACAAGCTTTTCAAGGCAATACTTATTATGTTCTATGTATTGGAATGGCATAGTGTCTGCCCTTGACTATTCTAATTCCATCTTCATAAAACATATTCTCAGAACAGGTCCCAAGATATTTGCCTTAACTACTTCTAGCTGGACAAAACACTGATGGACATACTTTTTTTTTTTTTTTTTTTTTGGTTTTTTTTCGAGACAGGGTTTCTCTGTGTAGCCCTGGCTGTCCTGGAACTCACTTTGTAAACCAGGCTGGCCTTCAACTCAAGAAATCCGCCTGCCTCTGCCTCCCAAGTGCTGGTATTACAGGCGTGGGCCACCACCACCCAGCACTGATGGGCATACTTAGCATGAACATACAGTGGCCAGTACACCTCACAGATTCAGAATGTAATAAGTACTTACTGTGTACTTGGAAAAGTAGATGCTTTGGGAGGGACTGTGGAACAAGGAGGGAGGTGTGATTTGTATGCAAGTTGGAATCAGTGAGAAATTGTTCACTCTTTTCCTCAGCAGCTAGAGAACATTTCATCAAGTGACAGAAGGTTGACTCCTGGCTCAGTGATGCTCCGGAGACATTCTGGCAACATCGTGGACTAGGGGAAATCCTGGACTTGAGATTTGGGATAAAAGAAAGAAGGCAGTATTATTCAATGTTTATTTATGTAGTGCAGAAGGGATAAAATTAGAGTGGCAGCGCTCAGCAGTGCTGGGAGTGTGTGGCAATCTGGGCTGAGCCACCCAATGCATTTGTGGATAATGATGCCTTGTGTAAACCTCTGTGGAGAGAGGTCAATCTCCCTACATTTACTATATTCCTAGTGCTGTCATGGCAACTATCACTCACGTCTGAGTTCCTCTCAAACAGAGGCACTAAGGAATGAATTATGGGGAACAACAGCAAGTTTTCTACATTATTTCCACCTCACAGATTGGCCCTATTTATAAGCCCTTCTTGTTGTTTTCCTTGGTCTTCTGAGACAGGGTCCTGCTATAGCAAGACCTCCCTCCAATTCACAATCCTCCCCCAGTGTCCTCAGTATTGGGATTACAGGTGTATCCTTCCATACCTTGCTGAATCTTTTTGCTCTATAGAAACTTTTTAAATTAGTATTTTAAATATTTATCAAAATATATCCCTAAAGGTGCAATCATGTCACGCATATGTTGGTACTATCAAAACCAGCTGTGTAATTGGACTTAAAGCCCACTTAACAGAAGAATACATGCCTACTACAGGAAATTTAGCCAACTACCCAGCACTAGTGAGGCCCTGGATCTTAGAGGACAATCAACTAGTGCCATTTAACTAAACAACTGTAGTTTTAACTACATTGCAAATACTTATTCTGATACCCACAGATAAGTGTAGCTCTCATTTCTCATCAAGGAAGCATCTCACTGAAGCAGACAGAGAAAGCTTTACAGGAAACCACAACTGGTCAAAATGCAAAAACAACTGACTCTGGGGTTTCTGTCCAGAACACAATTCCCATACCTAAGGCTCAAGGAACATTGTAGAAGAGGGAATGTAAAGACTGTAAGAGCCAGAGAGCCAGGAAGTCTGCTATATTAGCTGTGAGACTATATCTCCTAAAAATGACTGGGAAGTTTCACCCATGATACTTAACAATATGGTGTAAAAGCTGGGTGGTGGTGGTGGCAGCTGCAGTGGGGGCAGTGGCGTTGGAGGCAGCGGCGGTGGCGGAGGAGGAGGAGGAGGCGGAGGAGGTGGCGGTGGCCTTTAATCCCAGCACTTGGGAGACAGAGGCAGGTGGATTTCTGAGTTCGAGGCCAGCCTGCTCTACAGAGTGAGTTCCAGGACCGCCAGGGCCACACAGAAAAACCAAGTGTCAAAAAAAAAAAAAAAAAAAAAAAAAGCCGGACAATGGTAGCACATGCCTGTAATCCCAGCACTCTGGGAGGCAGAGACAGGCAGATTTCTGAGTTCGAGGCCAGCCTAGTCTACAGAGTGAGTTCCAGGACATCCAGGGCTATATAGAGAAACCCTGTCTTGCGGGGGGGGGGGGGGGGGGGGAGACAAAAAAAAACAAAACAAAACAAAAGGCAGCGAAAGGGCCATTGAACTGTTGAGGTACTAGCAAGGGGACATCCCAGCAGGGGTACTAGCAAGGGGACATCCTAGCAGCAATAGCAGGGGTGGAACCAGTGAAGCAGACTGTTGTGGGAAGCTTAGGTAGCCATTGTAATGACACTGCCCTTTGTTCTGACTGAGCCAGAGTTTAAGTTTTAAGTCTTAATTGAATCTTTCCAGCTGCTATGTTAACAATAGACTAAAAGGGGGCAAAGGTGGAAGCAGAGAAACCAGTGACCAGAATGTTGCAAGAATCCATTTTCTCTAAATCATTTCTTGGTTTGCCAACTGCAGACAGCATCTATTGCTTCCCACTGTGACAGATGGAGAGTTAGCTCACTTACACTATAGCACTGCTTTCTCTTTCCTTAATATATTATTGTTTTTTAAAATTCTTCTGTTTGGTTCCCTCTACAACAGAAAACAGATATAATGTGCATCTTTTTGTCTTTTTTTGCCTTTATAAACCTCCATTCCTAGTTCACCTATAGGTACTAACTCCGGATTTCATACTTTTTAAAATTAGAATGTTGGTGTCTTTATACTTTTTCTATCTCCTTTAATTCTATTTTCTATAGGTTCTTAAATTGGAGGTTACTCCAGTGTTACTATATATTTAAATGCTAAATTCTGTACCCCAAGATCTGGTTGCTCAAGAGGAGCAAATTTCCATGTACACAAGTTTTTGTTATGCAAACCTGATTCCCCAATTTAAAACTATTAGTTAAATAAAGGCAGCTGGAGGGAATAGAGATAGGTGGGTTTTCAGTTACCTGACTGGGGGATGCAGGTAAGGACCAGAAGAAGAGAAAAGAGAGGGAGAGAGAAGGAGTGCAAAAGAGGAAGAAGAGAGAAGTGGAGGTCTCTTAGATGTGATGGACCAGGAACACACGCCCAAGTGAAATGCACCCAATCCAGGACAGCCTGCTGGAGCAGAAATAACCCAGGCAAGATTCAAACAGCAAGTACTTGGGTAACATAGCTGGCAAGTTGACAGTCTAGTGATTAGAAAAATAGACTTACGGATAATTCCCCAGTAATTGTGCTAGAGCGGATTTAAAAAATACAATGGACACTGACTTGACTGTTGGAGGGCAGGCCAAGTCATATTAATTATTAACTAGTATAGTTTATTAAACTCCAATTACAAAATTTGTTAGCAACAAAAGCTAAGTTTTCTGTGATTTCTTTTCTATAGCTTAGATTCTAAATGATTGAAAACCAATAGAATAATATTGGATTGTGTAAATATTTCTCAGTATAAAGCCAAAGGCTGTGCTATAAGTTCTTTGCATTTCCAATAACACAACCTCTTCCATCTTGTCTCAGCTACCTCTCAGCTTCTTTTTTCATTTTGTTTATGTTTTTATTTTTTAATTTATTTCTATTGTTGTTGTTGTTGTTGTTGTGTGCGTGCATATATCATCTGTGTGCTTCAGTGTGGACACATTCATCACAGAGCACAATAGGTGGAGGCCAGAGGACAGCTTTCTGTAGTTAATTCTCTCCTGTGCTTATCTGCACAAAACCTAAACAAGGTCAAGCTGATTAAATTCCAGCATGAGTAAAGAAAGAGTACACAAGTCCCCACTAGCTGAGGAGCTATTGGCAGTTGATGGTTAGTCAGGAAAGGAGTGGCGGTTTTCTCTGGGGATGTGACCACTTGTAGCATGTATGTACATACTCTAGCAGGTAGCTCTAAGTTTTTGAACATAATGTATTTTGGGAGCATAATAATGTACATGTTAGCATATAGATATTCAATCTTTAAAATCACATTTATTAGCGAGGTGTGGTGGTACAGACCTTTAATCCCAGCACTTGGGTAGCAAAGTCAGGTGGATCTCTGGGTTCAAGGCCAGCCTGGTCTACAGAGTTCCAGGACAGCCATGGCTACACAGAGAAACCCTGTCTTGAAAAACAAACAAAAAATGCATTTATTTATTTATGTCTGCACATACATGGCCCAGCACACATATGGAATTCAAAGTACAATATACTCTCCTGGTGCCAGGTATTGAACTGGTTTGATGGGAAGTATCCTCACTCTCTGAGTCATCTGGCCATCTCTAGAGATTTAGTTTTTAAAGAAAATAGCTTTGAGTTGATAAGATAACTTAGCAGGTAAAAGCACCTCAATATAGATGCAGACTCTCTCTCTCTCTCTCTCTCTCTCTCTCTCTCTCTCTGTGTGTGTGTGTGTGTGTGTGTGTGTGTGTGTCTCAAACATACACACACATGCACACATGCAAATGAGCAAATGTAAACTTTAAAAAATTATTTAAATTGTTTTATGCTACAGAATTTCTAACTGTCCCCAGTAACTATAATATTGAATATCATTTAAAAAAAATGGAACTCTCCCCTTTCCAACTGAAGCATGTAATATGACAGTATGTTTCATCTGACCTCCAAGGCAAACCTCTGGTGATCAGAAGGAAATGGCACTCATTTTGATGTACCTTCTCTAAACAAATTTAGGATGTTGGCCTTCATTGACCTTCCAATGATAAGCTTGCCCTGCTGTCATTTTCTTTCAGATCTTTTTCTTTTTTAATTATTAGTGTGTGTGTGTGTGTGTGTGCGCGCGCGCGCGCACGCGCGCCTGAGCACTTGCATGCATGCACATACCAAGGTACAGAGGTCAGAGGGCAATTTGTGCAGTCAGTTCTCCCTCCACATTCAGGACGGTTCCAGGGATCATACTCAGGTTGTCAGGACTGTGCAGCAAGCTCCCCTGCCTACTGAACACTCTAGCAAGCTCCTCCCATCACATGTTGCTTCTAACCTCCAATTCATTTAAACAGAACCTAAGCTGAAGAGTAATTGTACTGGTAATGAGATTATATGTTTTACAGGATTACAATTACTACATTTACCTAAAGAAATTTAATCACTAGGATTTTAAAATTCAAAAGCTATCTTTTTACCCATACAAAGTATTCCCACCTGACAACAACTGACTTGATTAGTGTATACACTTAAACTATTGGCCAACTCAGGCCATACCATAAAACTATGTGGCTAAACCAACCACAATTTTTATTTGTCACGGTTCTAAAAGCTAGAAATCCCTGGGAGAGCCAATTTAGTTCCGGGGAGAGCTCACCTTCTCACTGAATTTATATGGCCTTTCTTTCTTTTGTGATACTCTGAAAGGAAGAGATATACTATGCAAATTAATACAGTCCTTATCCATACACATATATTTAAATTTTATTCTATATTTATTTATTTTATGTATGTGGGTGTTTTGCCTGCATGCATGTGTGTACACCACTTGCATGAATTGGAGTTACAGATCATTGTAAGCTATCACGTGGGTGCTTGGACTTGAACCCAAGGCCTTGGGAAGAGCAGCCAGTGTTCTTAACCACTAAGCCACCTCGCCAGGTTTTTAAGGGTGTTTTTAGTTTAGCATTTTTTTAATTCAGTTTTTTGAGACAGGGTTTCTCTGTGTAGCCCTGGCTGTCCTGGAACTCACTCTGTACACCGAGCTAGCCTCGAACTCAGAAATCCACCTGCCTCTGCCTCCCAAGTGCTGGGATTACAGGTGTGCACCACCACCACCCAGCTAAGAGTGTTTTTAAAGGACATGGAAACATACAAAAGAAAATTTACGTGTACTATATCTACGCATACCACTGAAACATTTACCAAGAATCTGAAGATTCAGTGAGAAAATGTAAGGTTTTATCAGGTAAAGACAAGCCTGCATAATCTCCTTATAAGATATATATTCTAATACAGTGACATTGAGTATTAGGACCTGAACCATGTGAAGGGTGGAGGGGGTATATATAGTTCAGTACATAAAAACTAGTTTAATAGTAAAGCAGAAGTTATCACTTGTTATAAAATTATCAGGTGTCTGAGATGTATGTGGGAAGAGCATACCTATCTAAAATATATGAACAGTTAAAAATGGCTTAGCAGACAAATTAGCAGGTTGCTTTGTAATTGATAGAAATGGTATATGGAATGCGTTCAGGGAATCTACAAGAACAATGTTAGGAATGAATAGGAAAATCATCTCACAAGATGAGAAAGAAGGAGCAGCAGAAACCCATCACTCACAAGCAAGGCAGTGGTGAGAAGCTAGCAAAGACCTTTGTCAAAGCAAACCATTCAATAAGACTGAGTAGGTTTCTGTGAATCCCCATTCTTCATAATACCAGCTGGGTCAGAGCTCTTCCTGACTGACAGGAATACCAACATTGCCTAACCAGTCCCATCCTGATTGCAAGCTCACAGAAAAATGGCAGTTATGTCCTTTTAACTCACTCGCTACAGTATTGTTAGTCAAAGGTGCACTTAAATGCTTTTGATGGTGATGATTATAGAGCAAAATGAAATATAAATGCCTAGTGACGAGTTTCATTGTAACAATTGTTATAACCCCATTATTAAGGAGATGACTATCTTCATATTCCTAAACAAGAGGTAATCACATGTCTAAAGCATCTTTGCCCCTCACTTATTTTGTTAAGTGCTATTCTCGTTTATTTCCCATCTTTCCCTCTTGGTGTGCATTAGTTACTATGGAAACATCAGGATACCAGAGTTTCAGTATCTCAACATTCCCAAGTTCCTTTAGAGTATGAAAACAATATCTATCATGGTTTTGGGAGAGTTGTTGCCATTACAAATCAATGCAAAACAAAAAAATCATGATATTATCAGACAAGCACAGGCTTTAACCAACATCAGATAATGGTTAGGGTTCATTTTACCTATCTACACTATGTACCAAGACCCAAGTAGGGGCTAGAGAAATGTCTCAGCCATTAAGTATACTTGCTGCTCTTATAGAGGACTCAGATTTGGTTCCCAGTACCCATCTCAGGCAGCTTACCACCATGTAAAACTCTAGTTGTAGAGGATCCAATCCCCTTGTCTTGTCTCTTTGGGCACCTGCACATGGTGCACATACAGACAAGCAGGCATACACACACGTAGGGTTAAATGGAGTCCTGTGTAGGGGAGGCCGGATATAGGAGTTTTGACTGCACTTACCCCATGTCTTCTGATTCTCAGGTTCTTGGGCACCCAGACGCCCCCCCCAACTTCGGAAGATCTAAGAACACAGTCGAGGGTCCACGGGTTGGATCTAGCCTGGGGCCAAGGGAGAAAAGAGGGGAGCTCTGGCTGGATTCAGCAAGGAGGAGTCCTTGGCTTGTTGGCAGGCAGCCGGCTTGGCTTGGCTTGGTGGTTGTGGCTGGGAGCACAGAGAGACCTTGTACAGGAGATTAGATGTACTATGTTCATAGCAGCCCTATTTATAATAGCCAGAAGCTGGAAAGAACCCAGATGTCCCTCAACGGAGGAATGGATACAGAAAATGTGGTACATATACACAATGGAATACTATTCAGCCATTAGAAACAGTGAATTCATGAAATTCTTAGACAAATGGATGGAGCTGGAGAACATCATCCTAAGTGAGGTAACCCAGTCTCAAAAGATCGATCATGGTATGCACTCACTGATAAGTGGATATTAACCTAGAAACTTTGAATACCCAAAACATAATCCACATATCAAATGATGTACAAGAAGAACGGAGGAGTAGCCCCTTGTTCTGGAAAGACTCAGTGTAGCAGTATAGGGCAAAACCAGGACAGGGAAGTGAGAAGGGGTGGATGGGGGAACAGGGGGAAGGAAGAGGGCTTATGGGACTTTCGGGGAGTGGGGAGTCAGGAAAGGGGAAATCATTTGAAATGTAAATAAAAAATATATCTAATAAAAAAAAAAAGATGTGGCTCTATAGGTGAAAGCCTTCTCTATGGCTCCCCACGGTGGATCCTGGTAAAAAAAGAGGCAGTCCATGGTTTTAAGGTATTTACTGTCATGGCAGAAAGTGGATGAGTACCTCAGTTCTCAGGGTGGTCCTGAGGTTTAATAGCTTTTGCAGAAAGGAGTATCTGAAAGGAAAGCTTAATTGGCTAAGTCTCCAGGCCTTTAGGTATCTCTTTAAAATGGAGATCTGTCTTGAGGCTACATAGCCACTGGTCATGTCCTCTACCTGTGGAGGGGCTTGGGAGCTTTGTGACTCAAGGACACAAATCTATGGAGGGCTGTGGCCTCATGCCAGGACCCTAGTGTCTGGGAACCAGGCAAAATGCCCTTTAGGGTTCCGAGAGTTTCTAACCTTAGTTCATCCAGGAGCCAGGCTGTATGTCCTATACACACATACACATTTATAAAAATAATTTCTTAAAGATCCTCACTACAAAAGTTTAGAATACCCATGATACATCCCTCAGGCCCTAAGAAGTTAAACAAGAAGGAAGGCCCAAGCGAGGATGCTTAATCCTACTTAGAAGGGGACAAATAATCATGGGAAGCAGATGGAGGGAAGATCCTGGGTGGAGAGGAGGGAGTGGAAGACTGTGCAGGATCAGGTATAGGGGGAGACAGGAGAGAGGCCGAGAGGACCAGGAGAATGAATAGAAATATGCAGCTTCTGGGGGGTGGGGAAACCTCTAGAAAGATCCAGGGACCTAGGATGTCAGAGGCTCCCAGGACTCAATGTAGGTGACCTTAGCCAAAATGCCCAACCGTGGGGAAATGGGAACCTGAAGGGACCACCTCCAGTAGTCAGACAGGACCCCACCCCTAGTTGAGGAATGAGGACTTTAACCTACCTACAAAACTCTCTATCCCAAATTGCTCCTATCTAAAAGAAATTCAAGGATGAAAATGGAGCAGAGACTAAAGGATTGGCTGACCAGTAACCAGCACAACTTGGGATCCATCTCATGGACCCAAACCCTGACACTATTACTGTGCTTACAGACAGGAGCTTAGCTAGTATGGCTGTCCTCTGAGAGGATCTACTAGCAGTTGACCGAGACAAATGCAGATACTCACAGTCAATCATTGGACTGAGGTCAGGACTCCTGTAAAAGAGTTAGGGAAAGGACTGAAGGAGCTGAAGGGAATGGGAACTCTACAGGAAGATCAACAGAGTCAACTAACCTGGACCCCTGGCAGCTCCCAGAGACTGGACCAACAACCAAAGAGTATACATGGGCTGGTCTGAGGTCCCCAGAATATATGTAGCAGAGACTGTCTTGTCTGGCCTCAGGATGTACCTAGTTCTGCAGAGACTTGATGCACCAGGGAGGGGGGTGGAGGGGTGCTGCCCTCTCAGAGGTAAATGAGAGGGAGATGGGGTGAGGAACTCTGCAAGGGAGGACCAGGAGCAGGGTAGCATTTGGGATGTAAATATATAAATAAAATGTTTAAAATCCTTACTACAATTATCAATGAGCCCCCCAAAATACTATTTATAACAACATCAGTTTAGACTCTTTCAACTTAGAATTTAAGAATAGTTTTAAAAATTAGCAGTCAAGCATGATGGTGCACACCTTTTGTTTGTTTGTATGGCTATTTTTCGAGACAGTGTTTCTCTTTGTAGCTCTGGCTGTCCTGGAGCTCTCTCTGTAGATCAGGCTGACCTTGAATTCATAGAGATCTGCCTGCCTCTGCCTCCCGAGTGCTGGGATTAAAGATGTGTGCCACCGTCGCCTCCAGCAGTGATCCATATGAACCTTTAATCCTAAACACTCTGAAGGCAGAGACAGATAGGTCTCTGTGAGTTTAACACCAGGCTGACCTATAGTCAGGCCTATGTAATGAGATATTGCCTTAAAAAACTAGAGAAGAGTAACTGAACCACACTATGGGATTAATTATATGTATAGTATGATGAAATAGTTAACTTTCTTATGAAAAAGCAAAACACACATATAACACATACACCAACTATGAAGTCCCTATTCCAACCATTAGATTTACAGATAGGTGGAAAGCTAGAAGGATGAATTGATTAAATGCTTCCTTCTGCATTTTTACTTGCTAGAATAAGTGAGAATCCCAGAAAAGCTCTACCACTTACATGATTTCATCACTGTGTAAAAGATGCTCATATATCTATAAACTGACCTCCAAACCTTTGTCCATTTGCATGGGCATCACCACCACAATGTCTCACACACTGTTAAAACTGACTCTCACATCTGTATTAGTGGTGGCTTTTTAATGTGCCCTTGAAAATCATATGTGTATTTATATGTATATAATATTCGAAGCAATTGGCTCGTACAATTATGGAATCTGATAAACCCTGCGATAGGCCATCTGCAAACTGGAGACCCAAGAGATTCAACATACAGTTCTGGTCCAACTCCCAGGTCTGAGAACCAGGAGAACCTAGAATCCTCCATTCTAGGGGCTGGGAAGATGGCTCAGCTGTTTGTTCAAAGATCCAACAGCACCCACAATAGATAACTCACAACCATCTGGAATTTCAGATTAAGAGGATCTACCCCCACCTCCCCGTTTCTGGCCTCCAAAGGCACCAGGTACACTATCACTGAGGCTATGGAGCACTCACAAAAAGAGACTTAGCATGACCATACTCCGAAAGGCCCAACAAGCAGCTGAAAGAGTCAGATGCACATATTTACACCCAACCAATGAACAGAAACAGCTGACCCCTGTGGTTGAATTAAGGAAAGGCTGATGGAGGCTGAGGAGGAGGGCGACCCTAAAGAAGGACCAGCAGTCTCAATTAATCTGGACCCCCAAGATCTCTCAAACACTGGAGCACCAACCAGGCAGCATGCACCAGCTGACATGAGGCCCCCAACACATAATCAGTAAAGGACTGCTGGGTCTCGGTTCAGTCAGAGAAGATGCATCTAACACTCAAGAGACTGGAGGCCCCGGGGAATGGGGAAGTCTGGTGGGGTTTGTAAGTGGGTGGAGGAGTGGAGACATGCTCTTGGAAATGGGGAGGAATTGTAGGATGGAACAGTCATAGGGTATACTAGGAGGGGGATAAAGTCTGGACTGTAAAAAAAAAGATTAAAGAATAAATTTTTTTAAAAAAAGAACAAGCCGGGCGGTGATGGTG
Organism: Apodemus sylvaticus; assembly: GCF_947179515.1. Classification (NCBI taxonomy): domain Eukaryota; kingdom Metazoa; phylum Chordata; class Mammalia; order Rodentia; family Muridae; genus Apodemus; species Apodemus sylvaticus. Next base: position 127,192,388 of record NC_067495.1, read on the forward strand.
CACGCCTGTAATCCCAGCACTCTGGGAGACAGAGGCAGGCAGATTTCTGCCTCCTGGTCTACAGAGTGAGTTCCAGGACGGCCAGGGCTACACAGAGAAACCCTGTCTCAAAAAAACAAATCCAAAAAAAAAAAAAAAATACTGTGGGCTCTGTAGGTAAAGATCATTCACCCCTACCTCCCATCCACCCCCTTTTCCTTGGTCAATGTACTTACTATTTTTATTTCTTCTAATGGTTAACTCTTTCATTTTAAATCATACATATAAACTTGTGTGCTCAGACAGCCAGGAACAAGACGCCAGATAACCCAGTGATCTAGGATAGAACCAAACATGTCTGGCAAAACAAATAAACAAAAGAAGTCAATGAAATTACTCCTAATGATACTCTGCTATACTCATAGTTGGTGCTTAGCCCAATAGCCATCAGAGATGCTTCACCCATCAAGTGCTAGAAACAGATGCAGAGACCCACAGACAAACATTTGGTGGAACTCAGAGAATCCTGTGGGGGTAGGGAATTATAGGAGCCAGAGGAGTAATGGCACAAGAAAACTCACAGAATCAACTAATCTGGAATCATAGGGACTCACAGAAACTGAACCAACAACAAAAGAACCTGCATGGGCCTGACCTAGGCCCTCTGCATATATATTATGGTTCTGTAGCTTGGTCTTCTTGTGGGAGTCTTAACATTGGGAGCAGCAGCTGTCTCTGACACTTTCGCCTGCCTTCAAGACCCTTTCCTTTAACTGGGTTGCCTCATTCAGCCTCAATACAAGGGGAGGTGCCTAGTCTTACTGCAACTTAATATGCTATGGTTAGTTGATATCCCTGAGAGGCCTGCCCTTTTCTGAAGAGAAACAAAGGAGTAGATGGGGGCGGTGGTTAAGAGGCTGGGCTGGGAGGAAAGGAGGGAGGGGAAACTGTGGTTGGAATGTAATATATGGGAGAAATATAAAAACTTAAAAAAAAAAAACATGGTCAGGCCACACATACCTTTAATCTCAGGACTAGAGAAGCAAAGTGAGTTCAAGGGCAGTCTGGTCTACAGAGCAAGTTCTAGGTCAGCTAAGGCTACATAGAGAAACCTTGTCTCGAAAATCCAAAAATAAATAAATAAATAAACAAACAAGAAATGAAGATGTCCATTTATTCTTGACTTGTGCTCTTGCCAAAGGGGAGGAAGATACCAGCTAGAAGAAAAGAGCATTAACCAGCGGTTCTTCTACATTTTATTTTATTACCTAATTACTAGTAATCGGCCATACAAAAAGGCAACCACTAGCCAAAATCAAGAGACAATGGACAATAAGCACAGACTTCAAGATGGTTCAGATATTAAATTGCTCAGATACAGATTTTAAATAACTACAATGAACATATTCATGAATATAAAGGATAATTTCAACCATGAATGATTGGTCACATGCAGTATTGGTTACTTTCCTATTGCTGTGATAAAGCACCATAACCAGGCAATTTACAGAAGAAAGAGTTTATTTGGACTGTGGTTTAAGAAGGATCAGAATCTGTCGTGGTAGAGAGTCATGGAAGTGAGCAGCAGAGAAGTAGCTGGGACTCACATCTTGAATGGCAAGTATAGAACGGAGGAGGCAGGAGGAGTACTCGTGCACTGAGAAGGTTATGAGGCTTTGAAACCTCCAAGCTCATCCTCTGTGACATCCTTCCTCCAATAAGACCACACCTCCCCAAACAACGCCATCAACTAGGGACTAGGTGTTCAAATGCATGACCCTCCGGGGGACATTCTCATTCAAACCACCATATATGCAGAAGGATTATATTAAAGAAGCAGGTTTCTTACTGTTAATCCATTGAGAAGGCCAGGAAGGAGCAGCACACTAATAACAATGAGAAAACTTGGAACCTAAATCTTGGTCTATAAATAACATTCTCCACCCAAAGGAACCGAGATTCTTTGCAGAAAACACTAATTCCAAAGGGTTTAGGCAACAAATATAATGGGCTTGAAACTTCTTTTTTTTTCCCTAGAAGTAAAGAATCGTTCAAAGAATTATGGGAACATAATTATGTTAAAAAGAGAGAGGAGCCAGATTAAAAGGGTTCCCTCTGGGGGAAAAGAGGGATGGGTCCCTATGGTAAATTTGAACATCACAATAACAGACTGAACTGAAAAATGATTAAATGAAGTTGAAAGCCCTGAGTTCACATTGACATGAATGAATGATGAGACACGTCCCTAGCAGGGGAGATACCATGGTTATGAAAGTGGTTTTCTTAAGATGAAGCTCATTTATTGAACTCAGGATGTGCTGTCCCCTGTGATTTCCTCAAATATGGAAAACTTGACTGCATAATTTGTGGAAATATGTGTTCTTTTCCCCAAATAAAAACAGTACGTTTTGTGTGTGTGTGTGTGTGTGTGTGTGTGTGTGTAGTTGCTTATTAGCTGTAGAAATAGATGATTGGTAGACAGAGAAAGAGTCAACATTTCTTTCTGCTAGATACTTAAAGTTGGCAAGGACAAAAAATAACTTTGCATTAGAGGAGAAAAGAGAAAACTTCACCTTAATCAAATGAACAAAGAGAACATCATCAATAATAAAACACAACAGACCGGAGAAAGAACTCAGCTGTTAAAAGCATTTGCTGTTCTTGCAGAGGATCTGAGATCAGTTCCAAGCACCCACAGCAGGTGGCTGGCTCATCATGGCCCGACACCAGCTCCAGGGGATTCAACACCTCTGGCCCAGAGGGTCTTATACCAACACAGATACATACACCTACACCTAATTTAAAAACTAATAAAATAAATTTTTTTAAAAAATAATAAAACAGTGAAATAATATGCTCCCTGGTAAGATGTCGTGAAAGAAAAAAGCATTATTTCTTTGGTGTTTCTGGCCAAATTTCATAGCTAGAATGTAATCATGAGGAAATGTCAGAAAACCCAGTTACAAGGCATTTCACAAAATAACTAGACTATTATCTTCAAGTATTGAAAATTGAAGGCCACTGAGCAGGCATTAAAATAAAGTGCAACACTTGGTTCTGAATTGAATTCTCTGGCTTAAGGACACTACTGAAAAAATGGCAAAACCTGAGCAGGGTGAAGCAATAGTAATGTTATAATCTAAGATTGATGGTTATATTATAGCTTTATAACACAGAATTTTTATATTTTAGAAAATGCACATAAAAGTGTGTAGAAATAAGAGAGTATGGGGTGGGTGATGTTCTTTGTATTGTGCTTAAAACTCTTCTGTAGGGTTGAAACTGTTCTGAGGCTTATGAAAATGTCTTGTGGAACAAGCAAGATGGCTCAGAGGGTAAGGCACTGGCTTCCAAGCCTGGAGTCGTCAGTTTGATCTCCAGGACCCGCATAGTAGAAGGTGAAAGCCAACTCCAACAAGTTGTCTTTTTTTCTTCACATAGGAACCTTGGAGCATGCATACACACACACACAGACACACACACACACACACAAACACACACACACTAAATAAAAATAAATGTAAAAATAAAATGTCTTATGGAATATTTTAAATGATGAATTAAAAGTTATGACATCAAAATATATCTCTAGCAGAACATCCTGCTCCAATAATTTGCATAACTATAGTTATAGCTAAGGAATCCCTAGAGGGCTAGGAGTAAAAGCTAAGGGCAGAACACTTACTTGGCGTGCCTGAGAGTCTGGGTTGAAACTCTAATACCACAAAAAAATGAATATATAAAAATAAATAAAAAGCCAACAGAAAAGAATAGAATACTCAAAAAAGATAAGGTGAAAGAAAGTGGAGGAGGAGCAAAGAACAGAGTCAAATAGAGAAGACAGAATAAGATCATAGACTTGTGTCAAAGCTACATCAATACTCATATTAGCTATAAATACCAATTAATATGCAAGAATTGTCAGATTATTTTATTTTATAGATGTGGTCTTATTATGTAGTCTTGACTGATCTGGAACTTCTCTATATAGACCAGGCTAGCCTCAAACCCATAAGAGATTCACCTACCTTTGCATTCTGACTGCTGAGATTAAAAGTGTGCACCACCCCTGGCCCAGACTATATTTTAACAGGTATATTAGTTACTTTTCTATTGTGATGATGAAAACATCTTGGACGAGTTAACTTATGGAAGGAAGAGTTTATTTGGGCTTATGGCACCAGAGAGATAAGGGTCCATCAGGGCTGGGAGACAGCAGACAGGGCAGCTGAAACTGCAAGCTGAGAGCTCACATCTTGAACCACAAGCAGGAAGCAGAGAGTGTACTGGGGATAGCTGGGGGTTTGAAGCCTCAAATCCTGTCCCCAGTGTCATACCTCCTCCAACTAAAGCCAAACCTCCTAATCCTACCCAAATAGTAAGGACCAAGTATTCAAACATATAAGCCTATAGAGGCTATTCTCATTCATTCAAACTGTCACAAATTCAATGGTGGATGGCTTGTTTAGTATGCATGAAGTCCTGAATCTGATATTCAATGGAATAAAAAAAGATGCCCTTTAAATATAGAGAGAGATGCATTAAAAGTAAAACTAAAAAAAAATGCTATGCAATATGAGCAATAAATATATCAAAGGCAATGGTTATATTACTATAAGACATAAGTATAATGCACTTCAACACAAGAGTATAATCAGGGATCAGAGGTAGGGAGAAGCATTTCACAATGACAAATGACTAATTTATCAATCAACAGAAGTGGCTCAATTAATAGTCTACCACACAAGCATGAGGATCTGAATTCAGACCCCTGAGCACTCATGTAGAGTCAGATACAGTGGTGTACACCTGTAACTCCAGTTCATTGGTCAGCCAACCTAGCTAAGTCAGAAAGTTCTAGGTTCACTGAGAGGTCCTATCTCAAAAAAAAAGGAGGTTGACATACAGACAAGCAGTCTCTTTTAAATAGTAGCATGATTTTTATGAGGGTAACCAATGACTTTCTGGTTAGAGTTGAGGACAGGTCCACAGGAATGAATTTATGCCTGGTATAGGAAACCTGGCCAAAAACCTGTATTTAGGAAGCTAGGGGAGGCCTTTGTATGGGATCTACTACTATTATTTTGATAAATGGATATTTTGTGCCTTACAAATTGCTTCCAAAAATATTTTTGTTTATGCTCATAAGATGATGCTATTAGCACTGGTGAGAGGAACCTGGTTTTGCAGTGGACTGTCCTTACTATAAAATTCATAATTGGTCAATATGCTGGGAATAACTGACCAGTGAGTGCTAAGAAATGGTGGAAACATTGCACTCAAAATATTAAGCAAAATCTCTAATCAATAAATTGACTGACCACAAAGCTTGACAACCCAAGCGTAAGCCTGTTGTGTGACCCTATTCCTAGAGAGATGGGAACAAATACCTACTCACCCCAAAGAGGGGGTCCACAACAGATCAAAGTACAGATACCACCAAAGTCCATTAGTATGGGTAAGTGCTTCCTTACAGGAGCAGAAACTTCAGAGACAGTTACCCTCATCACCAAAGTCCACCCCAGCGTGGGTGACAGCTCACAAAGCTGGGGACCTGGAGCACACTGCACGCACAGCCTGTGTTGTGTCAGCACAACAGGTAACAAGTTAGAGAGTGTTCTTTCCAAGTGCCTCAGTGGGTCTGACCATGTTCAAGGCTGCTCAGCTGGTTTAAGAGAGTCTTTCAACAATCCTTAGAGAGTAATGTATTTGGGAGGTAGAGTCTTAGGGAATCTAGTTAGTTTCAGAGACTTCCTGAAGCTATTGAACTGTTTACTTCCTGAACCTTTTTTTTTTTCTTGTGCAGTCTTGACTCTCCTGGACGTTTCTCTGTAGACCAGGATGGCATACAAACTCAGAACTGCCTGGCTCCACCTCTCAAGTGCTGGGATTAAAGGCATGCACCACACCCTACAACCCCCACCCCTGACTACTTCCGGAATTTAACAGCTTCCCTATATGACAGGGTGTTTCACACAGCTAAACTCTTCAGAACATCCGGTTGTTTCATCTCCCTGGAAAGGTCCTGTGTCTTAGCAAGATTTCTTGTAAGAGGGAAGGTTTTAGTCTTGGAGGAAACTGCTACACAACAGAGCCCTGAGCAGTTAAATATAAAAACATGTAGTTTTAAATCAAGCAGCGATCCTTATCACACACTGCAGAAAAATTAAAACTACTTAGTATAAGCATATCCCCAAACAAAAACAATAAATAAAAAGTTAAGCAGAAAAGAAATAAATAACCCTATATACCTGAAGAAGAGAGGGATCAGATTCTATTTGTTAACCAGCACTAGGGTGGCTGAGACAGAACAATTGCCTTGATTCCAAAGCTAGCCTGAGCAATATTCCAGTGCAGCCAGGGCTCATGCAGTAAGACCCCCGTCGGATGGAGGCAGTTCCTCAGTTAAGACTTCCCTTCCCCCGCCCCCCAGGTGTCAAGTTGACAAACAGAATTACTGTCTGCATAAGGCTTCGGGTTATGGATTCTCCATTCATATGCTCCACCCATATTCCTTTCTTTGTGCCAGCATCACATTATCTTGATTACTGAGAGTTTATGGGGAGTTTTCCAATATGAAAGCACAAGTGTTGCAATTTGCAAAACTGTTTGGCTATTCTGAGTCCTCTGCATTCCCACTCACTGCATTTCCATATACTTTCAGAAACAGGTTGACAGTCTATTTTTCTTTAAAACCCACCAGAATTTTAATAGTGATTTTATGTAATTTATAGATCACTTTGATTTACATTGCTATCTTAGGAAAGCTGTTTTTCAATTCATGGGAATGGAATTCCTCTCCATTTCTATAGATGTTCTTACATTTCTTTAAGTAATGATTCATACTTTATTTCTACATTCCCTTATTTATTTGTGTTTATGTGTCACTGTAGTGAAATGTAAAGGTCAGAGGACAGCATCTATGAGTCAGTTCTCATGTGTGTGTCAAGGGTGAAACTCTCGGGTCATCAGGCTTGGCAGTAATACCCACTGAGCCATCTCATGGCCTTCATAGTTTTATTCTCTCTCTCTCTCTTTCTCTCTGTCTCTCTCCCACTCTCTCTCTCTCTAAGTTTAGTTTTCATTTCTTTTGGTATTATTGTGAACAGAGTTGTCTTTCTAATTTTATTTATTTTTCATTTTCATTGCTATTCTGTACAAATGTAATTCATTTTTTTATATTTATCTTTTCCCACACATACCTTTTTTCATAAATTCTGACTTTTTACATCAATGATCATCAACCAGAAATTAAGTTGTTTGGTTCTTTTCTTATCAGTCTGGGTGGTTCCTATTGCCTTTCCTGTTGTGGAAACGCTGGCTTAGAATGCATGGTGCTGGAGAGAGGGCTCATGCTGAGGAGCCCTTGTTGCTCTTGTGGAGGAGACGGCTTTCATTTCCAGCACCCACATCAGGCAGCTCACAACTGCCTGCAACTACAGCTCAGGGGATCCAGTGTTGCCTTTCCGTCTCAATGGGAAGTTCATGCATGCAGTGCGCTCACTTCCATGCAGACACACACAAAATAAAAATAAATCTCTTCTTCACAAAAGAATCTACAAAATGTGTCCAGTAGCTCCCTGCAGAGGAGTAAAGAGTCTTGAGAATAGAAAATTGGGGACACTGGAGCAAGCTGGGGTGAGGTGGGGACAGTCAGATTGTACTTTGCCTGAGGAACCTTAGGTGATGTTTAAATGACTCTACATCTTAGCTTCTTTCTATAGGTTTTGGGTGGAATATAAATTAATAAACTTAATGGATATCTGCAAGAAAAGACTCTGCAGTAAGTAGCAAGAGTGAATATCATTAACTTTGTTTCTGGCCTTAGAGAAGAGCGCTCACTCTTTCATCACCGAAACACCGATGGTGCTATAACATCTATGGAGATTGCTCCGTGTCACTCACTGTGAAGAACTTACTTTCCATAACAACTTGTTGAGGATCTTTGCAAAATGTGGTAAATACATGTAAAATAACACAATAACAGTAACACAGAGAAGTGTGTATCATGTTTTGAGAACTTCTCTATGAAGCCCAGGCTGGTCTGGAACTTAATATGTATTATCCCCCAACACACACACACACACACACACACACACACACAGACACAATTTAAAGAAAATTTAAAATTAAAAAGCATGAGCCAGAAAGAAGGCTGGTTCAGTGTTTAAGAGCACTTCTTGCTCCTGCAGGGTATCAGAGCTGGTTTCCTGGAACCTATATAGTAGCACATGACATCTGCAACTCCAGTTTAGAGTCTATGAAACCCTCTTCTGCTCCCTAAAAGTACTGCATACACACAGTGCACATGTGTGCATGCAGGCTCATATACATAAAATTCTTAAATAAATATTTTAAAAAAGCAAAAACCAAGAACAGCATAGCTACCCAGGTATGTAACATGGGCTACATAATAAGACCATGTAAATACAAAGCTTAAAAACAAAAAAAAAAATGATTATCAGATTGGGTAAAATAAAAAAGCTAAGACCAAATATACTTTCTATAAAAAGGCACACTTTGGGTCAGACAGATGGCTCAGTGGATAAAGGCGCCTGCTACTAAGCCTCATGACCTGAATTTGATGCCCAGATCCTATATAGGTGATAAGAACTGATGCCTGTAACTTGTGTCCTCTGATCTCCACATGTGTGTTGACTTCTGCTCACATTTGGGTTAAGTTCATTAAGTAATAAAGAAAAAAAGAGGAACATATCTTCAATACGAAGCTACATACAAATTACATTTTTAAAAGTTGAAGATTTGTCATTCTAACACCAACAAGAAGAAAGCTCTTGAAATGCATCAACATCGAAGCAGATTGCAGAGCCAGGAGTAGTGCACACCTGTGACCCCGCCCTCGGGAGGATGAGGAGGCAAGGGTCAAGTTCCAGGCTGGCCTGCTTACACAGTGAGCACCTGCCTCAAAAAAAAAAAAATCACAATAGATTTCAACGCACAGAATACAAAGTTCAGGGACAAAAACTGGAATTTTGTGATATTTAAATGACCAACTCAAGAGAGCATAAACTGGAGCTGGGCCGAGTCAGGTGGAGGCCAACCTGGGCTACAGAGCAAGTTCTAGAACAGCCAGGGCTACACAGAGAAACCCTGTCTTGAGAAACTAAGAGAAGCAAAACATAAACTGAAGTATTTCTATACCATTATTTTTTTTCTGTTACTGTCTAACAAATTACTACAAACGTGGTGAATTAAAGCAGCATGTATTTCCTATTTTTCTCTTATAAAAAGACTGTCGGTGGCTTCTGAGCTAAATTCTTTACCCAGAAGTTAACAAGGCAACTTTTGATAATCAAATTAACTTTTGGTCTCTTACACTAGCTAAACAAGGAAAGAATACATGTTAAGGTTCCTTCAGAGACTTGGTGGATTTTATTTCCTTGTAACTGTATGACTGGGGTTCCACAGCAACTTGACCTATTTACCAGCTTAACCTAATAGGCACTTCTAGAACACTTCAATCACCGATGGCATAGTATCTATATTTTTTTCAAAAGCCCATAGAATAACTATCAACATATACCATATATTGAGCAAGGAAACAAGTTACAATATACTGTGAAGGACTAAAATAGTACTACAACTAAATTAAGAGTTGATAACAGAAAGACTTCTAGAAAACCCTAAAGTATCCCAAAACTTAAGACCACACTTACAAACAACCCATAGGTCAAAGAAGAAATCAGATGGAAAATTCAAAAGAATTTGGAACTAATAGAAAATTAAAATACCCTAAAATATTTGAAAACTTCTGGGACACTAAGCAGCAGTGGGAGGAAATAGAGAGGTTTTTAATCCCCACTGTTTATATTATAAAGTAAGAAAGTCTTCAACCAATGATCTCATCTTCAACCTGAAAAGCCTTGGTCAACAAGAACAAATGAAATTCAAAGTAAGCAAAAAAATGTAAATTAATTATAAATCAACAAGAACTACAAAGCTCCGGTCAACTTCCTTGGGATAAAAGAGAAAACACACATCACAACAGATTCTATAGACATTTAGAAGTAATGACAGTTGACTAATAAATTCATGCCAATTAATATGAAAATGAATATAAAACAAGTAAAAATTTAAAATCCCACAAAATTGGGGGTAGAGAGATGGATCAGCAGTTAAGAGCACTGACTGCTCTTCCAGGAGACAAGAGCTCAATTCCCAGCAACCACATGGCAGCTTAAAACTCCTGTTCCAAGGGTTCCAACACTTTCACACAGATACACATGCAGGTAAAATACCAATGTACATAAAATAAAATTTAATTTAAAAATACTTCCACACACTGCCAAAGTTCGCTTTTTAAACAAGGAAAGCATATAATGACTGGAGAGTCTGCTCAGTGGTTAAGAGCACTTGTGCTTGCAGGGGACACACCTGCATGGTAGCTCACAACCACATATAACTCTCCTTCCAGAGCATCTGACAGCTTCTTCTAACCTCCTTGGGCATCAGGCACAATTGTAGTATATATACATACACACATGCAAAAACACTTAGGATAAAATAAACAGAATTTTAAAACAAGACAAAAAAATTAAGTATGCAACTGGGCATAGTGGCACATATTACTAATCTCTCTCTCTTTTTAAAGATTTATTTATTATTCTATGTGAGTACACTGTAGCTGTCTTCAGACACACCAGAAGAGGGCATCAGATCTCATTACAGATGGTTGTGAGCCACCATGTGGTTGCTGGGAATTGAACTCAGGACCTCTGGAAGAGCAGTCTCTCCAGCCCACATATTACTAATCTCAAACCTGGGAACCTACATCGTGCATTTTAATTGAATGAAAGCATGGCATGAGAATTATATCTAACAATGATGTTAAGAATCATAAGCAGGCTGGAGCTGGTTGTAGTGATATATCCCTGTTATCCTAGCACTGAAGAGGCTGGAGCAGAAGGATCTCAAGTTTTAAACTATCTTAAGATACTTCCTGAGTCCAAGGCCAGCCTGTGTTACATAGGGCTATTCTGTCTCAAACAGAACCAAAAGAATTCTAAACAAAACTTCAACAAATCAAATTTCACAATACATTCAAAAGTACAATACATCATAACTACAGTAGCTTTACCCCAGACTAGAAATCTAGTTTAATATTAAAAATCTAATGAATGTATTTCACCATATGAACAAACTAAAAAATAAAAGTTGCAGAGGTGGCTCCATGATTAAGGACACTTGCTGTTCTTCCAGAAGACCTGAGTTCTGTTCAGAACATCCATCTCAGAAGGCTCCCAGCCACCTGTGACTCCAGCTCCACAGGAATGTAGCCCCCTCTTCTGGTTTCTGTAGGCATCAGCATGCATGTGCACACACACACACACACACACACACACACAGGCTTTTTTAAAAGCCATATGATAATCTCTATAGCAGTGCTTCTCAACCCATGGGTCTCAACTCCTTTGGGGGAGCTGACCAATCCTTTCACAGGGGTTGCCTAAGATCATTGGAAAACACAGACATTTACATTACAATTCATAACAGTAACAAAATTGCAGTTATGATGGAGCAATGAAATAATCTTATGGTTTGGGGTCACCACAACATGAGGAACTGCATTAAAAGGTATCAAAATTAGGAAGGTTGTGAACCACTGCTGTCTATGTACAAAAAAAGCATTTGACAAGCCAAGCCCATGCCTAAGGAAAGACACAGTTCAAAGAGCGACTCCAGGTGTGCTCCCGAGCAGCTGGTCATGTTGCATCCGCAGTCAGGAGGCAAAGAGATATGAATACTGCTGTCTGCACTTGTCCTCCTTTTTATTCAGTCTAAGACTCAATCACATGGAATTGAACTGACTATATTCCTCAGGTAAAGCTCTCCAGAAACACCACACATACATGCAGAGTTCTAGATTATCCTACATTCAGTCAATCTGACAATGAAGATTAATCAAACAGCAGCAACAACAAAAAACATCCTACAATTAAATATCAGTTAATAACACCAAATGCATTCCCTAAGGTTAGGAGCAAGACACGGATATCTACTCCTGCTCTTCTGTTTAACCCTATACTACATGCAGGTTCCTGTCACTACCATGAGGAAAAAGAAATAAATAGCACCAAGATTTAAAAGGAAGAAATAGGGTTAGGGATGTAGCTAAGAGACAGAATGTTTACTGTGTGAGGCCCTCACTTCCTTCCCCAGCATTGAAAAGAAGAAGGACAGCAGACAGGAAGAAAAGAGAGCATGAGAGGGAAGGGGAAAAGAAGAGGGGAAAGGGGAGGGGGGAGGAAGAGGAGGAGGAAGAGGAGGAGAAGAAGAAATCTATTGGTTGGGTTAATTTTTTTAAGATGACATAGTTATGCACTATAGATTCCTGGGATAGAAAAAGATAGTGTATCTTTCTTGCCCTAAAGAAAAAAAAAAAAAAAAAAAAAAAACAGGAGATCATGATTGGGCATGGTGGCACAGGCCCTTAATCCCAGCACTTGGGAGGCAGAGACGGGAGGATCTCTGTGAGTTTGAGGTCAGCCTAGTCTCCAAAGAGAGTTCAAGAACAGCCAGGGCTGTTACAAAGTGAGACCCTGTTTCATAAGAATGACAACAAAAACCAACAAAACAAACAAACAAAAAACCCTACTAGACCTAAGGAACAATCTTAAATTATTTCAGGATACAGTAGGCACAGAAGCTCACACCCTTAATTACAGGACTCCTGAGGCAGAGGCAAGTAGATTCCTGTGAGTTTAAGACAAGCCTAGCCTATATAGTGAATTGCAGACCAGTCGGGCCTATATAAGAGCCCGTCTCAGAGAGAGGGTGGGATTGCAGGATAAAAAAATCAATATGCAAACAGAAATTTTGTTTCTATACATACTAGCAGCAAACAACTGGAAATGTACATTTTAAAAGCAATACAATTGTAAAGAGTGCAAAAATAGTAAAATACAAACAAGTCTACAAGACTTGTACCCTAAAGACTCTGAAAGAGCAGTACCTTTAGAGAAGACTGAAATACAGATAGGTCGGTTCAGAAAACTCAAAATCACTGAGTAGAAATTGTATCCAAGACTATACAGTGAGACCTGCCCTAAAAAAAAAAAATCCCCAATAAGCTTTCCTTTAAACTCCCGTTTTTAAATGCAAATATATAGATGACAAAATAATGAAAAGCACAGTAAAAACAGAGCTACGTGTTTCTAACAGGATTCTGTCACGGAAAGGAAAGAGCCAGCAGACAGCCTTATAAACATGTCTAGTTGAGGGACAGGAACAGGAAATATACAAGCTCTTATAACATTTTGTGGTGCCAGAAAGTAAGGAAGTGCCCAAACAAACTAAGCAAGACCACTTTGATGAGAGTTCCTGTCTCAAAGGGAAACAAGAACCAAGGGAGGCCTTCCTAGTGATCAAAGGCACAGTAATGTCAGCAACAACATAGTGCCCTGTTGGATTATAATCCAAAGCACAAAAGAAATAGTCATGAGTCCATAGCAGTCGCATGGCTTAAGAGGAGGCACAAAACCTCACACTTTTTAAGACTCCCAAATAATTTATAGAAGTACTTAGTCCTCAAAGAGAGGTGGCATTACTGTCCATTCCCTGAGTATGGATGTATAGAGAGATGTCCTTCCAAATAGTAAAGTGGGGAAAACATGGAGGGAAAGAGTTAGTTAACAGTGGATAAAATTTGACAGAGTACTGCCAGAGCCAGTGCTCAAGGGCTCCATCAGTGCTGAAAAGTCTAGTTAATAACTACACCCTGGATATCATATGAAGAACTAACATTCTACCTCTGTAATCTCTCTAGGAGTACTGAAATCTATTCGTGAAAAAAGTAACAGCTGGGGTGACACATGCCTGCAACCCCAGCATTCTGGAGGCTAAATCAAGGCCAATCTAGGCTACGTCTCAAGTTCTAGCCAGCTATGTTACATAATTAAACTCTATTTCAGAAACAGAAAGAAACATGATTGTTAAATGCCAATAGGAGGATATTCTACAAAACACCTTTCAGTACTGCTGAAAGTGTCAAGGCCTCTGAAAGAGAGACTGTCACAAACAAGGGGAATCTAAGGACAGCTTCTGACTAAACTTAATTGGCACTCTGCAGAAGAGTCTGGAACAGTAGGGCATGCCCTTAATCTCAGTACTTCGGAGTCAGAGACCAAGGGATCTCTGTGAATTCAAGGGTAGCCTGATCTACATAGTTCCAGGACAGCCAGAGCTATGTAGTGAGACCCTGTCTCCAAGAATAAATTAATTAATTGATTGATAAATTTTTTAAAAAACTGTATCATCCTGAGTGGGGTAATGTAGACCCAGAAAGACAGGGATAGTATGCCATTACTTAGAAGTGGATATTAGCCATAAAATAGAGGATAACCATGCTGCAATCCACAGACCCAAAGGAACCAATAAAGCGGGCCCAAGAATAAAAACCGGCATTGGAGGTGGAGGGAGGGAGGGACCTGAGTGGCAAATGGTGTAAGGAGGGAAACTGGGATGGGAATCAATTGTGGGGAGAGGGGAGGCAGGAGAGGGCAGGGAATAAGAATGGAAGTCCGAAGGTGGGAGGCACCTCTTGGAGTATTTGGAGACCTGAGACGGGACACTCTGGAGAGTCTATGGGGATGACCCTAGCTGTGATTCCTATGAACAGGGGATATAGAGACTGAAATGGCTGCCTCCTATGGTCATGCAAGACTTCCAGTGGAGGGAGGGGGAATATCAACCTAGCCACAAAACCTTCAACCCAAAATTTCTCCTGCCTACAAGATGTTCAGGGATAAAGATGGAACAGAGACTGAGGGAACGGCCACCCAATGACTGGCCCAACTTGAAACCTGGGAGAGAGCCACCCCCCTGACACTATTAGTGATACTCTGCTATGCTTGCAGACAGGAGCCTAGCGTAACTGTCTCCTGAGAGGCTTCATCCAGCAGTGGATGGAAACACACGCACAAAGCCACAGCCAAACATCAGGCTGTGCTTGGGGAATCCTGTGGAAGAGTCAGGGGAAGGAAAGAGAGAGCCAGAGGGGATCAAGGACACCACAAGAAGACCTACACAGTCAACTAACCTGAGGCCATGGGAGCTTACAGAGACTGAACCATCAACCAAAGAACATGCAGGGGCTGGACCTAGGTCACCTGCACACATGTAGCAGATGTGCAGCTTGGTCTCCATGTGGGCCCTCTAATAATTGGAGCATGGATGTCTGCTCTTCCTCTAACTGGACTGCGGAGTTGGGCCTCAGTGAGAGAGGATATGCTTACTCCTGCTGGGGCTGGATGTCCCAGGGCAGGGTGGTACCCAAAGGGAGGAGCTAAAGGGGAAAGTATCTGTCAAGGCGGAACTGGAAAGAGAGGAGGAAGGTAGTATGTGATCAGAGGTAAAGTGAATAAATAAATAAATGAAACAAAAAAAAGAAAACAAGTAGATGTTTAAGGATTCTGGAATAGAAATAGGATAAAAACTAAAAAATATGAATATAATAAATAGGTAAAAAAACTATGAAAGAATATAGTATGAACCTTGATTAATTATAATGTAGTAACTCAGTATTATAGTATTAGATGAAAAAATATGTTAAAGGAAATAATAATTCGTGGGAGTATAATTAGCAGTAGAGCTCCTATCTAGCATGCATGAAGATTCCTAGGTTCCTTCTAAAGCATATTTTTTTTAAATCAGAAATCACTCAGTGTAATTAATCACCCTAACAAAATTAAGTAAAAATTCAAATATTCATTTTATTAAATGATGAAAATATGTCTGAAAAATTCATACCCATTCATGATATTTGGAAATGTTTGACAAGGTGAGAATATAAAAGAAGTCTTCCTCCATCTAACAACAAGGATCTCTAAAAGAGGAGTTAACCTGATATCTCTGCAGTTAAGAGCACATGTTGCTTTTGTAGAGGACCCTGGCTCCATTTCCAGTGTCCATGTAGTGGCTCAGAACCACCTGTAACTCCTGTTCCAGGGTGTCCAACAAGCTCTTCCGATCTATGAAGGCTCATGCACATACATGGTACAAAACCATACATGCAGGCACACACACACAATTAAATTAACTATTTTTTTAATTTCTGAAAAAGCCAGATGTGGTAGCAGCAGGAGGACAGGATCACAAATTCAAGGACAGTTTGGTCTACACAGTAAGTTCCAGATCAGTCTGAGGCTAAGTAAGATCCTGCCACAGGAAAAGAATCCATGAACATGCTGCAGGCCAGGGAGATGGCTCAAAAGGTAAAAGTGCTGGCTGCACAAGCCTCACAACCTGAGTTCACGATCTCCAGACACCCCCCCCCCTAAAAAGTCACTTGTAATTACAACACTCATATAGTGAGGGAGATGGGAGAACTGGGTCATAAGCCAGCTAGCCTGAGTCAATGACACAGCGGCAGCACAGCGACCAAAGAACAGAGAGAGCCCCTGCCTCAACAAGGTGGAAAGAGAAAAGTGATTCCTAAAAAGTTGTTCCTCTGACCTCCACACCTGTGCCAAGCCATGAGCACATATGCTGAGTGTGAGTGTGTGTGTGTGTGTGTGTGTGTGTGTGTGTGTGTGTAGAGGGGGTTGAGAGAGAGAGAGAGAGAGAGAGAGAGAGAGAGAGAGAGAGAGAGAGGGAGGCAGAGGCAGAGGCAGAGGCAGAGACAGACAGAGACAGAGAATACAAGCCAACCTTAGAGCAAACATTTAATGGCGAAATGCTGAAGTGTTCTCCAAAAGAATTGAAGGCGGGCTTTCACTGTTTCAGTCGTGAAAGATTGTCCTGGATATTCTAACCAGTGCAATAAAACAGAAATGAAAGCAGTCTCTTCCTTTCTGTTAGTGAAGCTTGTCTATGTAGTTCCTGTTCAAATTCCTAAATTTTTCATCTCCAGAATTCTCTCAGTCTGGGTTCTCTTTATTGATTCTATTTCCATTTTCATGCCTTGAACTGTTTTTAATCATTCCTTTCCACTCTTTGTTTGTGGTTTCCTGGATCTCTTTAAGGGATTTATTCATTTCTTCTTTAATGACCTCTATCATATTAAGACAGGCTCTTGTGCTTCAGGTACGTTAGAATAGTCAGAGCCTGATGAGGTGAATTGCTGATCCTTAATGGAGACATACTGTCCTGGCTGTTAGTGGTTGTGTGTCTATGCTAGTATCTAGACATCTGAGAGTGGAAAGATTATAACTGTAGGTGCTGATATTTGGTTTTGTCTTGGTCGGATGAAGGGGTTTACTCCTTGGTTTCTGTTTCCTCTCTGAATTTTAATAAAGTGCTGTGTGTTGACTGGCAGGAAATTTTCTATGAACCCGATAGGTATGGCCACTGAAGGTTCCAGTTAAAATGTGTTTCTGGGTATTGTGAGCTGACACTTAGGAATGGGAATAGGCTAGGGGTCTGAAGGGGATGGGGGGGGGGGGGGACAGCAGACAGCAGAGTGTTCTGCTCTTGTGTGCTTATTTAGCTCCCTTAGAATGGGGATAGAGAGCAAAGAGAGCTCACCCCAGTAGATCTGCTATAGAGCTGGGGATGAGACTTGGGGATTAGGTTTGGAGAAAACAGGAGATGGCAAGCCTCCCTGCCTCCCTGCCTCCAAGCCTGCTGAGATTTGGGGCAGGCAGAGTGCCTGCTGGATTTGGGCCTGGGATAAAGTGGGGAGGGGGAAGTTAGGAGGGGGATGTCTGCAGGGTCCACAGGAGATGTGGGCCACGGGAGGAGGGCACATGTTCTGTTGCAATACTTGGGGATGAGACTGGGGCAGGGATGGGTTTGGAGAAGAGGAGGAAGTGGTGAAGGTCTTCACTGGCTAGCTAACCATGAGCTAACATGGTTAGCTCACTTGTTCCCCTGGCCTACTCAGCCGGGCGGGTGCGTTCCCCGGGAATGCCTGCAGCTGTTGGAGGCTGGGATAATGAGATGAGTTGGGGGAAACGGAGGTTTGAGAAGATCTTTGTGATCTCCTCAGGATGGGCTCAGAGAGGAAGGGAGATGGCAACAGACATTGTGCCACGGAGCTGGGATGAGACTGGGGAATTGGATCTGGAGTAGCACAAGGACAGGTGAAGTATTAATGATATAGATTTGAGGAGAAGACCACTAGCCCAAATCATGGTGGTCAGATGAGTGAAAAGCAAACTTAAAATAATGTACGTACAGGACTGTGTCTCTCGAAACGTGGGGTTCAAGAGATCAGCCTTGGACATGGGTAAAATAAGAGGTTGTTATTGTTGTTGTTGGTGGTGGTGTTTTTTAAGACAGGGTTTCTCTGTGTAGCACTGGCTGTCCTGGAACTCACTTTGTAGACCAGTCTGGCCTCAAACTCAGAAATCTGTCTGCCTCTGCCTCCCGAGTGCTGGGATTAAAGGTGTGCGCCACCACTGCCCCGCAATAACAATTTGTATAGTTCAGGAGTAGGGGGTTTCCAAATGGTGGACTTGGCAGGCAAATTAGGTGCGGTTACAGAAGCAGGACACAAGCATAACAAGTTGGTCATTAAACCTCCTGAAGCTAAAACAGGGTTGCAAGGTGGTCATAACAGCATAGTTATAACGATGTAGTCGTAACCTTTTAAAACAGAAGTCTGGGTACCGTTTCCTAGAACAGGCAGACTATTAGTAGCTAAGGTCTCAGGTAGGGTATAGCCTAGTCCTTGAGAAACATCTTGAATCACAAACCGGAATGAACGTCATTTGTCTCTACTATAAGATGGCTTGCTTTTCAAGCCTAAAATGGATTGATATCACAGATCTGCACTCTGCCTACCCACTTCCCTGGCAGGAGTGGCCTTTGGGTTAGTAAGGGGTGCCTGCTAGAATTGGGGGGACTGGGAGGAGGGAGTTTAGGGAACCACAGGAGATGGGGGAAGGCTGCAGCAGAACTGGGGTGAGTCTTGGGGCCTGGGTCTGGAGGAACAGAGAGGTGATGATCTGATCTGCAGTCAGCCTACCTGCTTCTCTGGCAGGAGCGCCTATTAGAGAAACCTGGGATAAAGCAACAAGGACAGGAAGAGGGTGGAGAGGGGAGGATCTGGGTGAGCACCTGCAGATGGGCTGGGAGAAGTTGCAGCAGTGCTTCGGAGTTAGGGATGACTCTGGGAGATGTTCATTCCAGTTTGTGATTCAAGCTGTTTCTCAAGGACTAGGCTATACCCTACCTGAGACCTTAGCTACAAATAGTCTGTACTGCCTGTTATAATCATGCTATTATGACCACCTTGCAACCCTGTTTTAGCTTCAGGAGGTTTAATGACCAACTTGTTATCTGCATTTTGCCTACCTATTTCCCTGGCAGAAGTCAATCTAAAAAAATTTTTTAAAACATTGAGTTATACACTTAAAACAGAATGATCTGATACTCACAGTAAGCTGAATATGGGGCAAATTTAAAAATCTCAACTGCAAAGCCAGGTGTGGTAGTGCATGTGTTTAATCTCAACACTTGGGAGGCAGAGGCAAGCAGATCTCTCTTGGTTCACAGCCAACCTCCTGTACAAAGTGAGTTCCAGGACAGCCGGGGCTGTTAACTTAAAGAAACCCTGCCTTGAAACAAAACAAAACCAAAAATCTCAATTGCAAAAAAAAAAAAAAAAAAAAAAAAAAGGTCATTTTGTATAGCACTATTCATACAAAATATTGAAATGATAAAATTAAAGGAACAGAGAACAAATTAGTGACCAATAAGTGTTAAGGAGATAAGGGTGCAGAGACAGGCAGAGTTCTGAGAGTTAAGCCAGACTAATCGACACAACGCCATGATATTCGGAGCTCCATAGAGACACTGTCTCAAAAAAAAAAAAAAAGTAAGAAGGAGCTTTGTAAAATAGAAATAAGCATGATAGAATTTTTCTATAACTTGCCTAGATCAATATTAATATTTGGCAAGTAATACTGCTTGAGAGTTTTACAAGATGTTACCATTGGTGAAAACTGTAGTTTTATGGGAACTACAAATGTTTCAATATTTAGAACTCAATAAAAAAGCATTAAATGGCATAATGAGTATTAAAACACTCTAAATTCTATATCTGTGTGAATAAATATTATTATGAATCTTTTATGAAAATGAGTAACATGGAACTATTATGACTTTTATTTGCTCATTAATTCAAAAGCATGTGCTGAATCCCTACTGTGTCTAAGGACTAAGTCAGATACTTCAGGGAAAACAAAGTTATGAACTTGTGGTTTTTTTTTTTTAAAAAATGATACATGCCTTTAATTCCAGCACTTGGGAGACAGAGGCAGGTGGCTGAGTTCTAGGCCAGCCTGGTATAGTGAGCTTCAAGATAGCCAAGGCTGTTAACTCAGAGAAACCCTGGCTCAGAGAGCAAAGAAACAAATACACAGTTGTGTTATGTTACAAATTTTGCTTCTGCCTTGGTCTTCTTTGTGAAATATAAATAAAATGAAATACAAATTCATTTGTGGGGTGGAGGCATAAGAACACATATACACACACATAATTTTTATTTTCACTTGATCTTGAATTGGTTTATATTTTTATTCACTGGAAATCATTCAAGATTAAACATTCTTAACTAATTATATATCTTCCATAACTAGAGAGGAGAGAAGAAGAGAGGAGAAGAGAGGAGAGAGGAGAGGAGAGAGGAGAGGGGAGAGGGGAGAGGGGAGAGGGGAGAGGGGAGAGGGGGAGGGAGGGAGGGAGGGGAGAGGGGAGAGGGGAGGGAGGGAGGGAGGGGAGAGGGGAGAGGGGGGAGGGGAGGGGAGGGGAGGGGAGGGGAGGAGAGGAGAGGAGAGGAGAGGAGAGGAGAGGAGAGGAGAGGAGAGGAGAGGAGAGGAGAGGAGAGGAGAGGAGAGGAGAGGAGAGGAGAGGAGAGGAGAGAGATGCAGTCTTTCTTATAGGAATTGCTTCTGACTGTGGCATTTACCACACCAACACAGAAGTAGCTAATGTAACTTTTAAACTACCAAAGTACAAAGCTGAATTTTTAATCTCACTCTACAATTGCCTCTCCCCATCACCCGCTCATCTCCCACTCAGTAAACAGCTTAACTACCCATTCGCTTATTTGAGCCAGAACTTTTGACTTAGTTTGCCCCTTTCCTCCCACATTCTTCTGGTAGGTTCATCTGTGACTCTGTCTCCACGGCTGTTACCTTATTCCAAACCATCCCTTTCTCTTGCTGAGTACATAGCTTCCTGGCTGTTCCTGGCTTCTTTGTTTTTTCAAGACACGGTTTTTGTGTAACAGAGCCTTGGCTGTTCTGCAACTGGCTTTATTAGATCAGGCTAGTCTCAAAGTCGCAGATACCCACCTGCTTCTGCCTCCGGAATGCTGGGATTAAAGGCGTGCAGCACCACACCCAGCTTGTGTTTCTGCTCCTGCCCATCTTTAATCCATTCTCCACACAGCAGGAAAAATATTTATAAAACTCAAAATATCACTCTTCTATATAACTGCATATTTGTGACCCACTTTACTTAGAATAAAATTCAAATTCTTCCATCATCTTTGAGGTCCCACATGACCTCAACTCTGTACCCTAGTCTGTTATTACCTTCTGACTCACTGTGATCCAGCCACACTGGCCTTTCTGTTTCTTAAATATTATAAGGCCTTCCCAACCCTGAGAGATTGTAAACCATTGTTGACTATACCCTGATTATTCTGCCCTGATCATTCTTGCCCAGTTCTTTGCAAAACTGGTTCCTTCTTATCTGTTAGGTTTCAGCTACAATACGTCATTGACATTCCTATAGTTCTACATTAGAGGGAACTAGAAGGACTGGGTGTGATGGTCCACACCTTTAGTCTCAGCATTTGGCAGGCACAGGCAAGTACATCTCTGAGTTTGAGGCCAGTTGGTCTATAGAGCTACACAGTGGAACCATGTCTGAAAAAAAAAGTAATCAATGTTTTCTAAAAATGCTCTTATTGATATTGTATAGAAAAGATTAAAACATCATCTATTCATAAAAATATAATTTGAAGTATTTTAGGGAAGTGGAAAGTATTTCAAAGAGAATAGACTAACCTTGTTTTATTTTATCTCCTTAATGATAGTCTCTTTGCATCTTTTAAGTAGGGGCATGATATGGTCTAATTGGATGGTCTAATTGGATGGAAAGACTAAGTACTGAAAAAACTGGTTGAAACAACTGTCATTATTACAGTTAACAATTATTGAGCCTTTGATGTAGGCCTGGCTACTCTGAGAGGTTTCCAATTATTTTACTGTTTCTTGTACATATTAATTTATTTAGTTCTCACAACTGCCCAATGTAGTATTATCCCTCTTTTTGAGAAATGGTCTCATGGTAACTCAGGCTGACCACAAAACTCACTGTGTAGGCAAGGATGAGGTTCAAGTCCTGGTCTTCATGCCTCTTCTTTCTTCTACTAATACAGGCATTTTCCACTGATGCAAGAATAATAATAATAATAATAATAATAATAATATAATAAATCCAATTTTAGAGATAAAAAAATCCTAAGACACAGAGGGGTAAATGGCTCAACAATTGCCAATCTTGGACCAAATTAACCAGGTAAAGGTACCTGTCTCCAAGACTGACCTGAGTTCAGTCCCTAAAACCCATAGACTTCTATATGCAGCATGCCATTTGTACCCCTAACAAACACAAAGCAACTTTAAATATGATGAAAAAGTAATTATCAAGTTACTGACAGAACTAAGTCTTGAACACAAATAATCTGGCTTCAAAACTCATATTCAAAATGCTACAATATTCCTTTTCTATAAGATTACCACAATACCACAGACCTGAAAATGAAAGAATCTAAGTTAATAGAAAGACAATAATGGCAGAAAAGTGGAGAGGTATTTGATAGAGTCAGGAAGTAAAAGAGGTGGGGAATAACTGTGGAATAGTGAGTCTAAGATGATTCTCAGATATCTAACTTGATTAAACGATTTATTGATCAATTACAGAAGTGAAGAATATAAGAGAACTCTGGTGGAAAAGGTACAACAGAAGGTCATCTCTGTTGCATTTATGGGAACAAAGAAGGCATCTAGAGATAGTAGTCTATAGTTTAAGAAAGACACATAAGCTAGAAGTGTAGATTTTCAAGATCACATATTAGTTTTAAAAGCAATTTGCCACGGGGAGAACATATGGAACAAACAAAGAGGGCTGAGAGTAAGATTCTAGGGAATAACATCATTTAGGAAATAAGTGTATTAAAAGCACACAACAAAGAACATGGAAGACGATGGTCACAGAGCTAAGATACCAGTAGAGAGCACTCAGGGAACTCTGCAATGGAGTTTTAACAACATTTAAAATTGAGCAGGAGGCAGGCAGTGAGGAGGATGTAAAGTAAAAATAAATAAATGTATTTTTTTAATTGTTCTTAAGCCCGCTGGAAAATAGTATCTATGAAACCATAAAAAAAAATTTGCTTTGTTCACCAGTGTATCAATAACTCCTAAAAGCCTGGCACATAGTCAATGATTTTTTTAAAAAACACTTACTGAATGAATAATGAAAAACAAAAACAACAATCAAATCCCATATTCAATTCTGGGAACACAAAAACTAGAAATATTATTTTCTTGCCTATCATCATATAAAATTTCAGTGCAACTGTTGGAAAAAACAAAATGGAAATGGCCTAAAAGAAATGGCAAAAATGTTTTTATGCAGTCGGGCAGTGGTGGCACACGCCTGTAATCCCAGCACTCAGGAGGCAGAGGCAGGTGGATTTCTGAGTTCGAGAACAGCCTGGTCTACAGAGTGAGTTCCAGGACAGCCAGGGCTATACAGAGAAACCCTATCTCGGGGGGGGGAAAAAACAAATCCAAAAAACAAAACAAAACAAAAAAAAAAAAAAAAAAAAAAAAGTTTTTATGCAAGAAGTCCCAGGCTGGTCAAAAGCATTTGACCCCCAACCCTGACAACCAAAATTTAATCCCCTGAAGCCAGATGATGGAAGGAATTCCTACAGGTTCTCCTGATTTCCATGTGTGCAGTGGCATGTACACACACACATAGACAGGTTTATTTAAAAAAATATTATGCCAGTCGTGGTGCCACAAGCATGTAATCTCAGCAGGTCGGGTGCTGAGGCCAGAGGATCACCAATTTAAGGGTAGCTTAAACTATATACAACCTGTCTCAAACAAACAAAAGTTATATTGTACCAGATGAGATCTTTTTGCCTCATAACACATTCTCGAGTGACATTTCTTGGTATAGGAAAAGGGAACAGTGAGCTGCAATCACAGGTACGGCGGATCAAATGGAATTTCTCTTAAGATGGAAAGAAACTTGCTATGTTCACGCCTCCTTGATCTTTCTGGCCACAGTGCGGGAGTTCAACACAGCCTGGGGCTGGCCCGTCCAGAGTTGCGTGACAGAGTCCAACGGGGCCTGGCTTTTTTGTTTGGTTTTGGTTTTTGCTCCGTCCCTGACAGCACAGCACCCTCGCCCTCACCTCACTAATCTCGGACAGCAAAAGAACCGAACGCCAGGGAAACGCCACCGCTAAACTAGAAACCTCCAACAAGACTGGCAAGTCCCACCCACCAACTGTTCCGACCACTGCCAGGTTTTACGTCGACCAATCATGGAGCGCCTTCAATACTTTGCAAGCCTCTCCCTGGGCGGAAATGACGCGCATTGTCGTGCCTGATTAGCGGAAGCAAAAGTTACTTTGCGGCAGGCACCGAGCTGCTCTCTCTTTGGCTTCCGTTCGTGACCCATGTGAGTTACCGGCTACAGTGATGAACTCGACCAAAGCTACGAAGGGGTAAGACGTAAGCGGGAATAGGAGATTCCCGGGTATTTTTTGAGGGCTGAGTTTCCTGTATTTAGGGAAATGGAAGCCGAACTGCTGTTTTTTAGAGATTCGCCTCCAAAGACCCTGCCAGTAGTTAATGTATCGGCGACTAATCCTAAAGTCCCTTAGTTTAAATTGATTTTGCTCCTCTGTTTCTCGGCTCTTATGCTGCATCGCTGTTAGGTCTGATGGTCGTCTGACTCTTGGCAAAGTTATTATTGATTTCCCTTTATTTGTCACGTGCGCATTTTCTGCTTCTGCCACGCGCGACCTGCGCTTGCAGTTGAGTGACAAGTTGTGCGAGAGTCAGCCACAGTATTTCCTCCCCTCTGGTATTTCATATTTTACCCCTCAACGTTCGAAAATCTAAATGTAGTTGGTTTGGTAATGTTTGCCTAGTAAATACCGAGATCCACTGTTAATAGGTTCTTCCGAAATTCTAATCACCTTAAACACCCCTTTTGTTCATTTGATTTCAGTCATTACCCTATGTCCCCAGTTCTGGGAACAAATTATCAACATTACATTTTTAATAAGTTGCACTTAATCAAGGCACCTGACCAGTGAGAGATGCATAGAAGCATTAATAGTATGTTTTCTTTTTCTTTTTTTTTTTTTTTTTTTGGATTTGTTTTGTTTGTTTGTTTGTTTTTGGGTTTTGGTTTTTTGTTTTTTCTTTTGAGACAGGGTTTCTCTGTATAGCCCTGGCTGTCCTGGAACTCACTCTGTAGACCAGGCTGGCCTTGAACTCAGAAATCCACTTGCCTCTGCCTCCCAAGTGCTGGGATTAAAGGCATGCCCCGCCACCACCACTCGGCTAATAGTATGTTTTCGAATGTTTACAAGGTTACCCAGTTGATGGCGGTGCCCACCTTTAATCTCAGCGCTGGGAAGGTAAAGGCAGGCTAATCTCTTAGTTCGAGGTCAGGCTGATTTAACAAAGCAAGTGCCAGGACTGCTAAGGCTACACAGAAAAACTCTTGTCTCAAAAAAAAAAATAATAATAAAATAAAAAACACATTTAAGTGGTTAATTAGGAAACTCTCTTTTGCCTCAAAAGACAGCAGTAGCTTCAATGGGAAGTTGAAGCATAGTAAGTAATAGAAATGTAGTGTCAGAACCAGTGTTGTCTTTCCCATGTGATATTGTCATCTTGGAAGTGATGCCTGACTGCCTTCTAAAAACAGTTTAGCTAATTACCTTCTGTTTTGGTTTTGCTCCTCATCTCAGATAAGAATACTCAGAACTGAACAAACTTGAGATATTTGTTTACACCAGTGGTTCCTAACCTTCCTAGTGTTGCTGTGAGGACCCTGACCACCCCCCAACCATGAAGTTATTTTCGTTGCTTCTTCATAACTGCAGTTTTGCTACTGCTATGAATTGTAACATGAATAATGTCTGATGTGCAGGACACCTGACTCATGACCCACCGGAAAGGACCTTTTGGCCCCCTGTGGGTCTTGACCCACCGGTTGAGAGCCATTGGTTTAAAAGTTATTTTAATTAGAAGAGTTATTTCATGTTCTAATGTTTCTATGTTGCCTTTTTAAAACAGCCTTGTGGCTTTGAGCCAGCAGGATGATCTAATGGATTTGCCAACTAACTACCCCTTGAGTGCCAGTGAAGATGAGGTAGGTGAGGGCTGTTGAACTGACTCAAAATTGGGTGAACAAAACATTCCTGGAGAGGAAAGGGGACTAGAAATATGTGTGTGTGGAAAGAGGGTAACTAAACTCTAATATATGGGGTTTTTGGGTTTTTTTTTTGTTTGTTTGTTTGTTTGTTTTGTTTTTTGTTTTTTTTTTTTATTTTTCAAGGCAGGGTTTCTCTGTGTGGCTCTGGCTATCCTGGAACTTGATCTGGTGCTATCTGAATTTTAAATCTATTCCCCTGACAAAACTACTTAAATTGTTTTTCCTCTTTCTGTGTAAGATATTTTAATACCAGCACATAGGAAGCAGAGCCTGGTGGATCTCTTATGATTTTGAGGCCAGCCTGGTTTAAAGAGCAAGTTCCAGAATAGCCAGGGTTACATAGTGAGACCCTGTCTCAAAAAGGGCAGTGGGGGTTTTCTTCTGAGGAAAAAAACCACTTTGATAACTGTGGCTATGATTTAAACCATTAGTCAGTGTTTCTGTACAAAAGAAATACATTCACTGTTTTCTTAAAATCAGGACATTAGCTCCCAAGTTACCAAGGATCTGCATTGCTTGTGAAGATAATGTTTGGATTCTGAAACAATTCCTAATTCCAATTTCAGCTTGTATTAGAGTGTTTACATATAAATATTTCATCTCTACCAACCAGAACCAACATTTTTAGATGGACTTGTTTCCAAGTTGTCTCTCCCCTCCTTTCATTGTCCTGATGGAGTTTCCTTTTCTGTGTCTAGGGGGACAGTGATGGAGAAAGAAAACATCAAAAACTTCTGGAAGCAATTGGTTCTCTTAATGGAAAAAATAGGTAACGCCTCTGTGAGGTTGGACACCTTATAATTAGCTTGCTCTTCTGTGTGTGGGCATACATATGCTATAGAGCACAAGTAGACATGAGGGGAACTTGTAGAAGTTGGTACTTTCCACTATGTGGAGGATCAATCTCAAATAGTTCTGCCTGGCAGCAATGGCCTTTACCTCTTATGTTATCTTCCTGACTGTATAACTAGCTGTTCCTGAGACTCTTATTGTCTTTTGTAACAACCCTAGCACCTGTGTGTAGCATATAGTTTAAAAAAAAAACTGTATGATTGTTGGCTACTTTCCTTATCGCTATAATTGTATTAGAACATTGCACTTTGGGACCTTTAATTTACCAATAGTCTTTTGAAGCATTGAATACATATTAACCCCATTAAAGAAGGCAATTAAATTTTATCTCCATGGTCAATCATTTGTAAGTGACAAGTCTTGGGTTCAAATCCATTTGTTTGTGCTTAACTCTTTTCCTTGTACTACACTGTATTTTTCAAGGGCTAAGTCCATATTAAAAGATGAGATATTGATCATGTTTCTATGTTTTAGGAACAGTTTGGTTGCTCGGTGACAAAAGCAGACTGTTGGGGTCGTGGGTTATAAAACCAAAGCTGCCTTCGAAAAAAGAAATGTTGTACTTAAAAGGTGTAGCTCACTGGTAGCACACCTGCATAGCATATATGAAACCCTAGATTCCAGCACCTTTGAAGCAAAGTAATGAGAATAAGTGTTCCCCATGTAAATTTGTCTATTTCTATTGTATGATTTTTTTCCCCCTAATTTCAGGTGGAAGTTGCATGAGAGATCTGAGGCTGGTCTGAAAATATCTGAGTTTAATGTTAGTTCTGAAGGTGAGTTTTCAAAAGGTGTTTATTTGTGGAACCATAAATATTTACCTGTGAAACTAGGTTAAGGATAGTTGAGTGAAGATGCTGAGATCAGTACTGCCTCTGGAGCTCAGTAAGATGCTTACTTGTTTTCCATTAATTTTTTTTTTATTTATTCAGTTTACGTCCTGATCACAGCTCGCGCCCCCCCCCACACACACACACCCAGTCCCACCCTTACAACTCCTCATTACCCGCTTCCCTTCTCAAAGAAGAAGTCCCCCTCACGTACCACTCTGCCCTGGTACATCAAGTCCCAGCAGACCTAAGCACATCCTCTCCCACTGAGGCCAAACAGGGCAGTCTAAGGGGGGAAATGGATCAAAGGCAAGTAACAGTCAGAGACATCCCTGCTCCAATTATTAGGGAACCCACATGGAGGCCAGCCTGTACATCTGCTACAAATATGTAGGGGGCCTAGGTCTAGCCCATACATGCTCTTTGACTGGTGGCTCAGTCTCTGAATGGGCCCAAGGTTAATTGGCTCTGTGGTCTTCTTGTGCTGTCCTTGACCCATCCAGCTCCCTCAATCCTATCCCCCACTCTTCCACAAGACTCTGCAAGCTCCACCTTGTTTAGCTGTGGGTCTGCCTCTGTTTCCATCCACTGCTGGATAAAGCCTTTCAGGAGACAGTTATGCTAGGTTCCTGTCTGCAAGCAAGCTGAGTGTCAGTAATACTGTCAGGGGTTGGTTCTCTCCCATGGCTTGGATCTCAAGTTGGACCTGTCATTGGTTGGCCATCCCCTCAACCTCTGCTTTCCATCTTTATTCCTGAGAATCATGGAGACAGCGCAAATTTTTGGTTTGAAGGTTTTGTGGGTGGATTGGCATGGTCATGCTGGGCTACAGAAAGTGGCCATTTCAATCTCTGTATCCTCCACTGCTAGGAGTCTCAGCTAGGGTCACCCCCATCACAGGTCTCCAGCTAGTCCCAGAGGTGTACCCCACCAATTTCCATTCTCCCACACAGTTCCTTCCCTCCATCTACTTCTAATGCCTGTTTTATTTCTCCTTCTGAGTAAGATTCAAGCATCCTCATTTGTGCCTTTGCTTTTATTTAGCTTCTTTGGGTCTGTGGAGTGTAGCATGGGTATCCTGCATTTTATGGCTAATATCCACTTATCAGTGAGTACATACCATGCATGTCCTTTAGGTTACCTCACTCAGAATGATATGTTCTAGTTCCATCCATTTGCCTGAAAAACTCAAGATGTCTTTGTTTTCAAAGGCTGAATAGTATTTTGTTGTGTAGATGTACCCCGTTGCCTTTATCCATTCTTCAGTTGAGGAACATCTGGGTTGTTTTCAGTTTCTGGCAATTACGAATAAAGCTGCTATGAACATAGTTGAGCTAGTGTGCTTGTTCTATAATGGGGCATCGTTTGGATATATACCCAGGAGTGGTATATCTGGGTCTTGCCTCTAGACTTCTTGCAGGAATTGAACAAGAAAACCTCTGCAGATGACTGGTCATGTCCGCTCTAGATGAGGCGGGTATACTTGGATAATTTTAGTAAGTTTCAGCTTTCTCAGACACATGACATTTGTTTACCTCATAAGGCTCATGGGCCTTCCCTCGGCCACCTATGGGAATGTTTCTATTTTGAAGAAATTGCTATATATGAGGCCACCCCTTTTGTCCCTCTTTCACAGTGTTCCCTTAAAGAGGGTAATACAGATACCAATTATAGCTAAGCATTATGCCACATTGCACTTAGGTTACAAGCAACAGTCACTTGGGTGATTGAATCTGCTATACCATCCACTACAATGGGAAATTTCCTTCGATGACCAGTTAAGGCTGACCGTGGTGGTGGTCTTTTCCTCAAACACTGCAGAGTCTCAAGTTTTATGTTGTCGGTTTTTAACCTACTGTTTTTTTGTTTTTTTTCTCATTTCTGAAACATCAGCATCTTCCTTATGGTTCTTCCCAATGCAGCATATCACAGGGCAAAGGCTCAAGACAGAGAATCCCAGTCTTCTTCAGAAAGGAAACATGGTCTTTAAAAAACAAACAAAAAATACATGATCCACCATATGTGATGGCTTATACCTATTATTCTTTGCACTTAGGAGGCAGAAGCGGGTCAATCCTTGTGAGTTCTACATAGCAAGTTGTAGGCCAGCCGTATCTGTTAATGTTTGTCCCTACTAAATTAAAAGAGGGTCTAGTAAGCACTATCAATGCTGTGTGTAAATAACCAATTTTTTCCTTCCTGTTTTGAACTTAGGTAGCTTGAATGAGTTTTGTGCTCTAATATCACCAGTAGAACTTCTCTGAACAGTTAACAGTATGTTGCTAGTAAGCTAATTGAATTGATTCCAGGTGTTTAGAAATGTTCCCAATTAGAGGTGTCACTATGGCTAGGGATAAAGGATTGAAGTAAGAATTCTTTGTACTTCCCTGTACATTTGCCAGGCCACTCCCTACATTATATTGAGAGTTTTGTCTTACTTCCAAAACTGACCAGAAAACTGGCCTTTCCACAGGCTCTGGAGAAAAATTGGCCCTTTCCGATCTGCTTGGACCTCTTAAACCTTCGTCCCCATTGGCTGCTGTCAAAAAGCAACTGAGTAGAGTCAAATCAAAGAAGACCGTGCAATTACCTCTCCACAAAGGAGAGGTTGAACGGGTAAGTTGCATAGAAAGTAGTTCATTAAAGGGAAGAACTTGAACTGAGAAGGGAAGATTAACTAGGGGCAGCTGAAGTCTTCAAAAGTAAGCAAGTTCATCTCTAGGCTTCTGATTATTGGGATAGGGATGAGTTAGGAAATGCTGCTGCCTCCAGGTGTCTTGTTATTCTATTGAGCTTGATGTGGGATTTCATGGCCCTTTCCTTTTATGTACTTTGCTTGGTTTAGATCCGCAGAGAAGTGGCATTCAATAAAACTTCACAAACCCTCTCCAAATGGGACTCTGTGGTTCAGAAGAACCGCGAAGCAGAGCAGCTGGTTTTTCCTCTGGAGAAGGAGCCATCTTCTTTTGCTCCCATGGAACATATGTTTCATGAGTGGAAGGTGAGTGCAACACAATGAGCAAACCTTGAGGATTCAAATAGAACCTTCATCCAGTTTGAATGAGTAGATTATGCCAGCTTATGTCATTTTATTTAGTGGTCAGAAAAAGAAAGATAAGATACTGTCAGGTAATAGCCAAACCACACAGTAGCTCTGTAATCATTTTGTTTGTTATTCTTGTATTTAAAGCATGACTTTATTAGTTTTAGTGTTAAAACATCTCACTGCAGAGAGAAGGGCACAGTGATACATAAACCTATAATCCTAGCATGTGCTGTGGTGGTTTGAATACACTTGGCCCATGGGAAGTGGCACTGTTAGAAGGGGTGGCCTTGTTGGAGTACATCACTGTGGGGGTGGGCTTTGAGGTCCTATGCTCAGGTTCTACCCAGTGGGAAACAGACCCTCTTCCAGGCTGCCTGCAGAAGACAGTCTCCTCCTGGCTACTTTTGGATTAAGATGTAGAACTCTTGGCTCCTCCAGCACAGGTGTGTCTCCAAGCTGCCATTCTTCTCTTGTCTCAAGAGTCTGCCTGAGGCTAAAGTGAAGAGATTTAGATTAATTACAAAGGAAATCTCAAAAAGGCATCTCAAATCTGGCATAGACTCTGCCCTGTGGTTCACTCTTATGAAGAGCCTTTGATCAGATGGAACAAACCGAGAAAGGAAAAATATAAAATGTATGGTTCCAATATTAAAGGGGCATTAGGAACTAAAATGGAGCTAAATCCTGTATTCAAAGATATTAAATGGAATTGAGGGAGTAGTAACTTCAGAGCAAGATCCCACCCAGCTAAGCTTATTCCTTATGTGTTTGCAGTTATATGAGGGATAATTACATTAGACTTTATTGTGACCTGGTTATTTCATTTGGACAAAAGGAGATATAGTTGTGTGTCAAACTGACAAGGGATAGATTATGATCACTATTCAAGGTTCTCAACTTGACTATATCTGGAATGAACTACAATTCAGAACTTATACAGATCTTGTGAAAAGAAATAAAAGAAAAGCTTATGTCCAGGGATGATGGTACATGCCTTTAATTCCAAGAGAAAGGTAAACAGATCTCTGAGTTCAAGGCCAGCCTGCCACACAGCAAGTTTTAGGTAATGAAAAGTTTAGGTCCAGGTATGGTGGTGCACACCTTTCATCCCAAAACTCAGGCGACAGAGGCATGCAGAGCTCTGAATTCACAGAACAGCCCCGCTTAGGCAGTGAAGGAAACCATTGGCAAACAGAAAGGTGCTGGTAATAGAACAAGAGGGCCATGTTCCATCCCCAACAATCAGCAGAACTCAGCAGCTTTGTCCGTGTAGTTCTGGTTTTAGAGTGAAAAATAGAAGGAGACTACTGGAACAATTGATGCTGTTTAGCTGGAATCACTACTAAGAAATTAGTAGTGATTAAGAGACTAGCATTGCCGGGTGGTGGTGGTGCACGCCCGTAATCCCAGCACTCTGGGAGGCAGAGGCAGGCGGATTTCTGAGTTCGAGGCCAGCCTGGTCTACAGAGTGAGTTCCAGGACAGCCAGGGCTATACAGAGAATCCTGTCTCAAAAAAGAGAGAGAGACAGACAGACTAGCATCACTGAGGTGAAATCTTGTGGGAAGTATTTTCTGAGAGCACAAAGAAGCTGTGTTCCAGTGATAGACATCATGCTGGCAGCCAAAATTGGTAATCACCCAGTTGGTACTGGTTTTGAAGGCATGAAGTGATCATGGAGAGTAGCTGAGGCTTGGCACTGTGAGAGGCCAGGAAAGGCCATTAGTGAAGTTGCAGTTGACAGCCCAGGACTGAAGGGATCATGCAAAGATGTTGAGGTTTGGCACCATGAAAAGAGCCTGTGAGAGGCTCCTGGTGAAGCCTAGTTGCAGCAGAAGACCCCAGCATATTGGAGATGCCAGTTCCATGGGATGACCAACAGCAGCAGCAGTGGAGTGCAGTCAACTAGAGTTTAGGGTGCCAGAGAACAGGACTGGAGAAGTGACACAGCCCAGAAGATCATTTGTGGGTCCCAGACACTGGAACAAAAAGCCGTGAAGTTGAAGTTGCCTTGGAGACCCTAAGATGTTAGAGATGCCAGAGCCATGGGAGACCTGCTGAGGAAAGTTGCTAACGGAGTACCAGCCCAGGAGAAGGAATTGTGTTGCAGTTAACAAATCTGAAAGAAGTTGGACATCAGACATGGAGATGCAGAGTTTGGAGTTTGCCCAGCTCATTTTTGGTATTGCTTTAGTCTAGTATTTCTACATTATGACATTTTAGAATGGTAATGTATATCCTGTGATACTAGAAGTATCTAGCAAATGCAAAAAGTGATTTGCTTTTTGCTTTTGATTTTATAGGGTATTACAGTTAAAAGATTGCCTGAATCTCAGAAGAGATTTTTAACTTTGGACTTCTAAATATTGTTGAGACTGTTATAGACGATGGGACTTTTGAAGTGGGACAAAATGTATTTTGCATTACGTGTGTTATGGGACTTTTAAAGTGGGACAAATATATTTTGCATTACGTGTGCTATGGATAAGTGTGGCCCCCCATAGACTCATGGGTTTCAGTAAGCCTAAGGGGCCCAGGGAGTAGAATGTGGTGGTTTAAATATGCTTGGTCAATGGGAAGTGACACTGTTAGGAGGCCTTGTTAGAGGAAGTGCCTCACTGTGGGGGTGGGCTCAGAGGTCCTGTGCTCAGGCTTCACCGTGCAGAAGACAGTCTTCTCCTGTTTGCCTTCGGATCAAAATGTAGACTCCTCAGCTCCTCCAGCACCATGTCTGCCTGTTCACTGCCATGCCGATAATGGACTGAACCTCTGAAACTGTAAGCCAGCCAGTTAAATCTTTTCCTTTATACGAGTTGCCTTTGGTCATAGTGTCTCTTCACAGCGACGAAATCCAAACTAAGACAATCGCCAACATAAAGGGAACATACTAAGGTTTTTTTTCTTTTATATAATTGATTTTTATTTATGTTCTTGGTTTTTTGCCTGCATGTATGTCTGTGTGAGGATGTCAGAAGCCCTAGAACTGGAGTTAGACATGTATAAGCTGCCGTGTGGTTGCTGGGAATTGAATTCAGGTCCTATGGAAGAGCAGCAAGTGCTCTTAACCACTCTTAGAGAGCCAACTCTAGCTCCTTTGTTTTATTTCTTATTCCTTAGTTTTATTTTGTGATATTACTCTTTAATGACAACTTTAGCAAATTACTCATGACTGAATTGAGAGGAGTATCTTAAAGCTATGTTTCTCAAACACTAACCCCTGCCACTTTGTATAATCCATGGGTATGTAAGTTGGATGGGTTTTAATGTACCAGCTCTCCTTTTGGGGGGGGGCATGTTTTTTTTTTTCCAAGACAGGGTTTCTCTGTGTAGCCCTGGCTGTCCTGTCTCACTCTGTAGACCAGGCTGGCCTCGAACTCAGAAATCCGCCTGCCTCTGCCTCCCAAGTGCTGGGATTACAGGCGTGCGCCACCACGCCCAGCTCAGCTCTCCTTTATTGTTAGGCATTCTTCCCATTTTAGTGGTGGTGAAATCTCCTTATACATGAAATTTTGGTAGTGAACGATGGGGATCAAGTAGAATGCCAGTTACATTCTTGGCAAAATTAAAGTTGATCCCTAAGAGTCTGTAATATTTACTATATGAACAACTTCAGATCAGCCAGCCGACTTTCCTAGTAGACCATTATTAGTACTGGTCTCTGCTAGACTGGTCTGGGTTCAAGAAGAAATAGTCAAAGCAAATACTACCTAAACCATAGATAGATAGATAGATAGATAGATAGATAGATAGATAGATAGATAGATAGATCGATAGATCGATAGATCGATAGATCAATAAATATTTCTTCATATTTCTCTATTTTTCTATGTTTTCAAAAAAAAACAGAAATGATAAGTGTCTTTTTATGTCAGGAAATTGAGCTAATCAAAGCTAGTTAAAACTCCATTTCTTGCACTATAACTAAACATAGTCATTTCTTAGGGACTTGAGTTCTGTTTTCTGATGG
Organism: Apodemus sylvaticus; assembly: GCF_947179515.1. NCBI lineage: Eukaryota > Metazoa > Chordata > Mammalia > Rodentia > Muridae > Apodemus > Apodemus sylvaticus. The sequence goes on from NC_067495.1 coordinate 127,227,509, forward strand.
TATTTTTGAAGTCACTAGCATTCTCTTTCCAGGATCCTTCCTTTTCTACATGAAAAAGAGATCAGATACAAAGTGTGGCTATGGAGGGAGAATTTAAGGTAAAATGTAAGAGGTAGTCACAGTTTACAGAGTTCAAAAATATAAAGTATGCCAGGCAGTGGTGGCGCACGCCTTTAAGCCCAGCACTTGGGAGGCAGAGGCAGGCAGATTTCTGAGTTCCAGGACAGCCAGGGCTACACAGAGAAACCCTGTCTCGAACAATAACAACAACAAATAAAGTGTAGAAGATACATAGTGATGTCTCACCCCACCCCATCTCAATTTTTATTTGTTGATTTAGAGTTTTATTTATATATTCATGGTTTTTATCTGCTTTTTGATGGAGAAAGTAGTTTACACACTGTTCTGCGCCTTGCTTTTTCCAAATGAGAGTGTAATCTGGGAGGTAACAGGAGACATAGCATGTTGGTGGAGCAGACTACACTGAGAATGGCACAGCCTCTTCCTCGGTGAGCAGGGCTATCCTGAGAACCTGTGCTAGTGTGGAACAAGATGATGACGTTTGGTTTAGCAGCTTCCAGTTCTTTTCTCACAAATTAGAAGTTCAGAGTAGCAGAGGGTAATAAATCAGGATTCTGGGGGGTGGACAATCAAAAAAGCCTGCACTGTAGTTTGGGTTTTGCTTTGTAAAATTGCATTTAACTCCAGCTGAAGAGAATTGAGACAACGCAGGAGAAAGCATTCATAAAATGCAAAGTGCTATAAAGGACATAAGGTAACCTCTACCCCATCTCTCTCCTTCCTTTCAGTCACCATCTGCATTTCCCGAGGTGCTCCCTGTTTATCCTTTGTCTCAGAGGGAGTTCATTAGAAATTGCTGGATGAAGCCTACATATGGTGATGCATGCTTTTAATCCCAGCACCTAGGATGCAGAGGCAGGTGGATGGATCCCTTTTGAGTTCCAGGCTAACCAGGATGACACAGTGAGACCCTGTTTCAAAGACAGAAAGGGGAAAGGGAAGAGAGAGAATAAATGATGAGTATCCTCACTGGAGAGTGAAGATTTGTGATGTACACTCACTGTTTGGTTTGATTTTGAGGCAGCATCTTGCACGAGATAGCCTTGACTCTTTACATCAACCTCTCAGGGTCCTGGAATTGCAGGCATGCACCACCATACCTGGTACTTAGACCAGACTTTTAAAGGCTGTGAGCATCAGCAGACCTAATCTGAACCACTAACTGCTTTTTATAAAAAGTGAAGTGCTAGGTTGTGTATCATAGCTTTTGCCTGCAATCCTAGCACTTGGGAAACGGAGGAGGAGTGCCCTAAGACCCATCTCAGAAAAGGCATAGACTGCTTAGGCAGAGTGTGCTTGCCTACAGTTCCTGCACTTAGGGAAAGACAAGAGGATTTCTGGTTCGAGGCAGATTCAAGGAACGTAGGGCTGGACATGATAGCGCAGGTCTGTAATCCTAGCTGTTTGGGAGACTGAGGCAGGTTTGAAAGGTCTAACCAGCCAGGACAGTTGGACAACATTCTGCCTCCAACTAAAAACATTTTAAAGTTGAGGATAGAAGAAAAATAGGAAAGTTAAATTCTGTTTTAAGCTTTTACAAAAGGAAGCAAATGTCACTATTGTCTAATGGGGGCAAGCTTTGGGAAGAGCTGGTTTCCACTGCTGTTCTTACAGTCTCCTTCTTGTCACACTGCCACTTGTCTCCAATGAGTCTCCAGATTCCCTAATCCAACGCCTTGAGAGTGAGTCTTGAGCCTCTTTGACAGCGCACTGGCATACCACATCCTCAGGCGCTCATCCTTGGCGTCTGTTCTGCACTCTCGATGCCTTTTTTCGCCAGCTTTTCATGGGCCTTTCAATTCTTACTCTGCGAGTTGGCTGTCACTCTCAATCTGTCTCAGACTCCAGTTTCACGGCCTCTGTGACAAAGCAGGCATCTTTCTAAAGCAGTCTTGTAAAATCTGTCATGGCTCCAGGTACCTGTTTTCTCTTCAGTTTCATTTCCGCTGCCCTGGTCAAGGTCCTCACAACCATCAAGATTTCCATCTTGAAACCCAGAGTTGTTTGTCACTGTCCTACTTAAAATCCATCATGAGACAGGAAAATGGCCCAGTAAGTAAGGGTGCTAGCTGTCAAGCTGTTTAACAGCTTGAGTTCTGTCCTGAGGACCCACATGGTGAAAAGAATTGACTCCCAAAATTTGTCCTCTGACTTCCATCTGTACACCATGGCAAGAGTGTGTGTACGTGCATGCTCTTACACACACACACTATCAATCAATGTAAAACTTAAAGTGAAGTCCATCAAAGGCACTCTACTTAGAGAACAAAATATCAAAATGCCTAGTGTTGTAGCTGTGCAGAACAGCACATTGTTCTTAGGCAGCATTCATTCCCTGGTACCTGTGTTTTGTTTCTGCTCATCTGTTTGGTAGAATTGTGTTTAAGCCTCAAAGCCTGAATCTAAGAGTGACTTCCTTCTCTGTCTAACCCACCCGTCTCCTAATCAGAATTCATGGTTCCTTCATGTGCGCTTACCATTATAGAATAACATTTAACCCATTAATGTTAGCTTGTTAATAGCATATATAGCTCTTTGCTCTGAGCTTTATGAAGACAGGATCTATCTTAATTAATTGTGTAGTCCTAGCACCCCTCACAAGTGCCTGGAATGTAGCTACAATCAATAAATGTTGGCAAGTTGAATTGAATTTGAAGGGCGATTACAACATTGTAATATAAATCACTTTGTAGCCTGTGATTGATCACTGCTGCAGATACTAAAAATGGAAGAACATGTACCTTTACCATTCAGTAGAAGAGGTTTATGGCGAAATCAATAGCACCGTGTAACATGTGATGATGTGTATTTATGCCTTTGCTCAGATATTTGTAAGTTAATACTGACCATGATGCATGTGGCCACTGAAGAAAAACGTGCATAATATGTGTATGAGGCTTGAAAGTGGCTGTTGCCTAAGGCTGTCTCTGTGCCTTGTCAGGACAGACCGTGGTGTGACTGGCCTGATTATTTTAGTCATACTCACGATGTCAGTCAAGCAGCAAATGGGGTTTTTGATTGACATGTGAAATGACTGGTGCACAGTTTATTTATTTCATAGATACCACCTGTCATGCAGAAGTGGAAGCTAAGGAGTTGGAGCCAAAGTTAGAAAATGAATCGAGTTCAATTTTATCCACAAGGAAGCTGGATGATTCCATGAAGGTCATAGTTTTTAAGAAGCAATGTCTTTTGATGCTCAGGGGATTAAAACATACCCTGCCTTAAAGTAAAGTACTATGAAAATGTACCTAAGAATGACTGTACTTGTCTTGTTCGTACTGACTGGAAAGTTGGGAGTCAGACAGCACCACATACCTGTGATGCCAGAGCTTGGAAGCCCTAAGGCTTAGAAGTTTGAGGCCTGCCAGGCTGTGGTATACATGGTAAGACCCTATAGCATAAAAACGAAAAAGAGGCCTCAGCAGAGTTACAGCTCAGTGAAACAGCACTTGCCTCACCTCATATCCACACGGCCCTGAGTTCAATCCTCAGCATTACCTAAATACATAAGCGCATTAAAAATTCTAGTTCTCTCTGGGTTGGCTTTCCCAGTTAATATGATCAACGGCAAATAATGCTTAAGATCTAACATCTCCTTCCCTGTAGAACTATTCCTTAAAGGATGCTTATGATAAGACCTTGAGATTCCCACCTATAAGGTAATTAATAAGTGCTTCTTTCAAATATATATAGCATTGTAGGGATCTTTTACTTTCTTTGTCTCAGAAGCTTGCTATATCACCCAGCCTGGTCTTGAACTTGTACCTGTCATCCTGTCTTTGTCTCCCAAGTGCAAGGATTATAGGCATGCATCTCCATCACTCCTGACAGTTTTGGACTTTTAAAATTTACATGACAATTTGGTACTGCGCTCTTCTGAGCATTTAACTTAAAGATATCATGCTTAGATTCTTGGGAAAATAGAGTTCTGTTTTCTGATCACTCATAATGGAAAGTGATCCCCAAAGTATTTATGAAAGAGATCCTGGGGCTCCTTGTGGAAATTGTCTTAATTAGAATATTTTTAAAAATTCAAGCTGGGTGTAGTAGCACCTACCTATAATCACAGCACTAGGGAAGTTGAGACTGGAAGGCAACATGACTTCCGGGGCAACCTAGAGTTCCAGGCCAGCCAGGGCTAGCTTTATCTTAGGGGGAAGTGGGGGAGGGGTCAAGGAAAAAAGAGAGAGAATGTTTAAGATTGAGAATAAAATAAGGCATTGTCTATTCCTCCGAACAGTCAGATTAGAACCTAATATCTGACGTGCTTTGTTATCTCCTAAAGGCAAGAACTCCACTGGAACAGGAAGTTTTTAACCTCCTCCATAAGAACAAGCAGCCAGTGACAGACCCTTTATTGACTCCTGTGGAAAAAGCCTCCCTCAAAGCCATGAGCCTGGAGGAGGTAAGTGGTGTATGTGGAGCATTTGACACACAGAGGCGTGCTGTGCGTCTCCCAGCCTTTGATATCAAGTCCAGAAGTCACTGTAAATGTCATTCGTTGTAGGCTAAGATTCGCAGAGCAGAGCTTCAGAGGGCCCGAGCTCTGCAGTCCTACTATGAAGCCAGGGCTCGAAGAATGAAGAAAATCAAAAGTAAAAAGTAAGGAAGCTATGGATCTCCTGGAAGAAAATGGTGTGGCTAATCACCACTTCTTTGAAGAGAACTTTTAGCATGACAGTTAGTGTCATGGAAAAGAAAGAAGTCTGGAGTAGAAATGACTGGTCATCTTGTCCTAACCACGCTCCTGTAGTTGTGCCTGCTTCAGTAACACACTCTCCTCTGGCTTTAGCCTTCATGCTTGACTTTGACAAGAAGAGAATTGTTTGGTAACTTTCTCTCCTTCCAAAAGAACATGAAGTGGTTCTGCAGAGTAAGCTCCGACTTTCCACAGCTGTTGAATCCAGTAGGACTTGTCTTTGGCCGTTTTGCCTCTGTGGAACTCGTTCTGTTCCTCCTTAGAGCTGTAGAAACAGGAGAGTCTGCGCTGCAGAAGTCTAAAGAGTCTGAGTCTGTCAGGCCTGTCAGGTTCCATCCTGGCTCCCTCCAAGTCAGCCAGCTGTGCGATAGCCATTCTAGCACCCGAGTAAGGAAAGCCCTTGGATAGCATGGCTGCTTTTGCATGTGGCATTCAGGGTTCCAGCCAAACCTAAGCTCCCACCTCCTCTTACCCTGTAGATACCACAAAATTGTGAAGAAGGGAAGGGCCAAGAAAGCCCTAAAAGACTTTGAGCAGCTGAGGAAGGTTGACCCCGATGCTGCATTGGAGGAACTGGAAAAAATAGAAAAAGCCAGAATGATGGTGAGATTGCCTCTTGCTTTCCACAGCTTTGCCAACAACTGTCCCTAGCTGGTGTTACAGGTCTCACCCTGTCCTTGCTTTCCAGGAGCGAATGAGCCTAAAGCATCAAAACAGTGGGAAATGGGCCAAGTCAAAGGCCATTATGGCCAAATATGACCTGGAGGTAAGAGATGGACAAGACAAGAGGTGATGGAATTGGAGGGGAAAGGACAAGCAGTACTGAAGGAGATGGGAAAGCCTCGAGGATGAATGAGGAGGACGATAGAGACGTCAGGAAAAGGTTTAAGGCAGAGAGGAAACCGACCAAGAAAAAGGTGGAAAGATTAAAAAAAAAAAAAAAAAAAGAGGGAGGAACTTGGTTGTTTTGTTTTTTTTAATTGTTGTCTTTCCATTTTATTCCTTGGCTACTAACACAGTGCATGTACTGTTTAAACAGTAGGTGCCAGTAGGAAATGCCAAATAAATAGGAAAACCAAGCTGGCAGCTCAGTGGCAGAGAGCACTTACCCAGCATGCGGAAAGCCCCGGCTCCCATCCCCAGCACTCTGAGGAAAAACAGAGGCAGCAGCTTAAGCAGGACCCAGTGAAGGTCGGGCTGGGCCTCCTAGTGAGGCCCTGTGAGGAAAGGGCAAGGAAAAGAAAGGCCGCTTTAAGACATGAAGGGAAAGGTATTTCTGTGGTCAGTAATGACACCTCTCCTGCGCTGGGGCCCTCCTTCCTCTAGGCCCGCCAAGCTATGCAAGAACAGTTGGCTAAGAACAAGGAACTGACACAGAAGCTGCAAGTTGTTTCAGAGAGTGAGGAGGAGGGAGGTGCTGACGAGGAGGAAGCCTTAGTTCCTGATGTAGTGAACGAAGTGCAGAAGACTGCTGATGGACCCAACCCCTGGATGCTCAGGAGTTGTAATCATGAAGCAAAAGAAAATGAGACCCAGGCCAACTCTGAACAACTGCCTGAGCCTGCGGCCCATGAGTTTCCTAAAAATGAGGAAACTGACAAACCAGTGGCAGAGGAAGATGGTTTGTTGAAGGAATTGGAGAAAAGGAGATCCCTTAGGAAAAGATCTGAGCTCAACCAGGATGTCGAGCCACTGGGCCACCAAGAAACAAAAGGTGAGCTGTGAGGAGGTGGAAGGGACAATTCCATATTGCTGTGGATGGTCAGAGAAAAAGACGTCCATCCACACGTGCTACACAGTGACTGGGCTCTAGGGTCTTGTCAAGAGTGTGGCCAGGTCCCTGAAGTGAAATTAGACTTAGAATAACTGCATTTGATAAGCAAATGCAATATGCTCCAACACATTTTCTGCTCTTGGGGTTTGTACTCTTCAGAAAAAGACATTACTCATTCAGCCTTTGAAAAGAGGGCGTGGCATAGCATTCCTGGTACCTACAGACTTGCATCTACTAAGATGGTATCAAGCTAGTTGCATGTTCAGACTTACAGGTAGATGGGAGAAATTGTGAAACTGCTTTAAATGTCTGGAGCCTAAGTTTTACTTTTAGTTTTTGTCTTGCTTGTAAAGGGAGGAAGTGGCATGTTTAGCCCTTTCCCATGTCCTTGGTCTTCTGACAAGATTTTCTATAAACAATATTCATGCCCTAGAGGCTGCTTAATTTTTATTTATTTATTTTTTATTTTATTTTTTGCCCATGCTGGCCTTACACTATGTTGTCAAGGATGGCTTTGAACTACTTGTGGCGTGCTAGAATTACAAGTGTGTGCCACCAGCACTGGTTTTATCCAGTGCTAGAGACTGAACCCAAGGCCTCATGCATATTAGGCAATCATTCTACTGAGCTACGCCCCTAGCCTATAAAAATGATTTTTAAGCATTGCTATTAGAATGTATTGTGATGATCTTCACAGAAATGTTCTCAAGTGGAGATTTCTAGAATTAGGAATTATAAGCAATCATTTCCGGGGATTTTGAGACGCAGCATTAAAGGCTCAGATTGTGGAACAAGCCTCTACAGCTACAGAATGCCAATAGTTTTTTTCTGAGCCCCTTAAGAACTAGTTATCTAAGTCAAGTGTGCTGCCCCCCTACAGTCCTGGCCCTTAGGAAACTGAGATAGAAAGTTGAAGGCCAGCCCAGGGAGAGTGGAGGGAGTTGATACAGGTAAACAGAAAGATGAGCCCAGCTAGTGTCACATAGCAGAACAAATAATGGCCTAAAATAGGAGGAAGTCATGGATGTCTTTCCCCCATCCCCCACCCCATCGAAATGGGCTTAGAAACGTATTTTTGAAAAATATTGGTACACCTACCTATCTCAAGGTCATATCTAAAATGATACAACACCTTCAAGCCAAGGCTAGGAAGCAAGGTCCTTGCAGTGGGTAGTTCAGAAGTATAGTATGCTATAAAAAGCACCTACTTCATTTTTTTCTTGACCAGGTCAAACTCAACAGGTTATAAAAGGTGCTTAAGATTATGTAGTGAAAGGGGGAGATAGGTTCAAATGACATGTACTTACGTGAAAAAATAAGGTTAGTTAAGTACCTTGCACACGCCTTTAATCCCAGCACTCCCATAACATGGGAGGCAGAGGCGGGCAGATATTTGTGGGTGCAAGGTCTACAAAATGAGTTCCAGGACAGCCAGAGCTACACAGAGAAACCCTGTCTCAGAAAAAGTAGCTTCAGTTGGGCAGTGGTAGCACACGCCTTTAATCCCAGCACTTGGGAGGTAGAGGCAGGCGGATTTCTGAGTTTGAGGCCAGCACTACATGGAGAAACCCTGTCTCGTAAAACCAAATAAAATAAAATAAAATGTAGCCTCTGCCTTTTTTTTTTTTTTTGAGTTTTTGGATAGCAGTGAAGCTTAATGGCAGATGATTTGTACCAGGCCGTGGGTTTGATCTCAAGCACCACACTTTAAACATAAATAAAAAGAACTTGGGGTAATCTTTCCAAATGGAGTTTACTATACAGGAAGTTAAGCCCCATCCTGGTCATGAGCAGGCAGTCACCTGATTGTTCATATTAGTACGTATTCATGGTACCCAGCACTTAGTAGTTACGTGACAAATACTTGTTAACTGGGCGACTTCCAGGTTTCATCTCTGGTAGCTTTCTTTTCTTTTTCTGCCCCCGCCCTTCAGATTCTACCAGCCAGGAGGTTTTGTCTGAATTGAGGGCATTATCTAAGAAACTCAGTAAGGAAAACCATCTATCCGAGAAGCAAAAAGAGAGTCCAGCAAAGACTCTTAGCCTGGTCCAGGAAGAGGAACCTGTCCCAGAGGAAGATGAGCCTCTATTGCTGCAGAGGCCAGAGAGAGTACGAACTCTGGAGGACCTAGAGGAGCTAGGTAAAGAGGACTGTCTTCCAAATAAGGATCTCCCTAGACCTTCAGGAGAAGGGGAGCAGATGAGGAGGAACCCACAGACTCAGACCAAGGGCAAGAACAAGAAGGAGCAAATGATCAGTCTACAGAACCTCCTGACTACAAGAACTCCTCCAGTGACGTCACTGGCGCTTCCAACAACAGTAGAGGAATTGGTGAGCAGAGCCAGGATCTCTGGCTTGTGGTGGGGTAGTTGACAGTTGAACAGGATGGGTCCTTCTTACACACAGCACAGTAAGGTCAGGTTGGTATCTTGGCACCATGCTGGGCCCAAGTGTCAGTTTAACAGATGCAGATATGTGGACACAGCTGAGCCACACATGCTGCCTGAATTCTGAGCCACTAAAGTTCCCTGGAGTGACTGTCAACCTGCCCTCAAAGGAGAAGGCAGCCACTGAATGCTCTGACTGGATCCCAGGCACCATTCAGAGGTCAGTGACTGGTCTGCGAAAGCTCCCTTCACTCAGTTCCACCAACCAGTGCTCAGCCCTCCATCCCAACTCCAAATCAAGTGATTTAAACTAGTAAAACAAGGCACCTTGGATGTCTTAAGATGCTGGAAGTCCACATTCTGCCCAGGCCACTTGGAGCTTCTGTTATTAACACAGGCCATCTTTTCTCTGACCCTAAAACTTCCTTCTTGAAAGTTAAAAATCATGTCATGATGACAAGCTAAGGATATTTACCCTAGAGAGAAAGAAGGAAAATGGAGCATGATTGGCTGATTGGTTCCTATTGCGAATTGATCCTCCTTTCCACACTTCCCCCTAGGGGGCGCTAAGATGTCATAACCCAGGATTCAGTCTTGTCATGAAGTACTCTCGAAGAAGTTCTTGCTCTTGTTTCTTCCCAGGATGATGAGGTGGCGAGACACCAAAAGCAAATGATAAAGGAAGCTTTTGCTGGGGATGATGTCATCAAAGAGTTCCTAAAAGAGAAGAGAGAAGCTATCCAGGCCAATAAGCCAAAGGATGTGGATCTGACCTTGCCTGGCTGGGGAGAGTGGGGCGGGATGGACCTGAAACCCAGCGCCAAGAAAAGACGCCGGTAAGAGTGGAAAAATTCTGTCACAAGAGCACAGTTCCCCAGCTCTCCCTGAAGTGTGTCCCCTGAGCTTTTGACTAAAGTATTCCCTTTACTATTTGGTTTTCCAGGTTTCTTATTAAAGCCCCTGAAGGTCCTCCGAGAAAAGATAAGAATTTGCCCAATGTGATTATCAGTGAGAAGCGAAACATCCATGCTGCAGCCCACCAGGTGAGGTTTAGAGAGCTTCCTGCTTGCCTGATCTCCACCACCAGCTTCCCTTGCATGAGAGAACTATTTTAGCATCAGTGGTGAGAGGGATGTGTGATATTTTCCTTTTTTGGTTTGTATACTTTTGTGTTTTTAAGACAGCGTACCCTCAGGCTGGCCTTAAACTCCAAATCCTGGAGCTGGGCCTGACTCACACCTCCAGTCCCTAATTTCAGCATCCCTTAAAGACTATGATGTACCATCACACCTGGCCGGGATGTCTAATGATCACCAACAGATCAAATTTGACATTTCCACTGTGCTGTCTTAACTACTGACTAGGGTTAGTCTGAAAAGCCCCCAGGCATCTTTTCAGTTGGTCTCCCCAGATTATTGTGTTCTAAATATGAGTCTGTCAAAGTAAAAATTAAACATTCTGCAGTAGGTTTGCACTTGTAGTCAAGGTAACAACTCAGAGACTAGAAGATCTGAGCCATGTCTCAAGAAAAATAACAAACTGCGTTCCAAAATGAAGGGATTCTAAGTGGAATCTTTTGTTAATAAGCATGGGATGAGCTTCAGGTGGTGGCAGCCACCTTTAATCCCAACAGAGTCAGGTGGACTTCTACAAAGTGAGTTCTAGGACATCAAGAGCTGCATAGTAAGGCCCTGTCTCAAAAAAGTAATAATAATAATAATAAACACTGTAATCCCAGCACTCTGGGAGGCAGAGGCAGGCAGATTTCTGAGTTCAAGGCCAGCCTGGTCTATAGAGTGAGTTCCAGGACAGCCGGGGCTATACAAAGAAACCCTGTCTCGGAAAAAACCAAATCCAAAAACCAAAACAAATAATAATAATAACAACAATAATAATCAAGGGAAGTTTGCGCTACAGCAGGAAACTAGACCATGATCGTGGTCCCCTAGATATCACAGGCAATGTGGAGCACTGTTGGGTATAGTCACATAAAGTAGACAGGTTAGAAAATAGGCAGAAGATCCAGAGAGAAATTGGGCTGCTCTAGGGCTGAGCATGTGACCCAAATGACATTGAACTCCGTAACCAGTATGTTCCCTTCAGTTCTGCGTTTGCCCCTCATGAGTACAATATTGAAATGAATTATACTTGCCCGTGTAAAAGAGGAATGAACTATGTAATGCATACAGAACAGAGATGACAGTGGGGATGTAGGTCATTTGCTAGAATACTTGCCTAGCATACACAAGGCTCAGTTCCTAGCAGTGTGTACAGCTTAGCATGATCATACTTCTAATCCCTAACATCAGCACTTTAGAGGTGGAAGCAGGAAGACCAAAAGTTCACGGTCAGTTGGAGGCTAACCTGGGATACATGAGACCCCCCTCCCCTAAAAAATTGTAAGATACCATTTAGTCATATTCTGTTTGATCTTAGCTTCTAAGCCAATCACTGTAGAAAGTGTCACCACTATAACCCCAGCTGAGAATATATAGCCAGACAATGGGCTATAAATGGGTAGGGAAGGAATACCATGAGAGGGCTGCTGCAGTGGCTCCGTGGATGAAAAAGCTCTCACTGCCACGAACGATAATGGTATTTTAATCTGCAGGGGCCTACATTGCAGAAGAAGAAAGGATTGTACATCTTTCCTAAAGCTCATCCCATGTTCATTTACTATTGTCACAGCAAATTGTGAGATGATTTCCAGGAAATCATTTGTTTGTTTGTTGTTTGTTTTTAGAGGGGAATCTTGTGTATAGTGTACTCAGGCTTTGAATTCACTATATACCTGAACATAGCCTTTAACATCTGTTCTTCCTGACTCTTCCCAAATTCTTGAATTATGTGGTCCCAGGGATCGAACTTTAGACTTAGTGTGTGCTGGGCAAGCAAAACCAACTAAACTACATCCCCAACTTGCTTCTTTTTAATTAATTACCTCAGTGCGTCTCAACCTTCCTAATGCTGTGAACCTTTAACACAGTTCCTCATGCTGTGATGACCCCATTCATAAAATTATTTTCATTGCTAATTCATAACTGATTTGCTACTATTATGAATCATTATGTAAAGATGTGATATGCAGGTTATCTGATATGTGACCTATGGGAAAGTGTTCTTCAACCCCAACCACTGAATTATCTAGGCACTGTAGGAGTGCTAGAATGAAGTGTAACAAGACAGGAGAGGACTCCTGAAACTAAACTCATCTTTCAACCGTCAGTAACATATACAGAAAGAACATCGACCCAAACAAAAGATTTTCTTAGCCTAAAGGGATCCTTTTTATCCCTTATCCTTTTTCTTTCAGTACTGGGGTTGAGGAAGTATCCCTAGAGGGTAGCAAGCACTCTGCTGAGTGGAACACAAGACAAGGACCAGGAGTGCAAGGCTTCTGATCGCTCACACCACTCTGACTTTTTTTGGGGAAAAGCACTTCCCCTTTCTAGCCACCTGTTGGGGCCATGGGGGTGTTATGTGCCAGGCCAACCAGCTCTGCACCCTCTGATGCCTTAAGAGGATGGTGGGGCTGAGCACAGGCACCTGGAAGCATTCAGGATTCAGATTTAAAATATCAGCCACGAAGAGGACTGGCATGGAATCAGGCATGACAGCACATGCCTTTAATCCCAGCAATCAAGAAGCAAAGGTAGATCTCTTGAGTTCAGGCCAGCCTTGTCTACATAGCAAATTTCAGGCCAGCCAGGGCTACATAGTGACAGTCTGTCTCCAAAGAAGAAAAAGTAAGGAAGAAAGGAGAAAATAGAGAGCATTAAGAGAATAGAAGGATCGGAATCCATAAGGACGTGCAAATATTCCAGAGCTTCTTGTAGTCACAAGTGTTGTATAGAAGTACCCAGTGGTTAACAGCCTTGAAACTGGTGTAGCCAGACAGAAGTGCTCTTCTGGGTTTTCAGTCCCCAAACCATTGGCTGAGCCTGAGAGTATAGGTACCAAATAACTTCAAACAGTTTAGCACTCCTAAGATTGGGTGCTTTGGCCTCTAAAAAGCTTACCTTCCTATGATTGTCATATAAGACTGAGCACTACCTGCAACAGGCTGGTCTTAAACTTGTGATCCTCATGTCTGAGCCTTGCAAATGCTGAGGTTGCAAGCAGGAGCCATTGTGCCTGCTCCAGGCCTCACACTCAATCTCTTCTTTCCCTTCCAGGTGCGGGTGCTTCCATACCCATTCACCCACCATCAGCAATTTGAAAGGACCATCCAGAGTCCTATAGGATCCACATGGAACACCCAGAGAGCATTCCAAAAGCTGACTGCTCCCAAGGTTGTTACCAAGCCAGGCCATATTATCAAGCCCATAACAGCCGAGGATGTGGGTTACCGATCTTCCCCAAGGTCTGACCTGTCTATAATGCAGAGCAATCCAAAACGACATTCCAAACATAAAAAGCAGCTGAAGAAAAAAGCTCTATAGGTTGAAATATCTGAGGAGTGCCCTGACTATTCCTCTGCTTGGTCTGTGCTGCAAAATGAATTCCAAAACTGGCTTAACACTGTGTGTGTAGTTAAGCCATATCTGAAAAATAAAGGCATTTTTTTAACTGTTATAACTCGACTACCTTCTGTATTATCTATCTCCCTGTTGAATCTTCAAGTCACACACTTGGGATACCATAGCTTCTCTACTTAGCACTGGTCAGGGGAACTTCCTTTCATTACCAAGACTTGTAGTTCATCATGAAAACTAAGGAAATTAACCCAACTCTCTGGTTTTACATATATCACCCATCAATCACGATCCGCTGTAAATACCAGTTTATAGTCAGGAGTTGAGAAAGTACTGTGTGGTTTAACCTCTGAGTCTAGAAGCATGAACAAACCACAGCTGGATCCTGCCCTGATTGATCATAGAACCGAGCTGAAGTGGGGCCTAACTCCTGGAGTTGTAACGTTTTTGCATCTGTGAGTGTCCCAGCTCATTTGGGTTGCTGTGTAGACAATCATTTAGAGAAGATGTAGCTCAGTGGGGAGTTTGGTTTCCTCTGAGAAATAAACATTCTATCCTGCAGGAAGGATGCTCCCTAAGCACTAAGGCAACAATTCAGAATAGCTTTAGGAACTCCCTAAAACTGATTTCAGCCCACCCCGTTCCAACCCTCCCACCCACCCCCACCACCCCCCACCCCCCGGCCAGAGCAAATGAGAGTCCAAGCTGAGAGTCCACAGATGGAGAGAGACAAGCTGCAAAGACGACTAACTTAAACTAGATGATTAGATGCCTGGACGAGGTTTAGATCAACTGAGGCAAAAGCCTCTCACCAGCATGTTGAGCTGCTTCAGGCAGTGCTGTGTGCTCCAGGTCCCCAGCCTTGGGAGCTGTCACTGTACTGGGGTGGGCTTTGATGATGCAGCTGGGTTTCAGTCATTTTGCTCCTGTACACAAGCCCAATAAAACTCATTGGCTCACCAAATTGGACTTTGGTGGTATCTGTACTTTGGTCTCTCTCGGGCTGCCTGTCTGAGGTGAGTAGCCTAGTGTCTCCCCAGAAAAGGATTTTTTGTTTTTTTCACAACAGGAGTACACCAGCCTATATACCTACAAGGCCCAGGTTTGATTTCCCCTAGCAAGCCCTAAAAGTAAAGCCATGGAGGCATACTGGTTTGTAATGTAATGCCTCACACAGCAGAGGTGGGAGCTGGAAGAGCACTGTCATTTTTGTATGTCTTCGTTGTAACAAGACAGGCTTTCTCCTCCCTTTACAGGGACGTGTATGCAATCTCAGAAGTAAACCTGTTTCCTTTCTAACTCACCCAGCCAGTTCCTCACCACTGATTGAAGCAGGATGATGCCATATGGCCCTTAACGGGGACTTGTGCCTCTTTGTATCTGTGTCTGGAAGGCTGGCGGTGTCATGCAGTGGCGGAGCAAGCGCTTAGCATGCACGAGGCCCCGAACCCCACTGCACTTCATGGTCTCCCGTGGAGGCTCACCCCTCAGCCTTATCACAAGATCCAAACGGAATATGTGGAAGTTGTGAACTGTCAGAAGAAACTCGTGAGCACACTATATCCTATAGTTTCGGCTGTCGACATTTCCATCACCGCTCCTATTGCGGTATATTGTAAAGACCGGTTTTGGTCTTTACAAACCCCCCACTCCATCTGGACCTCTGTCAAGCACGCCATTACTCTCCAAATGAATTCCAAAATGGTTAGAACTCGAGCTGCCTACCCACCAATACCTTGATTTTCATAGGCAGAAGATTTCATGCAGAGTGCTAAGTCCCCTGTTACATGGTGAATCGGGAACTAGAACCTTAGGCTAACTTGGAAGCCAAAAGTCATACGACTTTTTCCCTGAATTTCTGAATGGTAACTGTGTGTGTTCTTACCAGTAGTCCTCAGGAAGTACCTGGGACTGGCTGTCAAGGGAAATAATTATAATGAGTAGCGTTCGATGCCCAAAGGGCAATTTTTAACTTATGCACTGGCTTGAGATTGTCCATAATCCGCTCCGCTAGTTCACACATACATAAATCGGTAGCCAGTGAAGCGGAATGAGGAACCTCTACCTCCTTCTGCCTCCATTTAAGATACCTCAACAGTCTTTCACTCTTAAGCACAAAGCTGCCATCTCTGTGCAAACCCGTCCCCAAATCGAAGCACCAGTAAGTGGACAATTCCTGATCTACTTTCTCGGGACCTTTCTGCGCGATGTTTGCGCTGTACAACACTAAAGTGATGCAAGCCACCCCATCCCTCTAAGGCGAGGGCAGACGCCGGAACATGACAGAAACGACGCCCACTCCCCGTTTTCCAAGCCCCCAAACGGATTCAATTGTTGTTTCGTGGGGCTTTTTTTTTTTTTTTCCTTTTCTTCCTCCGAACCTCCGAAGTGTTCTTCCTTCCTATTGGCCGAAGCTGCCCCTTGACGCCACCCCGGCTTTCTTTACTGATTGGTCGGCTCTGGATGTGCCCAAGCCTTTTTCCCAGGGTGTGGCGCCCCCCTCCCGCCCCCAACAGGGTTCTGACCCCTGGCTCCTCCCTTCCCCCACCCCCCCTCCCGTTCCGAATGGTACCGCCCTGGCTCGGCTCCCCTATGGCCCGGCCGCTGCCCTTAGGGCCCCCGGACGGGGCGGGGCACATTGGGGACGGGCAGAAGGCGGCGGTGGCGCCTTCCTGCCTAGCCCGAAGCCACCCCCGCCACCTTTCTGCAGCCCTCTTAGGTTCCACTTTCCCTTGAGCAGTTTTCGCCCTCCTTGGTAGCTCCGTCCCGTCTGTTGCAGCCCCCACTGGTCTTTTGGTCATCCCAAAGGGCGGCTTTCAATCCCAGTCCTCTGAGCTCGATACACGCCCATCCGCCTCCACCCTTGGGTTCTCGAAAGGCTTTCTCCCGGAGTCTGCACACCCTTCCCCTCCGGGTCCCTCTTTCTAGTGGACTGTCCATCCATCCCCGGGACCTCCCTCCCTGTGTGTGGCCATTCCTCCCAGCGGCCTCCACTTCACGGCGTCCCCTCCCCTTCGTGGCCAGCGTGGTCGAGCACTCCTGCCCCCCCTTTCTCTGTACCCCCGCGCTCTCTTATGTTGTCCCTTCACGTCCCACTCTAATTCCCTCCCACGCCATTCCCCCACACACACACACTCACACCCCTCCCTGCGAGGCGTCCCCCGGCGCCCCTCCCCTAGCCCCGCTTGTCTATGCCCCTCCCACACACCCGGTCCTTTTGTCTCCTCTTTGGTCTCTAAGTCCCCCGCCCCTCCCTCCCGCCCGCCCTCGCTCCCCGCGAGCACGCTCTTATCTTCCCCAGGTCCCGGCGCCCCGCCCCCTGGCCGCGCCCCGCCGGCTCCCCTCCCTCCCGCGGCCCCATCTCCGCTCTCGGCGCTCCGCCTCCCCCGCCACCCCCCACCCCATCCCCGGTGGCTCGGGCCCTCCAGCCGGGCCCACTCCCTCGTTCCCCGGTTCACTCCTCCCGCCGCAGCCTCCGCGGATCCCAGATACACCCTTCTCTGGTCGCCGGCTCGGGCTCCCGCGCGTTCTCCCCACACTTACACTCTTCCCTCCGCCCTGCTTTGCTACCTCGCCCAGGCCCCAAAGCCGCCCGGCCCGGGACACGATGCAACCCGCCCTCGGGGAAGCCTCTCTCTTTGCAACGGTGCGGGCACCGCATGATCGGACCCACAGCCCAAGAGCGCAAACCTAAACTGGGCCAACGCGGGCCGCCTTTACATAGCCCGGCTCTCGGAACCAGCCCGGGACTTTGTGCCCGTCGGAAGAGTATAGGGACCTGCTGAGCGTGGCTCCTCTAGCCGGCCCGGCGCACCCAGGGGGAGACGCTGCGACCAGAATGCCAGGGATGTCTTTCCCCAAAGCCTCCTCCAGTCTTCCACCCCAAACCTGTGCATTCAGTAAGCTGCTCCCACCTGAGATCTCGCGCTCAGCGAGCCTAGGTTGAGATGCTGTACCGAAACCTCCCCAGCATCAGGGGCGGTAGTTATGGACAATCGGACTCCATCAGTGAGAACAAGTGATAAGCCCCGACCACCCAGGGAGACAGGAGGCATTCACATTTCAGCCTAGTGCTTTGTATCAACTGTCTGCAGGTGGAGGGCCTAGAACTAAATTCATCTCAGGTGAGGGATGTATCCTAAGTAGAGAGCTAAGCCACAGGCCAATAACTAAAAAATATGTCTGTTCCATGATGCCCACAGTGGCGGTATCTCTCCTCTGAACCTCTTGTGCCAAAACCTTATTTGCTCACCAGACTGGAAGCTCTTTGAAGGAGGTCCCTGTTCCTTACCCTAGCACACTCAATGGATCTCTTATGATTGGCAGATAACTGGATGTGTTTGTTAACCGCCCGCCTTTTGTGACTTATGGTTGTAACTGGTGAGGGCCAGGACCATTTCGGGATTACCAGCTTGTGCCAGGCACAGCATGGTGCCCAAAGGGATGGACAACCAATGGTGTGTAAAACTGATGAAAGTAATTATGCAGGAGGCAGATGCCTGCCTCTGGGTCCCCAGAACTGTTCCGGAACTGCACCTGAGTGAGGGAGAAATTAAGGAAGCTGCTTTAGCTCATCTGCAATCCAAAGCAGAGCTGGTGGTGCCAGGTATATAGTTCTAGTCACCAACTGAATACAAGTGTTAGCACCATCCACGACTGGGGGGTGGGTTTGCAAGGAGACACAAAAGCATTCATTTCAGTTTACAACGGAAACCGACAAAAGTAAGCAGCCAGGACTTTCTCGCTGTGAAACAGACTGTCCCATATCAGGAACAAATCTGGAGCTCTTCATCTACTCGTCCCAAGGTCGAGCTGAACCCCAAGCTGTCATTAGAAGGAGGCTGCAAATAGACTGGAACCCATCAACAGCAATTACTACGACGGAGTAGGGAAGCAGGGCTTGGGGACACTGTCTTCACCCAAGCCAGCCTGTTCTAAATGGACATGGTCAGTGATCCAAGCAGAAACTGAAACAGTAACAATCAGACAGTGTCAAGAGACTCCGGCAGAGATGCCTCGGATCGCCCGGCCTCCTCCTCTGCCTTGGCACAGATGTTCTTATTGTCCAGGAAAGAAATACCAAATTCCCTCTTCAAGCTGGAGAGGGGAGATTGCAAGGCTTATCCCCAAGGCCCAGCCCAGTTCTTCTGCACCCTGATTATTCATCAGTCTGAGACTGTCACCAGCCCCTTCCCCAGGCTAGCCAAGATTTTTCTCCCCCTCACCAAAGAGATTAAGGGGGGTGGGACTGGAGCGGCAGGAGATTACTGAACTGTTCTGCAGTTCTCTTTAGGGACTGTTAGCACATCAAAATACATATTTGGAAAATGTTCACAATTAACACTGGGGAAAAAAAACAGTAAACACAGTGTCACTTTGCCAGGCTCAACAGTTTTGTTTTGTTTTGTTTAAATGCTAATGGCCTCAAATGGGGAGCAGCATCCATCAGTTAAATAAACAAGCCATTAGACTGAGACTAGAAGTGTCAACACATGACTAATCTACTAATTGGGAGAAGCCATAGAGTGGTGAGGAACAAGGCAGCAAGTCATGCTGGAGGCTGAGTAGTGGACAGCTCCAGTACTTAGCACCTGGGGCTCAGAGCCAACAAGACCTAAGTTTGAATCCTGCCCTCAAACAGTCAAAAAACAGTACTGTCCTGGGTGAGTTGCTTCATCGAAACATTCTGTAGAATGGACATAATGATGGTACCCATATCACAGGATTGTTAGAGGCTGAACTGAGATGATACCAGTAAAGTTGTCGGTACTGGGCTTGCCATATCACCAGCATTCCATGCCTGGTTGCCTACACCTGATAACATGGGGTACCTTGCAAACAGTGAGCACATTTAAAAAAAAAATGAAAAAGAATTCACTTACTATGGTCAGAATAGTTAAAACTGAACACAGTTTGTAGGCATGCCCATTATCTGGCAAGGGCTTGCTTTTGGTTGATTAAATCTAACATACTTGCATTGAATAACTGGGAGTTTTGGTTTGGGTTTTGAGCTAGGATCTTGTATAGTCAGACAGTCCTCAAAAACCACTACATAACTGAGGATGGCCTTAGACTCTTGATCTTCCTGCCTCCACCTACCAAGCGCTAAGATTATAGGTCTGTGTCACCAAGCCTACCTGTTCCAACTTCCTTCTTCCCTTTGTTTCAGACAGAGTCTCATTAGATAGTGTTGGTTGGCCTGGAACTTGCTAGGTAGAGCAGGCTGGCCTTAAACTCACATAGATCCACCTGCTTCTTCTGCCTTTCCAGTGCTATAATTAAAACTGTATTCATCAGCACACTCTGGTTGTAACTTCTTAAGAAGGTCATGCCTTTAACCTGGAATTTACTCTAGCACTTAACGATCTAGTGTCCTATCCCAAGGTTGCTGGATTCTGGGGTCCTCTCTCCTACCACTTACTAAATAGACTTGAGCTAAGCTGGCCCTCAAAGTGAGATCCATCTTGGTGGCATCCTAGGTGTCCTTCTCTACTCATTCAGACCCACCCTCATAGTGCTCTAGACTGTTCTGGTTACTCTTATGGTATATGGAGACACGTGGTGCTCACTGTATTGACAGGACCCAGAGTATAGAAAGAAAAGGCAGATGATCTTTGCTGTCTTGTACCACCCACTTCCCTTTTAAAAATACTACCATTTGCTTGTTTAGTTGGTTGGTTAGCTGGTAGGTTAGTAGGTTGGTAGGTAGATTGGTTGGTTGGTTAGTTTTTTTCAAGGCATGGACTCACTTTGTAGCCCTGGCTGTCCTGGAACTCACTGTAGACTAGACTGTCCTCAAACTCACAGAGATTTGCCTGCCTTTGCTTCCTGAGAATTAAAAAAAAAAGAATCTCTCTATGTAGCCCAGGCTGACCTAGAACTTACTATGTTGACAAGACTAGTCTCAACAGACTTGCCTGCCTCTGCCTCCAAAGTTCTGAATAAAAGGCAGATGCTACCATGCCTGGCCCTGCATTTATTTATTTAGTTGTGTCAGGCGCAAGCACTATGGAGCACTTGTGGGGAGGCCAACGTGTAGCAGTTGGTTCTCTTCTTCTACTGTGTGTGTCCTCGGGTTTAAACTGGTCATCAGACTCGGCAGCAAGTGCTTTTACCCATAGACCTGTCTCGCCAGCTCCCTTTTCCTTTGAAGTCCACTCTTTTTCTACTCACCTGCCAAGACCTGTCCTCAGCCACATAGAACTGCTTAATGATCCAACCCTGTGGTCCTGCATGGACATTCACGTTGATTTTTCTCTTCTAGGAATCTTGTTCACTATATAGGTTAATATATTGTGGGGGGTTCCTTCTGTGTAATTAAGAAGTTAAATTGGTTGTGGCTTAACCTGCCACCCCCTACCTGGGTCTACTAGCAACTTTTTGTTGTTGTTACTTGGAGGAAAAATCCTGTCTAAGCCAGGCGTGGTGGCGCATGCCTGTAATCCCAGCACTTGGAGGGCAGAGGCAGGCAGATTTCTGAGTTCAAGGCCAGCCTGGTCTACAGAGTGAGTTCCAGGACAGCCAGGGCTACACAGAGAAACCCTGTCTTGAAAAAAAAACAAAACAAAACAAAACAAAAACAAAAATCCTGTCTAGTAGTTCAAGCCGAGAACTTCAGCACTTGGGAAGCTGAGAGTGGAGAATCGTTCTGGAGCCAGACTAGGCCAGAGTGAGACCAGTCTCAAACAAATAACAAAAATCTCTTCGAGTGCCCAGAAAAGGAATAACTATAGATGTAAGGGCATCTCTGGTCTACTAACAGGTTGAGGAGGTATGATAGAGAAATTTGACCTTCTGAGATCCACGATCTTGAATGGTTTATTTCTTTGTTGTTAGGATTTTCTTGGTTTGGGTGGTTTGTTCATTTTTATTTGTTTACTGGAGGGGTATGCCATGGAGCTCAGACAACAGCTTGCTGGAATTCCTTCTCTCTTTCCACCATGTATGTTCTGAGGATCACACGCAGGTTGTCAGGCTGGGCAGCAAGGACCTTTACCTGCTGAGCCATCTTGCTAGCCCAGTCCTGATGTTTGTTCTTAACTTTGTTTTTCTTTGTTAAAGATTTGTTTATCTTATTTCATGTATATAAGTGTTTCTGTCGCCTGTATGTATGTATGTATATGTGCATGTATGTATGTATATATGTATGTATGTACATATGTATGTGTATTGCATGTGTGTGGAGGAGATGGTTGTGAGCCCCTACATAGGTGCCTTGGAAACCAAATCCAAGTCCTCTGGAAGAGCAACAAATGCTTATAATCATTAAGCCATCTCTCTAGCCTCTGTTTTTATGACAAGGTCTCAAGTGGCTCAGGGTGGTCCTCCTGCCTCTACCTCCCCAGTGCTAGGTGTGTGTATACTTCTATACCTAGTTTTGTGAGGTGCTGGAGGTGGGACCCAGGGCTTCGTATAGGTTAGGCAAGCACTCTATCAACCAAGTAAACATCTCCAGCTTTATAATCTTCAGTATTGCTTCTTTGTAAATTCTGCCTTGAATTTAGAGTCCTAAGTAGACAGACGCCCATCAGCACGCATAAGCATTTGTGTCCCCACTTCTGCAATTGCAGTACCCCTAACCCTGACAATGGAATTAGTTCTCAAGCTCCATTCTCCTTCAGCTTCTCTTCCACAGAAGCCTCGGATTAGGCTCCCTCCTAGCTCCACACTTGCTTTTGCTTTTTTTTTTTTTTTTCTCACTCTAAGGTCCAGGCTGACCCCCAGGTCTCCAAAATCCTCCCACCTCAGTCTTCCAAGTGCTAAAATTGCAGGCATGCGTGCTGGAGTCCTAGCTCTGCGAATAACAAGCAAAAGGGAGGGGGTTCACCTAAGTCAACTCTCCCCGGGATTAAAGGGTTAATGTGTTCTCCTTCCGGCTTCAACCATTCAAATTGCACTTCTCTCCAAGCCTGCAAGTTCAGTTTCAGAGTCCAGGCTGTTGGCAACTGTGTTGCCTATTTGGACCACCCATATTAGCCCCTCCCCCTCGTCCTCTGCAAATCAAATTCTCCTTCTTAAAGGGACGTGTTACAGAAAGCTGCCTGGGATTCCCCCAGGTGAGTTCAGCTTTTCTTTCCCTAGTAGGTCATGGTATCCTACCTTCGAGGACCTTCTTGCCAACTGTCTGGCATATTTTTTTCTTCTGTTAGACAGATGTAACCTTCTAGAAGACAAGAAGCATTTCAGAGCCAGACCTTTGTCACCACACACACCCCTTTAATCCCAGTACTGTCTAGGGAGACAGAGGCAGGCAGGCAGTTGTACTCAAGGCTACCATCGGCTACATAGCTACATAGCAACCTTCAAGCCCGTCATCCAAAAAACAAAAGTTTATCCTGGCGTCCATGCTTCAATACTTATTACTTTTTTAGGAGTCAGGTGCTTCACGGGTTATATATCTCATTTCACATTCAGCACAATTATGTAAAATAGGTGCTCTTTTTGTGCCCATTTTACAGAGAGGTGAAGGGGTGGATTTACCTTGTTTGCCCAGATAAAGAAACAGAAGAGCTGAGATTCAAATCCAGTTCCCTTCTTCCTATGCCTTCAAAGGTATCAAACAGGCTACCACTGTCTTCACAGCCTACAGGACATACTTTGCCCATGCCCTTGGCAGTTTGGTATACACTCACACACACAATGACCTGCATGTAAAATACTTACACTGATCCCCCTCCCCCCCCCTATGAAAATACTCCTAAATCAACTCAGCCTGGTTACTGGGGAGAGGATGGCTGGCAGGCCATACCTAGGTACTCCACAAAAGGGATACAAAATTTCTTTTGTCATACTCCTGCCAGTAGAGTGTGTTTTGGAACTCTACAGCAGCCTGGGAACTTGCACCTTTCTTTTCAGTCTAAGTGACTTCTTACTGTTTAGTTCTTTACAATGTAGATTGACTTATCTGGGTATTTGTTTTCTTATTTTTGTGCCAATATCTCTAAATCTCCAAGCGGCCACATGTGCAGCCCTGATGTTCCCATAGCCCGGTGGGCCCTCCCTCACCCTCTGCATACCTAAAGAATTCAAGTCACTGTTTCAGTTTCTCCTCTTGCCAGAAGCTATCCCAGACTCCGCTCACCTGCCCACCTGCCGGCTCTTTTGATCTGGTCTGGCTTTGCTGTCTATCTCCCATCTGGCCCAGACTCTCCTGAGCTTGCAGGTATGTCAGCACCACGCCCAGCTCTGATTTTTCTTTTAACCCAAATCTTGATTCTCATCTTGATTCTCCACTTGCACTTACTCCCCCACCCCTTCTCCGGTTGCTTCTTACGAACTGTTTCCTTGACCACCCTAGTCCCTTGAGTTTGCATAGCCTAGGAAAGACTTCATCCAGTCCCTTTCTCTTGCCCATGAAGCTCTTGCTTCCTCTAACTACCACATACATGCAGTGGTATGGAACACAAATGAATGAATGAATGAATGAATAAATAAATGTAATTTTTTTAAAGATTTATTTATTTATCATATGTAAGTACACTGTAGTTGTTTTCAGACATGGGAAGAGGGCCTCAGATCTCTTTTCGGGTGGTTGTGAGCTACCATGTGGTTTCTGGGATTTGAACTCATGACCTTTGGAAGAGCAGTCGGTGCTCTTACCCACTGAGCCATCTCTCCAGCCCAAATGTAATTTTTTTAAAAAGGGCCTAGACAAGCCTTAGAGGTGGTGAATGCCTTGTATCCCAGAACTTAAGAGGCAGAGGCAGGAGGATCTCTGAGTTCTAGACCAGCCTGGTCTACAGAGTGAGTTCCAGGACAGCTAGGGCCACACAGAGAAACCTAGTCGTAAAAAATAAATAAATAGATAGACAGATAAATAGATATATAGATAGATAGATAAATAAATAAATAAATAAATAAATAAATAAATAAATAAATAAAACAGACAAACATTCCTAGACCAATTACCCACCTTCACATGCTGCTGTGTCAGCCCTGGGGACTGAGCCCAGATGTTGAAGCCCTCAAGGCTGATGCATTTCACTGGCCCCATGGTAGCCTTCTTGTTCTCATGTCTTGCAGTGCAGGCAAAGAGAGAATGCACAAGGCAGAAAACAGTCGGACTGTCTCTGGTTTCAGTACCAGCTAGGAAGTTAGATAGGACTAACGGGTTACAGCTCATGTTACAGTTCACATTCTACTCTTTTGTTCAGGAATTGGAAAGAGAGCAATTGGTAGGTTGGAGTGCTGGCCTTGATCTTGCCACTCTAGTTAAAAGATACTCTCCTGCCAGGCGGTGGTGAAGCACACCTTTAATCCCAGCAGTTGGGAGGCAGAGGCAGGTGGATCTCAAGTCCAGCCTGGTCTACAGAGTGAGTTCCAGGACAGCTAGGGCTACATAGAGAAACCCTGTCTCAAAAATTAAAAAAAAAAAAAAGCCCTCCCTTCTGCTTGTCTATAAGAAAATATCACCTTTGTTAGAAATGATAGTTCGAGTTTGTAATTCCAGTATTCAGAACACTAAGGCAGGACAATTGCTTCCATTTTGACACCACGTCATTTTGAGACTATGTCAACCTGGGCTACAGACCGAGACCCCCACCTCAACCACCGGAACAGGACCCTGAGTTGGAGATGGTGCCACATGCTTCTAATCCCAGCACTTTGGAAATAGAGGCAGCAAGATCAGGAGTTCAAAGTTGACCTCTTCCACATAGCAAGTTCAAGGCCAGTTTGAAGCATATGACCTGCCTCAAAAAACAAACAAAAGTACCTTCTTTGATTCTTGGGGGGTGTATGTGTGTGTGTGTGTGGGGGGTCTAGACAGGATTTATCTGTGCAATCGCCCTGGCTGTACTGGAACTCACTTTGTCGACCAGTCTGGCCTCACAGATAGCCACCTCGGCCTCCTGAGTGCTAGGATTAAAGACATGCATCACCACTATCTGGCTCATGTTTGATTTTAAAAGGGTTGGGGGACTACTAATTGACCCATATTCTGCTCCGTACCTAACTTCAACCTTTCTTTTGAGTCAGGGTCTTATTTTACACTGGCTGAGCTGATATTCACAATGTAGCCCAGGTTGGCCTTAAAACTTGAAATCCTTCTGCCTTATACTTGTTGGGATTACAGGTAGGTAGCATCACAGCAAGCTCTCCATATAGTTTCCGACCATAAATATGTATAATATGGGAGTAAGTAGGTGGAAAGGGGGCTTATTACACAGCACAAATAAAGAGCCAAATCAGGCCAGGTTCTGGAGACTGGTCTATGTAATGTACTTGAGGACTCTACTGTGGCCTAGAGAAAGGTAAAGGTTCAGTCTGTGGCTAGGTTATTAATATCAGGATTAGAAGTCAGGGTGGCTGTCAAGTCCCTGGGGACATCCTATCCAACACAGCAGTCCCAGAGCTGGGGGAATGACTCAAGAGTGGAGTGGAGGCCCAGGCTTTCATCCCCAAAGTGACACAGTGAGGACTGTCAGGAAGGCTATTTCCTTGGGATGCTTTGTTCTGTGAGGCAGTGAAAGGATCATGAAATCAGCCTCAGGGGCAGACTTCGATTCCTGACACGGACACTCCTTTTCTCCAGGGACGTTAGCCAAATCATTTCCCTTCTCCTATGCAGACATCTCGAGTACACAAGGCTAAGGAGCCTTAGGGTCCCAGAAGAAAATCTAAGAAAAGACTCTGGAAACTGTAAAGTAGCAAAAAGAAATGAAATCCTATCTTCCTCCATGGAAAATGCTATAGAAAAGACGGAGGAGCTGGCCCGGCTGGTAGAGTGCTTGCTTAGTACGCGGAGAGTCCTGAGTTCCATGGCCAAACACATGGATAATCCAGGCAGAGTGAAGCACGATCACAATCCCAGCCTGGAGGTGCAGGCAAGAGGATCAGAAATTCAAACTCATCATGTAGTAAATTTAAGGCCAACATAGGCTACAACGAGATCCTCTCTCAAAAATGAACATATTTATGTATATATGTATATATACATATGTATGACTACCACATGCTCATTGCAGAAGTTTTCAAAATACACGAACCTATAAAAATGATAAAACTCATTTGTAACCCTACCAACATAAGGCTTACTAGTGTTAACATTTTAGTATTTTATTTGTATCGATTACATATTTGCATTTTATTTTTACTTTGTTATTTATTGACCACATATCAAATTAATGATACCATGCTAAGGATAATACATTGTTTTTAACATTTTTTATTTTAAACATTTTTATTATATGTATTTATTTATTTATTTAGTGCATTTTGAACACATCTGTATGCATGTAGACATGTTGTATGTATGTGACTGTGTATGCCGCGCACATGCATGCATGCATCCATATGTATAAATCAAAGAACAATTTGTGGGAACTGGTTTCCTCATTTTACTGTGGGTATTGAACTCAGGTCAACAGCCTTGAACTGACTTTATTCACTGAGCCATCTTGACAGCTCTTATTTGATTAATGGATTGATGGATTAATTGATTGATTGGCTGGTTGGTTAATTGATAATGCATGTTTCAGTATGTGCACCATGGCATGCTTGCAGAGGTAAAACTTACTGGGATTGATTCATTCCTCCTACCATGTGGGTGCCAGGGATCACAATGGAACTCGGATTCTCAGGTTTGGTAGCAAATTCCTTTACCCACAGGCATCTTGCTGGCTTTATGATTTGGTTCTTTGACTCAGAGTCTTGCCATGTATCCCAAGCGGGCCTCAACCTGACAATCTTCCTATCTCTCTCGCCCAAGCTTACAGGTGTGTACCATCACACCCATTATTATATATTTTAAATGAAAATGGAATCGTGCTATACATAACGCCTTTATAATTTGCATTCTTCATATAAAATGTCTGTTTCCTTTTCAATGATAATGAGCATCCTTTGAAAACATTATTTTTTGAAAGGTTCAGTGTTCTTGGGAGAAAAAGAAAAGTGTGTTCTATTCAGTGACTGTACAATAATTTATCCAATATTATTTTTTATTAAATTTATAATTGTTAATCTTGTCGTTTTTATTTTTTTTTGTTTTGTTTTGTTTTGTTTTGAGACAGGGTTTCTCTGTGTAGCCCTGGCTGTCCTGGAACTCACTTTGTAGACCAGACTGGCCTCGAATTCAAATCTGCCTGCCTCTGCCTCTGCCTCTGCCTCTGCCTCTGCCTCTGCCTCTGCCTCTGCCTCTGCCTCTGCCTCTGCCTCTGCCTCTGCCTCTGCCTCTGCCTCTGCCTCTGCCTCTGCCTCCCAAGTGCTGGGATTACAAGTGTGCATCACCACCGCCCAGCTTGTCATTTTATTATTATCAACATAATTTCCTTTAAAATATTTTTAACTTTTTTCATTTTATTTTATGTGTATGGGTGTTTTGCCTTCATGTATGAATGCACACCAAATGGGTGCCTACATTTGGTCCTTGGAGGCCAGAAGAAGGCATCTTCTTGTTTGTTTTTGTTTGTCTTTGTTTGTTGTTGAAACCACCACTTGGCTACAGCCAGTGTTCTTAATCACTGAGCCATCTCTCTATCGGCAATATAAGTTCTTATTAACAACATCCTTTATATAGATCTAATTTTAGTTTGTTTTGTTTTCTTTTGTTTTGTTTTTTGTTCTTTTGAGACAGGGTTTCTCTGTGTAGCCCTGGCTGTTTTGTTCCTGAAACTCACTTTGTAGATCAGGCTGGCCTCGAACTCAGAAATCTGCCTGCCTCTGCCTCCCCAGATCTAATTTTAGAAACCCCTAGATCAAGAAGTACACAAATCAAATTTTATGATAGAAAATTTCAAACACATACAAAGGTAAACAATTAAACAAACCCCAATCTTTGTGTTGGCTTTGTTTGAAGTGAGTCTTGTATAGCCCAGGATGACCTCAAACTCACTTAGTAGCTGAGGATGACCTTGAATTCCTGTTTCTCTTGTCTCTATCTTCCTCCCAAGTGCTAGGGATTACAAGTGTGTGCCATCACACACCCTATTTAAGCCCCAAGCAAGCGTCTTTCCTAAACCATTTTCTCTTTACCAATAGATTTGTGTGCTGAGGACTAAACCCAGGGCCGCTTGTATGCTCAGCATATACTCTACCATTAAACTATACCCACAGTCCCAGAATATTTTATTTTATCTTACTGAGCGGTGCAAGGCCATCTTCATCCCATCATGTAATGCTCTTTATCTAAGTATCTAACACAACTATCATTCTTTTCTTTTTTTCTGTCCAAGAATAGATATTTAGATACTTTTTCATAATTTCAAAGTATAATGTACTTTGATCATATTCTCCCCATTACTATGTCTTATTCCCTTCCCTCTCCCATTAAACTCTTCCTGTTCCCTACAAGTCCCCTCTTACTTTCAAGCCTTCCTTTGTGGGCTTCATTTCATTCATTAGCATTGCTTATATGAACATGGGTTAGGAGCTATTTTCTTCAGCAAAGAGAATGACCAGTGTCAACATATCTGAGGAATAAGACTCTTCTCCCCCTAACAAGTGTTCCCTGTCTATACCTCCTCCAGGGAGGGTGGAGTTTTACAAGGCCCTATTCAGTCAGTGATGCAATGTCGGTAGGCTTGGTTTTGTGCGGGTATTTTCATGCTGGTCATTGCTGCTGCTATGGGTTGATGGCTGCAACAGCCCTGTCCTGTTCTCTGTCATCTCCAGAGAACAGCATGTCACAGTACTTCTCCCTATCGTCTGGGCCTACATTCTTTTTGTTTATCTGTTTTAGCAAGACAGGGTTACTCTGTGTAACCCTGGCTGTCCTGGAACTCACGCTATAGACCAGGCTGGAACTCAGATCCTCCTGCCTCTGCCTCCTGAGTGCTGGGACTAAAGATGTGTGCCCCCACTTCCTGGTTACTCTGACATTCTTTCAGTTCCTTCTTCACAGTAGTCCCTGTGCCTTCGGGGAGTATATATAGATGTCCCATTTAGGGCTGAGCACTCACAGTCACTCTTGACCCTTTGGCTAGTTATGAGTCTCTGCATTAACTGTCACCTGCTGAAAATAGAATCTTCCCTGACCAAAGCTGAGAACAGCACTAATCTATGAGTAGTAATATAAATATTTAGAAGGCAGTTTGATACCATGACCATAATGGATCCTTTTATTGTGCATGAGAATATGTATATGTGTATGTGTATGTGTATGTGTATATGTATATGTATTGTGTGGTGTGGTGTGTGTGTGTGTGTGTTTCACCATTATACAATTATACACACTTGGTGTCTGCAAAGGCTGGAAGAGAGCCTTGAGTTCATGGGAGTTATAGTTATGAACCGCCTTGTAGATGCTGGAAACTGAATCTAGGTCCTCTGTAAGAATGACAAACCCTTTAAACACTGCGACACTTTTCCAGGCCTCCTAATAGGTAATTTTTAAAGTAAATCCTGGAAAGCATATACTCTGGACATGCATATTTTAATATGTATAATTTCATCATATAAAATTGCTATGGCTCAGCAGCTAAGAGCACTAGCTTCCAGAAGTCCTGACTTTGATTCTCAGAACTCTCACAGCAACTTACAGCTGTCAAACTCCAGTCCCAGGGGGATTCAATGCCTTCTTCTGGCATCTATGGATATCAGGTACTAACGTGGTACACAAACATACATGCAGACAAAACACCAATACACATAAAAATAAATAAAAAATTAATTCCACAAACTTCAAACAAACAAACCAAGTGGATCCAAGCACCCTGGAGGCAGAAGCAGGAAGGCCAGCTTAGAATATATACCGTGACCCCTTTGAATTTGGTGTAGTGACAGGACTTCTGGTAACAGGTAGATCAATGGACTTCTGGAAACAGGTAGATGAAGTGGTGACCTGTCAAGGACAATAAGAAAAGTTTTGGAGAAAACAGATATGTTCTATGTCTTGATTTTAGAGGTAGAAGCATATGTCAAAATTCACCTAATTGTAAAATTTAAATGAACTTAGTTGGACTAGGAACGTAGCTACAAGGTAGACTGCTTCCCTAGCATATGTGAGGTCCTGGGTATATTTATTTGTTTATTTTTAGATTTATTTTTATGTTTTGTATGTGTGAGCTTGGGAGGTAGGAACAGAAGGATAGTGTGGTGGTTTGAATACGTTTGGCCCCCATTTACTCATGTGTTTGAATTCCTGACCCATAGGGAGTGGCACTATTAGGAGGTGTTGCCTTGTTGGAGAAAGTATGTCACTGTGGGCAGGTTTCAGGGTCTCCTGTGCTGATGTTCCAACCAGTGTGGAACATAGTTTCCTCCTTGCTGCCTGCTGATCAAGGTGTAGAACTCTGCACTTCATCTCTAGCTCCTGCTCGAGCACCATGTCTGCCTGGATGCTGCCGTGCTTCCTGCCATGATGATAACCAGCTAACCATCTTACTCTGTAAGCCAGCCCTAACTAATGTTGTCCTTTATAGGAATTGCTGTGATCATGGTGTCTCTTCGCAGCAATGAACCCTAACTAAGACAGATGGCCATGAGTTTGAAACCAGTCTAAGATATAGAGTAAGACTCTTTCTCAAAAAAAAAAAAAAAAAAAAAAAAAAAAAAAAAAAAAAAGGAACATATTTCTTTTGGCACCACATATTCTAAACCTGAAATCTGGTGGGGATTTTTTTTTTAGTTGTTTTTTGTTTTTTATTTTTCTGAGACAGGGTTTCTCTGTATAGCCCTGGCTGTTCTGGAACTCACTCTGAAGACCAGGCTGGCCTCAAACTCAGAAATCCACCTGCCTCTGCCTCCCAAGTGCTGGGAATAAAGGCCACCACCACCACTGCCTGGCTATAAAACTGAAATCACACGAAGAATACTAACACAGCTAAGGATATCATAAAGAGTTCCAGATAGGTAGATGATAGATAGATAGATAGATAGATAGATAGATAGATAGATAGATAGAGAAAGATAGATAGAGAAAGACAGACAGATAGATAGCTAGATACATAGATACATAGATGATAGATAGATGATAGATAGAGAGAATGTGTTTTCCAAGACAGAATCTCTCTATGTAGCCCTTGTTGTCCTGGAACTTACTCTGTAGACAAGGCTGGTCACCAACTCAAAGATCTGCCTCTGCTTCTTGAATGCTAGGATTAAAGGCTTGTGCCACCACTGCCTGGCTAATATATGTGTACATATTTTAAATAAGTCTGGTTTCACTAAAGTAACTCTTATTTAGATTTATTTTCTTTGATGTGTATGGTTGCCTTTGTGTCTATGCAACAGGTGTGTGCCTGCTGCCCATGGAAGCCAGAAGAAGGAGTCAGATTTCCAGGAAACTGGAGTTACAGACAGTTGTTAGGTGTCCTGTGGGTACCGGCTATTGAATCCAGCTCCCTGGGAACTGTAGTCTAGACAGCTATAAGCTGAAAGGGCACAAAGTGCTTTAAACTGCTGAGCCATCTCTCCAGCCTGAGTTTTGTATCTTTTTAAGCAAATAAATAAATAAATAAATAAATAAATAAATAAATAAAGCTGATTTAAAAAATCCGTTTCTAAACTCTCTGACTATGAGTATAAATGAAACAAATAAATATTAAAATGCAGAGCTCAGTATTTAAAATTTCACTTCTAGATGCAGTTCAGTTGGTAGAGTCCTGCCCTGGCCTGGACAGAGCTTTGGGCTCTATCCCGACCACTGCATAAACTGGGGAAGGTAGTCTATGCCTGCAGTCCCAGCACTTTCTGAGAGGTGGAGACAAGCAGATATAGAGCTCAAGGTCATCTTGGCTACATGGCAAGTGTAAGATCAGTCAGGCAATAGCCTATCTCAACAAGCCAAAAGAGAAAGGGAGGCAAGGAGAGAGGGGGGGGGAGGAGGAGGAGGAGGAGGATTCTCCTATAATTCTCTGTAGTCTAGAATTTTATCCACTTGTCTTTGTTTCATTTTTAAACTTTTTTTTTCTTTTTAGTTTTTCAAGACAGGGATTTTCCGTGTAGCCCTGGCTGTCCTGGAACTCACTCTGTAGACCAGGCTGGCCTCGAACTCAGAAATCCGCCTGCCTCTGCCTCCCAGAGGGCTGGGATTTCACGTGTGCGCCACCACCGCCTGGCTTCCCGAGTCATTTCACTGGACCACTTTTGATTTTTTCTGTTTTGTTTTGTTCTGTGGAGAAAGGGTCTTGCTACATAGCCAAGACTGGTCTCAAATTCACTGTGTAGCCCAGGTTCCCCTTAAATTCAAGATGATCCTCCTGTTTCTAATCCAGCTGTGCTAATGCTGGGATTACAGGCATGTGCCACCACTCCCAGTGTATTGGCTATTAAAATGTACTAGAAACCCAGAGTGGTGCTGCCTGCCTTTAATCCCAGCACTGTGTGTGTGTGTGTGTGTGTGTGTGTGTGTGTGTGTGTGTGTGTGTGTGTGTGTGTGTATATAGGCTGGGGGATCTCTGTGAGTTCAAGACCAGTCTGATATACAAATGAAGTTCTAGGACAGCCAAAGCTGCTACAGAGAAACCCTGTCTCAATAAATAAATAAATAAATAAATAAATAAATAAATAAATAAATGTAAAATGCCAATTTGTGTCCTTTGAGTGTTTTTTTCCTGAGGTGCTCATCTCTTTCCTTATAATTTTGTAAGACTTTTTTGTTTTGTTTTGTTTGTTTGTTTGTTTGTTTAATTAAGACCTTCTGGACTGGAGAGAAGGCTCAAAGGTTAAGAGTTCTTGCTACTCTTCTAAGAGAACCTGTGTTCAGTTGCTAGCACGAATGTCAAGTGACTCATAACTGTATGTGACCCCAGCTCTAGGATATCCAACACCCTCTTCTGGCTCCTGTGAACACAGACACACACACACACACACACACACACACACACTTTTTTTCTTTTCTTTTTTTTTTTTTTTAAAAAAAGACTGTTTAAAGCTAGAAAGGTGTCTCAGTGACAAAGGGTGCGTACAGTCCTGAATAGGACCTGTGTTTGATTCCCACCACCCACCACATCAAAGGCTAAGCACCAACTACCTGTATGAACTCCAGCTCTGGGTTTATCTGATATCTCTGACCATCATAGACATTCACGCATGCACATACCCATCCATGCATCATACACAGAATTTTAAAAAATAAAAAAGTTTTTATGCTTTTATAGAGCCAAATCTATGTCACCAGTCATTGTCCCTTCATTTACCTGTATGCCTAAAACAACTGTCCCTACTTCCAAGAGCATGGTCACCTATTTTCTTCTGGATTGTTTGGGGCCTTATCTGAGATCATTCTTTTCTTTTTTCTTTTCTTTTCTTTGTTTTTTATTTTGTTTTATTTTGTTTTTGAGATGGAGTTTCTCTGTGTAGCTTCTGCTGTTCTGGAACTCACTCTGTAAAGTAGACTGGCCTTGGATTCACAGAGATGGGCTTTGGATTCATAGAGATGCGCCTTGGATTCACGGAGATGCACCTTGGATTCACGGAGATGCGCCTTGGATTCACGGAGATGCGCCTTGGATTCACGGAGATGCGCCTTGGATTCACGGAGATGAACCTTGGATTCACAGAGATGAACCTTGGATTCACAGAGATGAACCTTGGATTCACGGAGATGCGCCTGTTGAGGCCATTCCTGGTCACTTTAAGACACAGTAAACAAGAAGCAGAAGCTTTTCTTTGAGACAGGGTCTCAAGTAGCTCAGACAGGATTTGAATGCACCAGGCAGATAAGGATGAACTTGAACATCTGATCTTCCTGTCTCCACCTCCTAAGTACTGGGATTGCAGGCATTCCCCAGCATATCTGGTTTATGGGGTGTTAGGGATCAAGCTTAAGACTTGGCGATGATAAGCAAATACTCTGCAAACTGAATTACGTCTCCAGCCTAAGAATGGTCTTTAAAGTCAAAGGAAGCTGGTACCAAGTCTCAGCTTCACCCTTTACTTCCTTACTAGCTGTGTGATCAAGGGAATCTTCAACTTTGTCTGTAAAATGGTGATCCTAAAGGCCTGTGAGATGGCTCTGAAGGTAAAAGTTGTCGTTTGGTCTCCACATGTGTGACATGGTACAACTCTATTGTTGTTTAGTTGCCTGGGTTTTTCAACAGGGGGGAAAAAAAGAAGAAAAGTCAGTAACTATGATGAACAGTTTGAGTTTTTGGGTTTTTTTTTTTTTTTTCCCCGAGACAGGGTTTCTCTGTGTAGCCCTGGCTGTCCTGGAACTCACTCTGTAGACCAGGCTGGCCTCGAACTCAGAAATCCGCCTGCCTCTGCCTCCCAAGTGCTGGGATCAAAGGCGTGCGCCAACGCTGCCCAGCAAGTTTTTTTTATTTTGTTTTGGGTTTTTTTTTTTAAAGATTTATTTTGTGGCCGGGCAGTGGTGGTACATGCCTGTAATCCCAGCACTCTGGGAGGCAGATGCAGGTGGATTTCTGAGTTCAAGGTCAGCCTGGTCTACAGAGTGAGTTCCCAGACAGCCAGGGCTATACAAAGAAACCCTGTCTTGAAAAAACCAAATCCAAAAAACAAAACAAAACAAGCAAAAAAAAAAAAAAAGATTTATTTTGTACGATTTTTAATGAAGAGTTTGTCAGGGGCTGTACACAGGTGCCCTCTGATCCCAGTGGAGCTGGAGCCCTGTAAAGTTGTGAAACCTTCCAGAGCTGTATGAGCTTTAACTCCTTAGCCATCTCGCCAGCACTGATATTCCTAGTTTTGGTTGCTCAGTATCCCAATACCCAGATAATTAATTTAAAGTAAATCCGCTGGCAGCTAGGTCAAAGATGTCACCCAGAGCTTGCTAGCCAGATACTATAGCTCCCTCTGGACTTTAGCATTACAATGCTTCTGGGGGTGGTGGGAAGGCAGCAATGAATCCTGAAGGTATCTGTGTCTAGAATGGCAGCAAGTCTCTGGAGGGGACCCCAGTGTCAAGGCACCGTAATTAAGTCAGGCCTGTGACATGGACCTGGCTGTACAGCACCCCTCTTTATGAGGCCTGATGCCTCATGGATTTTTTGGTGGGGAGGGGGATTGGTTGGTTTTGTGTTGTTTTGGTTTGGTTTGGGTTGGGTTGGGTTGGTTTTTTGAGTCAGGGTTTCTCTGTATAGCCCTGGCTGTCCTGAAACTCACTCTGTAGACCAGGCTGGCCTCGAACTCAGAAATCCACCTGCCTCTGCCTCCCAAGTGCTGGGATTACAAGCATGCGCCACCACGCCCAGCTACTTGTTTTTGAGATGGTCTTGTGCAACTTAGGCTGTCCTCAAACTTGTTTTGTAACTGGAGATGACCTTGAACTTCTGATCTCCTTACATCCAATTCTTGCTGGAATTAGAGGTGTGTGTTTCCATGGTCAGGTTTCTCTGGCACTGGGGCCAGAACACAGGGATTCATACAACCTAGGGGAGCACTTCCCTAACTGAGCCCCGATTCTTCACAGTTTTAGTCACAGCAAGATCCCAGAGAGCTTCCTGCAAAAATCTTTGGGTGCTTTCATTAGGATTAGATGCTGCACCTTGCAACCGAAAACTTGACTGAGTAGCTCAGTGCTGGGGCACGTGTTTACCCTTAGGCTTAATCCCCAGTCCCATCTCTGAAAGAAATCACTAACTGGCTATCACTATATCACTTTATGATTTTCTTTGGTGATGACATGAACTCTTTTTCCTCTAATAGTCACACACCGCAAAATCATTCATTAAATGATACATTCTTTTTTACTGATTTGAAGTGAACATCTCACCTGGATTGTCCCTTTGACAAGCCTCCCCACCCCCCATTCCTCCTAGAACTTCAGTAGGTTTTTCTTCTTTTCTCATTCACTGGAGCCCAGACCTGCCTGCTCCAGGCCAAACCTTCTGGATAAGGACTATCTAGGGATGCCTTTGTCCTGAAGCTAGAGGGCTGCCTTTCAGGGACATGCCTGCTGAGCTCTATGACCCCCCCCCCCCATAGTAAACCATCTACCTAATGCTTCTACCCTCAGATTGGAGAAACTCAAAGACATAATTGTCAAGAGTTTACGTAATGAAGAAAGAAATGACCTAAGGGAACCCCTCCCTTTCTCTCCACGCCCTCTCTAGTTCCTTATGTGTTTTATCTCACAGCTGGGAAAGGGCTACAGTACCCTTCCTCTTCATTGGGTCCTTAGGCCTGATGATGGCTATAGTGCTTACATCCTGGCCTACCATTTGGGTGACAGCAAAATTGAGTTTAGGGCAGGACCTTGATGGCACTCAAGTTGCTTCTCTAACCTTCTGAAGACAGAGGCGAGATCTCAAGTTCCAGGCCAACTTGGAGTAAATACCAAGAGGCTACCCCCACCCCTCAACATACACACCAAAAACTGAGTTTACAGGAGATGTAAGTCAGCTAGTTTGCCACTCGCCTGGCGTGCATAAAACCAGGTGGCACGCACCTGTACTCCCAGATCCTGGCAGGGAGGAAGAGGCAGGAGGATCAGAACGTCACTGGCATCTTTGATTACATATAGTGAGTCCAGGCCAACGTAGGACTCATGAGATCTATCTCAAAAACCAACATATAAGTGCTGCCCAGCATTGAAAGTGCTAACTCGGGCTAGCAGAAACATAGCTAGACTCCAAGGACTTCTGACGGAAGCTGCCATCTGAGCATGCCCAGTAAAAAGAAAGATCATAAGCCAAAAGAGAAGATGATCCTCGGAGGCTAAAGTTATGTCAGTGCACACATGGCACCAAAGGGTCCGAGTCTGTCTTGGCTTCCATTAAGTGTAATGACAATGTTTGCTTCGGCAGCTCATGTGCCAAAATTGGAACATAGAGATTAGGACGACCCCTTTTCATGAATGACAAGCAAATTTGTGAGGCATTTGGTGTTTTTATGACTTTGTATGCTAAGTTAAAAATTAACTTTTCAAAGTGTAAGGACAGACATCTGTGGAAATGCCTAAGTGAAAGTAGAGATCCCAGTCAACTTCTTGGGGGATAATTGGATGTGAATGTAGAGGATGGGAAACAGGTGGTTCTGTAATTGTCTTTGGCAAGGACCTGTGTCATTTAGGGCATTGCTGAGGTGGTCGTGGGTAAAGAACAAAGGATAGCAGCCTAGGAGCTTTGAACAGCAACAGGAATCTACACAATGAACAATTACACAATCACTAAGATAATGTTTACAAATATCAAGGAACTCACTGTTGTAAATTTAAGTTAAAAAGCAAGCTATAGAATTATGTATTATGTTAATCACAAATTATCTGAGGAAAATGGAATTAAAAAAAAAAAAAAAAGACTTGGAGGCAGAGATGTAGCCTAGCATGCATAAAGGCCTGGGTTCAATCCCCAGCACATTTCTTTTAAAGTGATGACAATTCTAGCAGTGGAACAGTAGAGGCAGGAGAATCAGGAGTTAAAGATCATTCTTGGCTACATGATAGGTTCCCTACCACCCTGCCCTACAAAAGACTCTGCTTCCCCCACCCCTCTAAACAAGAAAAGACTGGAGGGAGTAGTGCCCACAAATAATCTCAGCACTACAGAGGTTGGCACAAGAGGATGGAGACTTTGGGGTAGCCTGGGCTACATGGTAAGGCTCAAAAAAAAAAAAAAGAAACAAAACAAACACTGGAAGAAAATGTACTAAAATGTTGATAGCAGTTGTTTGTCTTTGGATAGTAGCTATGTAATAACATAGCCACAAAAAAATTAAGACCACTAGATTCTGTGCTTGGCTCACCCCCCCCCCATAAATTATCAACATATCTTCCCATAATGACCCTGTGTGGGCCATTATTATTCCGACTTTACAGATTTCTCTTTCAGAAAAAAAACAAACAAACAAAAAACCGAGTCTCCCTAACTAAAATCTTCACAGCTAGCTGAGTGTTGATAGCTCACTCCTTTAACTTGAGCATTTTAGAGGGTGAGGCAAGGGCATTGCCATGAATCCAAGGCTAGCCTAGAGTATACACTGACTTCCAGGTCATCGCGAGCTAAAGGTAAGACATCTCAAAACTATAAACACATATACAAACTCCACATAGTTCACAAGTAGCATAAATTAAATTATTGATTATATTTTGACTGGGGACATATAGCCTAGTGGGAAGAGTATTTGTCTAGTTTTCAGAAAGCTCTGAGTTCCATGCCCAGCACTGCATAAAACAGGTATGATATTGCATGCCTGTAAGTTCCAAACTTGTGATGAAGAAGTAGAAGGCTAAGAAAGCCAAGGTATTTCTCAGCCACAGGTGAACTTTGAGGCCATCCTGAGCTACAATGATTCTCTGTCTCAATCCACAGCAACAATGAATAAATGTAAACCTTCTTTCCTGGTCGGTAGAATGTGCCATTGCTTCCTTTAACAATTAGTTTTGATACAAAGTCTCACTGTGTAGTCCTGCTGGCCTCTAACTTGCTCTGGAGACCGGACTGACCTTGACTCACAAAGATCTGCCTGCCTCTACCTCCTAAGACCTAAAGGAATGCACTGCCATGTACCAAGTTTCAATGTCTTTCTTAATGGAGCAGAAGTTCCTAGTGGGAAGGAGTCTGTACCTAGTCCTGAGTACAGAGGGCTACTCAGTGAAATGGAGAGAACAGTAGAGGAACAACTACAAAATGTTTGATGGCAGTGAGGGGATCAACTTTCCGCTAGATTGTGCAAAAGGGTTGATGCTCTTGGGTCTGCAGCCTATTTTGGAATTTGATCCCATTGCCCTGAGAAATCCAGCCAGCCACTTATCAAAATGACATCTCTAGCCTTGAGGATGGCATTGTGTAAGTCACGAGCTAAAGCTGGTAGCAGTTATGTCCTCCCCTGCACTAAAATGTTCTTATGTTAGTAAGACTCCCCAACATCTAGTGCAGTTGCATGTTGGCCCAAAGAAAGGATGTAAGGTTAGAGAAATACCCGGTGCTTGGGGCCCTTGGTAAACCCCCCCCCCCCAGGATAAACAGAGACTAGAATCTATTTTTTCAAACTAAACAAAATACCAAATAAAGTAATTCATATGATTAAGATGTCAAGAAGAGAGGACTAAGATATCCAAGGAATACCTGGCCAGCTCTAAGAACCTAGAGTCTGGATTTAAAGATTCTGCCCTGATGGTCCAATCCCAGCAAGGACTGGTAAGGCCATGTGTGTGCTGAGGGAGCAGGGCAGTGCCAGGGCAGAGATTTTAGTGCCTCTGGGCCATACTTACTGAGTGGGTGGTCACCTCTTATCGTTGTGGGGCAGGGGGACTGGGGAACGACAGGATATTGACTTCATTTCCTCCTGGCCTGAACTTCCTCAATGGAAAAAGCAGGCTGAGCAACGGTTTTCATTGAATTGGTAGCACTTTGGAAAATTATAGCCAATTCCCAGTAATCAGCGGTAACAAGGGGCCGGCAGTAGGGTCTGCAATTAGATAAAAAAAAAAAAGCAATGTTTACAGTTCAATGTGTTTTAAAATGACAGATCTCCCCGTCCTAACCGAATCAATGAAGGTTCAACTAGGAGTTGGTCTTTGCTTCAGCCCTGCTGTTCAGAACAGTTCCTCACCTGTCCCTACATCCGTTGGCCTCCCGAACTCTTACATCTGAATCCTTTGCTCCAAGCCTACCTCCTAAAGGTTCTTCTGTTCTGTCTCCATTCTCCATATTCTCTCTGGCACTTGGTATAGACCCTTTTGCAGTCTTTTCTGCCTGTCTGTGACCTGTCTCTCTTCACAATAAAAACTTCCAGAAGGCAGGCTACGTTGTTTTGTGCAGTTCAGCAGGTCCTTAGCACTCTGCCTGGCACAGTTAGACTCCTACCCAAACCTTCATTTGTTGTTGCTTGGTGAACTCTGGGTACCCTGGGTCTCATACCCAGGGGTACTCTAAGGTCAGGGAGATTCCAGATTCCAAAGGCCTAGAGGAAGCTTCCCCCAACCCCGCCCCTGCAGATAGATAACAGGGAATTCCCTGTACTTTGCAAACTGAAAAAGAGTAGTATTCACCAGCCCAATTACTGTCCATTTTGTTGTTCTGGGAGAGGGAAGTGTCAAACCTAGCCGAGTAGACAGAGTGTGATCAAGAAGAAGAAAGGACTTCTTAGGCAAGCAAACAGACCCTGCAGTTCCCATTTGGTCACTGGGCCCCCTAAGTGTGAGACTGGAGAATTGAAGGTGAGCTGGAGAAGGAAAAAGAGGAAGAAGGCCTGGCCTCCTCGCTCTTTGTTGGTCTGTCTGTCCGCTTTTTCTTCTCTCTCTCTCTCTCTCTCTCTCTCTCTCTCTCTCTCTCTCTCTCTCTCTCTCTCTCTCTCCCTGTCCCTCCCTCCCTCCTCACGTGATCTCCCGCTCCCAACGGCTCTGATCACCTCTTCTGAAGCAGCACCTCTCCGTTGGTAACAGGAGATACTTGGTGTCTGGGGCGGAATGGGTTTCCTTTCTCCGCTTTTTTCCTCAGTGCGTTTTCCCGCAGCGGCGGCTCATTGCCGCTTGGTCTCTGGCCCTCCACCACCTCTCCAGCCTCTCCCAGCCCCCATAGTGCTCGCGTCCTCTCCTTTCCCCTCCCCCGCGGGCCCTCCCTAGGTTGCCAGTCTTCATTGGGGAGAGGGCTTCTGCACGGCCAGGGTGGGGCGGGGTGGGGGGAGTGGTGTGCAGATAAAAGAGCCTGAACAGACTCCGAAGCACCTCTTTGCAGAGACCCGCCACGTGGGCCCTCCGGCTTCCCACAACGGGCAATCTTCTCTTCAGCTCCGCAGCCAGAGGACAGGAGCCACCTTTTTGGCCTGTTTGAGCCAATTGCTCTGCCTTGGGTGCCAAACCTCTGGGTGCTTAGAATACCAAAGAATGCATAGGGCACCGGTCTTGGAGATGCTCCTGAGTACGGAAGCAGCTCATTTGGTTCCTCAGGCTGGAGAATCGCCAGCTTAAGGGAGGAGACTGAGGGCTCTAATTTCAGAAAGCTCCCAGACCTGGGTGGGGTGGCTTGGGGAGGGGTGAGTGACAGTATCTCCAGCCTCAGGACAGTCCTGAGTCTGGTGGGAGATACCTACCTTCTCCACTTTGCAGTCCAAACCGAGTAAGGATGGATTCAGAAGTGAGTTCTCAGGAGGAAGTTGAGGCAGGCAAATAGAGAGTTCCAGACTAAGACTCTATGTAGTACAACAACAACAACAACAACAACAACAATGCTGAGATAAAATGTTTTGTAAAAGCAGAGCTGAACCTACATATTGGTGAACTCTGGGCAGAACCATATATTGTTTCTCTGCCAATGTGCCCAGTACTTACTGAGCTAGCCTTCTTCATTGTATCACTAGCAATTATCACTTGAACCCACTGTCACAATTTGGAATCAAAAGCGAATTTCCATTATCTACATGGGTAAATTTTAAGCAAAGGCTATTGGATCTAGAGAAAGGGCATGAGGCAAAAACATTTCCACAGTCGCTTCTCTGGAAATGTAAGCTCTTAACTAAAGGCTTCTGCCAGGATGCTTACCTGGTACTACATGCCAAGAGTAGGCATTTTAGATACTACGGTGGGACTATTTTATCACACACACACACAGCTGGCCACTAAATTCTAAATTTTATTTTAGTCAATGAAACTAAGTCCCCTCAGGGGATACTGCCTGTAGCCACAACCACACTTATGTTACTTTGGGGCATAGCTCTGGCCAATCCCATATCAAATGACCCAAATGCTGTGTGGGGAGGGGTACCAGGAGGAATTCCACCTCTCCAGGATCTTGCAAAACAAACGACTTGACTTGTGAAGTGCTCTGGGCCCAATAGGTACCAAGTACAATAGTACTTGTTTGCAACAAAGACTAATAAAAATGGCCACCACAGCTCCTATTTCTTGAGCTCTTCCCAAGTGGCGAGTGTATATAGCATATATTATATTGAATCAATATATATGGTGGGTACTGTTGTTGTCCCTGCTTAGCAGATAAGGCAAATATGG
This sequence comes from Apodemus sylvaticus, assembly GCF_947179515.1. Classification (NCBI taxonomy): domain Eukaryota; kingdom Metazoa; phylum Chordata; class Mammalia; order Rodentia; family Muridae; genus Apodemus; species Apodemus sylvaticus. Next base: position 127,269,718 of record NC_067495.1, read on the forward strand.
TGCAGATAATAAAAGTCCAGACTTCTAAATTTAAAGAGCTCTCAATATTAGCTAATAGCAAAGCTGAGTTGGAAATTCAGGTCTAGCCAGCGCCCAGCTCCAGGTGTTTGACCATTATACTATCCTATCTGTTTCTTACATAGAATGATTCTAAGACTCTCCTAGAAAGAACACTGTGAGTTGGGGGCATTTCCCAAAACCTAGGCATTCAAAATGCGGTGGTTAAAGGGGGTGGGGCACAGGAGGCAAAGTGATCTTGCTGGCTCTTTAAATGTCATAGATCCTCTAATAAAAGTCCAGTCTACTAGATCCCTAGCCTAGAAAGGAAAAGAAGGAAAAGAGACATTCTATCTGCTCAGGCACAGAGATATAGTCCCACTTCTGGTTTCTGTCTTCTGGGTAGTAGTGAGATTTGGGAGTAGGATGCCAGGCCCCAGGGTGAGCTTCAGGGAGGCAGTGTTGTGGGGGTGGGCTTGATAATAGACCCCCGCTGCCCTACCCCCAGTCTTCCCCAAGGGAGGACAAATAGAGTCATTGATTGGAAACTCTCCCAGAGGGCATTAGAGTAATGACTCTGGACTGTGTGATGCCCACACCCCCTTTGACCTCCTGACTGACCCCTGCCCTGGGAAGTTCCAAAGGCTACAAATCTCAGTTGCTTGTGGGCCATGTGGTTTGTGGCTAGTTGTAGTTTTGAAGGGGTCAGGGAAATAAGGAGGGGGAGCAAGTAAGGGATACTTCTTCTCACTGTGCTAGACTTTCAAGAGAACTAGCAAAGGGCAGACAGGGTCCCTTCCAAATCCTGCCAAGATGGATTGCAGCTACTGATATGAGTTCCATCATTTATTTTTGAAAAACAGCAGGGCTCTGTGCTGATATGCATAAATGTTGACACTGCCAGGGTTGGGAGAAAAGTACCAGGGTACAGATCGTGCATCACAGATCTGTAGCACGGCAGCTTGGTCCTGCCTCTGAATAGGTACTTCAACCAACCAAACATGGCCGCTCACTCTCTGTGTTTACTTTTCAAAGCCCCTCAAAGTGCAAAGCCCAGCATCAAAGCTATGTGGCAGTAGAAAGATCTTACCCCTAGAAGGGTACTTCCAAGCCAGGTGTGTATGTAGGTGGATGACTTGACCAGGAAAAGCTTAGAAGTCTAAATCCTCATTTCTAGCATTAGAAAAAGAAACATGCCTTGAATGCCTTCCATATGTGCCAGCATTCTTGTGGGCACTAAGCTGTGATGTTAAGATCATCTCCATCACCTGAATACTTATTACCTAGCACAGGTGACAGAAACAATAAAACACGCCCCCAAAAACTATGACAACAGAGGATTAATAAAGTAACATTCAGCCATTTGAAGTGGCGAGCTGGAGGGACTCGGAGGGGAATATGGCTGCTTAATCTGATCCTGAAGCACCAAGTCCATTGTAATCACTATTACCATCTCCCTGCGTGAGCTCAGCAAACGATTAAGCCATCTGGGTGGCCTCAGTTTCTTTACCTTTAAAATGGGAGCCATAAACTGAGCGAAGCTGCTTGTGTTTTGAAAAGCCGAAGGAGCTCAATCAAGTTCAAAGGCAGCGTGGGCTCCGTGGTGAATTCCAGACCCGTCCGAGGAACCTAGCAAGACTCCGCCTCCATAAATAAATAATTAAACAGATTAAAAATAAACAAACAAACAAACAGGGGCGGTAACGTGTGAAGCGAGCCCCTGTGTGTCTTGTGTAGCCGTCTCTCATTTTGTTTGGATCCCACATTCAACATCGACCCCTGCAGCGAGGTGAGAGAGAGTATAACACCGACTTCCTCACGATCCCAAGTAAATATGGTGAAGAGCTAAAGACTAAGGAAAATTGAGATTGAGAGGCTGACGGGAAGTTACAGGGGAGGTTCAGTTGTGCGCAGGATGTGCGTGGCCCCAAAGGAAGAGGACAGGAGAGTTCAGAGTTTAACCTCTCTTCTGACTTAACTAAACACCTTGATGTATCAAATCATCCTTCCAAAACCTTTCCTCTCCTCCACTGTTGAAGCAACTCCTCTACCGAACTCCAGCAATCTATCTTGAGGACCAGGAGACTGAGCTGCCCTTTTCGACCTCTTCCCCTCATTGATTGGCACCACCTTCATTTCTCTAAGGAGTCGAGCCGCACGTTTTCTGTTGTTAAAATTCCGATCCTACTTAGGGGGAGAAGATTGCCAGCTGCATTCCGGTTTGTCTTCGCTGAGCAAGGAGAGAGTTCCTTTTACTGGCCCTAAACTGCTCCCTGTGGAGTTTTAGGGGGGCTAGCGAGCTCCAGTCCTGGACAGGGCCGAGCAGGCTGTGCTGCCCCTTCAGGATTTCCTGCACTTGGCGAGGCGAGGTCGGCTCGAACTTCGGCCTGTGGAGAAGGCAACTCCGCATCTCTTTAAGATGCAGAAACTCCCAACCCACGCCCACACCCACGCCCCTCGGGCCATCCCCGCCCGGGCTTAGGCTCCTCCCACAGCCCTCGGTGTCAGGGGCCTCCCAGCCACCTGCCCGATGCCCATCCCGCGAGCAAAGCACGATCGCGGGAGAAGGAAGCGGAGATCGTGCCCACACCAGCCGGGCGCCAACTACTGCCAGCAGCTCGCTTACCCCGTCGTCTGCGCTTACCCAGCATGCACTTCCAGGCCCTGAGCTATCTTGGAGCCGCAGCCCTTGGGGTCAGAGCGGCCAGAAGAAACAGGAAGTTTGGGACGTCTTAGTCCTGGGGCTGGGAGTCCCAAAAGGCAGGCCCTTCGTTCCGCGCTCTCCTCCCCCCCCCCACCGCCCCTAGCTAGCCCTCTCCTTCTGGCACTTCCCCTGGGGTCCATTTCAGGGGCTGGCCTGAACTCCAGGAAAAATCCAGATGTGTTAGGGGGTCATTCAAGGCACAGTCCCAGGCTTCTCTTTGTGGTAGCATCTCTAGGTTTAAAGATCAAGGGTGTACAGGAGGAGGAGAGAATGGTAGTGATGAAATTTCCTGATGAAACCGTAGTCCCAAGGGTAAGGAAAGAGAGAGGCAATAGATTTGGCTAAGGGTAAAGACTGGAGACTCATTTTCCATGGGCTATTTCTTGGATGAGTAAAGCAATGGTTTAAAACCCAGTGCAGAATCCAGAGATCGGTCCTCCTACCCTCCTTCCAGTTAGTTAGCTTCCCTTCATACTAACTTTAGAACCGCTCCAGCCCACCAGGGACCGTCTCACAAGTCAGCACTGCCATTCACTAGAAGCACTTGGCAAAATAGAAGTGACACCCAAAGCAGCCCTATTCTTAGTGCAGAGAACACAAAGAGCTTTCCCACTGAAAGTGATCCCTGTCCACACAGCCTTAGGACAGGCAGAGAGGACTGGATTCTCAGTCCTCCCCTCTCTCACTCCCACTCCTAAGTCCCTATTAGCTAAACCAGCTACACCAGCAACCTCCATCCTCACATTGTCTCGTCCCCCCACCCCCAACCATCTTATAGCTGAGAGGGATGGGGGTAGCAGTTGCTCCTAGTAAGCTGTTTTGATCCCAGCTCGCCATTTGGCCAATCCCCTTCTGGTTGTGCGGGCAGGCCCTCTGTGCCTCTGCTTGGACACAAGGGTTCTCTTCCCACAGTCTCATTCTTCACTCCCAAACCAGCTCCCTTGCTCTCTAGAAATGTCCAAGTTCTCCTGGATGATTTCCTCTCTGAATCTTCCTAGCTTTGTGGAGAGGAGGGCCAGGGTGTGACAAAGGTGCCTGTCTTAATGTTTTGAAAGTAAGAATGTGAAGGTAATAACTCAAGGGTTTTAGAACGGTTGTAAAGTGAGACTATTACAGGCATAGTTTCTGCCCCGGACACCCCCAGGCAAAATTAATTGGTCCTTTTTCTGTGCTCTCATAATGCAGTCTTAATCTTTATGCTTCTATTATCACATTGTATTGCAATTATTTGTTTATGTATTTCTCTGCTCCATAGGTAAGCTCCTGGAGGGCAGAAACCATACCTTATTTATTTATATCTCTTCCGCTCTCTGCACAGTTCCTAGCTCACTAAAGGGGCTGTTGAACTAGAAATGTAAGGGATTCTATTAGTTGACAGACTCTAGTTTCTCTTTCCTATTCTTTGATGCAACTTCTCCATGCATCCATGGATACATACCCTCACTGATGGAAATGCTCAAACCCAGCAGATATACAAAAACCAATATACCACACAGTCTGGGCATCAGTATAAGACCACAACTTGTATCCTGGCTGTGGTGATGCACGCCTTTAATCCCAGCACTTGGGAGGCAGAGGCAGGCAGATTTCTGAGTTTGAGGCCAGCCTGCTCTACAGAGTGAGTTCCAGGACAGCCAGGGTAACACAGACAAACCTTGTCTCACACCTTGTAAAGTAAGAGGATACTACCTCACATCAAGTAACTGCGCTTTTGAACATCTTTAAGTCTGGGCTGCAGAGATGGCTCAGCAGTTAAGAGCACTGACCGCTCTTCCAGAGGTCCTGAGTTCAATTCCCACAACCACATGGTGGCTCATAACTGTCCGATGCCCTCTTCTGGTGTGTGTCTGAAGATAGCTACAGTGTACTCATATACATAAAAATAAATAAATCTTACAAAAAAAAAAAGAAAAATAAAGTCTTCAGACCTAACTATCTGACAACTCAACAGCCAACAATCACAACTGTTTTGCCGGGTGTTTTTTCATTGGCCTGGCTTTTAAAGTAGCCACAATTCAAAGTGTCAAAACACCGAACATTGGAGCCAGAAGGACTTTAACATGCTGTAGGAAAATCTCCTTTACAGATGAGATGTTCCACAGTACGAAGTCAGTCTTTTATTCTTCATACCTAGAGTATACGTATGTATAACCCGCGTTTGTATGTAGGCACCTGCCAGAATCTGCATATAGGGCTGCTGACATGTATAGCCATAGATATATCTGAAACCTTGAGATATATCTCAAGCTAGTGAGAGCGCTCCCATCTGAGTGTAGGAGGAGGACAGGGCTCTTGCAGATCAAAGAAGGGAGGGCAGGGGTCAGCCAGGCCCCGGGACCCTTGCCAGAATGCAAAGGGGGTAAAGAAGCCTACAGGTCAGGTTTGCAGCTGTCACTGAGTGTGCTTGGCTCACCCAGCTCCCCTCTGTCCCCCGCACCCCACCCCCTCGGCCCCAGCCTGTAGAGGAGGAAAGAGAAAACATCCTGTGCTCATTCCAGGAGCATGTGCACGCTGCCTGTGAGGTATGCGAGTAGCGAGCTTCCAGCTGCTGTCTTACACTTAAAGGTCCTGACAGGCCAGCTCCTCCTCCCAAATAAAACTCATTACCCACCACTGGCCTTTCTTCACATGGTGACCAGGACTCAACAGGAGAGATAGCAAGGCTTTTATCCCCCTCCACCTCCTTGGGGAATTTTTTTTTTTCCATTTCAGAACCAACTCAGACTGCGAAGTCTACACCACAGGCTTAACCCCTACCTGTGTGTGAAAGCCTCTGGCAACCTGCTCCAGAGGAGAGTCTGTAGCCTCATTGCTAGGCTCTGTTCCTATTTCCCCATCCCGGTCCTTGCATCTCTAACCCAGAGAATACCATTATCTGCTCCTTACTTTTGCACAGTGCTTTACAGCTTGCAAAGCACGTTCCCATACATGTCCTATTTTGTGTTGGTCACGAGCTCTAGGGCAAGTATTAGGAGCTTCCTTTTACTCTGCCAGGAGACTGAAGCTGGAGGAAGATAAGCAAGCTGCCCAAGGTCATATAGCTAACACAAGAGGGTGAGACAGAACCGAGGTCTCCATCTTTGCTACAAAGTATATATCTCAACTACTCAGCTGCTCAGATGTTTGGCTCCCCAAGAAGAGTTGAGGGGAGTATCATTCCTTTCTTCTTTGGCAATTCCAGGATGCTTTAAGGAGGATATCCTCTCCCCTCAGATGGCATTGCAAGGCCTGATTAGTCAGACAGCATACAAATGGCTAGTGGATCTTGGGAATTCCAGGGACAGATGAGGAGCATTTGCATACTGATGTTGTGCATCTCCAGGGTCTTCAGCAACACTCATCTTCTGCCTCTCTTCTGTGTTCTAAGATGCTCAGGACAATGGTCAAGACCTAGACCAGAGAAGAAACCATCTCTTCATGTAGACCCCGGCTCTCCCGGGTCTACCAAGCCAGCATAATTAGAGCTGAAGACTGAAGTTAATATTGGTAGTGATCAAAAAGGCATTGTGATCTAGATCCTTTCCTACAGGGATAAGTTATGCCAATAGACTTGTCCAGTGCCCCTTTAGTTCTGGCAGGCTCAAATGGAGGGCACGCTCTCTCTCTTGTCTTTTTATGAATCTCAGCTGATTTCCCTTAAAGGCCTGCTGCTAAGCAGCGCTTTCCACCCCCACCAGACTCCCTCACTGTACCTGGGCCCCGCCCTGACTGTCCTCAGGGGCGGGGCCAGCCCTAGGGCAAGCTGGGGCAGGAAGTGGTTGCAATTACACACTTCTGCCCTGCTTTGGCTGTCACTACCGGGAGCAGGAGCGACTTTGCTAACTGGGCTAGCCCCAAAAGTCCAGCCCAGGACTGTGCTTGGCAGGGGAGCTCCTAGGCTACAAGGAATCTTTCTCACAGGAAGATTTTTCTAGCCTGAATAGGCTTGAAGCCTCAACAGTCCGATGGTCGGTCACATCCAAAGATATAGGAAGGAGGCTGTGAGTCTGGATGCCCGCCCTTGCTTTTTAGCCTGCCTTCTACCTAAAAGCAACCTTCTTCTGCTATTTGGACTCCCTGCTCCAAACTGCCCAGGGCTCTGATTTTTCCTAGCAGGAGAGGACAGGCTTAGATATGCCACTGCAAACCACCACCACACAGTAGTTTTCTTTTTCCTTATCAGTCCCCATTTCCATTTCTTAGACACTCTCATCTGGGGCCTGGGCTGGGCCAAGTGAAGGGTGGGACTGGCCCATGTGCTCACAGCCTTGGGCTGAAAAGAAACCGTAAAGAAGGAAGGCTGGTGGAGTTTCAGGAGTTTTGCCTGAGACGGTGTTTGAAAATCTCTGGGCTTTGACTTTCACTGAAAATTTTCTTTAGCTTAGAAAAAGGGCTGTATTAGAGGAATGGAGATAAAAACAAAACACTACTCAGTAAAGAAACTAGACAATGAGCCAGACATGGTGGCCCAGGCTGTAATCTCTGCACTTGGGAGGTGGAAGCGGAAGAATGAGGCGTTCTTCCCTCATAGCCTCATAGCCCGTGCGAAGGCTGCCACGGTTACAGGAGACCATTTCAATAGGAAAACAACAACAACTGGACAGTGAAAGAGCATCTGCGGTGGGAATGGTTGAAGTAGCTTTTAAGCCAGAACTGGAAGCTGTGTGTGATGCATGACCTTAAGAGCGAGTAGACAGTGAGATTACAGTGAGTTCGAAACCAGCCGGATCACACCTTACGTCAAACACCCCCCCCCGCCCCTCCCCCCCACCCCACCCCAAGATACCTGAAGGTGGTGTGTGTGGTACAGGCCTTTTATCCCAGTATGGGGGGGGGTGGTAGGAAAGGAGGCAGAGACAGGTGGATCTTTGTAAATTGGAAGTTGACTTGGTCTACAGAGCTAGTTCTAGGACAATCAAGGCCACACAGAAAAACAACAACAACAACAACCAAAGAAACAAACAAAAAACAAAATGAAACAAAAGCACAGAAAAGCAACAACAAAACTGAGGCTCAGGAGATGGTTTAGTCAGCAAAGTGCTTGCCTAGGAGCATGAGGGCTTAAGTTCAGATCCGCAGCAGCCAGGTAAAGATCCAGGCGTCTCTGTCTGGGATCTGGAATCCCAGCTCTGAGGACACCTTTAATCCTCACAATCAGGAGGCAGAGGCAGGAGGACCTCTGTGAGTTTGAGGCCAGTCTGGTCTACAGAGGACATTCCATGACAGCCAGAGCTACACAGAGAAACCATGTCTTTAAGAGAGGGGGGGGGGTATGGGGATGTCCTTGGGGCTACAGAAAGGCTAGCTGAATCAAACTCCGGGTTCAGTAAGAGACCTGGTCTTTTTTTTTTTTTTTTTTTTTTGGTTTTTTGGTTTTTTGGTTATTTGGTTTTTTGTTTTTTTTTTTTGGTTTTTTCGAGACAGGGTTTCCCTGTATAGCCCTAGCTGTCCTGGAACTCACTCTGTAGACCAGGCTGGCCTCGAACTCAGAAATCCACCTGCCTCTGCCTCCCAGAGTGCTGGGATTACAGGCGTGCGCCACCACCGCCTGGCGAGACCTGGTCTTTAAAGATGGAACAAAGCAATGGTTTTCAACCTTCCTAATGATGGGCCCCCTTAATACAGTTCTTCATGTGGTGACCTCATAACATTTATTTTATGTGATAACCATAAAATTACGTTTGTTGCTACTTCATAACTGTAATTTTGCTATTGTTACATATCGTAGATAAACATCATATGTGTAGATGACCTTAGGTGACCCCTGTGAAAGAGTTTGACTCCCCAAAAGGGGTCAGGACCCACAAGGTGAGAACCACTGCAGTAAAGAGTAACTGAAGAAGAAAAAGACAGCTCATGTGGCCCTCTGACCTCTAGGCACATGCATATATGTACACACACACACACACACACACACACACACACACACACATGATCACCATCACAACCAAACCCTAAAAAGCTAGTGAATAGGATGAAAACTCCTCTGCCTTTCAGTAAATTCTCCTACAAGCCTGGGTTCCTTTGGTGTGGCTGTACACTACAAACATGGTTGCACATACCTTCAATTCCAGCACTTGGGGGTGGGGCAGAGAGGCAAGCCGATCTCTGAGTTTGAAACCACCCTGGTCTAAAAAGTGAATTCAAAGCTAACCAGTGTTACCTAGCAAGACTGTGTCAAAAGCAAAATCCTCAGAATGTCTGCATTAGCTCTGCCACTCCAGCTTCACAAGCCCATCCCACATTCTCTCTAAAGCTTCAGGGCATTCTCTCTTCCTTGCCCTTTTGAAACTGTCCTTCCTCCCCAGCCAGGCTTGCCTCATTTCCTGAGGTAAGCCTGAAGAAGAGGGCCTCCCGTTCTGGCTGGAGGCAAAGCAAAGGTTTGCGCATTCCATTTCAAGGGGCAAGCTGGCCAGGAGACCTTTCCCTACAGATCCAATAGCCCTCTTCCCATCTGACTAGGAGGCTGAGTCACAGGCAATTGCAGGCTCTCCAGACAGCACAGCAAAAGAGAGAAGAGAAAAAGAAAAGGGGAAAAGAAAAACCCAACATGATGTCTTTTACCAGAGGGCAGAAGGGCCTCTTGGTTCTACCTTAGGCTTGCTTCCCTCGCAGCTGGAGATAGTGATCAGAAGACTGTCTTTGAATATGAAGGATGATGACACGACACAGGATCAAATAAGGGAACAGGGATGGAAGTGTTGTGTAAACTCTTAAGTTCCACAGAGATGTGAAGAGTTACTGTTATTGTTACCATCGTTCCAAACTTGAGTTTTTCTCCAGTAGACCTGGTTTATGCAGTATTGCTGTTAATATGGGAACATGAAAGAGTCAGTTTGAACCTTTGGGGCTTTGGGGTACCTTGTGTGTATGTGAGAGAGAGAGACTGGGGAGGGGGTAGAAAAGGGGGGTGGAAGAGGCATCTGCATAGAATCCCTTCCCTTAACATTCTAGCACTGCTAAAGTGTGTTCCTAATGAATAAGAGGGATGGACGTGAAGGGAAGAAGACATCACAAACCATGCAGTGAGCCAGATCTAAGGGACAGGCTTGTTCAGTTCAGACCGAGCTGAGGCAATGAGCTCACACACTTGGTGCCTGCTGCTTGACTGACTGATGGAAGGACATCAGGGAAGGGCATTCCAATCCTCTGGCTTCTTCTGTGGCTGCCAAAAGGACTCATTTTGTGCAAATCAGTCTGGCTTCTTTCAGCTGAAGCAGTAGAGTCTGTCCTACCAGCCCAGTCCCTCAAGATTGCTGTGTCCCAGGAAGTCTGCAATAGCAAGTCATCACATCCTGTGTTATCTTTGCCATATAAAGAGTGAAAGGAAAAGTATTGGCTCAGGACCTTCAAGACCAAGTTCTCAGCACAGAGAAAGTCTGATGTTCAGGGGCCACTCACACTACTCCTGTCATGAATCTTGGAGAATGTGTGTGTGTGTGTGTATGTGTGTGTGTGTGTGTGTGTGTGGAGAGACAGACAGACAGACAGACAGACAGACAGACAGAGACAAACAGAGAGAGGGGGAGAGACAGACAGACAGACACAGGGTTTAATTGTGTAGCACTGGCTGTCCTAGAACTTGCTCTGTAGACCAGACTGGCCTTAAACTCAAAGATATCCACCTGCCTCTGTCTCCTGAGTGCTGGGATTAAAGACATGTGCCACCACCGCCCAGTTAACTCTTAGATTCTTTACAAGGTCACCTAGAAGTTTCAGGACCATGCCAAGCCATCAACCAACACATGGGGTTGTGGGTAGGGAAGCCTTTCATCACCCCCAGAGTTCTGTACAAATAGAAAATAAATTTTTTTTTGCATATGATGGGTTATTCGAATTTCGACTAAAGTTTACTGCACTGTAAAATATGTTTATATCTGCCCCGTGTGTAAGTTTACTGTCTTAGCCCATAGATAGAAATCTCCCAGACCAAGTGGCATATACAAAGAATCATTTAGACTTCATAAATCCAACATTGGTGAGTAAACTGGAGTCCCCGGCCTGTCCATCCTTTTTAATATGCTTTTATATAGATGCTTCCCACAGCATTATATCACTCCCAAGTCCCTCTGAATTGAGTTTAGTAGAATAGAAAAATATACAATAAGCTCAGAGATATGTGCATTGCAGGCTTGCAGCCTCAAAGAACTTTATCTAAGAAAAAAATTTAGACACAGACAAACATGGTTCATGTATGTCCTGACAGGTCCTTCTGTTCTCCATTTCCACATCTCACAAACACCTGTAAAACAAGAAGAAGGCCCTTTTTCAGTTTTTTGTAGCATCTTTTTCTCTTCATGACCTTCCTTGATGCCCATTTTATTCTACTATACTAAGTCAGGGCTAAGGGTTTTGAATTCAGTTTGGTTGTCTGACTGAGACAAAAGAGATCTTTCTGGGGAGGATGATGCTTAGAATATCATTCCTGTGTATCACTAAAGCCTTTTTTTTTTTTTTTTGGTTCACACCCTTGAGAAATCAGGAGAAAAATCATGTGATTGGTGTTGTGTTGGACTAGCATTCTCACCTAGGGTTCTGTCAGAGAGAACACTTCAAGTCTAAAAGGCCTTGCCAGACATTCAGATTAGGGACTCCCTTTCAAAGGGACAATTGGGAGTTGATATTGATGTCAGTTTATGAACAGATGCATACTTATTAGTGAAGTTCTAGTAACTAGACACTTAGGCACTTGGCGGATTTTAGAATTTTCTTTTATATACTTTTGATTATATTTAATGAATGAATTAGGTGTGTGTGTGTGTGTGTGTGTCAGAGGACAGCTTGTGGGAGTTGGTTTTCTCTTTCTACTGGATGGATCCTGGAGGTTGAGCTCAGATCACCGGCTTGGTGGCAAAGAATTTTTGTGAATGTTAAATTATTTATATGTAGGCGTGCCTCTTTGTATGGGGTACATGCATGTGAGTGCAGTTGTCTGTGAATGTCAGAGACATTGGATCTCCTAAAACTGGAGTTATATAGATGGCTATGAGCCACCATGTGTTTGCTGGGAACTGAACTTAGGACCTCTGGAAGAGCAGTCAGTGCTCTTAACCACTGAGCCATCTCTCCAGCCCTTGTATCAAGTTATCGTTACTTACTGAGCTGTCTCATGGCCCGGATTTAATTTTTTCTAAATTTGTTTATTTTTATTTTATTTGTATGTGTCTGAATGTATGTAAGTGTTTGATGTGCCTGTAAGAATCCTCAGAGGTCAGAAGAGTGCTTCAGATGCCCCAGAACTAGAGCAACTGCCATGCTCACAAACAAACTCGGGTCTGAACGTTAACCTCTAATTCTTTTCTTTTTCCCTCCCTTCCTGCCTTCCTTCTTTCCTTCCTTCCTTCCTTCCTTTCTCCTCCCTCCCTCCTTCCCTCCCTCCCTCCCTCCCTCCTTCCCTCCCTCTCTTCCTTCCTCCTCCCCCTTCCCTCCCTCCCTTCCTTCCTCCTCCCCCCTTCCCTCCCTCCCTTCTTTCCTCCTCCCTCCTTCCCTCCCTCCCTCCTTCCCTCCCTCCCTTCTTTCCTCCTCCCTCCTTCCCTCCCTCCCTCCTTCCCTCCCTCCCTCCCTTCTTTCTCCCCCTCCCTCCCTCCCTCCTTTCCTCCCTTCCTTCCTTCTCTCTTCCTCCCTCCCTCCCTCCCTTCCTTCTTTCCTTCCTTCCTTCTTTTTCTTCTGGGCTTTCATTTGGTTTTGCTTTTTGAGACAGGGTTTCTCTGTGTAGCCCCGGCTGTTCTGGAACTCTCTCTGTGTAAACCAGGCTGGCCTAGAACTCAGAGCTCTGCCTGCCTTTGCCTCCTGAGTGCTGGAATTAAAGGCATGCACTACCATTGCCTGGCAGTAGCCTTCAATTCTTTATCTATTTTGTTCAGCTACTTAAACATCTTTGAAGCAGGCATGATCTCATATTCATATTGTTAGCACAGCTATAGAGCAGTTTCACAAAATGTTTCTTTGTTGACTGGGCATCTTTCAAGGATCTGCAGCATATGGGTCTGAAACTGAATATTCCCAATCCATATATGCTTGTATGCTTGTATATATGAATATCTGGTAATTATTTCTCAAGTTTCATAAAATCTTGTGAAATTATACACAAACTTGCTGGAGTTACGAGATTTTAGCGTACCAGCTTAGTTTTGAAAAAAAAATGTATAACCTTGTTTTCAGGATATTTTTGTCAGGGGCAGGCAGGATCTTGTTATGTTACACTTACTGGCTTGATATTTACTATATAGCCTACCCTAGCCTTAATTTGAGATAATCCTGTCCTTCTTCCTGAGTGCTGGTATTAATGGTACATACCATCAAGCCAAGAATACTGTTTGATTGATTGATTGATTTAGAGAAAGGGTCTCCATATGTAGCCCAGGCTGGATTCATGCATCAGCCTCTAAGATGCTGAGATTACAGGCATGAGCCAACCCTGCGAATGTGATAAACTTTAAATAGGAAATTAACTATTGCTTAAAATATATCCTGTTTAAATAGTCAAGTATGAATACAGGATTTAGGAGCACAGACGTGAACCAAGTGACATGGATTCCAATTTTGATTTAAAACTTACTAGGGCCAGGTGTGGTGGTCCCTGCCTTTATTCACGTAAAGGTAGAAAGAGACGCAACGCAAAGCTGCCCTCTGAGCTCCACATGTGCTCTACGGCATGTGCAACCCTGTAGCATGATTGTCCCTATCCAATTAATTTAATTATTAATACAAGAAGCCTGTGATTGGACGGGGGGAAAAGGGAGGCGGAGCTAAGAGTGGCAGAGACAGAGAGCGACAGAGGAGGAGGAAAATAGAGGACGAACAGGAAGATTCAGATTCTGTGTGGCTTTAAATAGCCACAGGTAGCTATAATATCATATAGGGACAAAATAATTGAGATAACTTGCCTATTCTGGATGAGCTGTTTGTATCATTATCAATTAGCTCTGAAATGATTGTGTGGACATCTTGTGAATTGAAAATTATTGATATATAAATCTGACTGATTATAAGTTTCTAGAGGTTTGATTTTACTGGGTTACTGGGAATTGTGACAACTAACCTTGAAGTGGGTGCTCATTACATGGGGCTAGAGTGGCAGCGACCTGCCAAGAGAACTTAGCTAGTCCAGTGGAGACTTCTGCGGAGCTCTGGGCCAGAGAGTCTGCTGAGATGAGGACACCCTGCTGGAGCTATGTGTCCCTGCCAGTGCCCAGCCTAGTGCAGGAATTTTCTGTTCTTTTTAATATTTCCTACAACACACCCAGATCTCTCTCTCTCTCTCTCTCTCTCTCTCTCTCTCTCTCTCTCTCTCTCTCACACACACACACACACACACACACATAACAATAATAAATAAATTCAAAGACAACAGAAACAATAAACAAAAAAGAAATCAGCCAGGTGGTGGTGGTGCACACCTTTAGTCCAAGCACCTGGGAGGCAGAAGCAGGCAGATCTCTGAATTTGAGGCCAACTTGTTCTACAGAAAGTTCCAGGACAATCAGGGCTACAGAGAGAAACCCTGTCTCAATAAATAAACAAACAAATAAGCTGGTTATGTAATTCTATTGGTAGAGTAGTTGCCTAGCATAAATGAAGCAACCCTGGGCTCTATTCCCACCATTGAACAAAACCTCACATGGGAGTGCATATCTGTATTTCCAGAATTCAAGAAATGGAGGCAGGAAGATCAGAAGTCATGCTATCTTTTTTTTTTTTTTTTTTTTGGTTTTTGGATTGGGTTTTTTTGAGACAGGGTTTCTCTGTATAGCCTTGGCTGTCCTGGAACTCTGTAGACCAGGCTGGCCTCGAACTCAGAAATCTGCCTGCCTCTGCCTCCCAGAGTGCTGGGATTACAGGCGTGAGCCACCACCGCCCGGCTCATGCTTAGCAATCTTGAAGTCACTTTTTCTACATGAGAATCCTCTTCCTCTTTAAAAAAAAAAAAAAAAAAAAAAAGAGGCAGGCAGGTGAGAAGGAAAGATGGCTCAACAAATAGAGGTTCTAGTCACGGGACATGACAACGTGAGTTCATCCCCAGGACCCACAGTCTGGAAGGAGATAGCTGACTCCTACAAGTGCTCTGATTACTACATGTGCTTAATCACACATGTACTCATACCCATGTGCACACATGCACACACATGAATAAATAAATGCTAACTTAAATGAAAAAAAAAGAAAAGAAAGCTTACTAGGTGACACATGCATGAGAGATCTTGTCTCAAAATCAAGCTCAATTTGATGGTACACATCTATAATCCCACTACCCAAAAGACAAACACAGGAGGATCTTTGCAAATCCAAGGTCAGCGAATTTCCAGGCTGTCCAAGACTAGGTAAGACATTTGCCTCAAAGCCAACAGCTAGGTGTAAGACCCAAGGTAAAGACACTTTGATCAGAAGTCAAGGTCAGCTTTCTCTACCTAGTGAGATCAAGGCCAGTCTGGGCTTTAAGAAACTCTGTGTCAAAAAAAAAAGCAATCAAAAGAAATCCAAAGAACTGGATACATGTACATGTTGCACACAAACACACAAGCATACATACACATGCATGAACACACAAAGTAAAACAATAACATGAAAGCCAGACATGATGGCACTATTTCTGTAATAATAAAACCTGGCACTATTTCTGTAATAATAAAACCTGGAAGGTTGAGGCAAGAGAATCCTACTGAGTTCAAAACCAGCTTGGGCTACATAGCCAGTTCTAGGATAGCCAGAGCAATGCAGACAAACCCTGTCTCATAATAAACAAACAAAACAAAACAACAAAACAACTAACCCGAGCAAGCCTATAATCCCAGCACATGAGAGGAAGAGGCAGGAGGACCAGGAGTTCAAAGCCAGACTCAGCTACAGGAAACTCTCTAAAGCCTCTATTAATCAGAGAAAAACAAAACTCCAAATTAACAGCTACTCCTTACTAGCTGGAAAGAACTAAGTTAGTGTGTATCCATACAGTGGGATATTATTCTGTCATATAAAGAATGAAATACTGGGGGCTGGAGAAATAGTGCAGAGGGGAAGGAATGATTCTCACTCTTCTAGAGGTTCACTTCCCCAAACTCATATCCTCAGAATCATCTGTAATTCCAGCTCCAAGGGATCTGACAGTTCCGGCCTCCTCAGGTACCTGAATGCACATGCACAGACACACATATACACACATATTTAAAAAAAAATGAATACTGAAACTCCAACATGGATGAATATTAAAAACATGATAAGTGAAAGAAATCTAAGGCAAAAGGTTATCATAAAATACTGAGGACAGGTAAACATATATGTGTGTGTGTGTGTGAGTGTATGTACACACACACACATGTACACACATATATATGTATATGTGTATGTCTATGTATATGATGTCAGTTGTATATGATGTCTATGTCTATGTCTATGTCTGTGTCTATGTCTATGTCTATGACTATGTCTATGTCTAGGTCTAGGTCTAGGTCTAGGTCTAGGTCTAGGTCTATGACTATGTCTATGCCTATGTCTAGGTCTAGGTCTATGCCTAGGTCTAGGTCTAGGTCTAGGTCTAGGTCTAGGTCTAGGTCTGTGTCTGTGTCTGTGTCTGTGTCTGTGTCTGTGTCTGTGTCTGTGTCTGTCTGTGTCTAGGTCTAGCTCTAGCTCTAGCTCTAGGTCTAGGTCTAGGTCTAGGTCTAGGTCTAGGTCTGTGTCTGTGTCTGTGTCTGTGTCTGTGTCTGTGTCTGTGTCTGTGTCTGTGTCTGTCTGTGTCTAGGTCTAGCTCTAGCTCTAGCTCTAGGTCTAGGTCTAGGTCTGTGTCTGTGTCTGTGTCTGTGTCTAGGTCTAAGTCTAGGTCTAGGTCTAGGTCTAGGTCTATGACTATGTCTATGCCTATGTCTATGTCTATGTCTAGGTCTAGGTCTATGCCTATGTCTAGGTCTAGGTCTAGGTCTAGGTCTAGGTCTAGGTCTAGGTCTGTGTCTGTGTCTGTGTCTGTGTCTGTCTGTGTCTAGGTCTAGCTCTAGCTCTAGGTCTAGGTCTAGGTCTGTGTCTGTGTCTGTGTCTGTGTCTGTGTCTGTGTCTAGGTCTAAGTCTAGGTCTAGGTCTAGGTCTATGTCTATGTCTATATCTATGTCTATGTCTATGTTTATGTATATACACAGAAAACTAGTAAACGGCACCAGTCAGAGTCTAAGAGGAGAGCAGGGCATAAAGAGCCACAGTTGGGCCACCAACAGGTGACAGGTGACACATGTCTTTAATCCCAGCACTTGGGAAGCAGAATAAAGTGGATGGATCTCTGAGTTTGAGACCAGCCTGGTCTATAAAGTGGGTTCCATGACAGATAGGGTTACCAAACAAAAATGTAAAAAATGAAAAATCCCATAATAAAGGCAGAGAGGAGATAACTCAGTCGATGAAGTGCTTGCTATACAGGTATGAGGACCTAAGTTCAGTCCCCAAACCCACTTAAGGTGAATGTGGCAGTTTGTATTTGTAGATCTAGTACTAGGGAGGCTCAGTCTAACCTAATCAACAAATTCTAGGTCAAGGTCCTGTCACAAAAACCAAGGTAGACAGCCTCTGAGAAATAACACTCAAGGTTCTTCCCATACACACCCACACATGCGCATGCGCGAATGTGCACGTAAGCACGCACGCACGCACGCATGCACACACACAGATATACATACACAGCTGAAGATGTAGCTGAGTTGATTGTTTACCTATCATGCAGGAAGTCTCCGGTTCAATCCCAAGTACCCCATAAACCAAATATGATGACTTCTGCCCACAATCCCAGTACTTGTGAGGTAGAAGCCAGAGGAAAAGAAGTTCAAGTCACTCCTTAGCTATCTAGAGCCTGGGATACATGAGGAGACCTGGTTTCTAACAAAACAAAACAAAACAAAACAAAACAAAACAAAACAAAACAAAACAAAATCAAACAAAAAGTCTGAACTAAAACCCCAATTGATCATAGAGAATTTTAGAAATGTAGAGCAGGGGGCATCACCTCAGACCAAGTCAATGCAACAGTGAGGGTAGAGGCTGGGCGGTGGTGGCCACGCCTGTAATCCCAGCACTCTGGGAGGCAGAGGCAGGCAGATTTCTGAGTTTGAGGCCAGTCTGGTCTACAGAGTGAGTTCCAGGACAGCCAGGGCCACACAGAGAAATCCTGTCTCAGAAAAAAACAAACAAACAAACAAACAAAAAAGCAAAAGCAAAAACCAATGAGGGTGGAGAGGGCCTTGGAATCTGAATTGCTTTGGTGCTGAGTTTCAAAACCAGAGCCTGGCACATGTCAAGCAGGTGTTCTACCGCCAAAGGTAGACCTTGTGCCAATAATTTGAAATGTTACCGGGTTCCCCTTCCTCTCTCTTGGTAACTATGATGTATATTAAGTTTTTAGGAAATTTGGTGTAAAGATATAGACTGGATGTTACTGAAGACAGAATAGTCATAATTTGGATTTTGAAAATACTAATCCAAATTCCAGGTTTTTATCTGTCTTTCACAATATGGGCAATGCATTTTTCTACTACTTCTTGCAGTTCAATGAGAAACAACAGAGACAGGAATATTTGTGAACATACACACATACACAAACACACACACACACACACACAGAGAGAGAGAGAGGAATAGTGGATAATATCTTTAGTGAGTTATCTGTAGGAACAAAACTATGTGCTTACTCAATGCTATTAATGTTGGAGGCTCTAGCCTGGGGCATGTGGAAGACATGGCAAAACATGGTCTTTGATGTCCAAATATTTAGAAATTCTTGTGATGGGGTGGTGATTTATTTCTGTAATCCCAACTATTTGGAGGCTGAGTCAGGAGGATTACTGCAAGTTTGAGGCCAACCTAGACTACATAGTGATACCTTGTTTCAGAAAACTAACAAAATCAATAAATATCTAAGAGGGAAGATGGCCATTGAAGAGCCTTGGCACCATCACATAGGTAGTTGGATTGACAAGTGGAATAGGAGAGGATTAGTAGGAGGCGTGGTAGGCAAGATTTGAGGACACCTATAACCACATTACCCCTCATGGCAAAGTATTTATCAGGCAATCCTCAAAGATTCACAGACTGCTACCTTTTCAGGCACTGCCTTCTATGTGGTTCCTGCTTCTGGGTTACAGGCTGTCCAACTTATGAGACAAGGCATAGGCAAACCTGTGCTGCATTTAGCTGTGGGCCAAAAGTTCAAGAATGACTAGTTTCCCAGAGGCAAAGCCAGTAGAAAAAAAAACTTCATGTGGGTAGTAGGGGTTAAAAGATCTGTGCAGGTAGATAAGGGCTCACAAACATCAAGAACAGTAGATAAGAGAACACCAGATGCTACAGGCTTTTAAAAATGGCATGTGTGTGGTCACCAAGGCACCTGAGTTCTAAGGTATAAAAGACATTCCTTAGGCACAGTGATTCATGCCTGTAATCCAACACTCAAGAGTAGAGGCGGAGAATCATGAGTTTGAAGCCATTCTCTGCTACATAGAAAGTTCCAGCAGGTCAGCTTAGGATACTGGAAGTTAAGACTGTCTCAGACAACAGCAGCAGCAGCAGCAGCACCTCCCAAACCTAGATAGAACCATTGCCACAAAAAGAAAAATGGAAGCACTTAAACATATGGAAGTTGAAGATTCACTTTCTTACATACACTCTCAATACAATGCTTTTGTCAATATTTTTTAGTACCTTTATGGGAAAGAGGTAGTAATTTTGGAATTTACCAAGTAGATCAAGTTGGCCTCGAACTGATAGATCTGTTTACCTATCTCTACCTTCTCAGTGTTAGGATTAAAGTTGTGTGCCACCACATTTGATTAAATAGTATTTTTGATTAAAAAGTCTTGGTCAGTTTTATTTCATTTCTACTGCCAAAAAAATTACCTTTCTTATTTAAAAAAAAAAATGAGTCAGAGAGATGGTTCAACGGTTAAGAATACTTCCTAACCTCTCAGAGTACCCAGTATCTGAGGCAGGTGGCTCAAAATTGCCCATGACTCCAGCTCCAGGGGATCGTATTGAATGACCTCTTCTAGGTATTTGTGCACGTGTGTGTGCATGCATGTGTGCATACACACACATACACACTCAAATATAAAAATAAATCTGAATAAAACAAATTTTATTATTGTTACTATTATTATTTTTCTTTTTTGTTTTGTATTATTATTATTATTATTAGTAGTAGTAGTAGTATGTGGGGGTGTGTGGGGTGTATGTGTGTGTGTGAATGCAGGTGCATGTGGACCTCAGAGCATAACATTTGGGAGTCTGCCCTCCTGGGGCTCAAACTCAGGTCATCATGCTTCATGCACCTGTCATCTTGACAATCCCACTGTTCTGTTCTTTTTCTTCTTTCTTTCTAAGAAAATTTTACTTTTATTTTTAATTGTGTGCATGTGTGTGGGTATGTGCATGTGAGTGTAAGTGCCAGTGGAGTCCAGGCGAAGGTGCTGGATCCTTTGGAGCTTGGAGGTAGGTGTGAGCAGCCTGGTATGGTTGTGGGCTCTGGGAACCCAACTTTCCAACTTTGAGCCTTTGCAAGAGCAAAAGATCATAAGCACTGCTATCCTCTGAGCTATTTCTCTTTTTTTGTTTTGTTTTGTTTTGGAGACAGGGTTTCTCTGTGTAGCCCCGGCTGTCCTGAAACTCACTCTGTAGACCAGGCTGGCCTCGAACTCAGAAATCTGTCTGCCTCTGCCTCCCAAGTGCTGGATTACAGGCGTGCGCCACAACTGCCCGGCCT
The DNA here is from genome assembly GCF_947179515.1 of Apodemus sylvaticus. Taxonomy (NCBI): domain Eukaryota; kingdom Metazoa; phylum Chordata; class Mammalia; order Rodentia; family Muridae; genus Apodemus; species Apodemus sylvaticus. The sequence goes on from NC_067495.1 coordinate 127,290,120, forward strand.
GAGCTATTTCTCTAACTCCTCCTTTCTTTGGCTTTTTTATTCTTGAGACAGAGTCTCACTATCTAGTCCTGGCTGGCTTGGCTTGGAACTTACTATGTAGACCAGGCTGGCCTAGAATTCATGAAGAGCTGATCACCTGTTTCCTGAGTAATGGGATAAAAGATGTGTACCACTACATGCAGCACATCTTTTCCTTTATGTCCAGGCTGTGTCTATCCCTATGCTCAAATAAAGCATAAGTTCTACATTATGAGCACCTTAGTATTTCATGTATATGAGTGTTGTGCTTGAATGTGTGTGAGTCACATTCATGACTGGTGGCTAGAACAGGATGTGGCATTCCCTGGCATTGGAGTTACAGACTGTTGTGAACCACTGTATGGATGCTGGGAATCGAACCCCAGTCCTCTGGAAGAGCAACCAGAGCTCTTAATGGCTGAGCCAATTCTCTAGTTCTCCATGACTCCCTGTTCTTGTAGAGTACCTGGGTTTGAATCCCAGCATAAACATGGCTGATTATAACTATTCCTATCCCCTCTTCCAGGGAATTTGACCCACTCTTTCTGACCTCCTTGGGCATTAGGAAAGCATGTTGTGCACATACATACATTTCTCACACACATATTAAATAAAATAATTATCTATTTTTTAAAGACAGGGTCTCTCTTTGTAGCCATGGTTGTCCTGGAACTTGCTCCATAGACCAGGCTAGCTTCAAACTCATAGATCTGCCTACCTCTGTCTCCTGAGTGCTGAGATAAAAGGTGTGTGCCCGCCCCATTTTTTTTTTTTACAAGAATATCATGGGCCAGTTGTGGTGGTATAGGACTTTAATCCCAGCACTCAGGAGGCAGAGGCAGGCGGAGCTTTTTGTGTTAAAGATGAGTCTGATCGGGCTGGAGAGATGGCTCAGAGGTTAAGAGCACTGACTCCTCTTCCTGAGGTCCTGAGTTCAAATCCCAGCAACCATATGGTGGCTCACAACCATCTGTTTAATGAGATCTGACACCCTCTTCTGATGTGTCTGGAGACAGCTACAGTGTACTCACATACATACAATAAATAAATAAATCTAAAAAAAAAAAAAGATGAGTCTGATCTACAGGGAAAGTTCCAGTCTAGCCAAGGCAACATAGTAAGACTATATCACAAAACTATCATGGGATGTCTAGTGCCTTCCAGCCTATGTTTTCAGTGCTTGAAGACCAAAACCACATTTGATTCTTATTAGTTTACATTGTCAAGATGAGGGAACTGAGGCTTAGAGAAGAGTTCAATATTCAAGATGTTATCGCCAATGAACGGCAGAGTTAAAATTCAAAAACATACCTGTATTGTTGTTTAAGGTCAGAGATTGAGTGTGTAATCACTAACAGGAAGAGAAAGCCTCAAAGAGACTCAGTGAATAAGTGTACTTCCTGTTCATTCCAGAGGATCTGGGTTTGGTTTCCAGCATCCACATAAGGTGTTCACAACCACCTGTAACTCCAGTTCTAGGAGATCCAATTCCATTTTCTGAACTTGAGCATGTGCGCACGCGCGCGCACACACATCTTTTAAAAAAGAAACAGACACAGAGCAAGATGGAAGCAGGATTGCATTCAGGAGTCTTCAGGGAAGTGGTGCTGACTGCATACCTTTAATTCCCTTTAATTTGGGAAGCAGAAGCAGGAGGATCTCTGTAAGTTTGAGGCCAGCATGGTCTACAGAGTGAGTTCCAGGACACCCGGGGCTACACAGAGAAACCCTTTACCCAAAAACCTTTATAAAAAGAGTTCAGAGGTTATTTTCAGCCTGGGTATTGTAAGACCCTGTTTCAAAACAAATTAAAACAACAGAACAAACAAACAAGCAAAACCCTAAAAGAGCCCAACCTTTAAAAAGGGAGGCCTGGTGTAGAAGTCAGCTCTCTCGCTCTAAGGCAGGGAAATGAACTAGGTCTCACCCATTCATCTACTTAACAAGCATGAGTTAGTTAAAGTCTCATTGCCAAAGCAAGAGCTGGTGAGGGGAGAGGAAGAGAGCCGATACCCAAATGAGAAATGCTGGTGCTTCTTCATTCAAAGACTTTGTTTTTATTTTTTTGGATTTACAGGCGTGCGCCACCACCGCCCGGCTTGTTTTTATTTTTTAATTTTACTGTTTCACTTTACATCCGGCTCACTGCCCCACTCCTGGTCTCCTGCTCCAACAATCCATCCCCCCTCCCCCTCCACTTCTCTGAGCAGGTGGAAGCCCCCTGGATATCCCCCCACCTTCCCACAAAGTCTCTGCAAGGCTAGGTGCTTCCTCTCCCACTGAGGATAGACAAGGCAGCCCAGCTAGAAAAACATATTCCACAGATAGGCAACAGTTTTTGCGATAGCCACTCCCCGTTCCTGCTCCAGTTGTTCAGGACCCACACGAAGACCAAGCTTCACATCTGCTACGTGTATGTGGGGAGGCCTAGGTCCAGCCTGTGTTTGCTCTTTGGTTGGTGGTTCAGACTCTGAGAGCCCTGAGGGTCCGGGTTAGTTGAGTCTGTTGATCTTCCTGTGGAGTTCCTATCCCCTTCAGGGCTGCAATCCTTCCCCCTACTCTTCCAAAAGAGTCCCCAAGCTCAGTCCACTGTTTGGCTGTAGGTGTCTGCATCTGTCCAAGTCAGCTGCTGGGTGGAGCCTCTCAGAGGACAGCCACGCTAGCCAAAGACTTTTCAGACTTATTTGGAAAAATAAGCATAGACAAGGGCTAACCAAGAGGACAAGGTAGGAATGGTGGCAGCGGCCTATCAGGGGCAGCTCTTGGAAGAGCAGTGTGAAAGAGAGCCTGAGAGAAATTGCAAGAAGCCAAACACAAGTGCATGATCAGCCTAAGGGGTGCCAAGAAGTCCAGGTTTGCTCCAAATGGGGGGCTTGGGAGGAATATGGGAAGGAAACCAGAAGCTAGTTAAGAGAACTAGCCAGGTGAAGGCTCATAGACTTTGTCTTGGGAGTAGGCAGGACTAGCGTTTGCAGAGCATCCATCATTTCTTCCCCCCCCCAAGATTTATTTAATTTTTTAAAATTCTATCTATATGTATATGACTCTGAGCATGTGGGTGCTGGTGCCAGAAGAGATCAGAAGACAGGGTTTGATCCTCTGGAGCTGGAGTCGTAGAAGGTTGTAACCGCCTGCGTGGTTGTTGGAGGCTGAATTTGGGTCCTCTGCAAAAGTAGCATGCACTCCTAATTGCTGAGCCATCACTCTAAGCCCCATCTTTTATCTTTAGCACTATGTGTTTTTAGGTGTGTTTTGTGAGTTTTTAATTTTTTTGTTTGTTTGCTTGTTTATGTTTGGAGACAGGGTTTCTCCGTGCAGCCCAGGCTGTTCTGTCAACTTTGTAGACCAGACTGGCCTTGAATTCAGAAATCCACCTGCTTCTTTCTGCCTCTGAGTGCTGAGATCAAAGAAAGAAAGGTATGTACCACTAAGCCCAGCAGGTGTTTTTTTTTTCTGACACTATCTCTAGCTCAGATGGGGGCAATACATTCCTGCTTCAACCTCCTGAATGTTGGGATCACAAAGCTGCGCTACAAGGTTTAGCTTGATTAAGAACCATGTTAAATCTGGATTAAATGTACATGCCTTTAACCAGACCACTTGGGAGGCAGAGGCAGGAGGTTCTCTGTGAGTTAGAAGCCAGCCTGTTCTACACACTGAGTTCAAGACCAAGCAGGATGACACAATGAGACTTTATTTCAACAGCAACAATAAAAACAAACGAACAAACAAGACCCATTTTGTTAATCTAGTTTTAGGGAAGATGGGGAATGCTTTAATCTCTGCATTTGGAGGGCAGAGGCAGGCAGGTCTGTGAGTTCGAGGCCAGCCTAGCCTACACAGTGGCCAAACAGGACCTGTACAGTGAGATTGTCTCAAAACAAACAAACAAAACCAACAAAATAAAACAAAAAACAAAGAACCCACAACTTGTTTTAGGGGTAATGGGGAGTGGTAAGTGGATTGCTTGCTTGCCCTGGCAAGGCCTCTGAGGTGATCTTAGCCTTCTTCCCCATTTTCCCCACTGTGGTAACAAAATCTAGAAAGTTGGTTACAGAGCTAACTTTAACCAGACATGCTGTCTCACTGTTTCGGCTAGGGGCGCTGAGAGGGTAGAGGCCAGGCCTTCCTCAGGCGGGTTCCAGGTTTGTCCATTCCATGCAGCCCTCGGGGCCTGCTCCTGGAGGAAGTCTGCAAGCCTTAAGCTTGCTTGCACCTGGCTTTGTTATTTGTTACTTGCCGAGATTTGCAAATGACAAATAGGGTAAGGAAGCCTCCCCAATCCCACCGGCCCCTGGAACATAAAACAGACCGGGATGGAATGCTGGATGAGAACGAATGTGAAACATGGGCAGAACATACTTTGGAGAGAAAGGAGGACGAAGAGAAGGAAGAGTGAAATACTGAAGAACACTGATACATCAACACCCACTAAGGCTTCTTCTGTCCCTTTCCCTTCCTTGATCCCCTTCAACCAGGGTGACTTAGAATGAACTGTTGTGCTGTCCTGAGACACCGCTTTTTGCACTGGACTCCATCTTCAATTGGCTGAGGTGCTCAACAGGAAGGGGCAACCAGAAGCTCCCGTTTTTGCTTCGTTCTGATAATTCTAAAAATCTCAATCAGTAGGATTCTTTTTTTGTCATATGGCTATGCTGTTTTACTAGAGAGACAAGGCTTTTGATTGCAGAACAAAGCAGAGAATTAACATAATTATCCTTGTGGATTTAGTCCAAGGTTGGTTTGGAGCCTGAATTACCCAGGGACCCTCAGAAGCCCTGCTTTGTCTGCTTAAGCATCAGGAGGGCAGGGCCCAGGCTGGTATTGTTCCTAGGTCTCTGTGCCACACCTAGGTAGCCTGTGGGGGGTCACTGCTGATAATGACTCTTGCATGAGTGCAGCGGCTTACAGTGCCCATAGGTTGTCTCTGTGAAGATAATACAGCATGCACATTGGTTTCTGTATTTTAGAGATGGGGGAAGGGAGACATAATAAAGTACATGAATCAGACTGGGGCTACTTCTTGGTCAAATATTAGGGTTTGCTTGAACCACCGCTACTTATCAACCAGCTAGGGCTTGGCTCTGGTTTTTAGACTTCTCCTAAACAATCTTCTTTATATTGTACCCACATCTCTGAGTGTCCTGACCCTCTCCGAGTGTCTGGTTCAGTAGATGTTAGGCATGGCAGAATTGAGAAAGTCAATTTTCCCGAAAAAGGCTGTTTTGGCATTTAACAAAAGTGTTGTAATATACTGAACAGAACTATGGATGTGGGGTCAGGACTATTGGAATTCCTGGCTCCGAAACTCACTCTGTGACCTTGAGCAAGCCACTAGTAGAGGCTTAAGAGACTCAGTTTCCTCAATAACAGAACCAAGAACTGTAGTGAGAAACAAATAGAATCACATAAGGGCATTGTAAACAGTCTGATGCTATACAAAGGTAAGGTATTTTTATTATGGTTATGTTATGGTGCTAGCCTCAAATAAAATAATCATTGTTATCTACCTTTAAAGGTTTCCCACAGCTCTCCCCACACTGATCCTTGGTTCCCCATCATCTCCTGTAGGGCAGGAAGTCTGGCCTCCAACAGGAAAGGACTCAAAAAAAAAAAAAAAAAAGCTCCAGGTTTACCCAGGGAACAACCGTCTTTCCCCCAAACTTTATTCCGCCAGATAAATGATGCAGCCAAATGGTAAGAGACAGACTAGTGAAAACTGATGTGTTTAAAAATCCATTTCAGAGCCGGGTGGTGGCGGCGCACGCCTTTAACCCCAGCACTCTGGGAGGTAGAGGCAGGCAGATTTCTGATTTCGAGGCCAGCCTGGTCTACAGAGTGAGTTCCAGGACAGCCAGGGCTACACAGAGAAACCCTGTCTCTAAAAAACCAAAAAAAAAAAAAAAAAAAAAAAAAAAAATCCATTTCCGTTTCAAAATGAGTAACCCTAAGGTCCTAAGTAAGGCCTTAAGAGTAGTACCAATTTAGTAATTACCAGAATAATTAAAATCAGCAAAGACAGGCAACTTAAAGCAGGGTCTGCAATAGCAAGCCACATGGAGGTGATTTCCCTGTTAAGCAACGTATATTGAGTTCATATGTTGATTAATTCAAACATATTTCTGAATCGTCATTTTTGCTTGATGCAAAACATTTTTTAAATGTGTGTGTGTGTGTGTGTGTGTATATACATTGGAGGGTAGTGTGGCCAAGCAAAATAACTAGTAAGGAGATGCCCAAAGCAAACTAATAGGATGACCCTACTGTATCTACATTGCTCAGTGTTGAGAGTGTGGAGGACAGGCGATCGGGGTACTAACACTAACAGCAGATCTCGACAATAGCAAAACCAATCGAGCCTTAGCTGCTCTCATACACAGACTGGGTGAGGGAAACAACAGGCAGGTCTCAACTGCCATCCATGAAGACTTCACAAAGAAGAAGAAACACCTCCTCCGTCTCTCTCTCTCTCTTTCTTGTTGATTTTTTGGATTTGTTTTTTTTTTTTGTTTTTTGTTTTTTGTTTTTTTTGAGACAGGGTTTCTCTGTGTAGCCCTGGCTGTCCTGGAGCTCACTCTGTAGACCAGGCTGGCCTCGAACTCAGAAATCTGCCTGCCTCTGTCTCCCAGAGTGCTGGGATTACAGGCGTGCACCCTGCTAACACTCCCTATCTCAAAGATGGAACCTCTGGGCCTAGAGGGGTGAGAACGGGAGTTAGAGGTGGGGTAGGGTGAAGAGAAAGACATTAATCCTGTAGGGTTTCCTTCTAGTTCCAATGACCCTCTCTGGCTTCCTTAGCATAGATAAATATATACTAAATAATATCAATATGTCTGGACATAGAGATTATTTTTCCAAGTTCCTGTTATTTCACATTCTGTTTAGAATCCTCTAGGAACTGTTGGGCATGTCTCCTGATATCCTCTGGGTAGAGACAATACCTTGGAAGTCCTCACCACCAGATCAGGATTGGAGCTGCTAAGAAACAACCCAAGAGTGAGGGCGAGTCAGCCAGCAGCTTCACCTCCGCAAAGCCTCTCTCCTTGAAGTTAATGTAAAGTCATCAGAGTTTTCGAACGTGGACCACAAGCTTCTAAGCCCTTCAAGTCCCTGGGATGGCCGGCGATATAAACACAGGAAGGATTTATTCCCTTGGCCTGGCAGGCGGTCGTTAGGGTAAAGGGGAAGGGTCAGGGGACTCAGATTGGTGTCTCAAGAGCCCAGAGGAAAAGCAGGCAGAAACCAAGCCCTCGGTCCTTCTAGGCAGGTTTTCCTCTGCAAAGTCTTGCAAGCTTCCCTCTTTATAGACCTTTCGTTCCTTCCTCCCTCCGGTCTCCCCGCCAACCCAGATGCCTCCACACCCAAGCAAGTGATATCCACTGAGGGTGACCCAAGGTTTTGGCAGCCTAGGAGGTTTGCCACGAAGAGTGGGCCGAGCGGGAGTCGCAAGGCGAGGCGGTGAGGACCTGGCATTTTTTTTCTTGCCCTAGCACCTGTCCCACTTCAGCGCCCGGGCTAGGGCTGCGCCTGAGCGCGGCCTCGGTGCTGGAGCGCCAGAACCACGCGCGGAGGTCGCCAAGGGTGGGGAAGTGGGGGGGCCCCGGAGGAAGGGCGGGGTGTCTGGCGGGGGGCGTTCCCCTCAGGCGAGACCCCCGCCCTCCTACATAGACCGAGTCAAAAAAAAAAAAAAGAAAGAAAAGAAAAAAAAACCGGGGAGAGCGTGTTACACATCAACCAGGAGCGAAAACGATCGCTCTCCGACCCCGAACGGCGTTGCAGCACCCCCCCTCCTGGAGCGGAGGGCTGGCTGGGGAAGGTGGCTCCGTTCTTCCCCCGTGGCCAGTGCGGGGTCTGCGGCTGCCCAACGAGGTTCCGGCTTCCCCGGGGCTGGTAGGGGGGAGCCCCGAGAACTGCAGGCCCGCCCCCTTCTTCCTCCTCCTTCCCCTCCTCCCCCACGTGTCCTCCGGGAGCCCAGCGGCCTGATCCCAGCACCCCCCTCCCTGCCACCTCCCTCCTACTCCCGCTTCGCCCGCTTCCCGGGCGGTGTGGAGAAGAGCAAAGTTGCGACAGCAGCCAGGGGGCTCTGCCCAGGTGAAGGGGGCGCTGTGACGGGGGCGGGAACGGCGTGGCCCTGCGGCGGGGGTTGGGGGGGGAGGATAAAGAAACTTGCTTTTCGCAGCCCCCACCCTGCGCGGGTTCGGGTCTTGCGTGAACCGAGCCCTCGTGGAGACGCTGCAACGTCGCCAGGACCGAGGCCGGCACCCAGAGCCGGACCCAGATCTGGACCGCGCGCTCCGGCGAGCTGCCGAGGGCAGGCAGGCCGGCACCCGGGCAAGGGCGGGGTGGGTGACCGTGCACCGGACCGAACCGCGGACTCCGGCGGCGTGGGCGCGGGACGAACCGGGACCGGGCCGAGTTGGGTGGCGAAGTAGGACGTGGATTCGGGGGGCGGGGCGCAGCGGGAGGGGGGAGAGCAGGCCCGGCCCGGCTGGCCTGGGCGTGGGGGCGGGGGGCGAGTTCGGGGCACTTGCTGGGCTCTGGACCGAGCGCTAGGGCGGGGCGGCGCTAGGGGCTGGGCCCGGTCGGGAGGAGAGGGCGAGGGGAGGGAGGGCAGGGGGTGGAGTAGGGGCGTGGAGTTGCAAGCGGGGTCTGGCCTCGGCCGGGGGCGAAGGTAGATCTGCGGGGCCGAAAGCGGAGGAGGGAGGGAGGCCCGAGGCAGCGCGGCGGCGGCGGCAGCGGCGGCGGCGGCGGCGGCGGCGGCGAAGGCCAGCTTCCGCGGAGTTTGTGCCCGGGCTTCCTAGCTGGGCTCCGGTCGCCTCTCGCGCACAAATGGGGTTAGGGGACTGACTGGTAAGCAACTCCCAGTGTTGGACGGGCTTCCCTGGCGATTCCCGGAAAACCGAGGGAAGTCGCCGTCTGCAATATGCCGCACCCCCCCCCCCCCACCTCTTAGCATCTGGATTCTGATCTTCGGGGACGACGGACCCTTCCCCACCACAATCCTTCCACTCTTCTAGCACCCCTTCCGTTTCCCTCTTTTCCTTGGCATAGTGGTATGCTTTTGAGGGGTGGAAGGCGTCGAGGGTTGCACTTTCCTTCCCTTGGGGACAGCCTAGTTTGTGTTTTATTCCTGCCAGGTAACGTTGCCTGGAATGGTGTGGACCTTGGGGTTTAGATAATTTAAGCCTCCCCCCCCCCCCAAGCTCTTTCGATGACTTTTAAGAAAAGGGACGGATCCCCTGGATTTTCATGACCAGAACGGGGTTTGAGGACTGGGACTTACTCTTCCGCTTACTTCCAGAACCAACCTCGTTCCTATGAACCATTTCTGTGGGGACTCGAACGTGGAGGGTGGGATACGGGAGCATTAATGTGCATTGCTTCTCTGTCTTCCCACAGGACCAGCGTGGCGAAGGACAGCTAGTGTAGTGTCAGAGGAAAAGTAGACACTAGTCCAACTACGGCCGCCCCCACTAATACTTCGGTAAGGGAGACACCACTAAGGGGGATGCTGGTGTGTTGGGGCCCAGTATAAGAGTACGGGTAGGTAGTCACCCCCAGAGGACTCTTTCCTGGTGGGGAAAGGCGAGCCCCTGCTTCAGGGAGGGGAAGGGTTCTGGGGAAGGAGATGGAGGGTGGCGACGACGGAGGGGGGGTGCGGGAAGAATGGAAGAGTCACACCCTGCTTGCAAGGGGAGCCTCCCTTAGGCTCCTGGGAAAAGGGACTGAATACGTGTGCTCTGTGGTACCAGGGCAGGGGAGATCTGGGGATGGTTCAAAGAGTGATTTGCACACTGGTCTGGCACTAGTGGCCTGAGAAAGTCAAGTCGGGGCATAAGGTGGAGAACGTTGGAAGGAACGTAGACAACCAACCCTCTGGCCTCAGTGCCCAGATCATTTCCCTTCCTCAACCTCCCTCCTAAGGGGCATGGGGTGAGGGGCGTGGAGCTCTTGGAGCCCCATGGATTGAATGCCTCCGCCTTTCTTGGGAGTCTATCATTTTTGCCCAGCTTGCTACAGCTACCACTGCCTCCTTCTCTGGAATCTGCTCGGTTCTCTCTGCGATCCCCTCCTCCTCCTCCCCCTCCCTCCTCCTCCTCCTTCCCCCTCCCCTCCCAGTGTCACCGGGGCTGCTTGGCTCTGCCCCCTTCGCCGCCGCTTGCTCCCAGCTTTAGTCCCTCCTTCTCTTGCTTGCTCCCTCCCTTCGCCTCCTCCTCCCCATCCCCCCCCTCGCCTAGGCCGCATTCTGGGAGTTGTAGTCTCTTGCAGCGCCGGCTGGCGCCGCCCGCGAACAAGGCTGGACTCGACTTCCCGTCGAGCTCTGCGACCGGCACCCACTCCACCAGGCTTCGCTCACACACACAGACACACACACACCGCTCTCCCCCTCACTCTTTCGCTCGCCGCGGCGCTGCCAGTGTGTGGCTCTGTCTCTCCTCCGCTTTGCTGAGCCCTCCCTTCTTCCTCTCAGTTCCTAGAGTCCGACCGCCGCCGCCTTGAGAGGAGAAGGAGGTCGGTAGCGATAAGGGGCGGAGGGGGGCATCGGATGCCGGCAGTGTTAGGCGGGTGGTGGTTCTAAGAGGGTGAGAGGGAGCTCGGGTGGCGGCCTTAGCCTCCCTGCGGAGCCGACCCGGGAACAGGTGCGTCTTTTTTCTCTCTTCCCCAGCCCCTCCACCCCTTTCGACTCCCCGGCTTTTTCCTATTCCCCCACCCGCTTCTTTCTATCCTAAGCCTTTCCCCAACCCTGTCCGTCCCTCTTCCTTTAGCTTCTCAGCTTGCCCCCCGGGGGCGCCGTCCTCTTCGTGTCCCCGGACGTAGAGCTCTCAGGAGCTCTCTCTGTCCTCGCCCCTCCCTTCGGGACAGCTCCCCTCCACGTCTCACCTTCGTACCCCATCCCAGACCTGCCCTATCCCCCTTCTCGACCTCCTTCTCTTTTAGCCAGGTGAGACTTGTTCACCAGGATCCAAGACAGTCTTCCCCTCGGCTGGGCGGGGGTCTCCATGGAAACGGGGGTCTGTAGATCCTGGGTGGGGGGGGGAACCCTAGGAATTACCCCTCTACAGAAAAGGAGGTGGAGGCTATGGTCTTGGAAGTACCTGGCCCCAAACCCTGATCCGAGGATCCGACGATCCGAAGGGAACCTGGCCAACAGGGCAGGGCGAAAAGGGGCTTGTTATTTTGGGGGGGGGGGTGTCCGTGACGAAGTGTTGAAGAGACCGGGAGAAAATGCCCTCCAACCTTAGAGGTGGAGGTGCGACGGGTGCTCTCTCAGGGGTGCTTTCTCCTCTTTTCTGGGGTGCAGGAACCGTGGGGTAAGGGGTACCCCTAGGTGGCGGTGGGGCCTGGGTTCGGGAGTGGGAGTGCTGTGATGGGGGCAGGGGTAATTATCCGAGTCCCTGGAAAAAAGGCGGGGGATGACTTCGGAGCTCCCAGGCTCCGCTGCCCTCGCTGTAGGGGCGGGGGCTACCGGGGCTAGGCGAGGCGGGGAAGGTGCTCAAATTGAAGAAGGATGAGATGGGGGCAATTCATACTGGCCCCGGCAAGCCTGGTGGGAGACCCAGCTGGCTTGTAAGCCCTCAACCCGCTTCGCGCCAGGCCTGGAGACTAGGGGTCTGGGAGGAAAGCAGAGGGCTGGAAAGGAGGGAGGCTCCGGTTACGGGGCCGGATTTCGGGATCAGGGGCAATCCCCTGGCCCTTGGAAAGGGAGGGAGAGGGATGGCCGCGAACCCCACAGGGTTCCCCCACCCTGCTTCATAAGGGGCGTGAGGAATGGACAGCAGGCCCCGCGGAGGTGGATTCAAGCGGATCGTGGCCAGGGAGTGGGGGGGGGTTAGTGGTGGTCTTCGGGGGGAGTAGTCCGGCGGCGGGGCGGGCGGGCGGGGCGTGGGGCTCCGGCGGGCGGCGGGGCGGGGCCCGGGCGGCGCTGCTGCCGCTGCCGCCGCCGCCGCCGCTGCTGCTCCTGCTGGGGCCGCCGCCACCGTTGCTGCCGCCGTCGCCGCCGCGGCTTCTGGGCGGGGAACCGAGGCCAAAGAGAGTCCCGTGCCGGGGCAGAGGGCGCAGGCAGCGCACGGTGGGGAGGGGGGCTTTCTGCGGGCGGGGGCAGGCTGGGGGTGGAGTCCCCGACGGGGGGCGGTACGAGCTAGGACGACGAAGAAGAGGAGCCCCGGGGGCCCGGTGCGTGGAGGACGAGGTGCTGGGAGAAGGAAGGGGGGGTGGGTCCCGCGACGGGCCTCGTGGGCTTGGCTCCCGGAGGTTCTGCTTCGGGACGAAGCCTTGCGGGGGCGCCCAGAGGCCAGGAAAGGGATAGAGGGGTGAACTGGACGGTGGAGGGGGCCCTCCTCGCTGGGGTCCCATGGAGAGGAAGGCTGGGCCAGAGGGACGTCCGGGCAAGGCTGGGAGGAGTCGGCCGCGCCAAGGCTGGGGTTTTCGTGTTCTACGGGTGCAGGAGATTGTTGTATCGAAAGATGTGGTCGAGGGGAAAGGCGGGAGGGAAGCACGCTGCAAACCCAGGAGGCCCAACACCACAGGCCGTTGGGGGTGCCCTTCTGTTCCGCTCAAGCTTCCCCTCTCCTCCCCATTAGAAGCACTGTGTTTTTGTTGCATTGTTTTGAAAATTTCAAGGTTGCCTGATCAAACTGTCGACGTGGTGATACTTTCTTCTTCTCGCTGTTTTCTCGAGTAGACAGTAAGGGCAGGCTTCACTTGACGAGCATTCTTCTAGCCCAGCGTTTTGGGGGCTCTGTGCATGCATGTGCGAAGGGGGCTTGTAAAGCAAGGCACAGACGAATATTCTCAAGGCGATTTGGAGGTCGTCCCTATGACACTGGGTAGAGGGCAGTTGCAGATAGCTTTGGTCAGACTTCTGGGGTACACTTGAAGCCTTCAAGTGTTAGTCCCATGCCTCTTTCAACTTAGAAGACTGTTTCTCAGAATTACACTGCAGAAACGTTTCATGGGGAAAGAAATGGGGCATGAATTTGGAGTTGGGAGTTGATTAGGTTCATAATAAAATTCTAAGCATGGATGGGAGTTACCATTTTAATGGTCAGCTAGTGCTGTTCTGTTTAGTATGTCTTGTCCTTGAATGTTGGTAGCAAGGGGAGACTGTGGGTGGCATAGTTAAAGCTAAGTTTGGGCAGAGTTTTAGAGTTGAGTGGGATGTCACCTGGTGGTACTGAAGATGACAGTCTGTAGGAAAGAAACTTACAAGATTCCACTGGGGATTAAAGGAGATAATCCCATTCCAAGAATCACCCAGAGGCTCCAAAAGGAAGTGAAAGGTTGAGAAGGAACCTGTAAAATTTTGACAGAAGCAAAAGTAGCAAGCCAAATGGAGGCAGCCACAGGGGATGCCATGAGCCAAGTTAAAAGAATCCAAAGTTCCATTATGCACTTGAGGATTGTCGTGGGCATCTTGAGTAGTTCATTTGGATATTGGTAGCAGGTAGTCTTTGCACCTGAGGAGATTATCTTGCGGTGGATCTGGGAGACAGGAGCCACAGGGCTAGACACAAAAGCTCACTAAAATGGACTTTGTTAGCGGATTTTTACGCTAACACACTTAAGTGCAGGCATTAATGAAGAGAGGCACTCGGAAGAAATAAAATATACTCTTGTGGGTATGGACTAATCAAGGGAAAGTCACTCTTAAACTGACTTTTGAAAGTCTGACTCTTGATGAGCACAGACCTTTAATCCCAGTACTCAGTGGGCAGAGGCAGGTGAATCTCTTGAGTTAAAGCCCAGCTTGGTCTACAGAGTAAGTTCCAGGATGGCTAGGGCTACACAGAGAAACCCTGTCTTGAAACCCTCTGAATCTCTTACTAGCTTTGCAGGGACAGTATGTAGGTTCCTTTTCATTCTGACTCTGAGATGAAGAGAGCCTAGGTGATACAGGAAGGGAAGGGATGCAGAAGTCTGGCTTGGATAGACTAGTTCTGTAAAACAGCAACAAGGAAGGGATGACTAATTGTTGGGATAGGGCAGGAGAAAGCTAAGTGAGTCCTAGCCAGCTTTGCTGTTGGAGTCAAGTTTTCAAAGTAGGGAGAAGTTGTAGGAGAAATAGGGCTGTAGCAAGGGCACTCTTCTGGATCTGGCTTTTTTTTTTTTTTTTTTTTATTTGCCAGGACTGGTAGAGAGGATGTGTGGTATCCTGGAGATTCCTTCCTTCCTTCCTTCCTTTTCCTTTTTTGTTTTTTTTTTCTTTGTCTTTGAGACAGGGTTTCTCTGTGTGGCCCTGGCTGTCCTGGAACTCACTCTGTAGATCAGGCTGGCCTCCAACTCAGAAATCTACCTGCCTCTGCCTCCCAAGTGCTGGGATTAAAGGTGTGTGCCACCAACTCCCGGCTTGTTTTGCTTTTTGTGTGCGTGTGTGTGTGTGTGTGTGTGTGTGTGTGTGTGTGTGTGTGTGTGATATCTCCTTTGGTTTCTTTCTTTTTTTTTTTCTTTTTTTTATTCGATATATTTTTTATTTACATTTCAAATGATTTCCCCTTTTCTAGCCCCCCACTCCCCGAAAGTCCCGTAAGCCCCCTTCTCTCCCCCTGTTCTCCCACCCACCCCTTCCCACTTCCCCGTTCTGGTATTGCCGAATACTGCTTCACTGAGTCTTTCCAGAACAAGGGGCCACTCCTCTTTTCTTCTTGTACCTCATTTGATGTGTGGATTATGTTTTGGGTATTCCAGTTTTCTACGTTAATGTCCACTTATTAGTGAGTGCATACCATGATTGATCTTTTGAGACTGGGTTACCTCACTTAGAATGATGTTCTCTAGCTCCATCCATTTGCCTAAGAATTTCATGAATGAGACAGGGTTTCTCCTTGTAGCTGTCCTGGAACTCAGTCTGTAGATCAGGCTTGCCTCAACTCAGAAATCCACCTACCTCTACCTCCTAAGTGCTGGGATTAAAGGCCTTGTGGTGTGTCACCACTGCCCAGCTAGATCCCTTTCTTTCTTACTGGCTTAGACGCTCTTGGGAAGCAAAGGAGGTTTCTCTGGGGGTGTATATCTGAGCCGTGTTCATGATGCAGTTCACTACCCAGGCAAGTAAATGCTTGGTGAAGGTGGCAGAGGATCTCAAGCCATGATTAATCTGTGCTGTGAGCTTTAGGGAGGAGCTTTGCTGAGAGAAACAGAATCATAGGGCAAAGGAGTTTTACCACCAGAAAGAAGGAAAGCAAAAGAAGTCAGGAGGAGGGGACCATTGGGCAGTGAATGGGGGAACATGAAGATGAGCATCATTGTTCCCATGTGAGGTCTAAGGAGAAAGCAGTAAGTTGAAACCTCCAGGGTAATGTTTTCCAAAGAAAGTTTGAAGAACCCTTGGGGCTCTTTACAGTTCAGTACTGGAATTGCTAAGGCTGGAGTAAAAAAGAAGATCTTGGATAGAAATAGGCTAGGAAGAAACTGGCATTTAGAAAGAAATATAAATATATTTATCCATAAAGAAGGAGAAGTAGTATCCATATTAAGAATTTAAAATGTACAATATGGACTGGGCCTGTAAAATGCTTGCCTGGAACATGTGATGGCCTGAGTTGAAGCCTTAGCATTGAAACAGAAAAAAAAAATACCTAGCTGGGCAGTGGTGGCACACACCTGTGATCCCACTACTTTGGGAGGCAGAGGCAGGCGGATTTCTGAGTTCGAGGTCAGCCTCGTCTACAGAGTGAGTTCCAGGACAGCCAGGTCTATACAGAGAAACCCTGTCTTGAAAAAAACCAAATCCAAAAAACAAAACAAAACAAAAAACAAACAAACAAAAAAAAAAAAACCAACCCTACATTGTAAAAGAAAAGGAGACAAAGAATTACAGTAGAGAGGCATTTAGATGCTGGTCAAATCTGGGATTGAGGAGTGTAAAGATTAATTTTTGATAGCCACTACTGTGGGAGGATCCAAGAAACAGAATAGCTGGAATTAAACTGAAACATTTCTTAGGCAATCCGGATGAATATAAAGATTCTGAATGGGAAAGGGGAGTCTGTCCCAAATGAATGGAGAATAGGAGAAAGTGGGAATACACCAGTTTTTCCAGTCTGTAAGCTAGAGGAATCCTAGATATAAGGAGGTAAGCGATAGGAATTCCAGAGCAAACAAACAGGTTAAAGAACAGGAACCTGAGAGCCTTGGGCCAGAACTGAACGATCCAGTTAAGGGCACCAAAAAGAGACTAATCAGGATTTGACTGGACTACGCTTACACTGGTTTGTGAATTCTAGGTGGAGCTATCTGGGATGAATTGGGTCGGCTGTTAGATGTATAGAGCTTTCCTGGGGTCAACTAGCCTCTGCGAAGCCATGCAGGACTTCCGTGTTAAATTTGGATGGGAACATGAACACTAGAGGGGAATGGAGAAACTAGGGAGAATGAAACTTGTTACTAATTGGACAGGAAGGGGGTGAAAACACTGATGTCTGTGTGGAGGAAGGGAGGGCACTTCGATCAGAGGTAGGTTATTAGAAAGGAAATTTCTTAATGTTAGCATTGGAAGTCAGTCCGAGTTTGTGTCTGCTTGAATCTTTAGTGCCAAGATAGCTAAAGAGGGAGGAAATAAGTAATCTACCTTTCTGTCACTAGGGGATTCTAGGGCAGTATTTTATATGAGCTCTTTATATGAGCCAGGCATTATTCATGCCAGTCTGTAAAATGTAGGAAATCATCCTCTTTCTAAATAATATCCTTTCCTGCTGTTCATAACTTTAAAATGGTCTTTTATGTTAAAAATGTTCTCTTAGTGAACTAAAGTTGTGTTCTGGTCAAGACCAAAACCTAACGCTGTTTCTGCCTCCAAAATTCCAGTAAGCTCTTGCAGTATTTTTTTTTTTTAAAGCAGAAGCAACTCTTTCCTCATAAAGCATATAACAATTGATCATTTTTTTAGCAGAGTAAGTGTAGATTTGTTAAGGAACAATGAGAAAAACTTCGGAGTATGTGTATATGGGGGGAGGGGCAGGGAACAATACCCTGGTAGGTTGACTATTTATTCTGGTGTGTGTATGTATATGTTTGGGGGGGGGGCGGAGGAAGGCTATACAGATCAGACTGGCCTTGAACTCACAGAGATCTGCCTGCTTCTGCCTCTGCCTTCCAAGTGCTTGGATAAGAATGGGTGCTACTATGCCTACCCCCTTTTTAAAGAAAACTGCAGGTCTAGTGTCAAGGTTGTGTTTTCCCCTTTGTTGGTAGATGAATTGTGATGAAGTCGGAAGATGTGGCTTGTTATTTGTAAAATGCAGTGATTTTCAGATTTCCCCAGTAGAGGTAAATAAGGCAAGATGTGGCTTTATTTGGATTTAAGGATTTTTAACTTGGGCTAAAGATTTGGGAAGGACTGAATTCTCTGTACCAGCAGCTTTGGGTTTGAGGCATTGTTACTATCTTCTAAGAAACAAAATTTGCTTACCTCATTACTAAGATATATCTTAGTGTTGATTTCATTTAAAGGTACAGTGGAATTTTGCCAATGCAAGGGTATGAGGACACCAAGGAGATCTTTATTTTTCTGAGTTCTGTGAAATGTATAATACACAGATATGATCCCAGGGAGGAGAGTGACTGAGTGCTTGGATCTCTGAGACGGTTGAATATATTTTCACATGAAGAGTCTTCACTCAGTTGAACTTGGTTCTGCCCAGGTGGGCTTGCAGCCTAACTAATCTCCTTTGGAGACAGAGCTGTATCCAGTCCTTGTTCTTCAACTTCCTAATAGTATGGCAGGAAAAAAAGTCACTAACTTTCTTGAGCCTCAGTGTTCTCATCTAGACTAGGGAGATGATACTAATATCATGGGATGGTTAGAATTCTATAAAATAAAATGAATATAGGAACTGCTAAGGTATTTAACAAATGGAATATATTTTTAGAACTAAAATTTCTTGTGTCTTATGACATTACTTACTATATACAAAGCAGAATGAAACCAAAAATTCATTCTGCTACCCACCCCTCACATCTTAGCCCTTTGTGTTTTTTCTCTATAATTCTTTTTTTATTAGTAGACATTCAGGGTTTATTGCATGGTAGGAAGTAATACCTTAACACAATGCTGCATCTGCCTCATGTGGATTTGGTAGCTGGCTTTTACAGTTGTGCCATGACACTGCCCATTCTTTCTGGACAGAAACTGAAGTCTGCATATCCCATTGAACCCTTAAGGGATCTTTTGCACCAGAGGTATCAAGTTCCCTGAAGCTGCGTGATGTGGGTGCTGGGAACTTAGCTAGGGTTCTCTGTAAGGACAATATATACTTTTAACCACCGAGCCATGTCTCCAGCCCCAAATATTGCTTTCAGTAAAGGACTGCTGTGTTGGTGTTTTATGGCTAGTTAAGCTTTCTAGCTATCTCTGGCAATGCTACGGAAGCTGATAGAACCTGGAGCTGATGTGCTTCGATGATAAAGATACTCATCAATGATTGAATGAGAGAGAATAATACTGAAGAAACCTCTGGGTTCCCCAAACCAAACTTTCTGGGCAAAGGAAAAACAGTGGCCTTCAAAGTAGATCTCTTCTCTGCAGCTGGAGTGGACTTTGGTGTCAACAGTTTGGGTCTCTGTTGCCAATACAGGGAGAGACTGAGGACAGGCCACTTGAAAACAGCAGATTGGCTGACAAATTATCAGTTTTCTGTTTGACTTAGAAAATGCATTATTATCTACCTGTCCTCTACTCCTGAGATTTACCTGCCTATTTTTATTCTGTTTAGGCAAATATTATGGCTGTTCCCTGAGCACACATCTACTGGTAGTCCATAAGTCACCTGGGTTTTAAAGGTAGCTGTGGATGCAGCACACAGAGATAGTCGGGAGTCGATTTTATTATTTTGCTTGGCGCAATTTTCGTTGAGTTCTGTGTTTCTCCTTATAGTAGAAATAAAGCAGGAATAGAGTTGAAGTGAGAGCAAGCCAGTAAAAGAAAGACTTGCATGCAGTGCTGTTTTGTTTTGTTTATTTGGTGTGTGTGCGTGCACGTGAATGAACATGTGTGTACACGTGCATGACAGCTTGCAGGAGTTGGCGCTCTCCTCCCACCATGTGGGTCCCAGAGATTAAATTCAGGTCATGAGGCTTGGTTGCAAGTGCATCTCACTGGCCATGTTTTGTTTTGCTTTTGAGACAAGGTCTCATTGTATTGCTCAGGCTAGTCTTGAACTTGTGGGTTCAAGTGATCTTCCTGCCTCAGTCTCCTGAGTGACTGGGACTGCAGGTATGCAGCATTGCGCCAGACTTAAATATTTCTACTTGGGTACCTGGTCTCTGTATGATATAGAAAAAGGGTGGATTTCTCTAGTAGTTTATTTTAGCAAGCTATTTATTGAGCCTACATTGTGTGCCTTATATTATGCTCGACCTTATTGGAAGGGGGCTAGTAAATCTATGGATGGGTAGTAGAATGAGTCATATGGAGTTTGCATACTGTGTAATGAGAGGGATAAAAATAAAATAATAGCTTCAAATGAATTATATCCATAATCTATGTAGTCATAGCAGAGTCTCATCTTCAGATAAAAGAACAGAAAAAGTAATCTGATAATGGTGTCTCCAAATATTCATGTGCATTTATGATCTAGGAGAGGTTTACAGAAGCAAAACTTAGATGAGGAGGAATCTTCTTTACATGGAAAAGTCCATATCATAAGTACAGTATACTAAATGTTTTCAGGGTCCTGCTGAAGACCAAGATGGAGGAAAGCCAGCTCTTATTTTTGGATTAACAGAAATTAGAAATCTCACAAAATGTTTCTATCTACGGAGACGCCTTGCTGAAGTTAGCTTTGCTGATTGATTTCATAATACTGTAATACTGACTTAAGTTTTGTAGGTATCTGTGACATGTAGAAATTGCACAAAAACTTTTAAAGGATTTATCCCCTCTCTTTCTCTCTGTCTCTGTTTGCCTCTGTATGTGTATATATGAGTGCAATGGTGTGTGTGTGTGTGTGCATGTGTGTGTACATGTGTGCAGTGCCTACAGAGAACAGAAAAATCGTTGGACTCCCTTGAGATGTAGTTACCAGGCAGTTGTGAGCCACTTGACATAGGTACTGAGAACCAAACTCCAGTCCTCTGGAAGAGCAGAGCAGGGAGTATTCTTAACTGCTAAGTCATCTTTCTAGCCCCAGCTGTATAAAATCTTATAGCTGGATCCTAACTATAGTATAAAGTTATTAATACAATGACATTTTTTTCTTAATATAATGATATATTTTTTGTAAATAGAGCAAATCAGTTTCTTTTACTATGGGAAAAGAAAATGAATAATATTTGAATAGTAAGGGGAAAAATCAAAGCAGAGTATAGATAAACTAAAGCAATCTGATGGCATGAAAATGTAAGTAAACCATGAAAACTTTTCTTTTGGTTCACTTCATCCTCAAAATATATTACCTCTGGTCTCTGCAAGTGCTTCTGTGTTATACTCAGTTCTCAATTGGCAATACATTCTTGAGGTGGCTGGGAAATGGAGAAGGGCAGTGTTTTTTTTGTTTTTTTGAGATAGGGTTTCTCTGTAAGTTCCGGCTGTGCTGGAACTTAGTCTCTAGACCAGGCTGGCCTCGAACTCAGATATCCACCTGCCTCTGCCTCTCAAGTGCTGGGATTAAAGGCGTGCACCGCCACTGCCCAGCTTGGAGAAAGGCAGTGTGCTCTTAAGGTTTCTACCACAGATTAGGCTGAGGGTCCTGTAATACATCACTGTTCCAGGTGATGGAACAGTGGTTAGAGGGCTCTAATACTGCTGTTATCTGATTACATTCATCTTCTTTCTCCTCTTCTTCCACTTTTCCTTTTTGAGACGGGGTCTCACTATGTGTTACAAGCTGTCTCTGAACCAACTGCATAGCCCAGGCTAGCATGAAACTAAGGATCCCCCTGCCTAACCTTCCTAAGTTCTAGGTTTATACTTTCACACCTACGTCATGAATAGATTATGGATGTTACTAAATATCAAGTCACCTCTAAAAACATGGTGTTTAGCACCTACAGTAGTGAAGAGATCAAAAGGGTGTATACAATAGTTAGAATTCCATGTTAGTGTTCTCAGGAGCTCTGTGGAAAATCGTAAGCCTTGACCATCTAGTTACTGAGGTGACTGTCCAGCCTCCCAAGGTAACTACTTTGGAGGTAACTAAATTCATCAAATGAGTAAGCTCTCATGTGTTTAATAGACAGTTAACATTCCTTTGTATCCAGTCTCATAAATGTTTATAGGCACATGTTTTAAGCATGGTAGTAACCAAGGAGTCTATGAAGATATCCATGCTAGAATCATATACAGGTAATTTCTTAGTCTTCTTGTTAAATACAAGAATTATATCTTGGAAGAGAATGGAGTATCCCTTAAGTCTGATCTTGTATGATAAACACTAGTGGAAATATTCAGAGTAAGAGAAAGAAAAAACAAACTTAAGTGAGCCAGAAAATGTTAGAATAGATTTAGTTAGATAAAATGGACAGTAAAAAAAAAGGTGTTACATTCTTGAGTAGATTGTTTCTGGTTGATCCTTGTGGTGTGTGTGTGTGCGCGCGCACGCTATCACATGGTGGTAGAAGAACCTGGTCTGTATGATGGAAAGCACAGAAAAGCAATTGGGACATTTCCATGTCACTCAAATTTCAGGGATGATAGGTGATTAGTAGCTACAGAAGATGAGGGGATATAGGTATGGGGGGGGGGCAGGTAGCAGAATACAAGAATGTTCATCCATGGGAAATCACTAAACCAGAACATTTTCAATGAAGGAAAACATTCTCATTGGGGTTAAAGTTTGGGGTATGTAATTAAATAGGGGAACACAAGTGTTAATATCCTGTTCAATACACAAAGAAGGAGGCAGAAAAGTGATGCTGCTTTTCCCAAAGTGAGCTGGTAGGGTAACCTTTCCTTTGCCTTTTTAAAGTTTGCTTCTTATAGGAGTATTACCCAAAGTTCTGCATTTCTATCAGAACAGTAGGACCCAAAGTTTCTTCATTAGTCACCACTGGCCCAACCCTCCTCCTTAAACTGTCTACTGGCCACACCTATAATCTCAAGGACAGATTTAGGGCCAGACTTCAAGATGAATATTTTCTGGTTGTTTCTTTTTTTTTTTAAGTCATAATTGCTTCCAGGTCACAGGTCACTAAGCAATGTGGGCCAAAAGGAGTCTAAAAGAGTACTGTCAGACTTTTTACCTGAGACCCTGTCCTGATGGTGTTATGCAATGGTTAAAGAGTCTGTTTATGGCCTGTGTGTCTACTGCCACCTTTGCTCATCACTAATTGGGTCTTTGGTCACAAAGGGAGGGAATGAAGATTTCGATAGTTTCGAGGTTAGAAACTTTAAAAACACCATCTATGCTGGGTATGGTGGATTGTGTTTGTAACCAAAGCACATTGAAAGCTAAGAAATGAAGATTGCTGTGAGACCAGCCTGGGCTACATAGTATGGATAACAAGCTAAACTTGAATCCATATCAAAATGCTGTTTCCAAAATCAACAAGCAAGCCAGGTGAGGTGGTGCATACCTGCAATGCTAACACTCCTAGTAATTCAGGGCCAGAGTCAGCTCTATATTTTGGGGCCAGCCTGAGTATTGTGAAACTCCATCTCAAAACAAAACAAAAAAAGACCTCAAGTCGGTAAACAAGCAAAAACCCATTATCTACTTTCCTGTAAAATATTTGTCAGATTCTTGCTCTGTTACTTTTCTCTTTTGCTTTTTCGTTTATTTGTTTTGTTTTTGAAACAGGGTTTCTCTATATAGCCCTCGCTGTCCTGGCACTTAAGCTGTAGACCAGGCTGGCCTTGAATTTAGAGGTCCCTATCACTGCCTCCCAAATGCTGGGATTAAAAGTGCTGAACACCATAGCTTGGCTGTCCTTTGGCTTTTAATTGTTGTGGAATCTACTTTTGTCATCTTCCTTTCAAAACAGAATTCTTCCCTTTTGTAAAATCTTTGTATTTTAGGGCTGCTTATCTCTTGTTAGCGATGCTCCCAACTTGGGGCATAACCCGTTATATAGAACCTCTTCTTCCATGTTTTGATAACTATTCTTTTTAAGCTTTTCTAAAATGCTGCAGTGCTTCCCCACAGTATTTCAGTTTGGCCCACGATGGTGACATCTTTCAGGTTCCCCTATTTCATTTTTCCCATTTGGTTGCTGTGTGTCATGTTGTGGGCCTCTCTTTCAGTCCTTCTTTCCATGCTCTAGCGTCTAGCACATTGTCATTGCTTTCACAGTTCTTTCTTTTCTTTTCTTTTCTTTTCTTTTCTTTTCTTTTCTTTTCTTTTCTTTTCTTTTCTTTTCCTTTCTTTCTTTCTTTCTTTCTTTCTTTCTTTCTTTCTTTCTTTCTTTCTTTCTTTCTTTCTTTCTTTCTTTCTTTCTTTCTTTCTTTGTTTTCAGCTCTCTACATCGCGGATTTCCTTCTACCCATTCAGTTTCAGCTTAGCTGTTCTTTTCACCATTTTAACCATGTTACTGGTTTTCCCTGTTCTAGTGCGGTCATTATGGCAGACCATGCACGCCATTCAGCCTTCTTGCTAGACACTTTCCTAGGATCTCAGTCCGTCTCTGCTGCTGTCTACACAAGCATCCTGAAAGGCTAAGTTCTATTTTTCCTCAGGCACACTCACTGCTTTGAGCGTGTGGAACATGTGTTCTTCTTTGTCCTTACCATGAGTTAGATGAGACTTTTTGAGTGACTTCGACCAAAGTGAAGATAGTTTACAGTGGTCCCACTCATTGCTTTCCAAGCAGTGACAGCATTTGAGTCTTGGGTCACGCAGCTTATTCCTAACAATCACATTGTTGCGACACCTGGGAAAACCCTTTGAGGTATTTCATATCCCTGTGCCTGTGATTTCTGGGTCACTTGGGATTACCAGGTTTCTTCCAAGTTCCTTTTCAGAACTCTACCTTCACTTGTGGGCAGAGAAAGAGCGAAGTAGGAAGAGAATGACAATCTCATTGTGGGTATACCGAGTGGAAGTGCGTGCATCGTGTGTTCATAAGGTTTTTCTTTTCTGCTCACCTCCCCTGTCTACCCCATAGTGAGCTAGATAATGAGTGATTGCTACCTGGATTGGACGGGATGAAACAAAACAAAATCCTAGGCTTACTGAATCAGAATGTGTGGAGCTGAGACCTAAGATATTATTTGGAAGCAGCTCTTCAGGGATCTTGGCTTGGGAAACACTGGTTTGCATTGACTGTTCTGGTCCCGACTACTCCTTTGCCAGCGGAAGCCTGTTTTCTAGTGCAGCGTTGGATGCTCCCATTGGCTTTTTCTCTTGCTACATGAATCTTGCCTTCTTATGTAGGCCACTTAGTTCAGTGTCCTGCTTGTGTGTCTGCTGTTTTCTACCCCTTGAGCACAAAGACTACTGTTAATTAGCAACAGTGGACTTCAGATGGTCAGGAGTACCGCTCTGATAAAATCATGAAAAAAGTTACAAGGCCAAGATTTAACAGGATGCTCAATTTTCAAGATTTCATGAGGGCTAGAGTGAAGGTTCAGTGGTCAAGAGGAACGTTACTATTCTTACAGAGGACAGAATTTGATTTCCAGCACCCAAATCAGGTGGCCTATAGTGACTTTTCTAACTCCAGCTTCAGGGATCCAACACCTTCTGGTGTCTGCACACACACACACACACACACACACACACACACACACGCACACACACACACACGCACACACACACACTTAGAAATAGTGAAAGTAAATTTTAAAAAAGATTTTCGGAAAGCAAAGGCATCTCTAGGTTGTTACACACTACATCACGAACGTGTTTGACTTTAGCTTCCGTTTTATTTGTTTTGCTTCTACCTTTCCTTTCATGTTTTGTTGG
The DNA here is from genome assembly GCF_947179515.1 of Apodemus sylvaticus. Classification (NCBI taxonomy): domain Eukaryota; kingdom Metazoa; phylum Chordata; class Mammalia; order Rodentia; family Muridae; genus Apodemus; species Apodemus sylvaticus. Next base: position 127,314,974 of record NC_067495.1, read on the forward strand.
GCCTAAAAGCTCTTTATCTAGGGGATGTTTGGTCTATTGCTGTTTCCAAACACTGAGAATCCCCCTTTGACTTCTGTCCTGGACCTGCAAACAACTTATCTCTTCAACACAGAACAGAAATAATTCTGAGTGAAAAATCATGTGGTTGGACTGGGTCCTGGTGGTGCAAACCTTTAATCCCAGCAGTAGGGAGGTAGAGGCAGTTGGATCTCTAAGAGAAGGTTTTCTGTGTAGTCCTGGTTGTTCTGGAACTTGCTTTATAGACCAGGCTGGTTTTGAATTCAAAGAGATCTGCCTGCCTCTGCCTCCTGAGTGCTGGGATTAAAGCCATGTACTACATCATGTCCTTATGTAGCCCATCAGTGTCCTTATGTAGCCTGAGCTGGCCTTGAACTCTCAGTCCCTTTTGAATTACATGTACCACTAAGCCTAGTGAATAGGGTCTTTGTTAAAAACATTTCTAAAGCTGGGCAGTGGTGATGCGTGACTCTCCAAATACTGAAAAGTGACCACATAGTAAGGATCTTACTTTTCTTCCTAATAAACGAGAAAGCTAGACATGTTATAGCCACTGAAAAGAAAAAGTCAAAAATCAAACATATATGTAGAGTCAAGGAATTGGATGTCAATGGAAGTAAAACTGATTTTTCCATAGTGAGGTGGAGGTGGGGGCAGGAGGTCAATCGCAACTTTATGACACCATGGCAGGATTTGTATGTCCACCAGTTCCTTGCCGTTTACAGAGGGGTAAAGTAGGGCAAAGATGGTGAACGGAGGTGGAATTCAGCAACTTTGAGCAAAGTGCACTATATAGATGTGTGGATTTTTTTTTTAATAGTAAGCAAGCATGGTAGGTACTTCTTCATTTTGGTTCATTTTGCTTCTGATGATTTCTCAGGGTCATCACCTCAGTTCTCATCAAGAATTCAGTCCCATATGACATGTATTTACTGAGTCCTTACTATGTGTAAAGTATTACAGAGGAGCCAGAGACCAGGAAAAAAAAAGAATGTTATTCCTTAACCTCAGTAGCTGATCCTGTACTGGAGAGACACATGTGCCAGGTCCCCAGCTAACTCACAGCAGAGGATAGCCAGTGCTAGGCTAGAGGAAAGAAGGAAGAAAAGAGAAGGCAGAGGAGAAAAACGGATGAAAGAGGAGAAGCAGAAAGGGAGGGGTTAACGGTTCTTGGGCTGAGGATAGGGGAATGACACAATGACATTTGAGCTATGCACAGGGATGGTAGCTGGGGAAGAAGGGATGGGGGGGGGGAGGGGGGAACTATCTCAGAGTGAAGAAGTAGCAGAGTCCTGAAAGTAGGTGGCCAGGAATTGGGGGTGACACAGATGGCAGGCAAAGGGCCAGATGTAGCAGAAGAGAAGCTTGCAGTGGAGGTTTGAGGCAAGAACCTGAGGGCCCTGAAGGCTGTCCTAAGAATTCTACCTTGACTGCTACCTTGATTCTGATGGCTTTTGACGGGAATAGGGAGGTCTGATCAAAGCAGTGTTTCAGAAGATGAATTGGCCGTGGAATCAAGCGATGGGAGGCTAAGAGAGTAGTTAAGAGACCAGTATAATGTTCCTGGGGTGAGATGATGAAGACCTGTACCAGGGCAGTGGCACGAGGGGCAGAAAGAGAGAAGGAATTGGCTTTATCAAGACTTGACTCCTGATTTCTTCTGGGTAATGGGGAGAGGAGTTGAAGAAATTTCAAGTGAGGGGACAGTAGTGCTGGCAACTGAGGAAGCACGCTGTGGCTGGGCATGGCAGAGGGGCTGCAGAGTACATTTATGGGGACAGATAATGAGTCCACTCTGAGATCTCTTGGATCTGAGAGGCTTGGTGGACATCCAGGTAACTGCAAGTTGCTGGCATCTGAAATTCTACTCTGGGCCTATGGAGAGAAGTCAGGGTTAGGGATGTACATATGAGAGTGACCAGTTCATCTAGGGGTGAACTGACTTTGTGAGAGCTAAGAGATGCAGAGGGTAAGGGTTGCATACACAGCAGGGAGCGACACGGAAAGAGACCCAGAAGGAAGCAAGCAAGATGGGCAGAAAGATGGCAGAGGGAGATGGAGGCAGGGGCTTGATGGAGAAGTGAGGGTGGGAAAGACTGGAAGGGGAAGCAAGAGGGAGGCAAGAATGAGAGAGAGAGACTGAAGAGGAACCAGGGAAGTGAGGAGGGGAAGACACAGGAAGGGGGGCCTGGAAGAGAGGCAGGAAGGGAAATTGGAAGAGGCTGTGCTCAGAGCGTTCCCAGAAAAGGGAAGGGAGCACAAGACACCCGAGAGAAGGATTGGCCAGAGAAATGAGGAGAGGGAGAAAGAGAGCACGGAGAGAGGAGAGATCGAGAGAGAAGAATAAGAAAAGAGGAAGGAGGGAGAGGTGGTAAGAGAAGGAAGGATTAAGGTGAAGGCTCATTTTCAGTGAACACCCAGGTTTCTCGGGGAGATAACAGGAGGACCATGTACAGAGGAACCAGGCAGCACTAAGCCAGGAAAGGCTGGAGAAGGGATGTATAAAGCAAAGGGGTGAGCGGCAGCTGACTGTCACCATGCAGAGACCCACAGCCAGACAGTAGACCAAGCTCCAGAAGTCTTGGGGATGAGTTGGGGAAAGGGTTGGGGGGATGGGGAGCCCCGAATCTGCTGGGCTGCTTTGTTTTGCCTCAGCAGGAGAAGAGGCACCTATTCCTTCAATGACTTGATGTGCCAGGGTTGGGTGATCCCCAGGGGGAACCTCCCCATTCTCAGAGATGAAGGCGAGGGGGCAACATGAAGGGGGACTGGGAGGAGGTGGCTGCGATTGGGATGTAAAGTGAATAAAGTAATTAATGGAAAAATACAAATAATTTCAATTAAAAAAGAAAAAGAAAAAAGAAAACAAAGAAGGGTAAGGACAAGAGAGCCTGTTGGCTGCCACAGAGATGGGGTTGATTCCTCTCTGCTTGCTGCTCTTCCTTTGCCACCTTCCCTGAATCCAGCCAGGATGACCTCCTGGCTCTTCCTTGATCTGAGCAGGCAGCCTCCTCCTGCTTTGAGAACTTTTCTTTCTTTCTAGACATGTAGACCTCTCATTCCTTCACACCCTTTAGGATGTTGAAATGATTCCCTCTTGGGGAGGCCTGTGTTGATCGCCTGATTGTGAATCATAGCGCCTCCACTCTTCCCCTCCCCCCTCACACACACTGTCCCAGGCTCTTTAGTGTGCCCTGTGTAGCTTGGAATGTCCTATAACACAGACCACTCTAATGTGCTTGTTGCCCTTGTTACTGTCTCTAGAATGCAAGTGCTGTGCAGGTACAAATTTTGTTAGGTTTTGTTAGTTCTTGAATTCCTAGGACAAATGTTTGTTGAGTAAGTAAGTGAATTATGTTGAGTATGAACAATTTGTGAAAATTGAAAGGCTAAATGGAGCAAATCTCTGATGTGACTGTACCTTACTTACTATGACTTCTTTGGAACACAGAACAGCAGACAAGTCTGGTCACCATAGGGTTTTGTTCAGTTAAAATTGATTGGCTGAATGATGATTTTAGCTAATAGGCTAACACAACAGGCTCACTGGATAAAGCTGTTTCTCCTGCTCTCTTTTTCTGTCGAAGATGAAGTGGTTGTGTGATGATTGTCAGTAGCAAGAACTGGACATTGGCTCATGAAGGGCTCAGTAAGTCATGATGGGAACAGACAGATTAATAGGAAAGGACAAGGACAGAAATGTGTGTTTCTTGATGGAGGCTTGCTTTTGTTCATTTGTTTGTAGCCAGAGTACAAAGGGTATGGCACCTAATTTGGCGGGAACTTTCTACACCTTCCATACAACCAACTTGGAAGCAGAGCAGAGTACTTCAGAAAGGCTTATAAAGAAAATGTGTGCTTCGTCTGGGGAGCTTAACTCGGCCGTGGAACTCAGATCCTCCCTACCCGTGCATTAGCGAGCAGGAGCAGAAGAAGACCCCTAGTTGTCTTTTACTTTACTTGCTGCTCAGGTGTGGACGCAGCACTCTAACTGGACTTGCTTAGGCTAAATGTATATAGAAAATACACTGTCCCTCAACTGCACGCAGCGGGTTAAACTTCCTCAAACCTTCAAGCATATGTGTCTCTGACGATAATTTAAAAATCACTCAGAGTGATTGACAGTGTCCTCATCTCCATCCTGAAATGTGGGTTCCTAGAAAGCTGCTGTGAACTTCTCCTTATTTGGACCTCCATTCACCATAGCAGGCTGGCTTGTGAGAGCGAGCACTTTAGCACTTTGACGCAATGATTCCCTTCATTTAAATGGTTTGGCGTAAAAGATGGTTAAGGCAGCTAGTTGTACTTGTTCTCAGCTGTAACTTTTTGGTACTCTTTTCCCCCAGGGGGAGTGGCCACAGCAGATCCTATCTGGTGGTGAGTGGCTGTCATGATCTCTACAGCACCGCTCTACAGCGGCGTGCACAACTGGACCAGTTCTGACCGGATTCGCATGTGTGGCATCAACGAGGAGAGGTAAGGTTATAAAGGTGGCATCCTTAGGTAAGCTGTACCTAGTCCCAGGTTAGGAGTTGGACCTGGGGACAAGATTCTTGTTTGTTTCTGATTTTCCTAAAATATGGGGTCACCTGCTCTATCACACTGTCCCTGTTCCACTGAAGATGAAGAAGCTATCAGATGACGTTTGCCACCTAGTATTATCTGTCTAGTGATAAATACCTCTAACATTGTAGAATGAAGAAAAGCTCTGATGCTTGTAATTTCTGTTTCTTATGAAGTTTGGTGTTCAAAAGTTCGTGTAAGATGTTTTCAGTTCTTGTCTACGGCTAAGAAGAAAGTTGGTCGCATCATGTAACTTTATGGTGGGGCTGGTCATCAGGAAGCTGTCAAAACATGTCAGGAAGTCTTAGGACATATCAAAGGAAAATGAGATTTCTGGTCATAACTTTAAAATTCAGAGTTAGTGATGCCTGCCTGGTTTGTGTGTGTCTGTGTGTGTGTGTGTGTGTGTTTCAGTTTTCTGATATTTGTTGTCCAAGAGAGGCCTTTTTAAAATTTTATATCATACCAAGGCTGTCCAGTTGCCCTTCAGAGTTTGTATTTTCCTCTTACACTCCTTGGCCAACTTTCTCTGTATGGCTGTTATGAGGTATCTTCAAACTTCAAGAGATTGTTCTGCCATCCTATTGGTGTTTTAATTCATTTAAACTCAAACATGCCAGAGGAATTCCGATTGGACTCTCCCCTCCAATTTAAGATTGGCAGTCTTTAAAAAGAAAAAAAAAAGACCCTGGTTTAGGTCTGTTAAGATGGTTCACTGGATAAAATTGTTTGCCTCAAAGCCTGACAACCGGAGTTAGGTCCCCAGAACCCACTAAGTGTAAGAGGAGAAATGAGTCCCACAGCTGTCCTCTGCTGTCCACAATCACACATAACAGTGCCACCTTACACCCAAAATAAGCAAATGAAAGTAAAAAAAAAAAAAGATCCACAGTTTCTCAAGTAATTCTTAAACATATTCGTATGTCGGGAGAGGTAATGTCGATAGTTTTGAAGAGAAAAAGAAACTCTTTGTTTTTATATTCTGTGTGTGTGTGTGTGTGTGTGTGTGTGTGTCACTAGGGATAGAATACTGGGACTCATGAGTGCTAAGTATGTTCTATACCTCTGAGCTACACCTTCAGCTTCATGTTTTTATAAAAGTCATTTTTTCTTTCCCTAGCTAGAGACGTGTTTAATTGTCTGAGGTGAAGGTTAGGAGAATAGACTTTTTTATTTTCTTAATCCATTATCATGTGATAGATTAATGGTCCGTGTACTAAGGAATGTGTTAGAGGTGGACTTAAAAATGGAATTTAAGTTTAGAATACAAACATCAAAACTAATGAAAAGAAGATGAAATTCTTCTGACATACAGCAGAAAAAAAGTATTTTCCTTTGTATGTGAGGTCTGTTCTTAGAACATTGTAGGAGATGATCTTGGCAAGGTAGGGCGGTCAGTGGACATGGTTTGTGAGCATGCACTGACAGGCTGTCTGACAGTTTCAAGAAGTTGAGGCTGATGTAGATCTGTGGGCCCAAGCCTTCAGGAGGCTAGTGCACAGGCAAACCGTGCTTACTCACATGTATAATCCCAGTACTCAGGAGCTAACAGCAGAAGGACCTGGGATTTGAGACCAACCCTGGGTGCCTATTAAGTTTTTGGCTAGCCTTGTCTACCAAAGTGAGACCCTGTCTCTCCATAAGTCAAGACTAACCTGAGAAATTAAAAAAACAGAAAACAAAACAAAACATTGGAGATATTACCTTGTTCCCTGACTGTGCTAAATTCCTTACAAGATGGGAATCAGAGGTAGATGTGAAATCTGATTTTCTCTTTTTACAGACCTTTCTTGGGATACTAAATTACCCAATATTCCCAGTGGTTTAAGATGACTTTTTAAGCATTGTCAATTCTGATCCCATCCATCCTTTGTCTAAGCTTACCACAGTCTAAGCTATGTTACGGCTGATTTCCAAATGTAATCTCACCCTACATGCTTTTATTTTTTTCTTTTTGAAACAGAGTCTCTTTCTGTCTGTTGCCCAGGCTAGCCTGGAACTTACTATTATAGCTCAGGGAGACCTCAAACTTGTAGCTACCCTTCTGCTTCAGACTATGTGTTAGATGTCGTGTATGAGCTACCATGCCTATCATAATATATATATAATATACACTCTACACACATATTTCTGTGTGTGCGTATGTTTCATCCCCATGTATGTCTCTACACCATGTGCATGCCTTAGGCCCATAGAAATAAAAAAGAGGGGGTATCAGATCTCCTGGAACTGGACTTACAGATGGTTGTGAGGGTCCATGTGGGTGTTGGGAATTAAACCCAGGTCCCTTTGAAGAGTACTAAATGCTCATAACTGCGGAACCATCCCTCCATTCCCCCAGTCCCACCCCAATTTTAAAGACAGGGTCTTGCTATGTAGCACAGGAAGAAAATCTTCCTGCCTTAGCCTCTCAAGTACTGTGATTACATGCATATTCCACCAAGCCCAGCTTTACCCTATGTAAAAACCATCTTCCCCTACCCTTTCCAACTTGTGGCTCTTACAAATTTGAGGTATAATAAAGCTGTTTTTAGGGATAAACTTAAAATTATGTTGTAGGAGTCTGCCAGGTTTATTAAAAATGGTTGGGGAATATAGAATAGAAGGCATAAGCCTTTCTGACTGCTCTAGGTGGTCTGTCAGCTTTAGTCAAACCTCTCCCTAGATCATCTTGTTTGCCTCTAGCATTAATTCATTCCTTCATTCAATAAGCATATATTCAATACAAGAGCAAACTGGTAGTACATCTTCTTACATTGCTGGCGAATGCTATGGACTGGTGTGAACAGGTCCTATGGAGTCTAGCTGGAAGAATGATGTATTTCCTTGGGAATATCAGAGGACAGTGTCACCTGAGCACAGGCTAGAGGGGCGATTAGGAGTTTGAGGTGAGGGCCAATACCCATACATCCTTGAATGTTTGGGGAAGGCCTTGGCTGCGGTGAAGGGGGTCCTGGTCAAAAGTCTCAGGGGCTGGTAGGTAGGTAAGGTGCCTCATGCATTCTGGGTTGGATATTTCTCACAGGTATTGTCCCAGGCTCAACAGAAACTGAAGAAGTCCAGTGTGGCAGGTCCAGGTGTTAATCTTTACTAATTAGGAAACCAGCCCTGAGAGAAGGTGGCTGGCTTTGGTTAAGTTCAACCAAGCCTCGAGCATTCCAGCTGTCTTCTAGTGAGAAGAAAACAGTGGAACTGATTTCCAGTTCTGACTGGAGCCTCTTTTGGCCTAAGTTTCCCCCCTCACCTGTATCCCCATAGCCTTGCTCTGTTGACCCGCCTCCCTCCCCTGCCTTTCTGATCTCGGCTCCTCTGTCAGTGGAGCGTTTTGTTTTTTTAAATATTTGCTCAGCTTTGCATCCCTGTCCGAGGCTTTGAAACTTCATCACACAGTTTCCTCGAGCTTGGGGGCTGGAGCTGAGGCTGAGGCATGGCTGGAGCAGCCGGAGGTGCTGCCTCTGCCGCCAGCATCTCTGCCTGGCTCCAGGCTTCCCTGGGAACCACAGCCTGGGAGCACATAGCTTCTATTTCTTCTTCTTTCTGCCCAAGGAGGAGCCCACCAAGCAGGAGGGAGCGTGGTCAGGAGGAGAAAGAATGTCAACAAATAGTGCCTTCCATGTGGAGTTGTGGAGGGGAGGGGCTACCGCTCCCTCACTACCAGGCCCTCCCCCCTAAACCTTCCCTGGAGAGTCTAGTTGGAACACGCTTCTTCAGCCCAAGGCTGGCTACATATAGGTCCTGCTTTTCTGGTCTCTCAGGAGCTGATGTGAAAGTGTGTTTTCCCTTCCCCCGGGGGCCCTCCGTCTCTCCTCTTCCTTAAGACCCCTGACTGCCCCCAAAGCCCTTGCCTCACAGTGTTACCAGCAGTCACTTCCAGCAGTGGGAACCCTCCCACTTCTGCCACCCTAGCTGCTTCTTAAAAGGGACAAGCCTTTCCCCCTTGATTAGCCCCTTCTGGAGCCTGGAACAGATAAAGGCATGCTCTGATCCCCACTGCCATTCTTGCTTCTCTTGCCCCAGGTACACTTTGGGAGTCAGTGTTTCAGTCGGAGGGAGGGAGTTACTTGCAGGGGTGCTCCTCCGTGCTGGAGTTGACTGCAGGCACCCCAAATACCCTTTAGACTAGAGCGTGGTCGGTAAGGCAGCTGCTGACTTCTCTTTCCAGGCTGTATTGGATCTCTGGCAGGGCTCCAAAGATGGCAGGCAAACCCAAACAAAGAGCAGGCAGAACAGCCCTGTGCTCTGCCCACCCAGAAACCTTGCTGCAGCTTTGTTCTTTGACCCCCTACCTCCTCTGCAGCCACTCCCACCCTGGCGGCTACCCTATTGATATGCTCCTGAGCACAGGGGCCGGTCCTGCTGCACTTAAAGCGGCCAGCAGCCAGTGTGGGGCCACCACTCGCCACTCGTTATCGACTTTCCTTTAGCAGTGTGATCCTTTTATTTGTTCATTTTGGCAAATGTAACATTTTTTTTTTTCAGATTCTTACCTGAAGTTTAGAGAATTCTTCTTGAGCAGTTTTGGGGTGGGGGATATGGTTGAATTTTTCTTCGTTGACACCCAGCTTTCTGGCCTTTAGCCTGTACTTATGGTACACACCAATAGGAATACGGAGTCTGTGGCTTTGAGGGGCTCCCTTTCGGGGGTAGAGAGGATGTGGTGATGCAGAGAGGACGAAAGGAAGGTGCTCCTCAGATCCTATAAGAAGAGACTATGCCGGCTGGAGCCAGGTTGAGTTTGGAAATGCTCCTTTGGAGAAAAAAAAAAAGAAGTGCTTGTTTTGCTGTCTTTTTAATAAAGACAGGGTCTTACTCTATAGCCTTGCTGGATTGAAATTCCTTATGTAGACAGAGTCTAAGCTGGTCTTGAACTCAAAGAGATCTACCTGCCTCTGCCTCCTGAGTGCCAGGATTGAAAAAGCTATGTATTGCCAGTCCACTGCATCGCTGTTGTTGGAGACAGGGTCTCCTGCGGCCCAACTGACTGAACTCCTTACCTTCCTGTGTCTCTTTCCTAAGCACTCAAATTACAGACAGGACACGTGCTCAGCTAAACATAGTATTTTGAAAGAGCCTCTCTGTGTCAGTGACCAGATAGGCTCCAATCAGGGTGCTCAGGTGGGCTCATCGGCACTTTTTGTGAGAACACTAGAAAGCAGACTTAGCAGCCCCTGACTTCTGCTCAGACCAGGCTCCTGTTCAGGAACTTGCAGAGCTGCATGTGGCGACTCTGCTTCGCCTCCTTCAGCTCCTAGTACTCTGCTGTCCCCTGAAGTCACCGTGGGAAGTGAGACAGGAGGCTTTGCAGGGAAGCTACAGGCAGGACCTTCTAGAGGAAGTCTAGGTGCTCTAAGTCCGGGCCTTATCTCCCTTGTCTGCTGTGTCTTCCCTGCCAGAAGAGCACCCCTTTCTGATGAGGAGTCCACGACAGGTGACTGCCAGCACTTTGGATCTCAGGAGTTTTGTGTCAGCAGCAGTTTTTCCAAGGTAAGGAGCTATGTGCTGTCACATGCTACCCATCAAAGGGTGAGCTTCTTGGATCATGTGCCTAGTTTGGCCTTCCTGAGAATGGGAGCAAGAAGACCAAAGTTGCTGTAGGTGAGACACAATCGGCTTTGCAAGTGCCCTGTACTTTGTAGTAGGTTGAGTTGTCGAGAGGACCAGCAGGTACTTCTCAAGGGCCTCGCTTCCTGCAGCAGTTCTGGGGACTTTGCTAACGTGGGCATGCTATTCTTTCATTGTAGGTGGAGCTCACGGCAGTTGGAGGTGGCAGCAATGCCCGTGGGACAAACCCAGATGGCAGTATCACAGAAAAACTTGGGCACAGGTCAGAAGATCAGCCTGATGATCCTCAGCCAAAAATGGACTATGTTGGGAATACAGCAGAGGCTGAGGGCCTCCTGGTGCCACTGAGCAGCCCTGGAGACGGGCTCAAACTGCCCACTGCTGACAGCACTGAGGCCAGCCACAGCAGGGCCAACTGCTCCTGGACTCCCCTAAGCTCCCAAATGAGCAAACGGGCTGACTGCTCGCCAGCCGGGGGAAAGGCTTTGGACTCTCGGCACGGTGTTGGGGAGAAGAACACTTTCATTTTGGCAACTCTGGGAACTGGAGTCCCTGTGGAGGGTACCCTGCCTCTAGTTAGCACTAACTTCAGTCAGCTGCCGGCACCTATCTGCCCTCCTGCCCCTGGGTCGGCCTCTGGGACCCCCTCGGTTCCCGATCCATTCCAAGTTCCCCTTTCTGTCCCAGCTCCGGTGCCCCACTCGGGACTAGTTCCAGTCCAAGTTGCCACATCGGCTTCAGCTCCTTCCCCTCCCCTCGCACCAGTGCCCTCTCTAGCCCCAGCAGCACCCTCGGTGCCTACTCTCATCTCCGATTCAAACCCTCTGTCCGTGTCAGCCTCTGTCTTGGTGCCTGTGCCAGTGTCTGCTCCCCACTCAGTCCCTGTGCCCTTGTCGGCTCCTGCTCCTACTCCTCTCACAGTCTCTGTGTCCGCACCTCCCTTGGCTCTAATCCAGGCTCCCGTGCCTCCTCCGGCTCCCACTTTGGTCCTTGCTTCTGTCCCAACTCCAGTTCTAGCTCCCATGCCAGCATCCACACCTCCAGCAGCTCCTGCCCCTCCATCTGTACCAATGCCCACTCCCACCCCATCCTCTGGCCCACCTTCTACCCCCACCCTCATTCCTGCTTTTGCTCCTACACCTGTGCCTGCGCCTACCCCAGCCCCAATCTTTACCCCAGCCCCTACGCCCATGCCGGCTGCCACCCCGGCTGCCACCCCCACCTCAGCACCCATTCCGGCCTCCTTCAGTTTGAGTCGAGTGTGTTTTCCTGCAGCTCAGGCACCAGCTATGCAAAAAGTCCCCCTGTCTTTTCAGCCAGGGACAGTGCTGACCCCTAACCAGCCGCTGGTATACATCCCACCTCCGAGTTGTGGCCAGCCACTCAGTGTGGCTACACTGCCCACCACTCTGGGAGTCTCTTCCACACTCACACTCCCAGTCCTTCCATCTTACCTGCAGGACCGGTGTCTCCCAGGTGTGTTGGCCTCTCCAGAGCTCCGCTCTTATCCATATGCATTTTCTGTGGCCCGGCCTTTGGCTTCAGATTCTAAGTTGGTCTCTTTAGAGGTGAACAGGCTCTCCTGTACTTCCCCGCCCAGCAGCACTAACAGCCAGTCTGCTCCTGATGGGGTCCCTGGACCTTTGGCAGATACCTCCCTGACCACCGCTTCTGCCAAGGTGCTTCCAACTTCACAGCCTTTGCTGCCAGCCCCCAGTGGGAGCTCAGTCCCACCACACCCTTCCAAGATGCCAGGTGGCACCGATCAACAAACAGAAGGGACTTCTGTCACCTTCTCGCCTCTCAAGTCACCTCCACAGCTGGAGCGAGAGATGGCCTCTCCACCTGAGTGCAGTGAGATGCCTCTTGACCTCTCTTCCAAGTCCAACCGCCAGAAGCTTCCATTGCCGAACCAGCGTAAAACGCCTCCCATGCCTGTGTTGACCCCTGTGCACACCAGCAGCAAGGCCCTCCTTTCCACAGTCCTGTCTAGGTCTCAGCGCACAACCCAGGCTGCCGGCAGCAGCGTTACTTCCTGCCTAGGCTCCACCTCTTCACCTTTTGTTATCTTTCCTGAGATGGTAAGGAATGGAGACCCAAGCACCTGGGTAAAGAACTCAACTGCTCTGATCAGCACCATCCCTGGCACATACGTGGGAGTGGCCAACCCAGTGCCTGCATCCCTGCTGTTGAACAAGGACCCTAACCTGGGCCTTAACCGAGATCCTCGACATCTCCCCAAGCAGGAGCCCATCTCCATCATTGATCAAGGAGAACCTAAGAGCACTGGTGCCACTTGTGGCAAGAAAGGCAGCCAGGCTGGTGCTGAGGGACAGCCAAGCACAGTCAAATCCCGTTATACCCCAGCCCGCATTGCCCCTGGGCTACCGGGGTGCCAAACCAAGGAACTGTCTTTATGGAAGCCTACAGGGCTAACAAATATGTACCCACGGTGTTCCGTCAACGGGAAGCCCACTAGCACCCAGGTTCTGCCTGTTGGCTGGTCACCATACCACCAAGCATCTCTGCTTTCTATTGGCATTTCTAGTGCTGGGCAACTAACCCCCAGTCAGGGAGTGCCTATCAGGCCCACCAGCATTGTTTCTGAGTTTTCTGGTGTGTCACCTCTTGGTTCCAGTGAAACTGTTCATGGACTTCCCGAGGGGCAGCCACGGCCTGGGGGCCCCTTTGCTCCAGAGCAGGATGCTGTTACAAAGAACAAAACTTGCCGAATTGCTGCCAAGCCTTATGAAGAACAAGTCAATCCTGTCCTCTTGACTCTCAGCCCTCAGTCGGGGACCCTGGCACTGTCTGTTCAGCCTAGCAGTGGGGACACTGGAGGAAATCAGGGATCCGAGGAATCTGAGAGCCACCTCTGCTCCGATAGTACTCCGAAGATGGAAAGCCCGCAGGCAGCCTGTGGCCTGAAGTTGGCAGGAGACACAAAGCCTAAAAACCAAGTGCTGGCTACCTATATGTCCCACGAGCTGGCCCTGGCCAATCCCCAGAACTTGTGCAAGATGCCTGAGCTGCCTTTGCTACCTCATGACAGCCACTCTAAGGAACTCATTTTAGACGTGGTCCCCAGCAGCGAGAGGGGGCCCAGCACAGACCTTTTGCAGCTTGGAAGTCAGGTGGATCTGGGGCGGGTGAAAATGGAGAAAGGGGATGGTGATGTGGTCTTCAACTTAGCCAACTGCTTCCGAGCTGATGGTCTTCCAGCAGTTCCTCAGAGAGGCCAGGCTGAAGCCCGGGCTAACGCTGGGCAAGCTCGAGTGAAACGGGAAGGCGTTGGGGTCTTTACTTGCAAGAACAGTTGGCAACCAGATGAAGACACAGAATCTCTGCCCCCCAAGAAGGTCAAGTGTAACAAAGAAAAGGAAATCGAGGAAGAACCACAGCAGCCGCCGCCAGCACAGCCACACGATAAGCCCATGGTCCGGAGTTCCTTGGGGTCCAAGGTGAGTACCAGTAGATGGCCTAGAGCCCCTGATGGCCTGCTTCACTTGGGGGTCTCTACGGCATCTGACCCACCTCCTTCCATACAGTACTCTTGATCAGCTTAGCTATGTGAACGGAGCCGATGAATCGGAGATTTTCCCTTTTTAACTCAAGCTCTCTGGACACGATATTTTTACCTGGAAAGGGCCTAGCTCATTACATAGGATGTAGGAAATGATGTCATCTTGGGGCCAGGGAAGCCATTGTCCTAGATAACGTTGGAAAGCCTGAGAAGGTATCGGTGAAGGAAATCACTTAATCACAGGCTCTTCCCCAAGGAACACTTCTTCCTGGTTCTTTAAAGATGATGGACCACTGGCCTTGGCAGTTTGGGGCCCAGGGAGGAAAGGAAACTTTGATAGGGCCATTTTGGCCCCACTTCTTCATAGCTCTGTGACGCTGATTAATCTCTCTTACCCTCAGTTCCGTCATCTCAGCAATGACACATATAATACTTATTTAGAGAGTTGTTGGAAAGATTAAATGAGATGTTGATATGAAATATCCAGAATAGACAAATTGATAGGGTAAGAAATAGCCTGATAAAAGTTTCCATTCAGGGTGATGAAAAAGTTTCGGTACCAGACAAATGCTGATAGTTACACAATTCAGTGTTTCTGCTGAAAACAATTGCATTGTACATGTAAGTTAGTGAATTCTTAGAGCTCAGTAAAGCTATTACAATTAATGAGATAGCATATAAGTGCTTAAAATAGCACTTGGCACATAATTAAGTGCTCGGGTGGTGTTAGAGGCTGCTTTTGTTTTTAGTATCACAAACAGAATAGACCCTGCCCTCATGGAGCTTATGTCTTGGCATATTGACTTAATGGCAAGTGGGTATAGCCCTTCCGGTATGTGATGGATAGTTCAGTAGGCCAATTGAAAGATGTGGGGATGGGGTGGAACAGCTGGAGACATGGCTCAGTGGTTAAGAGCACTGACTATTCTTCCAGAGGTCCTTAGTTCAAATCCCAGCAACCACATGGTGGCTCACAACCATCTGTAATGAGATCTGACGCCCTCTTCTGGTGTGGCTGAAGACAGCTACAGTGTACTTACATATAATAAATAAATAAATCTTTTAAAAAAAGAAAGATGTCAGGGTGGGGGGGGCAGAATAAAGTTACCGGAGAAGGAGAGGCAACCAACACTTACAGGCTTTTCCTTTGGAAACCAGATAATCTAAGTGTTTTGTCAGATCCCATTTTCTTGAGGAACATGTGACCGATAACCCAGCTAAGGTGAGGAGTTCATAATTCCAAACAGCCCATTGCTGCGGATGGCCAAGATGCAGAATAAGCTCTGCTTACTTGCTTGAATTATTTGTCTTTCAATTTTTAAAATACATTTGTATGTGTTTTCTGTGCTCATGTGTGTGTGGGTGTGTGGGTGTGTGGTGCACGCATGCTGTAGCATCTATGGCAGATCGTAGGCCAGTTTTCAGCAGCTTTCTACCTTAGATTGTCACATGTAGCAGCAAGCACCTTTACCTGCGAATCCCTCTTGCCTGCCAAAGAATGATGTTTCATTTGATGCTGGCTATACTTTATTCTTGTCCCTTCAAATATATTTCAAACATTTCTTAATCCGAGCACTGATCTTGGTGTCCCCATCCTCCCAACTTCTCATATAGTTTTACTTTCTTTCGGTTGTTTTTTTTTTGTTTTTTTTTTTTATTTGTTTGTTTTGTTTTGTTTTGTTTTGTTTTCTGAGACAGGGTTCTCTGTGTAGCCCTGGCTGTCCTGGAACTCACTTTGTAGACCAGGCTGGTCTCGAACTCAGAAGTCTGCCTGCCTCTGCCTCCCAAGTGCTGGGATTAAAGGCGTGCACCACCATCACCCGGCTTAGTTTTACTTTCTTTCATGGTTGCCCCAGCAGGAGATACAAACAGAAATCTCTTCTAGATGTTCTGTTTTCCTTTTTTTTTTTTTTTTTTTTTTTTTGTTCTACCTTAGGAAGTAAAAGTTAATGGTCTATACTCAAAAGAGACAGCTAAAAACATATAAACATATTTAGAAATAAGTCAGAGATGTTCAAATCGATGTGCATTTAGCTTTCTTTCCCCTGCCTTAAAATGCTTTTTGTTTGGCTGTACCTGAAGTTCAGATTTTAAGCAGTCATCTCCGCCTTCCTCTTTTCTCCCTAGTTCTTTGTTTTCTAACACCTTGGTTCATAGGAACTGGCAGTAACTTGCTTTTCGTTGTGCTTAGGGGAAAACCATGTGTCAGTCGTTCATCCCAGTGACTTAAGTATCTGAGAAAACAATGAGAGAGGAATGGGTTGTTTTGGCTTATGGATTCAGAGATGTCAGTCCCTCATGGAGGGAAGAGTGTAGTGGAGCAGAACTGCAGCTCATGGCAACGGGAGGGAGGGATGGAGGGAGGGAATAGGAATGAGTGCAGTACCGGGCTCTCCTTTTTCTATTGTGTTTGGGTGTACTCATGTGCATGGGTGTTTGTGTATACAGGTACCTGTGCAGACCAGAGGTCACTCTTAGATGTGATTCCTCATTAGCTGTCCACTTTGTGTTATGAGACAGAGTCTTTCTCTGGAACCAGGAGCTCATTAGTTATACTAGAGGGATCCACCTAGCTTTGCCACTCCAGTGCTGATAGCAAAAGCGTGCACCACCGCACTTGACTTTTTCTGGTGATGAACCTCAGATCTTCGTGTCTTGTAGAAGTATTTGACCTACTGAACTACTTCCCTCCCCCCACCGCCCGCCCATCAATTTTTTGATTTCCATCTGGGTCCTCAGCCTACTGTAGGATGCTCCACAGCTTTAGAACAGCTCTTCTTCCATCCTTAGCTAATTCTCTCTAGAAAACAAAACAAAACACAGATACACCCAGAGGTATGCTGTACTAGGAACTTGTCAATCCAGCCAAATTAATGAATCAAGATTAACTTCAAGTAGGTTTGTTGTTTTTATTGTTTTGAGACAAGGTTCCTCTGGCTGTCCTGGAACTTGCTCTGTAGACCAGGCTGGCCTCACACTCACACACATCTTCCTACCTCTGCCTCCTGAACGGTGGGATTAAAGGCATGAGCCACCATGCCTAGCTGACTGCGAATATGTTTAACTCTATCTTCTTAAAACCTAACTTCGCGTGCCCAGATCCACAGTACTAGAAACACCTACCTTTCCGTTTCTTGTTTAGTGGCATGGAGAAACCTCACAGCTTGTGAAAATCTGTGGCTTTGAGGCAGAGTTCCTACAATGTATATGTAAGCTGATAATCCAGTCTTAGGTGGAAATGGGACTGGACAGAAACAGTGGACAAAGACAACAAATAGGGAAGGAGATCACTGAAAGCTGATGAGAAGAGGCTCGGATGTGGAGACCAGGAGCACCAGGGCCTAGTTCCAGCTCCATCTTTCTTACTGGAGATGTAAATGAGCTACCTTGCAGGGTGACCTGGTAAGAGGCATCCTTTCAAGCCGGGCGGTGGTGGCGCACGCCTGTAATCCCAGCACTCTGGGAGGCAGAGGCAGGCAGATTTCTGAGTTCCAGGACAGCCAGGGCTACACAGAGAAACCCTTTCTCAAAAAAACCAAAAATCAAAAAAACAAACCCCCAAAAAGGCATCTTTTCAGTTACTGTGAATGCTGACTGTGTGTGACCCAGGAAAGTTGACCTCTCATCTGAGTCTCCGTTTCTTCATCTGTTTGGTGAAGTGGTTGTTAGGATAAAGCAAATGGGAGAGTTAAAAGGGGTACAGAGGGTAAAGCATCCTTTAAATATATGCAGCTTCACTGTGAATGGTGTACCAGACCTGTTCCTGTCCACTGTGTTCATAGGGAGGTGGGTCGTATCTCCTCTGTAATTGTCCTCTTGCTGTAGTTGAGTACATTTCCTGGTATTAACTGACACACAAGAAAAGGTTTTCTTGACTTGCCTGTTCTCAGAATTATTATCAATTGATAAGCAATGCCATCCACAATGAAGTTATTTGAGCCATGTAGTTACCTAACTTACAGAAAAGGCATTTTTGTTTAATGTCTATTTCTACTTGTGTTTGGTTGTGTGCACAGTATGGGTCTCAAGTTTGGACCATTTTAAAAAAAAAAAAAACACTGGATGTGTGTTGAGGGGTCATGAATACAGATTCTATAGACCTCTGGTACAGATCACTGAAGGAACCAGCAAGGACACTTGACTAAGTCCAAGAGAGCCTTTCTGTCCTATAATACTAGGACATACACAGCCGCAGTCCTATCTGTGGTAGCTCATGTCCATGTGTAAGCAGCAGGCACATGACAGGACCCTTCCTCAGAATGGAGACCGTTCTCAAGGAAAACTGACCTCCGACCTGACTTGTCCTACCTTAACACAGTGCCGGAAGCTGCCTGGAGACCCCCAGGAACCCACCAAGAAAAGCCCCAGAGTGGCTTTAGATTCAGGAAAAGAGCACAATGGAGTCAGGGGAAAGCACAAGCACCGGAAGCCAACAAAGCCTGAGTCCCAACCTCCAGGAAAACGAGCAGATGGTCATGAGGAAGGTAGGTCCCAAAGGCCGTGCATGGCCTTCCAGCCTGAGCTCCAGAGGAATCAGTGGAGTTTTGGTGGGGAGAGAGTAATTTAGAGATTGAGTGGAAAATGGATCCTTCTCTGCTGTGGAATAGAGAGAGAATTGGAACTCTGAGGTGAACAGCCAGGGAGGATGGGTGTGCTCTGAGCTCATGAATTAGAGTACCACACACTCTATAGTCTGTTATAACAATGAACAAGGTGATTTGCAAATGGATACAGAGCAGTCCTACAAAAGAGTCACCAACCCATTTCTATGAGGTGGGATCTAGGCTCAAAGAAAAAGCAGCTGTAATAATATTTATTCAAGGGGCTAGAGAGATGGCTCACAGGTTAAGAGCACTGACTGCTCTTCAAGAGGGCCTGAGTTCAAATCCCAGCAACCATTTGGTGGCTCACAACCATCTGTAATGAGATCTGACACTCTCTTCTGAAGTGTCTGAAGACAGCTACAGTGTACTTACATATAATAAATAGATAAATCTTTAAGAAAAAAATTAGCTGGGCGTGGTGGCGCACGCCTGTAATCCCAGCACTTGGGAGGCAGAGGCAGGTGGATTTCTGAGTTCCAGGCCAGCCTGGTCTACAGAGTGAGTTCCAGGACAGCCAGGACTACACAGAGAAACCCTGCCTCAAAAAACCAAAAGAAAAAAATGTATAAAAAAGAAAAAAATATTTATTAAAAAACAGCAAAATTGTTCTCTTCTCTGTTTTCTCTGCCGTTCAGTATGTTGGAAAACTTCAATTCTAAAACCTGAAACAAATAGCTGACTAGCTAGCTAGCTAGCTAGAAAGGGTAAACAATGTCTCAAACTCTTTTTATTGGTTAAGGATACCCAGAATGTTTGGGTTGAGTATAGGGTATACTTGATCTGTATACAGATGGTCCCTCAGTGCCTTCCTGGGAGATAATCCAGGCATTCCTGGCTACAGTAATCCATGTTCATGATCTTGCTCATTGGACAAGACATACCACTTCTATTTACTCTTTACACATACCTGTTTCTATGTGTCCAGCACTTCCAGCCTTACCTTATTAAGGTCCATAAAGGTTGCACTTCTTTGGGATAGCTATAGCTCGCTTACAGCTTCATGAACACACACCAACCTTTACGTTATATAGTCAGAGATTATACTTTGGGGCATGCTGTTAAATGGATTCTGTGTATTGCTTTTATTGGTGTCAGCAAAAATGACCCAGCCCCCAGTTCTGAAGAATCACCTTTCCCAAAAGGAGCTGGGTAGTGATAGCAGCATAAGGAGAGTCAGTTGGGTTAAGCCAAGGTAACTGCAGGCTCGATACAAACCTTTCGCTTTCCTCATTTGAGCATCCCATGTGGGCTTTCTGGTTTATAGATTTCTAATTGTGATATTTCTGCCTTCTGCCCCTAAACCACACATCACTCCAGGTTCCTTGGAAAAGAAAGCCAAGAGCAGTTTCCGGGACTTCATCCCTGTGGTTTTGAGCACTCGGACGCGCAGTCAGTCTGGTAAGACCAATAAGAAAGGGTAAGACCTTGCTTTGGTACCTTTGAAAAGGTACACATGAAGTTTGAATGATTTTGTCATTGGTGTAAATCATTTTGTTTCCCTGCGGCAAAATGACAGGCATTTTGCAGGGACAACAGAGTCCTGGGTTAGGTCAGAAGAATTGCCTGAAATTTTAGGACAGTTTGTTTAACTATGTTAGATTAGAGATCATCTCTTGCTAAGAGCCAGCGAAGAAAGAAGAAAGGCGCCTGCCACTCAGGAAATTTGTGCTCATAATCATTGAGGACCATTTGAAGTTCTCCAACTTTCAACCTTTAGGCTTTAATCTCGTCACCTTATGCAACAGGCATTATCCAAATTGGAAGGGTCATTGAATTGTATGGGCTGGCACAATTTCTTTTGCTCCACAGAACTTATTAGTTTAGGTCTAAAGAAGATAGTTGTTTCTAGTTTGTGCTCTTTTCTGCTGGCTCTCTGTTGGTACACAGGACAGAGCTGGTTGCCTTCATTCACCCAGATTCCCATGCAAATTGGAAGGAATAGAGATGCATAGTCCAAAGAAAAGTCACTGGTCTGATGTCCTGTTAACTGGCGCCTCAGCACATGGCAAGCTCTATGGTAATTGGGGCTTATAATGATGACTTGAAGTGTCTTCTGAATCATCAAAGAGTGATTACATTATGGCCAGTCCCATTTTTGTGTTAAACACATTGTGCTGAATTTGATTCTTTGGAAATTGGTGATTTCTGTGTGATCTCTAGGGTGATTCTGTATTAAGGAGAATATTAGATTAACTAGAACATTCTGGTTCTATGTTATGCCTGGTCCATATAATGCAGTTTAGTGGGATAGTTGTTGTCTTTAAGCACTTGGCCAATGTGAAGCTTTGGTCTAGGGTGGAGTTTTTGTTTGTTTGTTGGTTTGTTTGTTTGTTTGGTTGGTTGTTTTTTTCCCCTCCAAAGATTTTTTTCCTTCTACTGACCTTACTAGAGTCTAGATATTGCTGAGTTAACAGCTGGACTTTTGAGAGAAACATAGTAGTGTTGCTTCTGAGAAAGGTGTGAGATCGCCTGTGGTGTAAAACCAGGCCAATTTAGGATTGTGCTTTTATTGTTAGCAGAGTTAAGGGTAAGTGGGGAGAGAGAAAATAGACTCTTGGCAAGGTGACCCAAGAGGATAGGAAAGATGTTGTTTGTCCTGGGGTGATCAGGCTTGTACTGGTCCAGCAGCAAGGAACAGCTGCAGTAGATGGGCAGACAGACTAGAGAGAAAACTCCCCTCTTGAACTTCCGCAACTCTGTAGGAGGTAGGATTAGTTTAATGGAAGCGGGCCTGCTGTGTTCCACTGAGACATGCCTGAATCAGACTATGGCTTAGGAAAGGGACTCCTTGCCTCTTCTCTCTGTCAGAAACACTCTTCTTTTATGACAGTTCTGCTTTGCCAAGGTAGCGAGCTCTCTTGGCCACCGTGGTGGGAGCACGGGGTTATTAGGACCTAAGTTGCCACACCAGGCTTCCTTACACACTTTCTCCTGTTTATCAACCAGCATAGAACTGTAGCTCTCTCCTGCCTTTATGCAATGCTTGGCTCCTGATCATCACTGAGTTTGTGAGTGGAATTGAAGGTAACACTGCACCATGGATGAACTAGGATGGTTCTTAGTACTTCATGGTTATATATGGTATTTTGGACTCTAAAGTACGTACTTAAGAGTGAAAGACTTCATTTGAGCCCCCAGAACAGTCCTTCCGAGATAAGTGTTCCCCTAATAACTGACAGCCTGATCTTGAACTCAGTTCTACAAATTTCTACTCCAGGGAAGTTGTGTCAGTATCTTCCGTAATCCCTTGAAGAAGAACCTGAATGTCTTCTGTATATCTCATCCATAGGAAGTATCTGTAGCTCCTTTGCTGGTATGGCAGACGGTGACATGGGAAGCCAGGAGGTTTTTCCTACAGAGGAAGAGGAGGAGGTGGCTCCCACCCCAGCTAAGAGGAGAAAAGTCAGAAAGACCCAAAGGGATACCCAGTACCGCAGCCATCATGCCCAGGACAAGACCCTACTAAGCCAAGGCCGCAGGCATCTGTGGCGAGCCCGAGAGATGCCCTGGAGGACAGAGGCTGCCCGGCAAATGTGGGACACCAATGAAGAGGAGGAAGATGATGAGGAAGAGGGCCTTGTGAAGAGAAAGAAACGGAGACGACAGAAGAGCCGAAAATACCAGACTGGGGAGTACCTGACTGACCAAGAGGAGCAGAGGCGGAAAGGGAGAGCAGGTAAGGCTGGCTCTAGGCTCTGATTCCTGTTGTGACGTTAGCTGGGAAACATCCGGCTTGCAGACCCACTCTGAGTATGTGCCTTTGAATCTAGAATGAATGAACTCAAACTAGTCTACAATCTAGCCTTCTAAAAAATGGACATCTGAACCTGTGGTCCAAGCCATTGTGATATTCTTGGCTTGGGCCAGTATCATACTAGGGAGTTCTGATTGGCTTGACAGAATTCTTTCTTCTGTAATATTCAGTTTAAAAATAAGACAAGCCAGGTGTGGTGTATAAGTCTGTCCTCCAAGCAGTCAGGAGGATGAGGTAAGAGGCCAGTGAGTTTGAGGACGGCCTGGGTGCTAAGAGGTAGGGAGGGCATTGGCTGCTGTGCCTGCCAAGCCTGGCATGCCTCTGCTCACAAACTAAAATGATAGTGATTCTAAAAGCAATGGAAAATCTGAAATATGTAAAACTCTCGTTTGCTCAGTTAAAGCCACAAGGGGGTTTTTTAAGAGTTAAAGTTTTGAGGTGACAGAGGTAGCCCTGAGCTGTGAAAGCAGGCAGTTCAAAAACAAAACTTTCTATGGCTGTCTCATGCTTTAAATATCATCATGGACAGATGGACAGTCATAAAAAAGCTTGTTCATACGGGTGTACCTCATTAAGTGCAGCTCAGAACTGTTCCCATGGTGGATTTCTAATTGAGTAAAAAAGCCCCTCTCTGGATTCCATAGCAATACATTTGTCTCTTCTTATTCTCTGACCTCTCCCCTTGAAACAACAATCGATTGTCTCTTACAGTGCATTCACTTTGAGCTGCTGATAAATATGTATAGTCGCCTTATTACCTAAAACAAAACAAGCTCACATTCAGGAGGCTGTAGATCCTGGGCGTACTATATAATGCAAAGAAGGCTTAACCTCATTTCTGACTCTGTTGAAGTGGAGATATATATGATACCTGTCCCCACGCTCAAGAGTAATTGAGCTCATTTTCATCAACTGTCTGAACAAGTGGGGCAATTTTCCCCTTCTTTTGCCGGAACTGTAATGGATTGGTCATGAATGAATTGTCAAACCATTGGCCTCTGCCTCTTGTTAGGATGCAGAGATGCTTTTGTATTACCCAGTCCTCTCTAATGAAGGCTGCTTTTCTAGCTCGGGAGCTTCTCCTGGAGTTATCAGCTCGCTTTTTCTTCTTTTTTAAAATTTCCTTTCCTTTCCTTTCCTTTCCTTTCCTTTCCTTTCCTTTCCTTTCCTTTCCTTTCCTTTCCTTTCCTTTCCTTTCCTTTCCTTCCTTCCTTTCTTTTCTTTTCTTTTAATTTTTTCTTTCCTTTAATACAGAGTCTCTCTATTATAAAGCTCTGGCTGTCCTGAAAATAACTATGCTGGCCTCAAACTGACAGTGATCCATCTGCCTCTGCCTCTCAAGTATTAGGATTATTAAAGGCACATGATATTCACTACTCTACTACAGCTTGGGTTATCAGCTCTGTCAGTCAGAAGGACCTCTTTGGGGTTGCCTAGTTCCGTTTGCTAGCTAGTCCATAACCTTGAGACAGAAGTTGCCACAGCACACATGATGGGCTTAACTAACCTTTGCTAGACCATCCACAGTAACATGCAGAACACAAGTAATCAAGGTATCTTGCTTGTTTAGGGGCAGCCCAGACTATTGAGAAGTAGGTCATTCTCCTTCTCTGAGTATGTCTGGGAGCTTTGCACTGAATCCACTGGCATTAGCAAATTTTTTCATTCAGAAATTTCTTTTTAAAATATATTTTTATTGATTTTTTTCATATTTATGGGTGCTTTTCCTATCTGTATGCCTGTGCACCACATGCAGGTAATTCCTGAGGAGGCTAGAACAGGGCATCAGGACCTCTGGAACTGCAGTACAGATAGTTGTGAATCAGTGTGAGTGCTTGGAATCAAATCTGTGTCCTCATGAAGAACACCTAGTGCTCTTACCCACTGAGGCATCTCTCTAGCTTGTGTGGGAAGTTTTTTGGTTTGTTTGTTTTGGTTTGGTTTGGTTTGGTTTTTTGGATTTAGAGACAGGGTTTCTCTGTATGGCCCTGGCTGTCCTGGAACTCACTCTGTAGACCAGGCTGGCCTCGAACTCAGGAATCTGCCTTCCTCTGCCTCCCTGAGTGCAGGCATGGGATTACAGGCGTGCGCAGCCACCACCTGGCTATGCAGGAAGTTTTTAACTAGCATGTCCCTCCTCAGAAAGCCTCAGTCTCCCTTACCTACACTATTTGGCTTTCAGGCCAGGGTCAGAAAAGTAGGAAATGGACAAGCCAGGCAGATGACCCTACTCCTGTCTAACTCTCACGACCTTTCCTTCCATCCTGTGCTTGGCCAGCTTCCTTCTCATTCTATGAAAGAGGTAGAAACACCTCTTTCCATGCGCCTAC
The DNA here is from genome assembly GCF_947179515.1 of Apodemus sylvaticus. Lineage (NCBI taxonomy): Eukaryota > Metazoa > Chordata > Mammalia > Rodentia > Muridae > Apodemus > Apodemus sylvaticus. The sequence goes on from NC_067495.1 coordinate 127,339,328, forward strand.
CTATCCCCTTCACACATGCGCTTTTGTAGGCTAGCACAAAGCTCTGGTTCTTCTGTGATTGAATATACTCCAGAGTTTGCCCTGCCTTTGGGTACATGGAGTAGATGCCTGTTTCTTTTCTTCTTTATTGAACTCTGATGTGACTTCCCCATGCTTCCCACAGTTTTCACAAAGAAAAGTTCTGTTTCTTCCTTTTACTTTAACCCTCTTGTTGGGGTAGAAGCCCTGGATTAAAACTTCACATGGTGGGTGTATGCCTTTAATTATAGCACTCAAGTAGAAGTAGGTGAATCTCTATGAGTTCTAGACTAACCTGGTCTACATAGTGAGTTTTAGGTCAAAGCCAGGCAGTGGTGGTACACGCCTTTAATCCTAGCACATGGGAGGCAGAGGCAGGCGGATGTCTGAGTTCATTGTCAGCCTGCTCTACAAAGTGAGTTCCAGGACTGCCAAGGTTACACAGAGAAGTCTCCAAAAATAAAATAAAATAATAAAATAAAATAAAATAAAATAAAATAAAATAAAATAAAATGGAATGAAATAAGCAGTACAGAATCCCGGGCACTCAGGGTACATACAGAAGCAGGTGGTTCTGCAGGCAGCCAGGGTTTTACAGAGAAACCCTGTCTCAGAACAAAAGGAGGCATGGATACGTGCTGGGCAAGTGAGAATCAGGTTTGTTCAATGAGTGCCGCTGGGTATATCAATCACACACCAGCCTAGGTCACATACACGCAGTAGTTGGCTATCACAAAACATACTCCATGTTTTTTTTTAATGGGCTTTTTTTGTTTTGTTTTCATATTTTTTTTGATCTTGTTGAATTTTTTTTTTTTCATGTTTGTGTTTTGAGTTTTTGGAGAGAGGGAAAATATTTAAAAAAAAAATCCAGGCCAGGCAGTGGTGGCACACTCCTGAGGCAGGCAGATTTCTGAGTGCAAGGCCAGTCTGGTCTACTGAGTGAGTTCCAGGACAGCCAGGGCTACACAGAGAAACCGTGTCTCGAAAAACACCAAATAAATAAATAAATACATAAACAAACAAACAATCATTAGGGGGAAAGACCTGAGTTTGAGTGTTCTTTCTAGAAGTGTCAGAGACCATGTAGCTCAGCGTTTCTTGGCCATATTGTGAGGACCCACTAACACACTAGGTGGAAGAAAAGGACAGTATGATAGCTAGGGCTTCTTTTGTCAATTTATAAGCTACAGCCAGTTGTCCAGTTCCTTTTTGTTGTTGTTGTTATTGTTTGGGGACAAGTTCTCTCTGCGTAGTCCTTGTGCTCCTGGAACCCACTGCATAGAGCAGGCTGTCCTCCCGCTCACAGATCCATCTGCTTTTGCCTCCCGAATGCTGAGATTCAAGGCTGGAGCCACCTCCCACACCAGACAGTTCTCTTGTCTTTAATGGAGACTCCGACATCTGCATCTGCCTCTGGCAGTTTTGCAAATGAGAGTCCATTTCAAGTTTGGGGTGGCCGTGAGTTGTGAACTCTGGGATTCCAATCTCTTCATTTCACAAATGGTCGAACCTGAGGTTGCAATTACTTCATAGCCCTATTGATCTGTTGTGTGCTAGGTTTGGTGCTCAGTCTTGTGACAGAGATACCCCTCCCCATAGAGCTTGCACTGAAGTCATATAATATTGATGCCTTAATCTTTATAACACTTTATAGAAGATTTTGCTTGTATAACCTCAATTAATTCTGCTACTACTTTGGGGACTTGAATTATATTCTCCCCATTTATAATATGGAAGCCAAGGTTCAAAGATTATAGATTGTTTCTATCCCATTGTATAGTTAATGGTAAGCCAGGGATAAGAACGTAGTTTTTAGCTGATTGTGATGCTTGTGTATAATGCATAGTCAAATCATAGATTTGATTCCCAGGACTTTATAAACTAGCTAAAGTAGAATATACCCATAACCCTAACACTTGGGAGGTGGAGGCAGGAGATTGAGAAAATCAGAGCCATTAGTTTCATGTTGAGTTTAAGGCTGACTTGTTATATAGTGCAGCAACAAATAAGAGAGACCCTCCATCAATACAAGGTGGGGGGAGGGGACCGACACCCGATGTTGGCCTCCGTAACCACTCATTACAGCACCTACAACGATGTACATATATAGCCACACATACAAGCCATGCGTCTCCATTGCCAATAGATACAAGTGAAGGTTTATGCCACCTACACAAGAGGTTTAGGGCAGACCTTAACAGGTGAGGCTCTTGTTTGCGGAGTTCACAGTAGAACTTTTTGAAATTACAATTCTAGACACATGTTGTTGCCCTGTGATACCAATGACCTGATTCCTAATCATAGAAGGCAGTATCTTTCTGCCATTACACATAACTAGGCCTATGCTAGACTAGGGAGTTTCTGTTGCATTGATCTTGGTATCTTCAGACAGTGACTGACAGGCAATTGGGGGTCAGGAGACCTGAGCTCATAAAGTTAGCCCTTCACGCTATGCTTGAATCCCACTGTACTTGATACCTGAGCAAAACTGCTAAGTTGCTTTTGATTTTGGAGAAGGAGGGGTGGAGAAAGGCTGAAAGGAGATTCTGGTTTGCTCTGAGCTATGGGGAGAGCCTTTATTTGGGGGGCCAGTTTGATGGGCTGCCTCCTGCTGGCAGGGCTGGGAAGCACCTCCTGTGGCTAGAGGCAGGGATTTGTTTGGTGAAGCATTGAAGGACAGGGTTCCATTTCTGTTACAGTCATGCTTTCCTGTTTCTTGTTCAGATTCAAAGGCCCGTAAGCAGAAGACTTCCTCCCAAAGTTCAGAGCACTGCCTCAGGAACAGGAACCTTCTCTTGTCCAGCAAAGCCCAGGGGATCACGGACTCACCAAACGGTTTCCTTCCAAATAACCTAGAGGAGCCAGCCTGCCTTGAAAATTCAGAAAAGCCATCAGGAAAACGAAAGTGCAAAACCAAGCACATGGCAAACGTCTCAGAAGACGCAAGGGTATGTGGTCACCAAAGGAACCAATATGAGGGCCATTGGCTAGAGGGGCAGACTTCCTACCAAGTCCGTCTAGCAGTAATCCTCTCAGAGAAGGCAAAAGGAACAGTAGATGGGGGAAGGGTCTACTGATCTGTATGAAAGTATTCTAAACTCGTTCTAGAAGCTTGGACACATTCAAACAGTGGAAACTGTTTGTTTACGTTATAGTTAACTACAGGATTTGACCCCTAATTTCTTTCTCGTAACAATCCTTGTATGTTGTTTGAATTAAAAAAAAATATATATATATATATATGGCAGGGTATTAGTCTGAACAAACTGTTACCATGTAATGAAGAAGCTTCTGTCTGAGCTTAACTCACCAGAAACCAGTAAAGGAACTTTCTGAGACAACTGAGAGTATAACTTGTCGAAGCCAGGATTTTGTTATCTAGACCAGGGCTTGAGGGTCCATCCAGGTTAGCTGCTTTCTCCACCATGTCCCCTGTTCCTTTGCCTCTGGAGGAAGCCTACCAGCGAATGAATCGGGTACTTAGCAGTTAGCCAGGCAAGCATTCTTTGAACACTTTTCAAAATTACCAGTTCATATGCTTCTGAGGTTCAGAGACTTGTATTGGTCCTCGTGTTGGGACATTTGAAGGAAGTGAATTGAAGGGCCAGCATGTACCTGTCATAGGTGTCTGCCATTGACAAGAGAAAATCGATTGACCACGTTGGGCTGGTTAGGTTAGTTGTGACTCTTACTTTTCTGCAGAATTCCCAAATGGTCCAAGTGAAGGGAGGGTGCTTGTCCTTGCCCACCTCTTGCTCCCCCATGAATTCTTGTTGCAGCTTAGATGAGACACTCAAGTCTGTTTGCTCTTCTTTAAAAATGGAGCTGCTGCTCCCTGCCCCTTCCATCTCACAGGGGGACTTGGGGGAACAAAGGAGGCAACCTCTGTGACAGGCTTGTGTTCTCTGAGGGTGGGCGTGCAGCCTTACACTGCAGGCAGAGACAGGAATGAGAGAACTAGAGGTCTAGCATGACGAACTGTGATCTGGCATGGCAGGGTATCCCTTGTCCCAGCCCATAGATAGGAGCCGCTGGGAGAGTGCAGACACATGCTTGGCACTGGCCGCCTCGTTCCCGTTGTCACTTTTTATTTATTTAATGTATGTGTTTCTCTCGTGTGCAGAGGTGAGAGGACAGGCTGGGGTGTAGGTCTTTACCTTCTCTCTTGTTTGAGACAGTCTCTTTGTTTTTCTGGTCCATGCAATGGGTAAGCAGGAATGACATTTTTTTCTGCGGCTTTTTCTGGCTCCACCTCCCGTCTGCCCATTGAGTATTGGGTTTATAGGCACTTGTCTTACAAGTCCAGCTTTTGTATGTGTTCTGGGGATTCGAACTCATATCCTCATGCTTGTATGGCAGTTGCTTTTACCCAAGCTCGCCTGTTGGTGCTCTTCATTCCCAAGTCCTTCTTGGAGGTAGGCACTTATAGTCCAGTCATTTTACAGTGAGGACTTGTGAGAGGCGACTCAGCGATCCTGCTTGCCAGAATCAGGACATGAAACAAATTTGTCTGCCTCAGGAAGAGTACTGGTTCGTCAGTGTGTCTTGCAGTCTCTGAATAACTGCTTTCTGCCCATTTCTGGGCATCCCTGGGAAGTATGTGAGTAGGCAGAAAACACTGCTACCTTTAAACAGTTCTGAGACAGGTAGGGGTCCCAGGGTCCCGCCCTCCTTGCTATCTTCCCTGGGTCCTCAGATGGCCCCATCCCACACAAAGGTAGCTTGATGCACAGCCCAGCGGCACACTCATGCTTCTGTTCTGTCTGCTTGTTCTGTCTGGCAACATGTCTGCTAAAATGTTCTCCTGGAGAGGGTTTTCTGTCTCTCTGGGGCCTCCCTTCCTCCCTCCCGCCTTTCTTTCTCTCACAGTCATCACCACCTGCTCCAGTTGCCCCCATGGCACGGGGCTTTGTAGTAGGAAGCAAGCAGGGGGAGGGTGGGGGATGCTCCTGCCACACTAAAGCGCAAGCGTTGGACAAGAGCTTCTTCCCACAGCGGCTCAGAGCCAGGAGGAAGAAGAGAGGGGGAGGGGTCCCCTTACACGTTCTCACTCCTCCCCCTCTCAGGCAGCCTTCTTGCCTACTCTCTGGCAGCCTGGCCTTCAGAAAGAAACTTCCCCACTGGAGCCTGGCTTAGCTTCACAAAACCTGGATACATTTCCCGCAGTCTTCCAGTCCTGATGTTATATTGTCCGTCTTCCTAGAAACAAAGCAACATCATTTAGTTGCTGATTTCCTGCTAGGGTTTGTACCTCCACCCCTGTGCCTTGGAAACTGATCAAGACTTGATGAGATTTACCAGAGGGCACAGAGTCCCTGGTCCTGCATCTTTGATCTCTTAGTGTTCCTTTTTTGACTTTAGGTAACTTTCTAGATAACTTTTTTTTCTTTGACTACCCTGGGCTTTGTACACGGATAGCTTGAATCAAGCCAGCACATAATTGTGATTGATAATGCACCCAGCTCTGACGCCAGAGCTGTAAGCAACAAGAGCAAAGGTGACAGTGCGACCTGCACCCCTAAGGAACTTAAGGACTAGCCAGAGAGCTACAATTGCCTCATCCTGGAGCTGAAGGTTAGCTTAAGCAAAGTAGTGAGACAGATCCTAATGGAAATTAAGAACAAAAACCTTCCTAGGGGATTCAAGACTTACCCATGGAAAACAGCAAGAAAATAAGGTGTCAGTATAAACTCTGAGTAGACTTTGGACTTGCAGAAAGGGCAGTGGGACCAGAGGACAGGAGAACCGTGTAGAGGACAGGATTGGAGTGAGATCGGGATGCTCGGATGGCTTTGAGTAAATGCTCATGTCAGCTGCACTGGAGCCTAAAAATTCACTCTAAAATCTAGTGGCTCTATATTCCAAGAAGCATGTATCCATGTACCATCTCAGTTTCTGGAGCTCAGGAATTCAGGAGCAGCTTAGCTGAGCCCTAAGGGTTTTTCGTGAGATCGCAGTCAGGGTGTTAGGCAGGACTGCATTGTGTGTTTTGGTGTATGTAGTTCATGCACATGGCTGGCAAAATGATGGTGGCCATTGGGAGGAAGCCTCTATTCCCTTCCTCACGGCTCTCCTCAAAGAGCTTTCCTCACAGAAAATTATTTGAGAGAAGAACCAAGAAGGAGCTACACTATCTTTTGGGCCCTGGCCTTGAAAGTCCCACCCTATTCCCTTTGTAGTCTTTCCTGGGTGAGCCTTTTTGGTTTTTTGAGACAGGGTTTCTCTGTGTAGCCCTGGCTGTCCTGGAAGTCACTCTGTAGACCAGGCTGGCCTCGAACTCAGAAATCCACCTGCCTCTGCCTCCCAAGTGCTGGGATTACAGGTGTGTGCCACCACTGCCCTGCTTCCTGGGTGAGCCTTATCCCAGCGTGGGAAGGGAGCTACACAAGAGCTTGACTGTCATGGGTAGGGTCCTCAGGGTCCATTACCCTTCTATCTGCTTTCTAGTGGATTCATGTCTCTCTTACATGGAGGGTATGAAATCCTGCTAACATGCTTCGGGTGTCCTTCGGTTCGTATCTTTGACTTGGAGCCAGGTGCGGCAAAGGCTGCTCCCATCTTTGAATGCAGTAGTTCTCTGACTACAGTTACAGCAACACAGTTATTCCTCACCTGGAACCTGAGTTTGAGATGCAAGTGACTTGTGCCCCTACAGACCAAGGAAGGCACAGTAGAGTAAGCACAGGAACCTTTTATGTACCTTCAATTCAAAGGGGGGCAAAGGGAAGCACCTATGGGTCACTTCTGAGGACAGACCTCCCAGAACATTTGGAGTCCACAGCCTTTGTAGTATTTCGTTATTTCAAAAGGGCTTTACTTCAGGGTTTGTTTGTTCTTTTAAGATTTATTTATTTATTTTATGTATGTGAGTACACTGTCGCTGTCTTCAGACACACCAGAAGAGGGCATCAGATCCCCATTACAGATGGTTGTGAGCCACCATGTGGTTGCTGGGAATTGAACTCAGGACCTCTGGAAGAGCAGTCAGTGCTCTTAACTGCTGAGCCATCTCTCCAGCCCTACTTCAGGGGTTTTAACTAGTCGATGGCAGAGGCAAATGTCAAACCCAGCCCTGTCTGGCTCCAAAGCCTCACAGTCCACTGCCTAGGATGGGCCTGAATATCATCTTAGGCCATGGTATGAAAAAAGATGAGGAAAACTTGTGAGGTTAGCTATGGGGGTGGGTTTCTATATGAGTGAAGGTACTGAGAATTGGGACCAGTCAGACCGCTGCCTCTGTGTGTCTCTTCTCATTACCTAGAGAAATGGCTTGTCCAAAATTTCAACAAGTGGACATTGAGGCCAGATAGAAAAGGCATACTAAGTGCTTGAGAGGCTGGGCTGTCTCTTCCCAAGTTTCAGTCCTCCTGCTGTGCCATGGTTTATGGGGCTAAGGATCTGATATTTTTAACATCTGTCCACCCATGGAAAATGCAGAACTTTCCTTGTTTTGAAAATAAGCTCACGTGACTAGTGACTAAGCTAGCCGCCAGTCTCCCAAGCTGACAGTAGACTGGGCCACTTGGCATACTCTCAATAAAGTAAAACACGAGTGCCGGATGTAACGAGGTGGCTTTGGCAGCCAGATGGCATGGCCGTGATGAATTGGATATGTTGCCTGCCCTGACCCAGGACTTCGTTTCTATTTTCCAGAGCAAAGGTCGTTGGAGCCAGCAGAAGACACGATCTTCTAAATCCCCCACTCCTGTGAAGCCCACAGAACCTTGTACACCCTCTAAGTACCGAAGTGCTGGCCCAGAAGAGGCCTCAGAGTCACCCACTGCCCGACAGATTCCCCCAGAGGCACGGAGACTGATAGTGAATAAGAATGCTGGAGAGACCCTGCTGCAGCGAGCAGCTCGGCTCGGTTATAAGGTGAGTAAGCTCTCCCTGAGCAGGAAATGACAGGATGACGTTGGCCTGGACCTTAGAGAACAGCTATGCCATTGGTTCCTCTGGGGCCTGCGGCTGGATGGTCTCCCTCTGCTGTGCACGCAGCCTTTGAGGCTGCCTTGTTCCTTACGTGTGTTCCTCTTTGACATGTCAATTCAGGAGAAATGCAGTTGAAAAAAATAGCACAAGGGGGCTGGAGAGATGGCTCAGTGGGTAAGAGCACTGACTGCTCTTCCAAAGGACCTGAGTTCAAATCCCAGCACCCACATGGTGGCTCACAACCATCTGTCATGGGATCTGATGTCCTCTTCTGGTGTCTGAAGACAGCTACAGTGTACTCACATATCATAAATAAATAAAGCTTTAAAAAAAAGGAAAAAAAGAAAAAGTAGCACAATATCATCTACTATATTCCTAGGCTAGGAAAGGGATTTGGAATTCGCTTTATCTTAGGTTACCTCCAGGAGAGCAGTGGCTCCCCCAACCACATGGGGCGGGGCGATGACTACTGGTCACTCTTTTTTATCTCCTGGAGTTTCTCCTCATTTTGGCTTTCAGGTAGGTAGAAAGGGCAAGAGCATGTTCAATAATCCTGAGCTAACCCACCTGTGCTACATTCTTAAACTACAAGGCAGGCTTCCTTCCTTCCTTCCTTTCTTTCCTTCCTTCCTTCCTTCCTTCCTTCCTTCCTTTCTTCCTTCCTTCCTTCCTTCCTTTCTTCCTTCCTTTCTTCCTTCCTTCTTTCCTTTTTTGTTTTGTTTTACAAGACAGGGTTTCTCTGTGTAACAGTCCTGGCTATCCTTAAGCCCACTCTATAAACCAGGCTGACCTTGAACTCAGATCTCCTGACCTCTGCCTTCCAAGTGCTGGCTGCGGTTAAAGGTGTGTGCCACCATGCTTGGCAAAAAGCAGCATTCCTTGAGCACTTCTTTTTATCATATTAAGGCCTTTGATTATAGTAAGCCTGTTGAGGTAGGTCTTATTCCAAAGAAAAACCTAGAGTTAGCAGTATGAAATGATATGGCAAGATGAATGTGGTAATCCCTAATCCCTGGGAGGGAAAGGTAGGCAAATCAGCAATAGAAGGCTAGCCTCAGCTACATAACAAATTCAAATCTAGCCTGGGCTACCAACAAAAGAAAATAAAATGTGTCCAGTATCATTTACGACAGTACTTTTGTCTGAGTTCAAACAAACCCTGTGATTTCTATGTGCTGAGGAGTGGACGGACTCCCTCATTTAGCCTGGTGAGATTTACCTGAGGCTAGATGTTGGTGCCTAGTTTTATCGTTTCTGCTCTTTGTTGAAACACATACCTTTGGCTCTGTATCTTTGCCGGACTCCATGATGATGTCCTCGGGATTTGCTTGTGGGTGTGGCCTTACCCACATTGCAGAGTTTACCTTCTTTATTGGGCTTTCTGTACCTGTAAGTGGACAGTCTGGTCTACACAGCTTTCATGGTGTCCCCAGCAAGCAGCCAATTTACCTTTCTCGAGTATTTAGTATGGATGTCTGCATGGCTCTCAGGGAGACCTCAAGATGCATTGAAATCCAGAAACAGCAAACGGGAGAAAATTGGGGTAAGACTAGAACAGAGCTGGAACTTGGTATGGGGAAGAGTGGGCATCGTATTAGTGAGATTTGACACCCGCAGCTCAGGCACAGAGTAGCTATCTCCAGACATCCTCTCATGCTGTCTCCTGGGCTTCCTGAGAGCATTGATAGCAGGACTAGTGGGCACCATGTTCTGGGAGCCAGTCACCCAGTGGCACTGCCTGCCAATCTCTATCCCTGTTTATTGTTTATTCATAGCTTTGTCCCACAGTAGCAAGAATGCTTCAAGTTACTTGGGTTCTACCTCTGGTCCTGCCAACTCAGCTCCAGGAAGAGTTGAGCCATTACCTGAGGCTGAATGACAGAAATGCATGTGGGTACAGTTGCTTTGCCTAGCAGGCACAGAGCCCTGGTCTCAATTCTTAGCACTTCATAAATTGGGCTGAATGGTACATACATACTTTTAATCCAATTCAGGAGGCAGAGATAGGAAGATCATAGGAAGTATAAGAGCTACAACGAGACCCTGTCTGAAAGCAAAAAACAAAACTGAGTTGTGTTTAGTGGGGTAAGTGGAATTTACGAGCCTGTCAAGAACAGAGCTCCCACATCTATCTTATAGCACTTAGAAAGGTGATTGCTGGGCAGCAGGGGAGCCTCTCTGAGGACTTTACCCCGTGGTCACCACCCAGGTGAGTGCTCTTGGCCATAAGAAAGGTCTTCCTCCTGCCAAGGGAACAGCTCAGGCCTGGGGCCCCGGCAGTGGAGGCTGAGAATAAACTTTGTTCACAGAAGATTTTGAATTGTGCCTTTTGGTTTCTCATAGAAACAACAGGCTGGGAAACGTGTCAGCCACTTGTGGAGTGGCAAGTCTGACAGGGAGAATTCCAAACGTAGATGTCTCTTTGCTCACAGAGCTGTCTCCATCCCCACAGGATGTTGTTCTCTACTGCCTGCAAAAGCACAGTGAGGATGTGAACCACCGTGACAACGCGGGCTACACAGCCCTGCACGAAGCCTGTTCCCGGGGCTGGACTGACATCCTAAACATCCTATTGCAACATGGGGCTAATGTGAACTGCAGCTCGCAGGATGGCACAAGGCAAGAAGGCTGCCCCTCTGCCAAGTCTCAGACCTCAGTTCAGTCGTCCGCTTCAGAGCTTTACTCCAACCAGGATATTTGCAGTGTCCAGCTGCTGGTGTCAAAAAGGCCTGAACCAGGAAGCCTTTTGAAAGGATTTCTGTGGGCTGAAGGGAGCCAGCTTAGGGGCAGGAGCTGATGAGTTCCTCAGTGGCTAGTCTGTACTGGGCCAAGGAAAGGCTGAGGTTGTCCAGGGTTCACCCTATCCCATGCCAAGTCCACTCAACCTTCCTGAACATCATCATCGTGGGCCATTTGTCTCGTTTGTGGAATTGAGGCCTTAGGTTCCAAGCAGAAAACTTATCTATGGGATGACATTCCAGATTGGTTTTTTTGTAATTTAGTCTCTATACACTTAAAAAATTAACTTCCTGGGCCTGTGAGATGGAAGAAGAGAACCGATTCCTGCAAGTTGTCTCCTGACTTCTGCACACATATTCACACACACACACACACACACACACTCACACACACACTCACACACACACTCTCACACACTTACACACACACAGCCTAAGTAAATGCACTACCATATTAGTATGCATACATATACAAACATAAAACCTTTCATTGTCTCAGAGAAGTCACAGCCATCTCCTCTGCTGGAAGGGTCCCGGGGGACCTACATACGAAGTAGAAAGACCCAGATCGAAATGTCCAGGCTCTGCTTGGCTGCCACCTGGTGTGGAGCCTCCCTACCTACCCCTGCCCTTGAGCAGTCACCTGGGCCCTTCCTCTTCAACAACCACCCACACCTGCTTTAATTTTAACTTCCACCAGGGACCTGTTCTCCGCTGAAGTACTAGTAGATCTACATTGTGCTCTAGATACTGTCCAAAGATGCAGGGGAACACAAAGGAGAGATAGAGATGAGAAAGAAAAAAAGGTGCACAGACGGAACTCTCACCCATGTTACATTGGGGCTACCCCGAGGTCACCATGCTAGCTATCATCTTCCTCCCGCTTCTTCCCCCTAATATGGTAGCCTGGAAGTTCTCCCTTAAGTCCTGCAGCCCTGACTCTATTTGACCTCCACAGGCCAGTTCATGATGCTGTGCTCAACGACAACCTGGAAACCATCTGGCTCTTGCTATCCTACGGAGCTGATCCTACACTGGCTACCTACTCGGGTCAGACAGCCATGAAGCTGGCCAGCAGTGATACCATGAAGCGCTTCCTTAGTGGTAAGCATTAAAAAGTCCCTTGCTGTGAGTGTCCACATCACTACCTCAGTAAGGCCCTCACCTCCTACAGGGATTCATTTCACCACTAGGTATCTGGTAGCAGGCCTCCTCATGGGACACGGGCTATACTCTAAGCTGAAAGCAAGATATGTTGATCTGTGCTATGAATGGAATGTCGGTGGTAGAGAATGAATAATCCCCATTTTGCCATTGTTGCAATCTCTCCGTGATTGTAATTAAAGCGGGACCTCTGGGACCCTTGCTGATGTTTTATTCTTCATGACTCTTCTGCCATGGTAGCTTTGACACTTCCTGTATATCCCAGTAGTCCCCTTTTCTCCATTTCTGTCTCTTCTCCACCCTCTACCTTCTAGTGACGTGTCATGTTCAGGTCCACAGCCAGGGCCACAAGCCACCTTATTGCTTTTTCTCTCTAGTACATAACACTGTGTATCTGCAGGTGGGCAGGCTGCTCTGAGGTGGGCAGCTAGGATGGCAATGAAAGAAGGGAATCTCCTTTGAGCATGCTCAGAGTTAGCTCCTTCTGCCATTATCTCAGGGTATTGGACCTTCAACTATTTGTGACATCATGGTTTAGTCCTTCAGATTGCCTGAGTGATGGATGCTGCAGTTGGGAGTGGCAGCCATGACCCTTCATAGGTTTCAGTTGTGATAGAACAGTCTGTACCCCCCTCTTATCCAGACTTTGGCCCATTGGCCACCAACTACACCTGCCAAGGATGCAGCACTGGGTTCGCAGGTTGGGAGTCATGCTTGCTTTACAGAGCTTCGCTGAGTAGCTGATAATGGTGGGAGAAAGGGAAGCTATACTAAAAGTTCTCATGGGAGGGTAGAGAGGTGGGGATATTGTAGAGGCTGCAGGGAGGCAAGGGGATGACAGATTGCCTAGGAAGGGTTTAGCATGTGCTCATCCACCCTCTGGACAGTGAACCTAACTAACCCCTGAAGCATAGGCCTCAGAGCGGTCCTTTTTCATTTTCTTCCATTTGACTCTGGGTCCTTGAGCATCTGCTCATCATGAGACATAGCCACTTAGGGATTTCTTTTCATCAGTCACTTGGTGTAGGCCAGTAGTGACTGGTTATCAATCCTTTTAGCAGAGCCACTCCACGGGGGCAACATCTGTAGCATCCTCCCACGGGCGCAAGCCATGTGTGTTCTGTCTTAGATACCTGCATGGCTCTGCACTCTGGCTTCCCAGGACCATGTGTGAACCAACAACTGTAGAGTATGCCAGTACAATGAACCTCTTTGTCTTTCAGTACTTGTCTAATGGGGGGGGGGGGGGCAAGGCCAGTAGCGCCTCTAGGTGCTTTATTGAGTGAGTGCAGGCTTTTCCTCCCTGGTTCATCTCTAAATCTCCAAAGGACTTTAAATGTTGACACTTTATTGTTTTTGAGGCAGAATCTCTCTATGTACTCCTGGCTGTTCTGGGACTTGCTATGTAGACAAGACTAGCAGAGCTCCATCTCTCTCTTCCTTGTAAGTGCTAGGAGTAAAGGCATGACCACCATACCAGGCCAACACTATTTTTTTAATGCCTAAAAATGAGAAATAAGAACTCATTCTCATATCTTTAAAATTTTTAAAGATAGGGTCTTAGTATGGGGCTCTAATTGGAACTTGTTGCGTATATCAGGCCAGTTGAGTATATTCAAACTCAGAGGTCTGAAGTTTTGTCTTAGATAACATGTTTGCCTCTGTTTCCTGAATTAAAGGTGTGTGCAACTACACCCAGCCAAAAAGATTTTTAAAACATGTATTATGTGTGCGTGCGTGTGTGCGTGCGTGCGTGCTTCTGTGTATCTGCACATGCGTGCGCGTGGTATGTGTGTGTGTGGTGTGTGCATGCCTGAATCCCACAGCCTTTATGTGGAGGTCAGTGGGCAGCTTTCAGGAGACTAAACTCAGGTCATGAGGCCTGTGCGGCATGCACTTTTACCTACGCTACCCACGGAGACACCTTGCTGACACAAAGCTGGCCTTTTGACACTCCCTTTCCTAACTAGCATGGTGTTGCAGAATCCAGAGGCTTTGTTTCTAAACTCTAGTACTGTGTGTGTGTGTGTGTGTGTGTGTTATCTGTTCATGCATAGCCATTTGTGTGGTGTCCATCTTTTAGTGTTTCCACAGTACAGCTTTGGCTATACATGCACAAATACTTGTTTTGTCAGTTCTGTTGCATTTTGTATGTAGAAGGGGAATGTTTAGGCTCAGGGTACTTTCTCACACAAAGGATAAAATCTTGGAAGTTTGCTGGGGGGTGGAGGAAGAATCCAAGAAAATGAAGGTCCCTCATGTTGACAATAGTCCTATGTGAGGGGTGTGCCTTAGTGCTATACCATCAAGTGACTCCGCCCATGTGTTTGTCACTCATGGCTCTGTTCCAACTTCAGCATCTTTGCTCATGCCAGCGAACATTGGGTTATCTCCAAAGGCAAGTTCTCCTGTCCACCTGTCCATGACAAAGCTTTGCAGGCGGTGTAGGGAATTAGAGGAAGTGTGTGGTGGGCTCTGAAAGCGATTCCTAGTGAGCAGCGGCAGGGATGTGATGAACTTAGCCTGCTCGGATGGAATCCTAGTGTGGCTGCGGCTAGGGGACAGGGGCAGCAGAGTGCATGTATTTCCGCACGCTGTTTAAGCATGCCCTTGGCTGTCTGACTGTACTGTGATTCTCTCCTTCTCCCTCCTTCCTTTTCCCTCTTCCCTAGTATGTTTATTAAGCTCTTCTTAGGGTCCAGACTCCAGAGTTCCAGCATAGGAGAGGCAGTAGTTAACAAAGTAGACCCCGTTCCTTCCTTTTTCAGAAATAAGGGCCCCCTTCCTTTATTTTCCCTGATACAAAGCATAGGACTAGACTCAGAATAGACTAGACACCTACCCAACAGACGCTTCTGGAAGGAAGTCCTTGTGATTTGGGCTGTACAGTGTACTGGAGTGTGGAGGCTGTCAGCAGGGCCTCAGGTTTTATGTGGGGTGTACAGAGGTCTAACCCATACAACTTAAGGTACCTCACTCTGCTATTACTTTGAAAGCTGGTCCCTGGTACCTTCCCAGCGGGAGCTGCAACTCTTCATGTCTTAGAAGATGGCTAAGAAGGGGAGTGGCTTTGGAAGCTTACATTAACAGACAGTTCTTGCTGCAGGATTGGCCCAGAGGGGAGGCATTGGTGGCAGTGGTACTTTCAGAGGAGGAAGCAAGCTGCATTCCATGGGCAAATAACTCCCAATGTCATTCTGGGACCAGCTTCGCAGGTGGCCACCCTTCTCCTTGTGTTCTGTGGGTTCTCTGCTTTCCTGTTGCCTAGGTGCTACTTGAGAGCTAGTGGCAATCCCCCGTAGCTCAGCCTACTAATTGTACGAGTTGGCACACTGGCAACTTCCTAGCCTTGCGCTCACAGGTGGCACACGCAACTTGGTCAGGAAAGCCTGCTTTGTATCTGGGTGATAATAAGAGGTGAGCCTGTTCACTGACTGATGCTAGGAGACTGAGGCCGGGGGCCACCTGAGGTCTGTCTTTAGAGCTAGGAAATGAAAAGGTAGGTTGTAAACGCCTTTAATTGTGGGAGTAGATACATAGAGGAAGTTAGCTACTTGAGACAGCTGCATGCTGGAGTGTCGTAGGGTCACAGTGCTGTGCTACAGTCACCACTATCTGGTTTCAGAACTTTTTAATCATTGCAGAGGGAAACCCCAGCTCTATTCTTAGTCACTGCCCTCCCCCTCCCCCTCCCCCTCCCCCTCCCCCAACACCATCATCCTCAGTCTGCTTTCTGTCTTACTGGCCTGGCCTAGTATGGAGATTTCATTGGAAATATATATATATATATATATATATATATATTCATTCTTTGTAACTAATTCTAACATTTAAGCATCATGTGTTATCACAATATCAGACCCCCTCCTCCCAGTACCCCTTCCTCCTAGTACCCCCTCCTCCTAGTACCCCCTTCTCTTTTCTTTATATGACGCTTTGTATCTGGCTTCTTTCAGTTACCGTCTATGTTGTTCCTTTTTATGGCTTAGTAATATTCTTCTGTGGACATTACCTCATTTTGTCTATCCATTCATCCCTTGATGGACATTTGGGCTGTCTCTGACTCTTGACCATTGTGAATGGAGCCACGTCAGTTCATGTGTACACACTTTTGTTTGAACACCTGTGTTTAGTTCTTTATTGTGTGTGCATACCCATTTGTGTGTGCGTGTGTGTGTGTGTGTGTGTGTGTGTGTGTAGCCCTTGTGTGTGTAGCAGCCATTGGGCAAATTTTGGGGTGATAGTCCTCTTATAGCACCTTGTTTTAAAGCAGAATCTACTTTTGGTGTGATGTACTCCAACCTAGTTGAGCTTTTAGTTGATTCTGTTTCTACTTCAAGTCTTGCTGTTGGAGTTCTGGGACTATAAATACTACCATGGCCAGCTTTTGCCATGCCTCCAAGAATGAAACTCATGTTCCCAGGCTCGGGAAGCAGGCACTATTACCTGCTGAGCCATTTTCTAGCACCTCTTCTCAAGCTCTCTTGGGTAGAAGCAAAGGAGTTTATGTTTTTGGCTTTGTTTTGTTTCTTCTAGTGTCCCGGGCTGACCTCAAAGCCAGTTTTCTTCCCTAAGCCTTCTGAGTAGTAGGGAGTGTGTGTGTGTGTGTGCGCGTGCTGCGTGCACGCACGTGCCGCCACACCTAGCTTTACAGTTATTTATGTATTTTCGAGCTATGAATAAACTTCACCTCTTGCACATGCTAAGCATGCATTACCACTGTGCTGGCCCCAGAGCTACTTAAGTTCCTTTAAAGAAGCTAGATCATGACTGGACATATTACGTTGTCTTAGGCGTCAGATTCTGCTTGTAGAGGAATGCCCTGTGTCCTTTGAAACTGAGGTCCCCAAGCAACACGCTTGAAGGCTGATGTGTAAAAGCAAGAGGCCCAGTGGGGACTGGAGACTGTCAGTGTGTGTCACAGCTTCCTCCAGATGACTGGTGATAGATATACAGGAACGCAGAGGCAGTGCTGCCACATCTTCAAATTTTTATCTTTTTTTTTTTATAAAAGATGTTAGAAATCTAATTTTTAATTTAAATCCCTGTTTTAAAATACTAATGCTAGAGGGTAATTTTCCTTTTATTAAAAACTAGGTCTCACACCTCACTTCTCTCTTCAGATCACCTCTCGGATCTTCAGGGCAGGGCAGAGGGCGATCCTCGTGCCTCCTGGGATTTTTACAGCAGTTCTGTGCTGGGTAAGTTCTAAGTGGGAAGAAACTGGGGGACTGGGTAGGTCTCAGAGGTAGGCGCCCCTGTGGAGGCAGCCTTTCCTCACCTGGTGGTAGCTTTACTGGCCCTTTCAGCCCTTCCCCCTCTGACTCAAGAGTCACTAGTCTGAAGCCTGAGATGCCAGAAGGATTTGCATAATGTCATCCTCTCCTGCCTGTCTCTTTCCCCACTCAGGGTGCTTTGTAAATCCTAGTTTACCTCAGCCTTTAGGAGCGTTAGCCCCTTAGCAGGCAGCTTTCATTGTGACGTAGCCCTCATTCATTTGTTTTATTTTCTTCTCAGGGTTTGGTTTGATTTTCTTGTTTGCTGCTCTGTTTTTTTTTTTTTGGAGACAGAGTGTTACTCTGTAACTCTGGCTGGCCTGACACTCAAAAGGTGCTTCTGCCTCTGCCTCCCCAGAACAGGGATTTAAAGGTGTAGGCCGACAACATGCTGGGCTCAGCTCTTATTTTTTGAGATTGCTGCTGTCCTGAGCCCTTAACCCTCTGTCCCAAGCATCACACAGCAGTCAGCACACCGGTGTCTGCGATCATCCAGCATTTGTCTAATGAGCTGGGGCCTGAAGAGTAAGAGCAGAAGGTTGAGTTGATATACAGTGGGCCACACCCAAAAGATCTGTTGGAGAAGGGAACCTTCTGAGTCCCTGGACCTCAGGATCAGGCAGTGAGGTGGTTTGAGAAACCTAGAGCCAGAGCACAGGTGTACTAGGCCTTAGCGGCTGCTAGTGTCCTCTGTCTTCATCTGGGACAGCTGAGCTGTCACCCTGCAGAGCCATTTGCTTTTACCAACCAGAGGGTGGAGGATAATGGACTCTGGCCACAACATAGTTCCTTCCAAGACTACAACTTTCATGTGCCCTGTCAAGAATGCGAGGCCATAGTCAATCCAGCCAGAGGCCTGTGGCCTTGTATTTATCTCCTAAGTGATCCCTTCATGTTTCTTCATGGAGTCTTTTCTTTCCATCAGTTTTGTGCTTGTAGCTGATGTCCCATGTTCTCATCTTTCAGAGAAAAAAGACGGGTTTGCCTGTGACCTCCTCCATAATCCTCCCGGGAGTGCCGAGCAGGGAGATGATTCAGAACAGGATGACTTCATGTTTGAACTCTCAGACAAGCCTCTTCTCCCTTGTTACAACCTCCAAGTGTCAGTGTCCCGTGGGTAAGTGTCTGGGAAGTCTATCGGGACTGTGTGACAGTGTCCTGGCAACCCGCGGCCTGCCGAGGGAAGGAGGAGGCAAAGGCTGTCTGGGGAATGAGTGCTGGAGCAGAAGAAAAGACACACCCTTCTTCCAGTCCAGATGGACTGGAGTTCACATCCAGACTCAAGCTTCACAGACCTCGAGAGCTACAAATTGGCTATCAACTCGATGCATTTCCAGGCCCCCAAATCTGAAGACTTTTGTGCACTCTTACTATATGTGTAGGAGATAATCTGGGAAATATCTGGGATGATGAACTATTAGAATATCTGGAATATTTTTGTGGTTTCTGGGGACAGTTACAGGGAACACTTACAACTGAAATTCTTGGAGAAGCCGAGACATATGGTCGCCATAGCTTTGGCTCCACCAGGATTCTTAGCAGTCCACAGCACGGGCTGCCACAGCCTGTGATCAGAAAGGTGATGACCTCTGCTGCCTCAGATGCCTCTGCCAGCTACCTGGGAACACCCTTGCTTTGGAGACTAGAGTAAACCTCACACCTGGTAGCAGACTGAGCCTGCCTGACTCTTTGCTGAGGGGAGTTTGTCAGCCTTCAGGACCGTGGCTTGTGATTGCTTTTCCAGCACATTATGTGGAAGTGTAGATGGACGAACACAAATCAGGACACTAGAGAGATGGCTCAGCAACTTAGAGCACATGGAAAGGGCCCAGGTTTAGTTCCCAGCACCGACATGGCAGTCAGAACCATATAGAACTCCACTTCAAGGGATCTGATGCCCTCTCTTGGCCTCCACAGACACCAGTTACACATGTGGTACATACACATACATACAGGAAAACCCTCATATAAAATAAATATATCTTTTTAAATGCAGGATCAGTTAAATATAATTTTTTAATGTAGGACCTTTTTGTTCTTGAACTGGGCAGAAGCTGATCCCAGGGGGTGAGGCTGGGCCTCTGGGATATAGTATTGTACAGTTAATTAATTCCTTCAAAGTATTCAGCACCTCCTTCTGTGAAACAGGATCCCGGGCCACAAGGCAGGAAAAGGACCAGAGTAGTTTTGTCCAGGTACAGACAGAACATGGGCAACCAAGGACCATGAAGCCATGCGTGTGTACCTCTGAGCCACATCTGTACCTGCCGCCTGCGAAGGCCAGATGAGGGCGCTGGATTTATTAGAACTGGAGCTACAAACAGTCGTCAGCAGAGCCACCACCTGAGTGCTAGGAATGGAAGTCAGGTCCCCTGGAAGAGCAGACAGTGCTCTTAACCACGGAGCCATCTCTCCAGCCCCTTTATCTTCAGGCTTTGAAAGAGGTCCAGCTCGATGGCCTGACTGTCACATTCTCTTAACTTACAGTGCTCTATTCCCTGATTTTATGATGTGACAGACTTTGCCATGGAAGAAATGATGAATTTTAGGGAAAAGGACTGAGTCTAAATAGATGAGGGTGTTTTTGTTTATTAATACAGGATCTATATGTAGCCCTGGCTAGCCTAGAATTCACTAGGTAGACCAGGCTGACCTCAAGCCACCTGCCTCTGCCTTCCAAGTTCTGTAATTAACGACTTGAGCCACCAGGCCCAACTAGGTAGGTGTTTTAGATATCATGTGGAATGATTGATTTCACAAACATGCTTTATGCTCTGAATCAAACCTTGTGATCCATAGTACAGACAACTCTGGCCTCCAGAAAAGCCCGGCTGAGTCAGGCAGTGGTGGCGCACGCCTGTAATCCCAGCACTCTGGGAGGCAGAGGCTGGCGGATTTCTGAGTTCGAGGCCAGCCTGGTCTACAGAGTGAGTTCCAGGACAGCCAGAGCTATACAGAGAAACCCTGTCTCGAAAAACAAAACAAAACAAAACAAAACAAAAGAATAAAAGCAAAAATCCCAGCTGAGAATAGTAGACAGATAAGTGTGCCGTGAACTTTAATAAAAGACCGGATGTTCTAAGCAGGTTCATTACTATAAAAAGAATGTCAGGTAAAAAATAAAAAGTTCAGTACATCTTGAGCTCTGTTCCTTGGCACCAGAGAAGACCAGAATTTGTGTTGGTTTTGTAGCCTTTTGGAAATGGCTGTCGGAAGTACCAGAACAGGGCTGAATGTCACAAGACCAGAGAAGATGTATTGAACACTCAGTTACTTTGAGGTTTTGTAAAATGGCATCTGAGCTGGGCTAAAAGAAGGAGAGGAGAGGCACAGGGAAGGCATGAGCAAAGGCATTACCACAGACAAACTCACGTAGTTCAGGCAGCAAAAGTCAGATGGTGTGGCTCATGCCCAGCACTTGGAGACAGAGGCAGGTGGATCTCTGTGAGTTTGAGGCCAGCCTGGTCTACAGAGTGCATCACCGGTTAGCTGAGGTTATATCATGAGATCCTCTGTCTCAAAAGAAGGGCCTGGAGAGATGGCCCAGAGGTTAAGAGCACTGGTCTGTTTCTCACACCTATACAGGAGATCCAACATTCTTTTCAGCGGGCACCAGGGGTGTGTACAAGAAGCATACAGATCCATCAGGCAAAGTTCTATACACATAATGTTTGTAAAACTAAGTGTTGCTGGTAGGACAGGGGGTACAGTGCAGTGAGTGGGTGTGGGAGCTGGAGATTGCGTGGAAGAAATTGAGTCGGGGTCATCTTTTGGAGGTCTGGCTTAATATTGCACTAAAGAATTAGAACTTGCTGTGTGACCTGGAACTTACTCTGTAGAACAGACTGGACCCGGGTTCACTGAGAGCTCTGTCTGCCTCTGCTTCCCAAGGGCTGGCATTGAAGGCAGGTGCCTCTATGACTGGCTCTTATTGTATTTTTAATTACGCATAGATGTGTGAATTTGCATGTGAGTGTGTAGACATGAGCGGAGGGTACCCAAGGAGACTGGAGGTGCCTGATCTGGAGCTGGGGTCACAGTAATGAGGCAGCTCACATGGGTCCTGACAATTGAATCTGAGCACTAGATCATCAGTTTATGCTCCTGAGGGTTGGGCCCCAAGTTGGTTGCTTGCTGGAGTATGAGAGTCACTACAAGCTATTTAATGAGGGAGGGGATGGAGGGTCATATTTTCTTTTAAGAAAAGAGGAGCCAAGGGGCTGAGAAACCTGGCATGTCTTTCTTTCTGTTCAGCACCTTTTGTTTTAAACCTATGTACTTAAGTCTATATTAAAATAGCTTTATTAGGTTGGTCCCCCATTAAGAAAAAGGATTCAACAGAAACAGAGCAAGTGTAAGGCTGGTGCGTTGCAGCCCAGACTAGAAGTGGCAAAGGCTGCAAATGAGGCACAACTGGAAAGTGGGGCAAGGGAAGAAGGCAGCACTCCTTCCTGGTTTAAGTTCCTGGACGTGCTTGGCTAGTAAGCGGCCTCCGCAGCGCCCCTCCCAGCTGTCCCTAGGCTGCTGCCCAGCCTCAGATGTGCTCCATAAGGGCGGACTGGCTGTAATGTGAGCCCCGGGCCTGTAGAAACATTGGTGCTGCGGCTGCTGGAGGGAAAAAAAGTCATCTAATACATTCCAGAGCCAAAGACAAATGCCTTTTGGATTACCCACAGTTTAGGCCTTTCTCCACAGCTCCACCTCCACCAGGGAAGATCTAGAACAAGGGAGCAGGAGTCAGGTCAGGAGAGGGAGGCCAGGCAGGGTTGCCTGGAGTGGGGGTCAGGAAGAAGTGACCCCAGCAGATAGTAAATGCCAGGCCCTGGGGTAGCAGGCTAAGCCCAGTTTGCCCCTGGCTTGCCCTCTGTGGAAGAGCTAGCCTGTGGGGTGAGTGCTCACTGATGTTCAGCTAGAAGCTGGGGCAGGTATTGTGCTATCCCAGCCTCAGTCCAGAAACTCGTGGTTTCCTGAGAGGTGGCAATAAGTCTCAATAAGAAGTAAGGCTGTGTGTGTGTGTGTGGGGGGGGTCACTTGGTCTCCTAGCCTTCTCTGGTGCTTTGGGGGCTCCACTCTTTCTCCTGAGCCTGCTTCCCTAACTTATCTTTCTCTTTCCAGACCCTGCAACTGGTTCCTCTTCAGCGATGTCCTGAAGAGGCTGAAGCTTTCCTCAAGGATCTTTCAGGCCCGCTTCCCACACCTGGAAATCACCACCCTGCCCAAGGCTGAGTTCTACAGGCAGGTGGCCTCCAGTCAGCTGCTGACCCCTGCTGAAAGGCCTGGGGGCTTGGAGGACAGATCGCCCCCGGGCGCTTCTGAGACTGTGGAGCTCGTGCAGTATGAGGCAGAGCTGCTGCGGCTCCTAGGGTCTGAGGTGGAATACCAGTCTTGGAGCAGTTGACGGAGATGGCCCCTCCTCCCCGGCTTCTTTCTCCTTCGAGTTCACCCTTCCCCCACCGCTCATGTCTCCCCCACCGAGCACCAGACTGCAGAAAGAGGCAATAATACGGACCAACAAGAAGCCGCCTTATCAATGCCAGCATTAGTGACTGGATTTCTTTCTTTTTTGGGGGGGGGTACAGTTAGTTCTCATCTCCCTGTTGTGGTTGTTGTGGTTGGTGATGGGGTGGAAAGTTGAACTCCACTTCTGAAGACAAGAGATCTGGAGATGGTGGGAGGTGGCACCAGGGTCCCTTGGACTGGTTTCTATGTTTATGACCAAGACCAAACATGGGCCTGGGTGGCTGTGGCCTGTCCTAAGGAGAAATGAGAAAAACCCGAATCTCTCGAGTGCCCCTTTTTGTCTCCCTGTGCTCTTCTGTCTTCCATAGTATTTATTTTATTAGTATTTAATTTGTGTTGTTGCATTGGTTTCTGATAAGTCTGTATCACTGTGATGATCTGAGACAACTTGTTGTATTGAGGGACTTTCTTTACCTCCTTCCCTTTTCTTTCTGCATAAGCTTTGGGGATGCTCCCTCCCTCTGAGAAAAGTATTCCCAGGTTGTCTTTCTCCATTTGGGGAGGGAGCAGGGTGAGGAGGGATAGGGGACACCATCATATGACTAACCGACCTAGCTGCTACTGGTGCAGAGCTGGGGGGGCTGGGGGCAAATCCCTGGCCTTTGGTGCTCCCCCACCCCTGCCAGCTCTGCCCCACCCCTGCCCTTTGAAGCAGCACCTGCATCTTGAGACGGCTGTTTACTAGGGAGCGGGGTTCCTGAGGTACTCTGATCAAGGCAGGCTGACATGGGCCTGAGGCAAGGGCGCTCCTCTTGCACTGTTCTGCTCAGTGCACAGTATGAACTTGGTCCGCCATCTTTTGCCCAGCACCCCCCCCCCTTGGCTCCCCCTACCCTGGGCTCCTCCCCGACTTGAGATACTGAGCCTTTGCCTTGCCATCCCTGCCGCAGACTTACAGCATCCTCTGTCCCCCTCTCTCCTCCACCTGCCCCCCCACCCCCATTCTCCTTTGGAATCTGCAAAGGGCCCTGGGACTAACTAGTCTCTAGCCTGGCTCCACATCTACTGGGAACTGCGTGAGTGGCTCCTAAACCATCAGATGCCTAGTTAGACCTGACACCAGAGGGAGGGGGGAGGAGCTTGGGTTCTTCCCCTGGCCCCGCCCCTCCTGGCATTGTCTCTCCCCGCCCCCTTCTTATTTTTCTACCGATTGCTATTTTTCCGAACAATCCTTGTAGAGAGTATGTACCATCCAAAGGCAGGAGGGCCTTGCTGTGGTTGGCTCTGGATGGAGATGGTACAGTTTTATTGTACAGGTGCTAAACAACAAAAGACGAAAATGGAAAAAAAGACAAAAAAAAGGAAAAAAAAAAAGCCAGTTTGGGGATGGGACAATCTGTTCTCTGGACGCTCCTGACCATTTAGGAGCACTATTTCTTTTAATTGTGTGTGTTTTTTGTTCCCATGGGAATTTCTGAGTCCCCTTCAGTAGGACAGCCCCATCATCCTACCCAATTGGTTTTGAACAATTGTTTTCCCTTTTTAACAGCAGAAAAAAATTATATATATAGATATACATATATATATATATATATATATGAAGTTGAGGGGGTTTGGATTTCAATTTTCTTTGTTTTGTTGGAAATTATGATACTGTGTGGTTTGTTTTCTGGTTTTTTTGGTTTGTTTGGTTTTTTTCTTTTTTGTTTTGCATTTCGGTGTGTACTCTGGCTGCCCTTTATGTTTCGTTGTTAGCAACTGGCTGTGGAGTCAAAAACACTTGCAGACTGAAAAACCTGTGTCAGGCCTTTGTCTCCTGTCCTCACTTTTCCCATTTGTGGTCCCTAGAGATACGGTGGGGGAAAGCGAGTCAAATTAGAGCTTTGCTCATGAGCTCTGGGTGGGACTCTGGAAGGAACACGAGGGGGAAATTGCCCAACTTCGGTTGCTTTGATTTGGAAAATGGAAGGGGCATTCTTGGCAAGTGGAGTAACTGGAATAGAGGAGGGACTCTTCGGCTGCTGGGTGGTATGGTCCCCCAATTCAGTCAGAAGTCATCTGCTAATTCCTCCCCAGGCTGGGACTAGGCCCCTGGCTATACTGTGGAGTCCCCGCCTGCCCCTTACCACCACCACCTCACGGATGAGCCTGCGCTTCCCTGTCCACCTGTCTAGCTGGCTGTCCATGCTTCTAGGTTCCAATGATCTAACTATAAGGCAAGACACCTGTCCCTAGTTTTACGATTATTCCTCCCTCTTTAAGATCAACTGTGGCAGGAGGTCTGTCTGCAGGCCCCAGAATGTGTCTTGCTACTGTTTGAGAGACTTTGTGAGAGTCTGGATCCTATGAATTCTAAGTTCTGTATCTTTGAGCCTCTTACTGTGGCTTGAGTGGGCAGGTCACGAGAATGATGTGTCCGGCTTCTTAAGTGTCCAGACATTCCCCAAGACTGAATTTCAGCCGCACCCCTTACCCGTTCTTCAGAAACTTGCTTCCACCCGAGTTTGCCCAGATAGTTAGCATCATCCTTTTAGAGGGTACAACACTATAAACTGCCTTCCTGCTTTCCAAACACCCCTTAGTGTTCCTAAGTTCAGGTCCATCCTGTAGTTAAAACCTGCAGTCAGAAGGCAAGCAAACATGGTGGCACATGCCCATAGTCCCGAGCACGTGGGGAAGGGAGGCACAATGGTCAGCCAGGGTTATATGACAAGACTCTGCCGCCAAACAAGGTGTCATAACACATGTCTGTAGTTGTACTTCTCTGAAGAACAGAGACCGGGTGTTGAGGTCAGCCCGGGCTATATAGGTGAGACCTTGTCCCAAAACAACAAAAAGAAAATGCAGTTCAGAAGTCAGACATGTCAGGAGGTGACAGAAGCCATGTTGTGATTAACAGTATTCAGGCCCCAAATGCGGTGCCGGCTCAGTGGCCTGGGCGAGGGCACCTGGGTGCTTGGAACAGATGGCACGGGAGAGGTAGTGAACGGCGCATACTTAAATAGAAATAGACGCCAGGGAATGATGTTTGGAATGAGGGCACAATCTGAGCAGGGGCTTGGAGGAGAGGAGACTCAACAACAGCACTTTCATATTTTCCTGCTTATGTGTTCTTTCAGCCACATATTAGCTGGAGACTACTGTCAGGTTATAAAGATCAAGGCAGACAAGGAAGGACTTCATCCTACCTGTTGGCAAACATTCTTCCAGTCCTTTCCTTTGTTGTGTTGAGTAGGGAAGAGCTACCAAATGTTCAGGCCTGCTAGATTAAGAAGGGGGGCAGGCCTAGTCCTACGTGTCCCCCCTTACAGTGGCAGTTTCCTCTATCCGGGGCTGGCCACTGTGTGCGTGCTCCTCCCGGGCTCGGTGTGTGTGGGGGCGGGGGTGGGGATGCTCCTCCAGGAGCTTGGGTTCAAGCTGCAGGCAAATGGTTGTAACAGATGCCTCGATCATTCTCCCGTTTTAAAGGAGAAAGCGGTGGCGTGTGAAAGTGTCGCTAAAGGCTGGCTAGGGAGAGGAGCATCAGATCCGGGACCTGTCTAGGGGTTGGCGATAGCCTGGAGCTTGCTTTTGTGGCTTTAGGGAGTCCGCAGCGATCCAGGGAGCCCAGTCGCTTCTAGCTCACCTGCGTGATCTAGAAACCGGGGGGCGGGGCCAGGGAACGGTTGGCCAATGAAAAGGCGACGTTCCGCGGACTGCTGAACTCCCCTTGGAGAGGGAAAAGGACAGAGGGGAAAGTTCGAAGCTTCAGAGCCAGGGAGGTTGTCGGCGGGAACCAAAGCCGCCCAGAAGTTGAGAATCAGGGAACACTTCCAAGGGACAGGGAAACGCCCGCTTAGTCTGCTCTTCTGGGAGCGGTGAGCCACGCCCTGGCCGCCCCTCCCTCCCGGGCTCCGCCTGGCTGGCTCGCCATCGCCGGCACCACAGCGCCACCTGCTGGATGTTGGCTTCCATACCCGGCGTCCTGCTGGCTGTAACTGGGAGCCCAAAGAGCTTGCTCACCCTGGGTCCAGGGTCCCCAAAGTCCTAGGTACTGTACAGTCAGCAAGCTTGTGACAGTCAGAAAAACTTGACTGTTCCCGCCCAGGGGGGGTCTAACATTTCTACCTCAGTCCCACGGAGGGATAAGGAAATAGTGCTGAGGCAGTCAGTGGAAGGGAGTTGTTTGGTCAGCACAGCATAGTTGAAGCTGAAAGCAGCTCTAGGCTCCTGGTGAACCCAACGGTAGATAAACACGTGGGTAAATGGAGTTACTGCCTGAAATGTTAGGATGGATCAAAATGCTGGGAATGTAGGTCAGTTGATAGAGTATCCAGCATACAGGAAGCCCGGGGTTCCATCTTCAAGAGCCTGGAATAAGGCACACGGGGACGCAGCAATGAATGTCTGTCATCTCAGAATGGGGGAGGCCATGCTTGGTCACATGGTCAGCCTGGGCTACATGACATTGTCCACAGCACGACCAAAGAAAAAAATGATAGCAAAATTGCCAAACCACCACGCTTAGCTCCCGAGCATGGAACGACCTGCTCGGTCTCTTCCTGCTCCCATGGTAGGCAGAAGGTCCCACAACTGGAATCTGAACTCATTCAGTCTTTCAATAAACATTTATTGAGCACCTACTGTGTATCAGGCACTGAGGCTAGGTGCTGGGGACACATCACTGACTAGCACACAGCTCCCGTCCTGGAGGGGCTCACAGTCTATTGGGGGGAAAACATACATGAACACAATCAAAGAACTACATACAATGTGCTACAATAAGAGGTATATACAAAGTGCTGTGGGAGCCAGGAGGGGGGGATCACAGATCAGCTGCTGGGAGGTGAGGACCGTCACTTGATTCCTGACTCCATTAGGCAGGCCATCACAAAAGCAGGGGCATTGCTGCCTCCGCCTGACGCTGGTTAAAGTCAATCTGTCTCCTGAGGTTCTCCTGTAAGCCCCTTCCAGAACGCTTGTTGGCAAGGGTTAGTTAACCGCTTAGCTAGTTTAACACTCTGTGTAGGGAAGAAACTGAACAGGAAGGTGTCTTTAGGATCAGAGGGTGTTAAAAGTAATACAGATCTTGGATGTTAAGACAGGGGGTGAGGTGATACCGTGGGGGCACTGGGCCAGGAATGGCAGGTCCTGGGCAGTGGAGCACCTGGAGAAATTGAGCCTGAGGAGAGGGGGGACAGAGGTCAGCTACCTCAAAGTTTGGTACCCAGCTCTCATCAGATCAATCTGGAACTATTCCTTGATGCCCATCTGCTTTAGAGTAGGCCCAGTTTTGTGGGTGACACAGTGGTGCCTACCCCTCAGGAGGTAACACACACGGAGATGAAAGGTACACATCTAAACGTCAGCTCTAAGTAACAGTTCGTGGTTACGATAAAGATGTTGCAGGCTGTTTCTAATCCCCTGCCCATCGAGTGGCAGTTACAAGTTGAAGAATTAAAGTTAGGAACTGGCTGTTCCCACTGAACTCCATCTTGAGACACACTTCTTTCGTTGTTAGTGAGAGAGGATAGAGCACATTGCTTAAATGAAACCCAGCCATCGGTGGGAACAAGTCCAAAACGCATGGAATCCTTTTGGAAGTACCTTGGCACGGGGTGGGGGGGGGGGGAAGGGCAGAGAGGACCCACTAGTGAAGTGTCAGCGACGTGGAGCTCTTTTCCCTGATGGGGCTGATAGCAAACTTCAAATCTTTCGAGAATTACTCTCCAAGTGCTCCCCACTTCTATGGACCCAGTCACGGTTCAGGAACTAAAGGGTTAATGCTAGGCCCAGGTTGGCTAGAAAAGCCTGGGGGGGAAGGGGGTCACTGAAGGCTTTTTAGCAGAGGAAGGCCAAAGCAAGTAAGCTCCCAGATGAGATGTGCTCAGAAGTCCCATTGGACAGGGTGCTCGCTGATACATAACGGGATGGGAAAAGCTGGGCGGCCTGAACTAGGCTCTGGGAATGAAGACAGGTCGGATAACAGATGAGGGAGCCAGGCAGGGTCAAGTGCACATAGCCCATCGGTCAGCGCAGATCACCAGAGCCGTGAGCCAGGGACTTAGAGAAGCGGGTTCTGGATTGAACTCAATCTTAAAGAACAAAAGCGGGGGCCCTCGGAGAACATCCACACAGAAAGAGATGAAGACGAGCCCACACAGACACAGAAAGCACAACGGTGTAGAAGGGCTCAGCCAGTGTGGGATGACAAGGCCCAAGAAGCATGGAGGCAATGATTTGACCATGACAGTGCTGATAGCTTCAGGAGACTGAATTGCCTTGGTGTTAGGAAGCGTATGCAGGTATTAGGTCCCAGGCTGAAGCAGGGCCACCCCCAACTCACGCTGTCCCTTTGTGCTCCTTAAAATGGATGGAACTTGGAAGGTAGCACAGTTGCTAGTACTCGTCAAGCCTGCAGAGTCCTGGCGTTGGTCCATAGAACCGCATAGTGATACAACACACGAGAACAAAATAGGGGCAAGAGAACCGGAAGTTCAAAGTCACCTTCACCAACAGAGCAAGTTCAAAACCCAAAACCCTAAAGCCCAAATACAACAAGAACAGCAACACTAACAGCAACAATGGTGACCTTTCCTCGAGATGCTTCCTTCCATCCATCAAGAGATTGTCACCATAAGCCAATTTTATCAGAACAGACATTCCAGCGCCAACTGCTGGGAATATAGCAAACGCACATATACATAGAGCCACGGGTGGCTCCTTCCCCCCAGGGAAGGAGAGAGAACAGCAGGAGACAACAATGACCAGCCAGGGAGGTAGTTAGGTCAAGTGGGTGTTTTGGCATAGAGGACATAGCAACGGAGGGCTGATTACCATGAGTCAAAGTCACCAGAGGCTAGACTTGCTTCTGAGCCTGACGTCTCTCTATCCGTTGCCCCTAAACCTGGTAGGAAAGAGGCAAGCAGACTCAAGGAAGGGAGATGGAGACCCTCCCCTGAGACACTAAGAGCAATCAGGAGAACTCTTTCCAGAAACAGAAAAGAGAGAAGCAGAGTGACGTGCTGACAGGAGCTATAGGAACCCATCTGTGCTCGCTCCCGTCTTCTTGGTGAAGCCAAGAATTGGGTTAGGTGTCATGATGGCCGGAAATGAAAAGCAACCGTCCTGCTGAAGTCTTTCAGAGCCACTGTGAGAGGGAGAGGGTGGGTGAGAGAGTGGGACTGTATGGCTGGGGTCTTGCCACCCCACTAGCCTCAGCCACTGATGACAGGTGGAATTGGTCAGGGCGGATAGAATGAAGAGGGAACCCAAGGTGGGGAAGAGCGCTGGATCACAAAGGGTCATTATTATTGTCATGCAGAGGGCTGATTTTATACAAACAGCCCAAAGCCCTAGCCACATTCAGTCCACTCAGGCCTGGCCGAGGCCTTTATAATTGAGGCTGACTATACTTAAGTGCTCTGCCTCACAACTTTTAGCAGAGTGCTCCAGGTACCAGCCTGATAGCAAGGTGACTCTAACAAGCAAGCGCCCCAGGACTGTGTCCCTTTCCCCTCTCACTGTGGTTTTAGCATAGGTGGCCTCTTAGCCCTTGGCAATGCCCTCTCAGCAAGTACACCCATTGAAGCTCTCCTACCTAGACCTGTTCCGGCTCTGTGACATCTCTCTAGACTGGGAGAAGGGACATCCAACCAGTACCTTCCAGTCTCAGAAGGGCATTGTTGCTTGCAAAAAAAAGTTACAGAGTGCTTTCTCTTCAAACTGCCTCATGTCTGTGGCTGACCTAGGAATGGACGCATGCACAGATACACACACAGACACACACAGAGACAGAGACACACACACACAGACAGACACACACGAAGACCTGACATCTACACCCCATCTTCCACAAAGAAAGGAAGATACAGACCCACAAGTGCACACAAATGCACACAAAGATATTCACATATTGGATGGTAAGTTCCCTCTGTAAGGAATATAGATAACAAAGTATGACCAGGCCTAACTCTTGTTGTAAAGCCTATGACTGGCTATGGATTGCCCTCCGTCACCAAGTCAGCTCATTACTGTTGCAAGAGCATATGTACTCCCTAGTGCTCCTGAAGGCCATGGTCTGATGCCAGAGACTTGAGCCGGGCATACTTTGGTCATAGCGATGTCAAACAGGCCTGGGGAACTTGGAATCAAATTTTCTCACACCCCACTAGATGGAAGGGCGGGTACTCTACTTCAGTCCACATGAAAAGGCTTCACAACATTGATCCCTTTGTTTATATGTCATGGGGCTCCATCTTAATGAGGGAAGTGGGGTTGAAGGGGGAGAACGGGGCCTGGGTCGGGGATCGGGTCACACTAGGCTCAGCTACAAACAGCGGCCCTGAGCCAGATGAGAGCTCAAGTTCAGCCACCGGGGTTAGCCCAACAGTGGGTTGGCTAGGGGGAGAGAGAGTCTGGCTCCCCACAAGGCTCAGGTTATGGGAACCCCTTGAGAGCACCTGAGTCTGAAGTGGCTGAAGATGAGCCTGATCTCTCAGGAGCTCTCTCAGGGTTTCTTCAGGAACCAACAGCCCCTCTACGGGTGTCCCAGTAACCACACCCTGCACGTATGAAGAGGATCTCAGGGGCCCCTCCTTTACCACAGGCACTGACGTGCCACCGGAAGTCCTGATAAAGGCAGCAATGACAGTCCCAGGGGGCTGAGAGCTAGGCCCTGCCGATCCGGCGCCTATGACCTGGGATGGTACTGGGTTGCTCTGATGGTTGGCCCCGGCCAGAAGTTGGGGGAGGCCACTGAGGATCAGTGGGGCCCCTTGGGTTGCCACCTGGCTCTCTTGCAAATTGGTGTTCAGGGGGAAGGAGGTCTGCAAAGTGAAGGTGTCCTTGAACGTTGACCCCTGTGGGACACTCTGGAGAACGAGTTGAGTTGGAGCAGTAGTGCTGGCAGCAGGCCCATTGCTCAGCACCGTAGTCAGCGGGATGGTCTGCAGGGTGAGAGTGGAGCCGGGCCCCACAGGGGCTACTCCTACCTGGATGTTACTGGGCGCTGAAGAAGTACTGAGAAGAGACAGAAAACAGAGCTGGTTAAGGCCGAAGGCACCCTAACTGTCTAGGAAGGAGGGCGTAAGAGAAATGGAGTTGTACCTTTGTTGTGTCTTTATGGGACACAACTAGCTAGTATGTATTAATTTGTATAGGTCAGAGACTATTCTAGAAGTCTGACACTATTCAAGCTTCGAAACTGAGTAAGAATCATAGACTTGGACAGTTTGAGGAAACTGAGGCCCAGGGCCCACAGAACTAGCATAGCTGGCAGTGGGGACTTTGCATGCAGGCCTTGTGAAGCCTAGAGCTCGTGTTCCTCGCCGTTCTTCAACTCTTCCCCCTCCTCTGAAGAGTGTCCCTGGGACCCAAGTCAATGTAGTAGGATGTGCTGACATGACCCCAAACCCTATCTTTTCAGAGAAAACTGCAGGTCCCTTAGCATCAAAGAGTAGAGAGTATTTCCCAAGAAGGCTGGAAGTCAGTGTTATGTCTGCAACATAAGTTACTCTGTTGTGAAGTCCAAGGAACTTAGTGGTATGGGCCCAGATGTACAAGACCCAGATGGCCCCGGAGGACAGGCTCTGGGATCATAGGGACGAACAGCTGTATCTTGTAGGAGAACGCCACACCCCCGCCAGGTGAAGTGCCGGCTTATTCTAGTGTGTGGCCTCAGGCAAGTCACATTTCTCATTTTTGAAGAGATGTAATTTTTTAGTTCCATTTTTTCAGATTTTTTTTTTTTTTTTTTTTTGGTTTTTAGATGTTTTTTTTTTTTTTTTTTTTTTTTTTTTTTTCCGAGACAGGGTTTCTCTGTGTAGCCCTGGCTGTACTGGAGCTCACTCTGTAGACCAGGCTGGCCTCGAACTCAGAAATCCACCTGCCTCTGCCTCTGCCTCCCAAGTGCTGGGATTACAGGTGTGCGCCACCACCGCCCGGCTTTTTCAGATTTTGTGTGTGTGTGTGTGTGTGTGTGTGTGTGTGTGTGTGAGACAGAGAGAGAGAGAGAAAGAGAGAGAGAGAGAGATCCTCTGGAACTGAAGTTACAGGTGGTTGTAAAGCTGCCCAATTTATGTGCTGGGGACCAACCCAGGTCTTCTGCATGGGCAAGCCATGCTCTTTAACCACGGAGCCATTTCTCCAGCCCCATCTTTCACAGGAACCTGACAACTGACCCCCTACACTCAACAGGAGGGACTAAAGGAAGACTCTGATTACTAGGGTGCCCTTACCTCACAGTCTTGGTGAGCTTGGCCTGGCTCTGTAGTGGGGTGGCAAGCATGGTGGAGGTAGTGGGGACCTCCTCATCCACAGACAATTCTAACTCCAGACTTGCAGATGGCTGGAGACCAGTGTGTTCAACCTTTGGCTTCTCCCAGGGAGGGCTATCCTTGTCCTCAGGGGAGGCTTTGGTTACAACCCTGGAGCTGGCTCTCCGGATGGTACTGGTAGAGGGTGTGGAGGAAGTAGAGGCCTGGGGAGAGTCTTCTGGTGTTTCAGGGCTCTCTTCTTCATCTTCAATCACCACCAAGTCCTTAGGCATCTCCTTGAACTGGTATACCAGCCTCTGCCCTTCCACTTTGGCCAGGATTCCTCTTTGGTAGTAGTATCTGAAAGGACAAGAAGGGAACTGGTAAGTTTATCAGAGGTTGCATAAGGAGGTCCTGTCTTTCCATCTGTTCATACTCTCTAAGATGGGGTGAGTATGGGACTCAGGTGGACTGGACAGAGACAGTCCAGGAGAGGGTGGGACTGGGAAAGAATAGCTGACTCTTGGACACAAAGGGCAATTAGTGACATTTTAAATTTTTCTACAGTCTAACAGGTGTACAAAAAAGGGGTCTTCAGGGTCAACGTCCATACTGCTTTGGGGATGAGGACAATGGGTACTACTACTGAAGTGTGAATAGGACGAATGGCAGAGGCCCAACAATTCTCCGGCCCAAGGATACATCTTGGGGATAACTCAAAGTCATCTCTGGCTTCCAAAATGTGACAAAAGCCCTTGTAGAAATGCTTTGGGCGTCTGTGGAGCTAAACTACCCTTCAACACAGAGATGCTAAAGAGGGCTTGTGAAAGAAAAGGGAAGTGTTAGGTCCACTTCCTAGAGGAGACCGATCACATCTTCCTTCAAGTGGGAGAGCCTCTTTGGGCACAGGAAGAGCTTAGCGATCCCTCAGGGAAGAAAATCTGTGTCCCAGCAGCTCTTACCTTAGGGCCCGCCCCATGGTCTCATAGTTCATGTCAGGTTTGTTTTTCTGCTTGCCCCACAGCTTGGACACAGCCTTGGAGTCCACCAACTTGAAGATGCCTTTCTCCCTCTGTGTCCACTTGATGTACTTGGGGCAGGTGTTTCTGTCCTGCAGAAGGGCCAGGAGGAACTCCCACAGATAAATGGTGTTACCTGCAGAGGGATAGGCAATGAGGAACCGCTTAAGCTTGGGACATTAAGGGGCACCCTGCCTACCTCAGCTGAGAGCCTGCTATACCTTTGCCATCCTTGGATTTCTTCCGTATGGGGACGCTGGGATCAGTGACAGGTGAGGTACTCCGGTTGTTCTTGGTCTTTCGGTCTGTGAAGAAAAGGCAGGTAAGCAGAGAGCTGAGGCCAGCGTTAGCTAGGTGAGCCAGATCACTGAAGCTGGGAGTCCAATCCCTCCACACAGCAAGAGCCAAGAAGTGTCTGCACCACATCAAGGTTACCACATGAGGAGATTCAAGATTTGTAAATGAGAGACCTTTAGATTCCAAAGTTCAGAAGAGCCACTAGGCCAGACAGACACTCCTGACCTAAGTTTTGAAACGGGAGATTAGGCAGCCTAAAGGTGTTGCTGTGGAGAGGTCAGTGTGGTACTGACCTGGGATATGAGGTAGTATCAAACAGCCATCCCCTAAAGTAAATCAATAACACAGGGGCTTGGGAAAGTCCAAAGTCCTTGCATAGATGGCCTTTTTCATAACTGCAATAGAAGCTAGATAACCACACAGCATGACTCATTTTTTATAAGGGAAGGCCCCCAAAGTCCAGGAACCAGCCAGGAGTCTAGGCCTGCTGTCCCAACACCTACCCAAATAGCTAGAGGAATTTATGAATGCCCTGGATAGATAAAAGCGTGGTGAGAGAAAGGCTGCCTTTGGGAAGAACACCTAATGAAGCCAAGACGTTCAGAAGAGGCACCTTTAGTCCATCCTGGACCAAAGAGATAGCAAGCGTCCAAGCACTCAGTCCTTGGGGCTTCCCAGTCCCCCAAGGCTCCCCACACCAAAGATGTGCGTATACTCGGCCTCATCCTTACTTCTCTTCCGTGACTTCCCAATCTTCTGAAGACTTTCTTCTCTGGAGACCTTCTCCTCCTGAGGATGCTCCTTCTGCTCATCGGCATCACTTGTCTTCTTTGGGTCCTCAGGTTCAGGTGCAGAAAGCAGGAGGTTGGGTAGATTGATGGCCTGAACTGAGCTGGAGTCTGGAAGCACCTCCGGAGATGTGCTGACTGCAAGAAGAAAAACCCGTGGTGGGCAGGGCCCAGGACAAGGGCAGCCATCCTCTTCTCTCTAGTGCTCCAGAGGTTAGCATGCAGCGAGGGCGGGGATGCCGTTCTCGAAAGCCACACACACAGGATACATCTAAAGCTGCCTCGGGGGTCTTGTCCCACAAGGGGAGGAAACATCTGCAGAGCTATAGGTATGATCAGCCCTAACCACAATGGCTACATTTATCACTCACTACTGGTGGTGGGGAAGGGCCAGGTTGCATTTGAATAAAGGACTTGAATGATTCAGTCATTAACGCATCTAACAACTCAAAAGGACTCCAGAAATCATTAATCCCAATTCCTCTGCTTTCCTGATAAGGAAACTGAAAAATGGCCAGTCATGTGCCATGGGCACACAGCAACATTGTTGGCACTCGGTCAATATTTGTTGAATATTAGTGAGAGGCAAGGGGAGACATTTCTTTTAGCCTCAGAGAGTTTTTTTTTTCTTTAATATGTCATAGGTAAGGGCAGTTGATTGGGGGGGCGGTCTTGAAGCAGTACAGTTCCTTCTGGAGAAGGACCTGAGAGGAGCTACCTTGGGTGTCTTCTAAGGGGCTTGGAGCCATGGCAGACCACCAGACATCAGCGCCCTCTTACAATCTGGCCCTCAAGAACAGACAACAGGGACTGTGAGCTGGTTCTGTGAGCAAGGCATCTGCTACCAAGTTTTATGACCCAAGTTCCATCCCCAGGATCAACATGGTGAGAGGACAGAATCAACTCCCAAACACTGCCCTCTGACTGCCACAGTTATGGTATGGCGTGCCACACCCACACTCACGAAATAGAACTTAGAATTTAATAAAAATATTTTTAAAAGGGCAGGAAATGGATTATTCAGCCAGCTTTATCAGATGGAAGGGGCTCAAGATGGCAGAAATAGCTGCTTAACAATGTGCAACTACTTACTACTGCTGAGTTCTACCCTTCAGGTGACTAAGGTGACCTGTTTTTGTTATATGTAAATTTGTCACTGTTTAAAAATTGGTGAAATAGCTGGGCGGTGGTGGCACATGCCTGTAATCCTAGCACTCTGGGAGGCAGAGGCAGGCGGATTTCTGAGTTCGAGGCCAGCCTGGTCTACAGAGTAAGTTCCAGGACAGCCAGGGCTATACAGAGAAACCCTGTCTCAAAAATTAAATAAATTAAAAAAAAAAAAAGAAAAAAAATTGGTGAAATAACCCTAAACCTTTCCTGGTCTCTGGGGCCTTTCTGACCTTCTCCTGTCAGTCCAGGTTCGACTCTTCACCTGTCCACTGGGGGATGTGAGGATGGAGACCTAATGCACATGCGCCTGAGAATCCAGCATGTGGATGCAACGTGGACCGTTTTACCACCTTGAATTCAGGTACTCAAGTTCAAACTTACAGATCTGCTTCTCATCCAGGACATCATTGGGAGTTGCCACATTGAACAGGACTTCAGTGGATGACACATTATTTGAGGTGGACCCATTGTCATCTGGTTCCAGGTTCCATGAAGTAGGAGGAGAAAGGAAAATTTCGTCAGGCTTTAGAATAGTTAATAATAAGGACCAACCCAAGGGGAGATGGTCTATGGTACAGCTAGGCAGACATCAGAGCTCCTCTCACCAGCTACCCCTCCCCAAACTGGTTTCCATTCTGGGTGCTACCCTGTCTGAGGAGTTTATGAATGGCTTAAGATGATTCCCTCCTCTTTTGTGGGAAGCATTGGTTCTTATGTGGGGTTACTAGCAGCCACAGTGAGCTTCTGTTCCCTGAAGGCTGACGCCACTTCTCTACCATACACCTTACCCGACCAGAAAAAGAACAGACCTGTCAGCAAAATACTGCCTTCTAAAATCTGATCCTGTGTCATGCACAACGTTCTGTCCCTTATGATGCCATTGTGGACCTCATCCAGATCCAGTCCTGAGTACAGATGCACTAATTCAGGATAGGGGACCTGTTCCACGATCACAGCTGGGAACACGGAAGGGTCTTCCAGCTAAGGAGAAGAAAGAGATCTGGGTCAGGACTAATCTACTTCTGAGAAGCCCACCCCACCAGATGCCATGGCCAACCTCACTAGGTGATGCTTTTTTAAATTACATTTTTTTTTAAACTCTTAAGTCATTTTTGATGTGGGGCATACCACAGCATGAGTGTGGTGGTAGAGGACAACTTGCTAGAGCTGGTTTTCTTCTTCAATCATGTGGCCCCTGGGGATTGGAACTCAGGTCATCAGGCTTTGCAGCAGGCACTTTACTTGCTCAGCCCCCCCCCACTCCCTCCCCACCCCCACCCTGTGATGCTCTAAGTGAGATCTTGATGAACAGAGAAGGCTTAGCTCAGCAGGGCTTGTACTCAGCCACACCGGCTTTGTATTTGCACAGTCCTAGGGAGGGAACTCACAGCCTTGCACATGCTAAACACGTACTCCACCACTGACCTATAACCCCAACCTGGGCAAACAGTTTTGATTTGTTGGATTAGTCCATGGTCTGAGGTTAGAGCTGAGTCTATAAGAAGAGTCACTAATTCGAAGGGATTGATTGATGGCAACAGTGACGGCTCCAGGTGTAGCCATTTCGCAAGGGCTCCAAAGCTGCATGTGACTAGTGGTCCTCCACTGCACTAGACAAATAGAACATTCTAGCATTCCATAAAATGTGACTGAATTGGACTGACTGATCTAGAGCCAGATTGCCTGTTTTTTAAACTAATATCTGCTAGTTCCTAGCACTGTGACCCTAGGAAAGCGTCCCAATATTTCTGTGTGTCAGTTTCCTTATTCATAAAACCAGGTTATTCATATTGTGGATCCCATAGATCATGTAAACAGATAGGTAAGCATAACACATTCACAACAGGACCTGGCCTAGACGTTATCATTAGGTATCTGGAGCTTCTGAGAAACAAATGTTGGGTTTTTTTTTTTTTTCCTTTTTAAAATGTCAGGGCTTTTTGCCTACGTATCTATGGTAAAACGTAAGTGTCTGTCTGGTACCTACAGATGTCAGAAGAGGGTTGACTGGAGCTGGAGTTATAACAGTTGTAACTGTCAGAAGTGGGTACTGGACACAACCTGGCTCCTCTACAAGAGCAAGAAGTGTTCCTAGCTGCTGAGCCATCTTTCAAGTCCGTGTTTTCTTACTCAGCTGGAGCACACTCACACTCCTTCCTCATCTATCTATCTATCTATCTATCTATCTATCTATCTATCTATCTACCTATCTATCTATCTATCTATCTATCTATCTAACCATCTATGATTTATGAGTTCTTTTATATTTGTGGCATTTAACAGCAAAGACTGTTTTCTATGGAGAGGGAAAGGCAGCTGAGAATGGAAAAAGCACGGGGTGGAAAGTGGTCTGTGGGGAAGGCAACAAGCCGGTATTCTGAAGTAGGAAGGCAGAAGGAAGGGAAGGCTTACTTTTAGGGCTAGGGACACCTTAGGAGTTATAGCTGAGAGATGTGAAAGGGATGTGTGTGTGTGTGTATGTGTGTGCGTGTAAGAGAGAGACACAGACAGACAGACGGAGACTAGAGGGATGGAGGGGGCAGAAAAATAGAAGAAAGCAGAAAGTGAGGGAAAATGGAGAAAAGGTAGGAAAGAAAAGGTGATTTTTTTTTTTGAGATCTCGAAGGAAGTAGGTGAGATCAGAATCTCTGAAAAGGTAGGAGTTACCTTCTCTTCTTTCTCCTAAGTCAGTGGGAAAGGAATAAGAACAGGAGATGTTAGAGATAAATGGGAGAAGACAGGGAAGTTGCGGGCAGCCTTGGCTTAGAGTGTCCCTCGATCACAGAAGCAGTGTGCTGAGGGTACAGAGATGCTGGGGAGTAAAAAACAACAACAAAAAAAGGAATAGCTGCTGGAGGACTGGAAACAAGTGAAAGATGACAAATTAGCACTGAGAATCCAGGTAAGGTTCATCCTTTCTTTCCTTCTTATCTGATGCCGTCCATGAGGCTTTATGCCCTGGGACAGACAACCAAGCCGACTTTGTCCAAGAACCAGCAAGCCTGACTGCAATGCGCTCAATGTACACTAGAGGGAAGCCTTTGGTAGGACCAGTAAGAGGATTTTCTACCCTCCCACAGATAGAGCATCTAGCTAACTTCCTCAGAGAAGGTTTTGGAAATATTCAGCTGGTTCTTCTCTTGGACAAGCTTTGGAAGATAGCAGCCAGATAGGTTAGGGGAAAGACTTGGCTAGGTGACATCGTGTCTCAACTGAGATTAAAACCCAGCAGTTTAATTTCTCCTCTCGCTTTCCTCCTTCCACACTTGCCTGCCTCGCCTTTCTCCTTTCTGTGAAGGAGCAGAGCGGAAAGCTGTGGAACACTCACCAGCACGGAAAAGGCCTTTTCTCCTGACTTCAGAGTAACACAATGGATAGATATAGCAAAGGTGACCAGAGGACCAAGATCTGATCCTACCCTATTTTCCAACGTCCTCCTGCCCAAAGACCCCGTGCCTGGCATGTCCTGAATCCTTAGACTGAGAAGACATTTATGGGTGAGCCCATCAACTGGTTTGGAGCGCTGAGTCTGAAGATGCTAAGACTCCGGCTCTGTGCTTTAAGTTCAGCTGGTGATGTCCTCTTTGCTCTGGAGTTGTCCCAGCAGTTTTCTTACTGTGACACTGGAGCTGAAGGGAAGTAGCGGACATCCTACATGGTATTCAGTTGTATGCCACTGTCCATTTAGTTCCATTTGCCAGTTGACTCACAGCCCAGCTGGTTTGCTTGGCTAGCCTAGTGACTGCATGTATTATAATGGCATGTAGCCAACCAGCTCCCTAAGTGACCATCCAGTGACTCTTAGGGAGTGGCTGGTGCCTGATAGGTATTTGCTGACTAGTTATCTGTCAAGCCCCACCTAGACTTACAGGCTAGCCATTCGCATCTCTGTCTCCCTAACTGCCCATATTGACTGACTGTTTTATTCCCAGAGGCCATACCTGGTGGATATCATCCATCCCGTTGCTTGCAAACTCGAAGACTAGATCACTGGGCTGCAGGGCAACAGCCATACTGGCTTCTGCCAGAGCTGACGACGAGACTCCCCCCGGCTCCCTGGAGCTGCCGGGGTTATTGAACAGACGTTATTCGGGTATGCTAGGATCAATCTAGTGCCTTCTCTGAGCCTCCGGTGAGGATATCCAGAGGTGGAGTGGGCGTGGCCTATGCCAGGCTCAAGACTGCATGCTGGGCTTCGCCGACCACAAGAGCAACCTACAGAAAGGGGAGAGATGGAGAGAGTAAGCCAATGTCCTTGAGCTCCGTGGCCAAATCAACTGATGAAGCCAAGAGGCTCTGCTGTGCCTAGACAGACTTCCAGCAGAGAGAGAGAGAGAGAGAGAGAGAGAGAGAGAGAGAAGGAAGGAAGGAAGGGACCAGGCCTGACACGGGGCAGTAGGAGGAAAAAAATCTCTGTAACCATCCTGGCTTGAGAAAGACTCATGTACTTGTGCGTTAGAGGGGACACAGGGTGTTCATGGCTTGGTTTACCTTAGTAGTGAGGACTAGCTGACACGAGGCAGTCTAGAGAGGAAGAAATATCTTGCTTGGGGTTGGGGGAGGGGTGTCTGGGCTGGGAGGTCATATGCCTTACACGCTCCTTAGCAACCCTCCCCCCACTGCCTCCCCTCCCCCCTCCCCCTCACACACAGTGGCCTCCGTGCTGTGCTGTGCTGTGCTGTGCTGCCTGCGGGTTTGTGTTCTTTGCTTGGCTTTGCTTTCAGTTTCAAGACTGAGCTATCGCCCTGGGAACTTGTGAGGAGAGCCCTGGCTGGGCTGGGGGAGGAGCCAGAAGAACCTTCCTCATCTTCTACGGCTGGCTCATCCCCCATATTCCAGGAAGTCTCAGGCGGCTGAAGCCCACACTAGTCTTTGCCCAGGGCGTCCTGAGCTAGCCAGGCATTGCAGTGGCCTGCTGTTCCTCCTGTATCTACTCCTCCATTCCCAGAGCCCCAGGCCGCTTCTAGCAGGATCACCTGGAGCCAACTCCCAAAGGCCTGGTCTGCAGACTCTCTGTCTCCAGCATTCTCTGGTCTTTCCACCTGGCCTCTGCACCTGTCCAGGGAACAGGTCTTCTGCCCTTCAGGTTCCTGAACACGCAATGTGTTTTCAATGTGTGCTTAACAACAAGCAGGCTGATTCAACCATCAGAGCCAGGAGGGAACCCACTAGAGCACACATCGAAATGCCCTATGTAGCGCCAGGGTGACAAACTCTTATCCTGGTTGGGAAATAAACGAGGGGCTCCGGATGGGAGGCAAAGAGGAAGGGGTAAAAGAAAGATGCCACCAGTGACCTCTCTGATGACCGCTCTCCTCCACTGGAGACACCCAAGCCTCTCCCACTTCCTTTCCGTTAGCCCACAGGGTTAGCCCCGCCCAGTCTCCACCCCCACACCTTTCCACCTACTCCATCAAACTGCCTGGAGAACAGGCTCAGCTTTACCCATCAGAGTTGAATTTTCCTTTGGATGGAAGAGAGAACTCTGCGAGGTCCAACGTTTGTGGAGCTGCAGGGAACGGACAGGTGGTAGGGCTAACAGCCTTGTTCTGGTTCCAGCAGTTCATCTTGCCCCACCCAACCCTGCATGTGACCTTATCCCTTGTGACCTACAAAACCTTGTAGGACCACTTGCATCTGGCTCCCCTAGCCTAAGTGCCCTTAAGGCCAACATTCCATGGTTCCTGCTCTCCCAGCAGCCAGTGTGTCTGCCCTTGGGAAACATTCTCCTGCGACTTATATGAAAGGCGATCACTTTCATCTAAACCCACTAGGTCCAAGAGTGAACCGTCCGCATCTGCTCCCGCCCCAGGTCATTCACTGGGGCCCTTCTGTTCAAGGCGTCTATCTTCTTGCTTTCTCTTCTTAAGCCAGAGTTTCATTTTCAAAAGTTCTACTGGGACTATTTTGCTTAGGACACAATCTATGCATCTTCCCGATCTCCTCGTCAGACCCCGGCTTCCTTGACTTTATGACTGCGGATCATTGATAAGACATTGACACCCTGCCTTGTGCTAGGTTTATGGAATAAATGCAAGAAAAAAGGAGCAACAATGGCCGTGGTGGTTGATGCCTGCAATCGCAGGATTTGAGAGTTGGGGGTGGACAGATCACTGTGGTGTCGAGGTTAGCTTGGGCTATAAAAACCAGGTTTGGGGAGACACCTCAGTCTTTAAAGTACTTTCCATTAAAACATGAGCCCCTGAGTTCAGTGCCTAAAAACATGGGGGGGGTTGTTTATGTTTTTGTTTTTTAGAAAGCCAAACACACGGCCGGGCAGTGCTGTCGCACGCCTTCAATCCCAGCACTTGGGAGGCAGAGGCAGGCAGATTTACAGAGTGAGTTCCAGGACAGCCAGGGCTATACAGAGAAACCCTGTCTCAGAAAAAAACAAAATCCAAAAAAACAAACAAAAGAAAAAGTGTGTCAGGCACAATGAAGCATATAATTCCAGGGCCGGGGCAGTATGTCAGGCAGATTTGTGAGATCTGCTAGTTTGCTAGCCTAGTCTGTGAGCTTTAGGGTCACAAGAGACCCACGCTCCAACAAACACCAAGGTGGACAATTCCTGAGAGGTTGGCCTCTGGATCTCCATAGGCATGAGATCGTATGCATCCATATGCATGGCTTATGCACTTGAGTCAGTACATATCTGCGCCCACATGAACACACACCCTCCCACGCGTACACATAAAACCAAACTAAACAAAATATATTTTAAAAAAAAGAAAAGGAACTAATGAATGAGTGAATGATACAGGTCTATGGGCATCTCTGATTTTTCTTTTTTGAGCAGTATATAGCTAAGTGTGCACTGACTACGTGTGAGGAGGAATGTGCAAACTCAGAGGTTGCATTGATATTATTCTTTACATTGCTAGTTACATATCTGTCTGCTGTGAGTGTGCAAACAGACCACAGGTATATATGCATACCCAGGGTGTGTGCATGTGTGCCAAGTGTGGGGACATGTTCGTGAGAGCCTCTGTGTGTCAAAGGGCTACCCTGGTCTGGCCAGCTTGCAAAGCCACAAGCTCAATCATAGGTTCCTCCTCCTGCTCCTTCAGGGCAGGCAGACTGAGCTGCCTTGGTCCGAGTGCTGTGGAGACAATGGGGGAGGGCTGAGCAGGCCAGGGTTCAGCTGGGCAAAAAGGATGTTTGACTGTGTGCTCCCCAGCGGGGAAAAAACCAACTCCAACATAGGTGAGACTTATGAGTCCTCAAGTGAGTGATCCCCTACCCTCAGTCCACTCTGCTAAGGAACTGGGAGGTAAGAAAGCTCTCCCAGATCTGTGTTGGACTGCACTGAACCTTTAGCCATCCGCGTCAAAGGCGGAAAGGACTCATTTCAGTAGCGTTCTTCTATGTGCTCCCATGTTCAGTATCTAAGCTCTGTTTAGCTGGGAGACCTTCGAAAACTGTCTCCAGTGATCTGGTTCTGCCTGAAGCTAAAGCAAAGGAGTGGAGAGGTGGGGATGTGGCTGCCCCACTCTCTTGGT
Source organism: Apodemus sylvaticus (assembly GCF_947179515.1). Taxonomy (NCBI): domain Eukaryota; kingdom Metazoa; phylum Chordata; class Mammalia; order Rodentia; family Muridae; genus Apodemus; species Apodemus sylvaticus. Next base: position 127,382,927 of record NC_067495.1, read on the forward strand.
AGGGCTTAAGAAAACTACTGCGCAACTTTTCAGTCCAGAACTTTTCCCCTCCCCCTTCCAAAGTTTGAGGATTTGAAAGTGAGAGGTGGAGAAAGGCTCATTTGCATGTTCACTTACTCTCCTCCAGTCCCTCAAAATAACCTCCCTCTCCCAGGAACTTGAAACCAAAGAAGCCACCACCACAGAAGGCACACCCTATGAGAGGTAGGCGAGAAACACACGGAAGGCTGTTCTCTCCAGGGTCCTCTCAAAGCCCTTTGGCCAGGCCACAGCTTCAGTGGCCTCTTGTGCCCCTGGACACTGCCTTGCTAGTGAGGAAAGGTCAGAGGACACACATGTCTCCAGACAAAGTCCATTCCCAAGTCTCTCTTACTGGGATGGGAACCGATGCCGGGTCGGTCTATACACTGAAGCACATTGGCAAGGCAGGAGTGTGGACCACAAGAGGGAGCACCGCGGCCCGGCTGCCTGTGAACACACCTCGGGCTCAGAGGCTCTGAGTGCGCTTTCCAAACCAAGGCAGTATAGAGGTATATTTGGACTGATCCTGCATCACCACAACTAGGCTCCCCATCAGAGCTACAGACCCTTCCTTCCTGGGACTCTTACTGGGGCCCACCATGCAACATCAAGCACCGGCCCATACAGGCGCCCCCTACTGGAGGCAGCTTTGATGGGAGAGCCAGGTCCACAATCTCTACCGAGTGAGTCTAAATGTAGGCTTCATCAGCTGAGTCCAGGGCTCTCAGAATTGCTGGTTAAGACCCAAGGCATTTTCGCACATGCCAAAAAGTATGGGGGCCAGATGGTCATCTGGGCCACCCGGCCCAGCTCTCCAGTTCCCCATCCTCTCAGAGGCGACTGTCACTCCCGAAAGACCTCGTTCTCCATGAAACCTTTCTGGAATTGTTTGGAAAGGAAATGACAATTTCCTTCATGTCATTTCCCACTCCTGCACCACCCCTCCCCCAACAGCCACAGACAAAATGGAAGCTGCCCCAGGAACAGAACAGCTGTCCCCTCTACGCAAAAAAAAAAAAAAAAAAAAAAAAAAAAAAAAAAAAAAAAAAAAAAAAAGGCTTTCCTCCTCTGGCTAAGTGTTGAGTCAGGCTTGCTGTACCATGTGACCAGTAGCCTGAAGGCCAGAGTCAGGATGGGCTCTACAGTCCTGGACAGAGCAGAGCTAAGCCGTGTGCAGAACTCAAACCCAGAGCCTTGTCCCGGTTAAGGCTGAACTCCAATCAGTCAGGCAAATCCTCCTCCTCGAGCAAAAATGCCCAGTAAAGTGACTCCAGCCATAGCTATTGTCAACTCCTTCTCCTTTGCTCCTTTCTGTCCCCTGTCCCCTCCACTGGAGATGAAATCAGGAAGAGGGGCGGTTTTGCAAAGCTGGGGTTTCTTTTTTTTTTTCTTTTCTTTTTTCTTTTTCTTTCTGAGACAGGGTTTCTCTGTGTAGCCCTGGCTGTCCAGGAACTCACTTTGTAGACCAGGCTGGCCTTGAACTCAGAAATCTGCCTGCCTCTGCCTCCCAAGTGCTGGGATTAAAGGCTTGCACCACCACCACCAGGCTAAGGCTGGGGTTTCTCCATTCTTATTTGCAAAACAAACAAACAAAAAAATCTAGGTTCCTAAACAGGGTGTTGTGGGCTGTGCCTTTAATCCCCATACTTAGGAGGTTGAGTCTTGAGGGTCCCCAGAATTAACCAGCCTGGGCTACATAGCAAGGTCTTGCCTTAAAAAACAAACAAAAAACAAAACAAAGCAAAAAACAAGAGCTAGAGATGTACTTCAGTTGGTCCAGTGTTTGCCTAGCATGCAAGCTGGGTTAAACTGGGTATGGGGAGAAACACCTTTAATCCCAGCACTTGGGAGGCAGAGGGAGGTGGAAGTCCAGGCTAGCCTGGTCTACACAGTGATTTCCAGGACCCCAGTGTTGAATAAAAACAGACAAGCTGACTCGTTTACTCCCTGCACAGGGGAGGCTGAGATAGAAAAATCAGAAGTTCAAAGTCTAGCTAAAGCTGCCTCAAAAAGACAAAGAAACCAACAAATCAAAAAAAAAAAAAAACAATGAAGGAGAGACATATTAAAAAACACAAACAAGAAAACCCAGGGAGGAAGTAAGTATGAAAACTAGAAAGCACTCGCACAGAACATAAGCTTCAGGTGACTTCCCACAGGGCAGGGGTGTGGGGGAGTGGGGGTGTCTCCCACAAAGCCCTCCACACCTCAGGATTGTGGGAGCTGGAGGGTTCCAGTGACTGGCTGAGAAGAAAGTCCTCTCTTGGACTGGGGGGCCCCGTGGGGTGGAGTGTTTGTCCCCCACCGTGTTACCCCGCCCAGCCCTTTGGGTTGTGGTTATATAGCAAGAAAAGCACCAGAGAAGCCCTAATATAGGAGAGGAAGAGAAGAGGCAGAAGGGGGGGCGGGGGGGGGGCTTACAAAAGGAACCGATTTCTTCAGTCACGCTGAGAAAGCTCACTGAGCACCCTCTGGAGGGGCCTGGGGCCACCACATCCTCTTCCCTAGTGCCTCAGGGAAAAAGAGACAGTGAAGGGAGAACACGGGAGAACACACGCGCGTGCAACAGGGAAGGAGCAGGGCTCAGGGCTCGGCCCAGGTAGCTCCGGAGCTAGCTTCAGAGCATGGCCCCATCGCCAATTACAACCTTGAAGGTTTGTGCACTGGGGGCCCCTCCAGACCCCGAGAGCGTGGACCTTACAGGGAGAAGACCTAGATCTAAGCCTTGGAGCTTAGGCAAGTCACTACCCTATACAAAATGGGCCCCTCTGACCAGTTCTAGGGGGCGTCGCCAAGGCCTAAACGAGTTAATGTAGGCAAAAGCTCCCTGGTATGTCTTAAAAGCACATCTATCATTTTTTCCGCTTTTCTTTCTCTTTTTTCCCCCTCCCTTTCATTTGAATTTTTGATACGAGGGATCACTGTGTAGTCCAGGTGGGCCTCATATTCAAATCAATCCTCCCGCTTTAGCTTCCTGAGGACTAGAATTACAGGCATGGGCATAACACCTGGCTTTAGATATATTTTTCAATTTTCTGGTCTGATTTATTATTTGTGGGCCTTGGCCATTCTGCCTGTTAAGTATTCAGAATGTTTCACCTAGATGGAGAGAAAGGAAGGGAAATGAAGGCCAAGGGGCCAAAAACCATCAACTACTAAATGCATGGAAAAGCCAGGCACAGTGACATAGCTACCTGTGGCCCCTGCTACTTGGGAAGTGGAGGGAGGAAGGTGTGAGTCGAGGAATTCAGAAATGTCAGCAAGATCTTGTTGACCCCCCAAATAAAAAATAAGAAAGAAAATATATGATTGGGCCAGGCCATGGTGGCGCCACACGCCTTTAATCCCAGCACTCCGGAAACAGAGGCAGGTGAATCTCTGTGAGTTTAAGGTCAGCCTGGTCTACAAAGAGTTCCAGAACAGCCAAGGCTACACAAAGAAATCTTGACTGGAAAACAAAAAATAAAAATAAAAATGTAAAGTAAGTAGTTTGACCTGGGAGAAGGTGGGGGTGGGTGGGGGTGGAGATTGGTTGGAAGCGGGGGTGGGGAGGTAGGGGGATGGGAGAGGATATTGGTTGGAAGAGGGTGGGGGAAGAACAAGATGCCAGAGCCACCGGGGTGGCAGGGGAAGAGTGACAGGTTGAGGGGACCAGGGAGATGGCTCAGGAGGATAAAAGCTTTCGCCATGAAAGTCTGTGTCCCATCCATGGAAGTCACGATTGCAAGGAAAAGTGAGTTCCAAAAGTTGTCCTCTGGCCTCCATACATGGGTCATGGCCCATGCATGCCTAGACATACTCGGACACACAGTAATAGTAACAATAATAACAAATATTATTCAAAGATATGGAGTGATCAGAGCAAGAAATAAGGCTGGATGGACAAGGAATTCAGCCTGGAGCCTTTGAAACAGGGATTGGTTTGGAAAAAAGACCAATGTTAATGGGAGACAAGATGCAGATGAACATTTTCGAAGCTTTTGTCTGTCTGGGGTTTTTTTGTTTGGTTGCTTTTTGACTCTGAATTTTGCTTTGGAGTCCAGGCTACAAACTGACCATCCTCCTGCCTCACCTTCCACTTAATGCCAGCAAGGGTTTCACAACATCTCTGAAATTCTCTCTTGCCTGCAGGGCAAAAGGAGCCCATGCAGGTGCTCAGCGGTTATCTGTGTATCTGGTGCAGAGGACCAGGTGGCAGGGAGTCACACGCACTGAATGGATGGTAACTTAGTTCACAGGGCCCAGTCCCTAGAAAGTCATGCTTGCTTCCATTGTTGGGGGGAGGGAGGAGGACGGGAGGAAGAGAAGCAACGGGCCAAAGACTAATTAAATTCATTAGTGGATTTTTTCGAAGCTGGGGCAATCTGTGACTCGGTACCAACAGGATATTAAGTCAGATAACTTTTTATTGAAGGGTCAGTGTTCTCTGTCAAGGCCCCTGGCAGTGTGTGTCCTAGAAACTGATCCGGAGGCTCCTGGCTCAGCTCTGAGGCTCCCCTGAGTGAGAGAGGCTGCGGGGAGTATCCTTCCTAGATGAGCCCTTCCTCTATTGACCATCCAAAACAAAGTGTGGAGTGTAGGAACCCAAGCAGAAGCCGGTGCACTAGAGTCCCTACCCGGAAGGGATGATGCCACAGAGGCTGGGGTAAGAAGCAAGCCCTCAAGGCCTGGGCAGATCGCACACAGGAGCTTTGGCTTCAGAAATCACGGAGAACACCTACCCTGGGTTTTGCCTTTCTCCTCCTCTCCCTCCTGGCATTATTGAAACATCTCCAGAAACCAGAAAGTTAAAAAGAACTTAAAAGGTCCCTCCTGCCTCTCTTTACTGAGTTCCTGAGGGGCAGGGAGGGTTGACTTACTCAAGCTCTCACTGCCCTAAGCCTCCTCCTCCTCTCCTCATGGTCTCTCTGCATCCTCAACAAAGCTAACCCTTACCTCTGGTGAGAACAGTGGTGACATCATTAGGGGCATCTTGAACCCCAGCACTGGAGAGGCCGAGGCTAGGCAGCCTGGTTTACATAGGGCATACCAGGCCAGCCAGGGCTACACAGTGAGACCCTGTCTCAAATAAATAAATAAATAAATAAATAAATAAATAAATAAATAAAGCAACAGTGGCTGGCAAATAAGAATGAAGCCACACATGTGCAGAACATGGTTAACTTTTGCTGAGTCCCCAGTGTCACACTATTCTTTACACTGTCCATAGGCTAGCCACGCCTTTTTTTTTTTTTTTTTTTTTTTTTTTTTTGGTTTTTCGAGACAGGGTTTCTCTGTGAAGCCCTGGCTGTCCTGGAACTTACTCTGTAGACCAGGCTGGCCTCGAACTCAGAAATCTGCCTGCCTCTGCCTCCCAAGTGGCCACCACTGCCCAGCAAGCAGCCTCTGCTCTTGACAGCCTGGTTTTCCTTCTTAGCTCTCAGTAGGGCTTGAAGAACTTATCAAAGAAGGGCTACAGGGATGGACGTTTATGACACATGGCAATGTTCTGAAATTCGGGTTTCAGAGTTGTATTCGAACCTAGCAATGCTAATCAGTTTGCACACCATGGTGGCTGCTTTGGGCCTGAGGGCTCATCGGCCCCAGAGCCCGAAATATTTGCTATCTGGTCCTTTTACAGAAACCTTTGCTGATCCCTGGACAAAATATTCCACCTCCCTTCGGTGTGAATCAATTCATCAAGCTCATTTCGGAGAAGAATGTTCCAGAACCCTGTTGGGGGCAGCGCCTGGGGGAGGTGTGGGATGCTGAACACACACTCAGCAGATTTTCATCAGAAAGAGAGCCTCTGGATTAGAGCCCCGAGTCTAGGCCTCGGCTCTGCCCATGATGTGACCTCAAACAAGGCATGTGTGCTTTCGGTGCCCCTCAGCTGCACAGCGAGGGGTTCGAGCTGCTCATCTGGGGCCATTGCTGTCTGTGAGCTAGGAGTCAGGGGTCCACTGATTCCAACCTGCTGCTCAGCAGGCCTGGTCCTAATCACTCGCTCTCAGAACAAGGACTCAAGGGACAAAGGGTTCCTCTGCCCAGCTGTGGTTTTCTGCTGTCCTGCCAGGTGGGGCAGGTGCCTCACCGGACACTCACCCTCTCCTGCTGAAGTCACCCCTGGTCTCTAATTCCTTCTCTTGCTAAGTGATGAGCTTCTGAAGAAACTCTCTCCTTTACCCACCTCCCCCTCTCCAGTGGGCTGCATGAAAAAAACAGTATCTTTTGGAGAGAAGGGTGGTCGGGAAAAGGACTGTCACTTCTCCTTAGCCTCCCAGGGATCACAGTAGTCAGGCAGGGGCCAGGACACAGGCCTCTCTCTCTCTCTCTCTCTCTCTCTCTCTCTCTCTCTCTCTCTCTCTCTCTCTCTCTCTCTCTCGGCTGCACCCATGCTCTGTGAGAGGAAGCAGCCCCTCTCTACCACTTCCTGTCTCAGGGGTTTCAGCAGTTTCCCCTTCAGGGCCTGGAGGCCCTCGCAGCCCCGCCCCTGCTCTGCACAGGTCAGAAAGTGCATAGGGAGGATCCCTCACAGGAAGGCAGAGGAGACAGCTGTCTACACAAGGGGGCCGCCCAGCAGCAATTCCACCAGCCTGCCTTGCGGTGGGAGGGGGCCAGACAGAGGAGTGCTACCTGATGAAGGGACAGCTGTTTCCACAACCTCTCTCAGTACCTAGACTACCCTTCAGAGACCAGTAGGGCAGGCCTGGTCTTTAAGAACCTGGATTAAACCCTGGACCATGAGTGCCGAGTGGGGCCAATGCCTAGACTAGTAACAGTGGCTACAAATGGAGGGACAGGTTGAAACGAGAAAATCTTAGGAAACTAGATCAAGGAGTGGGGGTTGGGTTCATTTAGAAGAACAGGTGACACTGAAATCAATGTGACGTCATGATGTGTCAGGGGCGTATCCTTAGTGCCAATGGGCAGAGGTAATGATGAAGAAATATTGCACTGTCTTTGGGTCAAAGGGCAGCAACCTTTTCTGGGATAAGGAACAGTGGACTCTAGAATTCCGTGGTGACTGCTGCTTTACTGGTAACTTACACCTAAGTACCTCCCAGGAGTCCATGCAAGGTGGGGCTCCTAGTAATAGAGTTGGGTACCTATAGTCAATCTTTCAAGTGTATGACCCACTCCGTGAGATATGCCCAAGGCTGTGGGTCAGAAAAACATTAGCAGCCCAAGGTCCTGGATTCTGCACAGCTGCCAGACCTTCAGGTCTCAGGCTAGTAATGGAGTCTGATGGTCCCAGAAGCACTGGCGCCTGGTGGGAGTGCCTAGCAGTGGGTGGATACCACTACCTGAATCTTCCCAGGATAACAGTGCTCAGGGAGGTTTAAGTAGCAGTGAGAAAAGCTTTGGAGGCCCCTAAAGGTGATGCTTATCAATGACCAGCAAAGCACACAAAGGGACAATCCTGAATCCCCGCTCGGCTCTGACAGGGCATCTTCCTCCACTGTGTGTGTGCCAAGAACCCTACCCAGGCCAGGCCTCTTGTCAAAAGAACAGGGCCCTTTGGACCCAGGAGAGGGTGCAGCAGGTAAAGACACCTGTCCCCAGCACTGATGACTTGAATTCTGTCCCTGAAGTCCTGAAACAACATGGTATCAGTTGTCTTCTGATGACCCACAGTGTGCACCCTGCCACACACATGCCCACACACATGCATACACGTATGACATTAAAAGTAAGTGGCTCAGTGGTTAGGGACATGTACTGATCTTGCAGAGGATCAGAGTCTGGGTCCCAGCACCCATGCTGGGCAGCTCAGAAATGACTGCCTACAGCTCCAAGACGACCAGGCACCTCTGGCCTCTACAGGTTCCAGTGCTCATGTGCACAAACCCACACCCAAACCCATACACACACAGAGAATTAAACATTAAAGTCTAGGGAGGGGGGGGGAGGGGAGGGATGACTCAGAGGTTAAGAGTACAGGCTGCGGCGGACATAGGTTTGATTCCCAGCACCCACACGGCAGTTTGCCAATGCTGCCTTCTGACCCCTTCACACCCCAGGCCTGCAAGTAATACACAGTCGGCCATGCAAAACACAGATACCCATTACATAAACAGATACATCTTTCTAATATTAAAAGCTAAGATAAACAAATGTAATTTTTAAAAATAATTTATAGGGAGCGGGAGCCTGCTTTTCTTCTCCATGTACTCCCTGAGACCAAGCGCAACTAATTCCCTCAAGACACTACTAAGCCATTATCCTGTGGGAGGGGGTGGGGGGGACGTCGCAGCAAATGCTTCTTCATTCCTGTGTTTTTCAGTGACTACTACTTCACAGCTGGCTTGGGGATGCCAAGAAAGTCTCAGAGGCAACATCTGGATGTGCACCTGGGCCCCTGCCAGCCCCGCCCTCCATCTGCAGGGCCAGGGTTTGGTTAGGAGCCGACTTGAAACTGGAGGGCTGGAGGACTGTGTGTGTGTGTGTGTGTGTGTGTGTGTGTGTGTGTGTGTGTGTGTGCTTTTGGAGAGCCTGCATGGAGGAGAATGGTGGAAGCAACTGAGGCCAATGTCAGCTCAAGGCGAGCGCTTGTGGAGTTGGCGGGTGAGCAAGTCCTCAGGCCTGGGCTGCTGCAGGCGTGGCCGCTGTGGCCTCAGTCATGGCCTGTTGGAGGAGGGGCAGAGGGGTGTGGGCGCTTGTTTAAATGTGGGCAAGATTTTCTTCTGCACTCTGTGATAGCACTTTCAACTTCTTTCCCCTGCTTCTGGGGAAAGGGGCCAGACTTAAGTAAAGACTACAGAATGACAGGTTGGGACGCAATGGCAGGTAGCAGAGATTTACAGTTCTGGGCTCTGGGCTCTGGGGCTGCTGTCACACTGAGCAATCTATGAACACTACATCCTTCCATTCCTTTCTTCTCCCTTTGCAGTGCTTCCTACTGAACCCAGGGCTGTCCTCGTCCTAGGTAAGTAAGTGCTCTTCTAGGCCAGCCTCAAACATACAGAGATCTGCCTTCCAAGTGCTCAGAGTTAAAGATGTGCTCTGCCACGCCTGGCTGTGCTTGGTTTCACGAGAGAGAGACTCCATATGTAGCTCAGGCTGGTCTAGATCTAAGGATTCTCCAGCATTGGCCTCTCCAGTGCTTGCTTTGAAATTCAGGGGTGTGTCACCATACCCAGCCTCTTCTTTACATTCTTTGCTCCTTCATTCTTACTAAGTAGCTAGGCAGTGGCAGGGTTAGAAGTGGAAACCAAGTTCCTTTTACAGCTGCTATTCTGTTTGAACTTTGCTTTTAGTGAAATCTCTTTGGGTGATAATCCTACTTTAACAATCATATTTATTTATGTATACAAGGTCTGACATTGCATGCCTGACCTCGAGCTCACTACATTATCCAAGCTAGTCTCAAACTTGGGGTAATCCTCTCTGCCCTCTCCTTCCTGAGTGCTGGGACTACAGGCCTGCGCCATCAACCTGCCTAACAGATCCACTTTACAAACTAGAGAAAAGCTCCGAAGAGATTAGGTAACGAGACCAAGATCATATTACATGGCAAGAAGAGAGGCAGGACTCAAATCCAGGCTTATGTGACCTTGATCCCAAAGTCTGTAGTGTTTCCTCTACACATATTGTGGGCCATCGGTTGCAACTGAAGGCTCAGAGTCCATGGGGTCCCTTCTACGGAAGCCGCCCAGGCCCAGGCCCAGGTCCAATACCTCTTAAGGCCTCAATTTCAACTGGAGATCATTCTAATAAACCAATCCTTAACTTCCCAGGCCAAATCTCTATCAAAATGGTGGCACTCTGAGCTTCGATGGCTTGCTTCAAGCTCAAGCTCTGCTCAGTTTTTGTATCTCAGTGACCTGCTCTTACCAAAGAATTCGGGCTCTAGACCTAGAGAAGTCATGGCATGGTCCCTGCCCCATAAATATACAGTTACTCTCAGCTTACACATACTGTGAAGTGAAGGTTCTTATCTTAGGGTGTTGGTTCATGTGTTTATTCAAATATTTATGGAAAACCAGCTCTATGTACCTCACATATGCCAGGTCCACAGCCAGGGGCTTGATCATCAGGCCTGCCCTGGTTTTGGTTGTTTGTTTGTTTGTTTGTTTTTCTAGTAGGGTCTCTGGATATAAGTAAACTGAGCTTGCATACCTTGATCAATAAGGGTGGACTTTCACCGCAAAACACTAATAGCATCTGCAGGAAGAATCCCTTTAGAACTGAGGCCCTGGGGCTGGAGGGAAATTGGGAATGGCTCTAAGGGATGTGGTATTTGGTATTTCTTTGGAGGAAGATGAAAATACTCTAAAGTGGATCCTACTGTAAGCTGTGTAATTCTGTGAATGCTAAAAAATAAAAATAAAAAACCCACCGAAATAGACGTTTCTAGTGGGTGAATTTTATTATTTCTTAAAATAGCGAAATATTATTTTCTGTTATCATTTTTGAAAAAAATTTTCCTTATTGTGATGTGAGGGTGGAGGGTAAAGGACAACTCTGTAAGCCTTGTCTTCTTTACCCAGAGTTCAGGGATATAACAACAACCTGGGTCTCCAGCCTTCCATGACAACTGCTTTAATGCTGATCCCCCTCACAAAGCCAAGATGTATTTTAATTGTTTTTTTTAAACTGTTATCGATCTGTTTTGATCATAATGATCCCTACCCAACTCTCCCCAGATCTACTACCATTCACCCAGCTTTGTCTTTTTTTTTTTTTTTTAAACCCATCGAAACCAATTTATGCTGCCCAAATATTCTTGGATGTGTGGTCCACTACCAGGGTTAACACTCTTAGAAAATTGTTTTCCTTTGTCTTCTGTTTGATTTGAAAGAGGGTTACGTGTTTCAGGTCGGCCTCAAACTCACTACGTAGCTCACTCTTAATATTCTTCTGCTTCTACCTCCCAAATGCTGAGATTACAGGTACACATCACCATGCCTGCTGAAAACTATTACCTTTCTAAATGTTTTAGGAATCTCTGTGGCCTATTGAGGGTCTACTCAAGGCCACGCACAAGTAAGGGACTTTTGATTTATGACCCTGAGGCTCTTTCCTCCTTTCAGGCCTGTAGTCTTCACCAAGGTTACGTACATACAGATCCAGTGAGTATGCAGAGCACATCCAGGCCTCTGTGGGAGGGCTGGGCACTGGTGGGGGACCTCCCACACCAGGGAAGATGGTGGGAAGCTTTTCAGAGCAAGGGCTTCAATTTCCGGTCTCCTGTGTAGGTGACCCAGCAGCCCCTGTGCCTCTGATTCCCAGTTTCCCCACCTGTAAAGTGAAATGGACAGCTCTGCTGATCTCTGCTACAGGCTGCACCAGATCCGACCCTCTGAGGTTCTAATTAAAAGGCACCACAAGACAGAGCTGAAAGAGCATCAGCCTTGTGACTGTTGTTCGCGGAGGGCTGCAGGAGGCCTTTGACACAATTGACACAATCCTGTGTTCCAATCAATGTTCCTCACAGACAGCAAAGGCGATGATTTTTCCCGTAAGAAACAAATTCTCTCAGACAATCATACTGGAGAGTTTCTCCATGGGGGTAGTTTGGCTCTAAACTACCTCCCCCGCCTTCTCAGCAGTGGTAGATGGTACAGCAACCCATAACAGAGACCCATGAGCAACCCATAACAGAGACTGATTGATCATGTCCCTTTGAGATGCCAGGAACCAAGATGCTGGCCTGCTGCCCAGGCCAGCAGCCCCACCTTGAATTTGCCTCCATACTGGAGGGAGCAATAACGAGTGGCCACCTCTCTAGCCCCTGCTGGACAGGATGTTTCTACATCAAGCCCTACTTCCTGTAGCTAGGCCTGAGCTCCAGTTTCCCTCCGTCTCTTGCCATCTGGTAGCCTGCCCTCTGCCCCCCTCCAACTTGCTGGGTGTTTACAGACTGCTTTATCAGCTTGGGGAATCTGGGCCTCACCCAACCAGGGCCCCGCCCAGCCCAGACAGCCTGCCCAGAGCCCTACCTGCTCTTTCTCCTGCCCCAAGCCCCCTGGAAGGCAAGGGGTGTGGAGGAAGGCTTGCTGCCTGGCACAGGCCCTTGGTGCCTGGGGCCCTGCCTGGTGGGTTAAAACCTGACTATTCATAGTACTTTATCCAGCTTGACCAGGTTGGGGAGGGCAAGCATTCTTTCTTCAGTTGGCATTGCCATCTGTAGGCTATGGGGACATAATCAAAAGCCCGGAGTGCTGAGGAGATTCACATCAGCCTTCAGTGCCTTAGTCACCAAAAGGTAAGCCAGAGCAGCACTAGACTTGAAGGCTCTGAGAAGTCCAGCCAGACTGCTTTGAAACTGGAATGATACTAACGCTCTACTATGAATAATCAAAACCAAAGATGGAGCCAAATGAAAGGCCACAGGTATGGGATGGGATGGAAGCAGAGGGAAAGTCCAGTAATCCTTTTGAACAGTCTTGATTTACACCCAGGCTCCAGAGCCTCACAGGTCTCTTCAGACCGAAGTCAAGATCTGTTCACACCCAAAAACTTGAAGATGAGACAGGGCCAGCCACTGAGCAAAGCAAAGGACCTCTCCCCAGAACAAAAGGACCTAGCAACTTGTTGGCAGATGGATTCTAAGGCACGGAGAAAGGCGTGGGGTGGCAAGCAAATGAAGATGCTCCTGCAGGTGATAAGATTTCCCTTCCAGCCCCCTTTTTTAAAAATCTCAAAAGTTAGGTTCAGACCTACCAGTAGAGAGGCCCTGCGAGGGCAGGGCCTTTTCACTAAATCTAACCAGGCCTCAGACTAGGAGTCAAAAGTACAGTTCAAACCCCACTCGCCTTTTTGTTTTATTTATTTTTGTCTGGACAAATTAGTCAAAATGTATTCTAGGTAATGAATGAAAACAGTCCCACTTAAAAGCGAATACTAGACAGGCGTGACACACTTTGGCACCCGGGAGGCAGAGAGAACTCTTTGAGTTCTAGGCCAGCCAATGCTACAAAGAGAGTTTGTGTCTCTAAACGAGTGATTGCTATACTTCAGAGCTGGGATTATTGTTGACTTGAGAGAATGTTTGTCCAGCATTCACGGAGCCTTGAGTTCCACTCCAAGCATCACATAAGCTATGCTGTGATGCATATATGTAATCAATCCAAAGTAGGGTAGAAGCAGGGGTGGGGGGAATCGGAAGTTCAAACCCATTCTGTTACATAATGAATTTGAAACCAATTTGGGTCACATGAGACTCTGTTTCAAAAAAAAAGAGCTGCAGACAGACAACAAATGTTACACTGGAAAGAAATGTTATCAGAGGAAGCCTTCTAGCTCAATAATCCAATGTAAGCCTTTACTTTACCATGGCGTACTTGGAGGTTTTAGTCTCAGCATTTGAGGGGGCAGAGGCAGGTGGACACCTGTTGAGTTCAAGGTCAGCCAGGACTACATAATCAGACCCTGTCTCAACAAAAAAAGAATATAATTTGCTGGGTGGTGGTGGCGCACGCCTGTAATCCCAGCACTCTGGGAGGCAGAGGCAGGTGGATTTCTGAGTTCGAGGCCAGCCTGGTCTACAGAGTGAGTTCCAGGACAGCCAGGGGTATACAGAGAAACCCTGTCTCAAAAATCCAAAAACCAAAAACCAAAAAAAAATAAAAAAATAAAATAAAATAAAAATGGGGGACTTGGGTGGTAACAGAAAAAGTCTGCTAAAACAATTTTGCTATTAATGTCACCCGGTTCTTGACCTCCCAGGTCCCCATTCTCTCCCGAAGTAGCCTTTCCTATCAGTCAGAAGTAGACAGAGGAAACTGCAGTTAGAGAGTACTCTATGAGACAAGACTAAGTAAAAACAAAAAACAAAACAAAAAATAGTGACATATAAAAATTAATTAAATTTAAAAAAAGGAAAAATCATAAACCAATTGGCGTGGATATGTTGATAGCTTATATTGGGTTAAAGGGTCATTTCTCTCCTTAACACATTGCTTTTTTCCTTTTCTTGTTTCTTTTAAAGGTTTATTTATTTATTATATGTGAGTACACTGTATCTGTCTTCAGACACACCAGAAGAGGGCATCAGATCCCATTACAGATGGTTGTGAGCCACCGTGTGATTGCTGGGATTTGAACTCAGGACCTCTGGAAGAACAGTCAGTGCTCTTAACCGCTGAGGCATCTCTCCAGGCCCACATTGTTTTTTTTTCTTGACAAGGTGTCTTACTATGGAGCCCAGGCTGGCTTTGAACTTGCAATCCTCCTGCCTCAGCTTCCCAGGGGAAAAGATTGTCAGTACTGCCATGCTTGCTTTTCTCTTTTGTCTTTTTTTCTTTGTTCTTTTGAGAGAGCATCCAGTGTTGTTGCCCACACTGGCCTCAATCTCCTGGAGCGAGGCACAAACAAACCTCCCTTCTCAGCCTCCTGCATAGCCAGACACATAGGCATGCCCCGCTGCACTCAACCTGCATTTTCACTTTCAGACACCATCCAGAGCTACTAGGATTTCACCTAAGCTGTCAGGGTAAGTAGTGGGGTGGAACGGTCAGTAGGTGAGTTAGAAAGTGCTCGTTGCTCGTCTCTTGTTCCATCATCAACTCCCCTTGCCAAAGATGTTATGATGCTGTAAGGAAGGAGTGTGAAAGTGCCAGAAAAAGCGGGAAAAAAAAAACTGTGCTCCTTTTTACTGGGAGTAAGAAAGTTCAAGTTCCAGCCATGGTCCTGCCTCCACCTAACTCCTCCCTCAGCTTCTGAGCTGGTGCCAACTTCTTCAGGACACACATTGAGATCTGACTCGCCAGAGCCCTAGAGTCGCAACTCATCGCACTCGGTTTCTGAAGGTCCTCAGCAGTCTGACCCCACCCTACCTACTCAGCCTCGTTCCCATGATTTCCCAACTCAAGCTGGGCTTCAAGCCCAGTGGTCTCCTCATGGTCCCCTGAGGGAACATTCCAGCCTCATTCATGGAATTTCTCAGGCTTGCCATCCCTTTGCGATCTTTTTTGTCTAATCAGACTGTACCCAGCGAGCAAGGTCTCCAACAAGTCCCTTAACCTCACAGAGCTGTTTATGTTCTAGTAATTACAGTTCATATCCACAGAGCCCCACCCCCTTAAACTCCCCAGAGCCTTTCAATCCTGTCACAGGATCTTTTGGCACATATGGTCTTGAACTGCTGCTCTTTTTCAGTCCTATCTCTTCTTTCTCCAACAGGCAGTAAAATCCATGAACTCTACTCCCTTCTGTTTCCAACCTATAGCTGAGCATCCATGAATTAAACCCCTGGAAACTGTCAACTTACAGGTTCGAACAGGTCTTACCATTACAGTCCAGCAGTATGGCTGGGCTGCAGTTGGGAGACAAAGGGTTCTAGGATGTCTAGGTATTACTTTTCCTCCCTTACTGCAAGCCCCTGGCAGAGCCGACAAATGCCAGGGCGAGTTCTCCCCCCAAGGAGCATTGAGGAGACAGGTGATAATCAAGTTATCATCAGAAGCATTAACATTTTGCACAAAGCCACAGTCCCGTCCTGGGAATATTGGGTTCTAGTCACGTCACTGTACCCTTGGAATGCTGTCATGATGCTGTAGCAGGTATAAGATACAAAATGACTTGAGAGAATGAGATTGGCGAAAACCTGTCTGAGGTCAAATGGTTTTGTTTTGTTTTTTGTTTTTGTAGAGGGAGGGGGTAACAAGGTCTTGCTCTATAGCTCAGGCTGACCTCAGACTCCTCATCCTCTGCCTTAGTAGACAAATAGTTGGAACAACAAGCATGTGCCACCATGCCCAGCTAAACTTTGGTTAAAGAGATCTGTTATCTTGGCAGACGTGGTTGAAAGGGGATGGGTGAGGCATGCACACAGGGATTTATTCACTACAAGTGAAGGGCAAAACCAATGTCCTATTCTACTAATGCACAGTACATTTAAGGTACCCTTTAGCCATAAAACAACAATCCAAAGCATCATCTAAAATAACAGTAATATCAATCACACACCTGATTATAAGATTCAAAAACAAAGTCAGGAATAACCGTTTTAATGATTGATGCGAATAGGGTATATCTAAGTATTAAAAGAAAATTATACAAACAGTTTTAAATGTCATATGATGTTGCAAAGAACTTAAAGTATCCAAAATCTGGACTAGCAAGATGGTAGAGCAGCTGAAAGGTCATTCAATGGAACCTATGGTGGAAGGAGAGAACTAACTCCCAAAAGTTGCCCTTTGACCTCCACATGTATGTGTGGTGTGTCTTCATGCCCACACTCACATCTGTATCACACACACACACACACACACACACTCATGCACATTTGGACACACTAAAAATTTTAGATGACTTGGTAAAATAAGGCTAGACAAGTACACGCTTAGCCCACACAAAGCTCTGGACCTCTATACTGAAAAATTAATGAGTAGACATTTCACTTTAAAAAAGGATATATAGATAACAAATAAGCACATGGAAAAAATGATTAAAATAGTGAGTCATTAAGGGAAACGCAAACTGAAATTACAGTATAAAACAACAGGAAAATGTATCACAGACCATAATGCAAAGGCTAAAATTATAAAAGAAAACATATGATGAAATAGTTATGATCTAGGCCTAGGCAAAGATTCCTTAGATGTAGTACTGAAAGCTTGATCTATAAAAGGAAAAATGAAGGTCTAGGACATAGCTCAATGGTAAGGCACTTGCTTAGTAGGCAAAAGGTCTGAGGTTCAAACCCCAGCTCAACAGAGAGCGACACACAGTGATTATTTACATTTTCTTGCAACTAATTGAATGAAAAACTAAAACTTCTAGAACTAGACACTGGCTTGCAACTGTAATCCTAGCACTTGCAAGGTAGAGGCTGAAGGACCAGGAAAGAAACAATGTTCATCAAGCAGGACTATGATAGAGGTCTTATATCTAGAGTCTATAAAGGACTCTCTGGGCAATAGACTTGAGCAGATATTTCACAAAAAGAAAGATCTACAGATAACAAATAAACACATGGGAAAATGATTAAGACAGTGAGTCATTAAGGGAAACGCAAGTACAATGTAACACCAATGTGCACCAATAAGAATGGCCACCCATCCTTACGCACCAGTGCTAGTGCAAATGAGCAAACAACTTGGAATTTTTATCCTTTACAGGGAGCAGACATAATGGTAAAGGCATTTTGAAAACACTGTAACAGTTTCTTTAAAAGTTGAACCTTCAATATTGTTAGGACCCAGTTATTTCTCTTTCAGATATTTAACCAAGAGAAAAGGAAACATAGCCATAAAAAGATTTGCACACAGATGTTCAGAGAAGCTTTGTTTGCAGCAGTTTAAAATAAATTAAAAAAAAACTGGACAAAAAACATCAAATGTCCACAGGCTGATGAACAGATAAACAACGGGTGTTTTGTCCATACAGTGGAAAGCTACTTTGTAATAAAAAAGATTGAAACATCTGCCAGGCATGATGGCGCACGCTTTTTAATCTCAGACATCTCGAGGCAGAAGTAAGCAGATATCAGTGGCTAAGAGCGGTGTGGTCTACATAGTTGTGCAGCAGGACCAACCAGAGCTACAATGTGAGACCCTGTCTCAAAAGAGGAAGTGAGGGAGAGAGGGAGAGGGAGTGAGGGAGAAGAAACACTGATATATACAAAAACAAGGAAGAGTTTTAACATAAATATCCAGAGAGAAGCCAGGCCGGACAGGACTGCATGATTCCAATTATACGAAACTTTAGAAAATGCAAACTAATCTATAGTGACAGAAACCAGAGCAGCGGCTGCCTTAGGATGGGAGGTGGAATTGCCAAAGGGAGCAAGGAAACTTCCCAGAAGCTCCGCATATGCTAGCTGTCTCTTGAATGTGGTGGTTTCACGGGATATATACATATGTCAAATAGGACCAAACTGTGCACTTAAAAATATGTGCCATTTATTGTACATTGATATGACTTTAGTAAAGCTATTAAGTCACACGAAAGAAAGCAAAGGGGCCCTGGATCGTACAAAATAACAACCACTGACTGTGGTTTTGGCATTACATGGCATTACTGTGTGAGTTTACTGTGTCTTATTGCTTTGCAGTAGTAGTAAATGCAAAAAATGTAATAATGTCATGCTTCCCTAGAATACACATTCGTTGATGCTACAGTAGGGTCAGATTCTGAACCTGGGACTTATTACACATGCCACTTGTGGGGGACTTATGCTATTGTACCTCTGGCTTTGTCATGCCAATGTGACTTTATCACCCAGTCTGGAATGCCCCTAGAACATGGCCAATAGTCTCTCTTTCCTCTTTTGAAAGGCCATCTGTCCTCTCCAGAAAGCCTTCCTTAATGAAGCCAAGGAAGAAAAACAAATTTTCTCAGTGTAAGCCATTGGCTCCACATCATGCAATTTAGAACTATGAAGAGCTGCTAACAGATAAATACATATATGTCCCTTGCACTCTAGAATGCAGCTTAGAGTCTCCAAGAATAGATATGGGGGTCTCTTTTCCTTCTTTCTTTTTTTCAGATCACTGTGGTATTAAGAAACTGGTCACCTTTTTGCTTTCTGCATGTTGATTTTTATACTCAGAATAGTTGGGACTAATGACTATTATCCTAGGAAACATTGGAAAAGCACAGAGTATACTACCTCAGTCCACACTTGAGTACCTCCCTGGTGTCAGATATTTAGGGAGATTAAGACTAATTGTCCACTCTCCCATTGCTCAAGGCCTAGCTTTCTTAACCTGCCGGGTAAGGATCAAGTGATCCAGTAGCACTGTGCATTTAGGCGTAGTCCACACGGAGTACCTCTTATATTGGGCTCACCTAAATACAACTGCCACTACAGCAGATGGGACCTCAAAATCTTCTGAGGAGCCTTTGGGAAAGGTTCCCCCAACAGCCCCTGAGATCTGCTGGCCAAAGGCAGTGGATCAGCCTCAAACAAAAGCCTGTGGGCATTTACCCACAGGCAGCCAACATCTCCCCTAAACTGAAAGGACCCAAAAAGCAAGCCAAGCGGTGATGAGCACAGAGTTAGCCAACTGGCTTCCAGAGTTCTGCCCTCAGGAGGCAAACGGCAAACTGATGATTGCTAAATAGTCCCCAGGGTAGAATGTTATGCCCTCTCTCAAAGGAACAAACTTCCTCTGATTTCTTCCTCTTCAAAAAAAAAAAAAAAAAAAAAAAAAAAAAAAAGACAAGGTTTCGCTTGTAGCCTGGGCTGACCTGGAACTTGCTATGTTGGCCAGGCAAGCCTAGAACTCTCCATCTTCCAGACTCAGACACCAATGTGCTAAAAACGACAGCTCACTTCTGATTTCTTCAGTGGATATTCAAAGTGAAAATAATGAAGACCCCCCCCAAAAGAAAAACCCATGGTAACATTAATATAAATATTAAAAACTTAACCTCACCTCTAAACTGTTTTATATTTTTACTTGTGTGCGTGTACACACACACACACACACACACACACACACACACACACGCTCAACAAATATGTGAGGGCTGGGGGAGGGAGCCACATGTGGAGGTCAGAGGGTAACTTGCAAGGACAGTTTTCTTTCCCCCATGTGGGCTCCAGGGACTGAGGTTGTCATGCTGGGCAGAAGCACCTTCACCCACTGAACTACCTTGATGGCTCAGGCTCCGGTCTTTAAAAAAAGATTTATTAGTCATGTCTGTGTGCTGTGTGCGTGCTTATGTGCATGTGTCGGGGGAGGGTGCCTGCAGAGCCAGAAGAAGATGTCAGATCCCCTCAAGCTGGAGTCACAGGCAGATGTAAGCTGCCCAACATGAGTTCTGGGGACTGCAGCTTTCGGCCACCTCAAAGAGCAAGGAAGCTCTTATCCACGGAGCCATCTCTCCAGCCCCTCAAGCTCCTCTATTAACTCCAGAACTGTCTACCACTCAGAATGGCTTTGTAGATAACACACAGACCATGCACGTACGCACATGTGCGCTGTAGAAGCCACCCAGGGATTTTCAGGAATGGGCTGGCATGCCCTGCCTGCACTGCTGGCAAGGCGTTTAATTCTGGGATCTTGGCACAGCCTAGGGTAGATGAATGGCGAAAAGACGATCTGACCAGCCACAATCTCAGCCCAGGACTAAAACTAATCAAGGGAACACTTACTGGGTGGGTACACTGCAAAAAGCCCCATACTCAATGTTTTACACACATTATCTCATTTGTCACTCCATCCCTGTAAAGCACACAGTGAGACCCAGAGAGGTTAAGCCAATGAGTCCATTGTCACACCGCCGCCGGAACCAGGTAGGTCTGAGATCCGAACGCAGACAGACTGTGTTTCCTTCCTACCTTCTTCTACTCTGAAGCTTTTCTGTCTTGAGAAGGATATTGGGTCACACTAGAAGAAGACAGGAAGCTTCCAGAATGGCAGGTAGAAGACAAAGACGCATGAAGTATTAGCACTGGGAAAGAAACAGCCCATCCAAAATTAAGAACTTAAGGCAAAGCTTGCTCAACTCAGACCAGCTACTTAAAGCCTCCCCTGTCTCTCTGCCTCTCTCTGGAGACAGTGTTTCTCTGTGTAGCTCTGGTTGGCCTCAAACTTTTTTGTTTTGGTTTGGTTTTGGTTTTTTTTTTTTTTTTTTTTGAGGCAGGGTAGACCTTTTTTGAGGCACTCTATAGACCAGGCTGGCCTTGAAACTCAGAAATCTGCCTGCCTCTGCCTCCTAAGTGTTGGCGTCCGCCACCGCTGCCCTGCTGGCTTCAAATTTAAAGAGATCCACCTACCTCTGCCTCCTGAGCGCCTGTGTTAAAGGTCCGAGGCCAGGGCTACTTTGTTTCTTGTTAGCTGCTTTGAGAAATGTTCCAGAACTTTCCTTGAAACACTCGTCTCTGCTGCCTGAGCCTCTTCATTCCTCTGGGAACAGGCTCTTTGTCAAGAAATTCACCATAAGACAGTTTCTCAGCCCAAGTCAGGACATTCTAGTATGCTCCTTAGGTGTTTAAATGCTCCGAGGAGACAAAGCCGAAAGAAAAATAGCAGAGAGCTGGGGGAGGGGTGGGGTGGGGGAGTCCAGGTGTTTGTTTGTATCCAATGGAACTGAACAAGAGCCTTTCAAAAGCTTGCTTCCCATCCAGCCATGGAAGACT
Organism: Apodemus sylvaticus; assembly: GCF_947179515.1. Lineage (NCBI taxonomy): Eukaryota > Metazoa > Chordata > Mammalia > Rodentia > Muridae > Apodemus > Apodemus sylvaticus. The sequence goes on from NC_067495.1 coordinate 127,403,967, forward strand.
CAGAAGTAGAACAAACACATGGTGATTTTCTCTGTGTCCAGGCAGAAATGTGGGACTCTCTAGACTTCAAGTCGCAGCTGGCTGGGTGGTGGGCTGTGATGAAAATCTCTGCTCTGGACCACCAGGGTCCTACAGAAATCTCAAAGCCCTGGGGAGGGGGGGAAAGGTGGGACCTAGGCAGCAGATATCTCCAGGGAACAATTGTGACATGTCAGCTTTGATGTCCTCTACCTCTCTCTTCCCCCACTTCACTCCCCCCTCCCTCCCTCTCTCCCTCCCTCCTCTCCTAGCTGGCCTGTGCTGGAGGGTACAGTCCATAATGAAATCCTCTCAGCTTGGGTGGCGGTGGCGGGGGAAGCCTGACTACCCTTTGTGTATTCTCAATACAGGCTGGGCTCACTGTCTAGGCCTTGCATTTTGTACGTCCTGAAGTGGAGATCGAGGTTTGCATGAAGCCACCCACACTCAGTGACCTGCTCTTTTATGTGACATGCATTTACCAAACAATCATCCAGGCTTCGAAGGTCAGTCCGTAGCCAGGGAATAGAGAGAAAGGCGTCTTTTCTCCCTTTTCTGCCGAGCCACATCTCCCCCTCGCTGCCCCCGCCCCCTTTCAAGGTCTAGCTCTCACCCGAATCCCTCACAAAGCCTTCCCTCCCTCCTCTAGCTGCTGCTGACCTCAGAGTCCTGGCCGCGCTGGCCTCTGCTCCAAGAAGTACAATTAGCACCTGACCAGCCCCTGGCCTGGCTGCTTGTCCTCGCCTCTGATTGTTTCAGTGTCTTAGTCATCTCTGCCCCACCACCTCCTTCCCTCGGCTCCCCCACAGCTCATAGCACAGGTTGGGCACACAGTAGGTGTTAATAAATGTCTGCTGAATTGAAACTCAGCAGCCCCTATGAGGTCAGAACCCTCATAAGCACCCCGACTAGCAGTTTCTTGGCAACCAGCGCTGGGGCCCAAGCTACAGGGCATTAACAGCGCAGCCGCTATTACAGGACACACGAGGCTCAGCAGCCGGAGATTTGCAGGCAGGTTGGTGTTGATGAGAAAAGCCCCTGACCCCTAGGAAAGCGCCCATGGGATTCTGGGTACCTTTCATGGGTTTCTTTTCTCCCCTGCCGAACTAGTTTTCAGTCTGAGAACCACAAAGGGAATAAATTGGCAGTGAAGCCAGAAACCTTTTTGCAGTTCAGAAAACCAGGAGTGATATAACCAAGGCCAGGTTGGGGTCAGATCCAAAACAGAGGAGCAAGGGTTGCCCAAGGCTCTTCCTAAGTCAGCGGGAATCCAGGGATGTGGAGGACCAGGGCCAGGTGTGATCTCTGCCATTTCGGATGGCTTTAGGAGAGTTTGGGAGGGGCCATAAGTAATGTTGCCCTGCCCCTGGCAGGCAGAAAATCACAGTCCAAAATGCCTGTCACTTTCAGCCTGCTCACGAGCCTACTTTCCCTACCTACCTTCTCCTTCACCAAAATCTTAGGGCAAACTTGAGAGACAGATAACATTCAGACCAGAGCCTAGCCACCATCTCCAAACAGAGAGAAGCCTTCAGTTTGGGGCACCTGGCTCCCCATCCTAGCCCAAGCATTTGAGTTTTGTTTTATTTTATTTTATTATTTTGTAAATTTATTTTGTGTATGTGTGTTTGGACTGCATGTATGTCTGTGCATCACATGCATACCCGGTGCCCAAGGAGGTCAGAAGAGGATGTTAGAATCTCGGGGACTGGAGTGACAGATGGTTGTAAGCCACCATGTGGGTGCAAGGACTCAAACCCAGGCTCTCTGCTAAAGCAGGCAGTGCTCTTAACTGCTGAGCCACCTCTTCAAGTCCTCAAGGTTGGTTTTAAACTCTATTATTTATACAGACAACATATCCAATCTCCCCAGACTCCACCTACATCCTACCACCCATTTTGGCCAACATACAACCCTGGAAGGCCAGTGCTGTCTTCTTCATCCTCGTATTTTCTCAATCAACACTTCACTGGGGCCAGCCTGGTACTAGTACCAGCTCCCAGGCCATTTTTGCATTCGCTGAGTTGAACTTGAGTTTTAGGTACTGTATTAGACAATATCACAATGACAGTTCCACGTGGGTCCTGTACCACACAGTCTTCTAATTGGCATCCTATAAGTAAGAATGTACTTATTCCTCTCCAGCTTTATAACTTGATTCTTTTGCCACTTAGTGAGACTCACGCCTACAACTGACTGGGACCATATAACTAGTAAATGACAAAGCTGGGCTCTCAACCCAGACAGGCTGGCTCTTGTGACTGGGAGCAAATGAAAAAGTTGGGGAGACCAAGGCCAGGAAGGAGTAAAGGGCTCCCTAGAAAAGCCACACTCTCAGCAAGTGGCTGGTTTGGGCCTTTCTGGGGCCAAAGCCCTAAATGTTTGCAGCATGAGAGGCATTTTGAGTATGTTACCAATCAGTCCCATGATGGGCCACGGGGGCCTTATTTTTAGGTCCCAATATAATAGCAGAGAAGGCTGAAGCTATTGCCCTGTCACTCGGTACTATGTGAAGAAGACCGGATCGGGGTCCCCCCAGCTTGACCAGGGGTGGGCACTGTTTCTGAGTAGCCAGCAAACAGTACCATGCAGGGAGGAATGCCAGGCATAGTTGCAAACAAACCACTCCTTTGGCTTGCACAGAGAGGCCAGGGTGAGGGTGGCAAATGGTGGTGTCTGCTTCATAGCCGCCCCACCCCCACCCCCACCCCACAAGAGATCATGGGCTTTGAACCCAGTTCCAGAGACCCCCATATGCACTGCAGCTTCTTATAGCTCAGGTTTGCTGTTGATTGTCTTCACACACCTAGCAAGAGCCCCTGCCTGCTTACTTACATTTTTTTTCTGCACTGGGTCAAGGAAGCACTTTTTAACTGGGGAAATACTGGGACCAATTGCCATTCTTACTTGGTCTACAAGTTTCCTGGGCATTTTCAATGCCAAAGAATCCTGTTCCCTCCCCCCCCCCCAAAAAAAAAAACGAGGGAGAGAAAGACAGGTTCCTTTCACCTTTCATCCTGGCATGCTCAGGCCAAGCTAGGGTCAGCTCACAGGAGTTGAGTCCCTAATGGGTGTGCCCACCAGCTGTTGGAGCCAGCTGTGGTGGCTCAGGCCAGAGGTGGTGACCTCACTTCCGCTCTTACCTCCTCAAAACTCCTCCCATTTGAGGCCCCACCAGGCCAAAATCGAGAAGTCCAAGGTTAACTGTTACTCCCCACTTTAAGAGCTAATTAAAATGATTAGCTACAATGAACTGTCAAACATTAACTAGAAGAAGCTGCAGGACCAGACAGGCCTCTATCTCAAGCAGAGGGATGAGGGGCAGAAATCAAAGGGCTATCAAATCCCCCGAGCTCCTCAGCTGGGGTGCGGTGGTGGTTGGGGGTACCCGAGGGAGCACCACTAAGCTGAGGTGCCAAGGGGTCAGGAGGGAACTCTTCCATCAGGACGTCTAAGTCCCAGGCCTACTCTCAACTAAAGGGTATCAAAGTTTAGGGGTACCGTGGAGGGGGGCAGGAATTCATAAAGCGGTTGCCAGCTCAGCAGCTCTGAACCACCAAAGGCGGACTCTGGCATTGGGGGGTGGGGGACCTTTGCGCTGTGCGGTTGCTGGGTCCCCTCAGAAGTAGCATGGGAGGAAGCCAAGAGGCGGGGGAACCGTGGAGAGCGGGAACGCGGGAGCGGGAAGCCTGGAGGCTGGCTGACACGGAAACTCCAGCCCCTGCCAAGAGGTCTCTATTTTGGCAGTTCAGGTCTCCAAGTCCTAGGTTTACTTGCGGGCGGGCGTGTGTGTGTGTGTGTGTGTGTGTGTGTGTGTGATCGCGAATGTGTGTGTACGCGTGTCTCCAGTGCCTGGCTGTGGAAGCCTTAGGGGCCACCGGTTCAACCTGGCTGGAGTCGCCCGAGTCCGCTGAGCCTCCTGCCTTCGGGCGTTGCGAGCGGCGAGCGGCGAGCGGCACGGGGTGGGGGCGGCGCCGCAGCCACTAACGGCCTTTCCATAGAACCACCGCGGACGGAAAGCGCCTTCCCGCCCGGCCCGCCGGCCAGCCGCCGCTGCTGCTCACTTCTGCTTGTTACCTCTGGAGCCCGGGCTCCTCACAGTCCCCAAGCTGAGGCACACGCACCCTTTCCCGGTCCCCACCGCCCTCGATGCCTCACACGGGCAAACTTTGCGAGGTCTCGCCCCGCGTCCGGAGAAACGGCGCCATCGACGTACCTGAGGTCCGGTGCTCGTCCGGCCGCCCGGGCGGGTCTGGTGACCCGGGCTCCTCCGATCACGGCCGGAGGGTGGGCCCCTCACCTCCCCAGGGCCCGAGACACGGGTCCCCAAGGGCCGCCGGGCCGCCTCCTCCTCCCCCCAATCTCGAAATCGGGGCCCCCCGGCCGGCGGCGCCGGGAGCTGGGCGCCGTGGAAAGGAGAAGTGGCGGCTGAGCGCGGCGCCGGGTCCGTCCTCGCGGCTGCCGGGGGCCGCCCGCCCTCCCGCCCTCCCGCCCTCCTGCTCTCCTCGGGGCCCGCCTGCCCCCGCCGGCCCGCGCCCGTGACTCACCTCGGCGCCGGGGCAGGCTGGTCCGGGCGGGCGGGCGGGCGGGCGAGGCGCTGGGCTTCTCCCACACGTCCCGCCGCCGCCGCCGCCGCCGCCACCACCAATGGCAAAGTTGGAGGGCGAGCGAGATGCGAACCCCAGGTGAGACGACGGCGCCCCTGCTGCAGAGGGATCGGGGTGCCGGCGCTGCGACGGGAGTCCCGAGGTTCCCGGGAGGCCGCGCCGAGGGAAGGGCGGCGGGGGGCGCCCGCTGACGGGGAGGGGGACGCGATCCGCTGGAGAGCTGCGCCGAGGCTAGCGAGAGAAAGGGGAAATCGCACTGGAGACACACACAGCACACACGCGCGCACGCACGCACACACACACACACAGACACACACACACTCACACACACACACACAAGTCCCCGCGGGCGGAGGCTGGGCTGGGCGCGCGGGAGGCAGGGCGAGGAGGGACTGAAGAGCCGGAGGGAGGGACCGACGGGAGGGACCACGGGCGAGCGGGCGGGGTGGAGAAGGGAGGCTGGGAGGGACCAGGCACCAGGGTGGAAACAGCGCCCCTCCACCCCAACCCTGCCACGGTCGCCAGCACGGCAGGGGGAGCCTTGCCAGGGGCCCGCGCAGGCTCTCCTGCCCCGCGAGCTTCGCGGCCCCCCACCTCGGCGGGGAGGTCAGAGAAGGCAGAGCCCCTCCCAAGCTCACGTCGCACGAGCTGCTTCCCTAGCGCGCACCCCCCTCCCACACTCTGCTCATAATTGGCGGGGCCCGGGGCCCTGGGCTCTGACTGGGCGCTTCTCGGCGGGAAGTCCCACACAATATCCCGTGGAGCTATCCTGGGGATTCTGGAAGGCGGTGCTCCGATGGCTGGATACCTCGGCTGGCCGCCCCACGCCACCAGCCCTCCACACTACCAAGCGTCTTGTGTAGCAACCAGGCAGCCAAGCCATGATGGAAAGAGATGGACAGAGGGTACATTTTGCAGACAATGTCCACGCACCCCTCCACCCCACCCCGTGGAGTCTCTGAACAGAGATTTCCCGGATTGGTGTGATCGGACAGTTGCAGGGACGTCTGACCTGCAGCACTTGGAGAGGGGGGGGGGACCAACACAGCAGGTGTACAGTCAGCCAGAATTGGGGTTCAGGGATAGAGCCTACGCCCCACATGTTTTCGAAATAAAGTCAAGCAATGGCTGTCCTTGAGCTGCCTACTTCAACCCATTTTCTGTTTTGCTTCCCTTTGCCCCTTTTCTTCTCCGTAGCCACACCAGGCCCCATCTGGTACCACAACCACAACTACGGTCCTGGGAAGGTGTCTTCTGGAAATTGTCATTTCTCGCAGCTCTATGCTGACTAACTAAAGGGAGTGTGGGGAGGGCTGCGGGAGAGGCACGCAGGGGCGTGGCGTGGTGGAAAAGCAGGGAGACATGACCTTGGCAGAACTCTGCTGTTGGGGGCTCCAGGGGAGGAGGGCCCGCTGAGACGTGGCCAAAGGGGCTTCAGTCAGGATCAACTCAACCACCTCCAAAAGCCTGCTTTATCAGCTCTGGAAAAGATGATCCCCGGCACAAGGCTTGGGTAGTGGGTGGCATCATCAAAAAATGGTTGTGCATCACCAGTTAACAGTAAAAGATCTAGAGGCTGCACTAGGGTTGCTGGTTCTTGAAACCTCCCCGTTACCCATACAAACACAAGTCCTCTGAGCAAGGACCAAGAGCAAATTTCCACTTCTTTTTCTTTTACAAATGAGCACATTCTCTTTAGGGGATTCTAGATTCTGGAAAAACACAGTTTTCTGTTGGACTCCTGCCGGTGAAGTTCTCCTTCTTAGTTTGGGGCAGGTCTCCGACAGCTTCAAAGCTCGCTAAGGCCAAAGTGGGTACAAAAATTAAAACAGTAAGCCCCATGTGGTGCTTCAGGTCTTTAATTCCAGAACTGGGGAGGCAGAGGCAGGTGGATATCTGTGAGTAAGGCCTGCCAGGTTTACAGTCAGAGTAAATTCCAGCCAGCCAGGGCTGCATAGTGAGACATTCCCATCCCACTACCCTGTCTCAAAAACAAAACAAAACAAAACAAAACCACTAACTGGCTGGAGAGATGGCTCAATAGTTAAGAGCCCTTAATTGTTCTTGTGGAGGACCCAGATTTGGTTCCCAGCACCAATAATGGCGGCCCACAACAGTCTCAGTGGATCTGATTGCTTTTTGTGACCTCTAAGGGCACTAGGCTCACATCTGGTACACAGTATTGCAGGCAAAACATTTCTACACAAAAAGTAATACAATTTAAAAACAAAACAAAACAAAACAAAACATTGACGATGAATTGCGTGTGGTCCAGGCCTTTAATTCTAACATTCGGGAGGCAGAAAAAGAAGGCTCTCTGAGTTCAAGGCCAGGCTGATCTAAATGGCAATTTCAGGTCAGTCAGAGCTAAGCAGTGAGACCCTACTTTTAAAGTACAGGAGAGGATGCCTGGGGCGCTGGAGAGATGGCTAGAAGCTAAGAGTACTTGTTGCTCTCGCAAACCAAGCAGGTTCAATTCCCTGCACCCACATGGGGGTTCACAACCATCTGTAACTGCAGTTTCAGCGGGTCCTATGCCTTCTTCTGACCTGTGAAGGCCCCAGTCACCCACGTGCCGCACAAACATACATGCAGGCAAAACATTCACACATAAAAATAAAACAAATCTTTAAAGTGTTAATTGAGACTGCTAAGAGCCACCCCCACAACACCTGGGCATGAGGACCGAGTGATGTTTATGACAGGGCCTGGTGCCTAGTAAACACTCCATAAGCGTTAGCTATTGCCAACCTACCTCCTCTTGCTTTCTCAAAGCAGAACCAAGGCAGAAGCCGTTGAGGGCTTAGGGTGGATTCCTTCTGAAAATATATGTGGTGTCAACCGAGGCTGGTGCCTAATGGCAGAGAACATGTCTTGAGGACAGGGAAAGAGGACAATACTGTGGACCACTTAAAATGTCTGGCTGTATTGCCTGCTGGTGACCTACAGCCCACAGCTTGTGGGAATCCCAGAAGTTCCCACCTTCTCCCAGCCACTCAGAACTAACCACAGCCCCACACCCTTCTAGTTGAAGTCACAGCAAACCCTACCCCGCCCCCAATGTGATGAAAACCCTGGGCTGATCTCACCCTGTCTGTGTATCACATGGGCGACCAGGAGCAGCCTGAAGAACATTTCTGCCTGCCTAGCCGAATAGCTCTGGCCTGCCAGCCCTTACCCACTTGCCTCCCATGTCCCGTGTACCTACTGGGTAAGCCCCCACCAGGTGGGGCCAGCCAGGCTGATTTTACCATCTCCTGGGGATAGCCACTGTCTCTGGCATTGGCTCATTCTCTCACTTGGCAGGAATTCCCCTTCTCATATTGCCTGTAGATGGCCAGGAAGCGCCATCCGGCAGTCCCCTCTCAGTCCTCCCTGGTCCCTGACTGCCTTGCCCTAACTGTCTCTCAAGCCTCAGAACCTCCCAATGCCCTAGTCTGTATAGGACCCCTCCTCCCCCTTGCTCTCATTTTGACAGCCTCCATTGCTTCCTCTCTGTGCCTCCAAAGAGTGTTTTTCTTTTCTGCAGATCACCACAGGCTGTTTAGAGACAGGACTATTTCTTATCACCCTCCCCCCAACTTAAACTCATCGGCCTCAACAAATTCTGTTAAGATTCATGGCCAGAACAAAATACTACAGTGCCAGCTTCCGGGGCCCCTTGTTTTGCATCACAGAAATACGGTAGAAAATGTGTAGATCCATCAGATTTTTTTTTTAAAGGAAAAGCACATTCAGAATCAGGGAGAGAAATCAGTTTCAAAGGAATCCTCCCACTCTAAACCTGAGAAACTCCATTAGCCTTAGCAAGCCACCATTTTCCAGTTGTGTTTAGTAACCGCATGCTTGTAGTCATGGGCTTTCCAGAAAGGCCTAGGTATCCAAATGACATGCAGAAATCTTGATGCTTCACATTATAGCTAATCAGCACAGGCAATTTGTTCTAAAAAGCTTGTTGATGACTTGACAAGATGGTTCAAAGGGGAAAGGCACCTACTCGCCATTAACCCTAAGCACCTGAGCTTGATCTCCAGGATTCACACTGTGGACGAGGAGAGAAGCAATCCCCAAAACTTTCCCTGATTGCACTCATGTGCCTTATAGAATGTTCATACCACACACATCCATTCACACCCACATTTTATTTTGTTTACGAAGTGAATTGCTTTTTTTTTTTAAAGGAAGTTTTCTTGATTAGCACCAAAACTGAGACTCTTGGGAGAGAGATGATACAAAAATACATCAGTTTTTCATTCTTAAAATGGAGATTCCTAGCATGCTGCAGTGCCTTGCTACTGTAATCTTTGCATTCAGGAGGCTGAGATAGGAGCACTGCTATGGGTTTAAGGATAGCCTTGGCTACAGAGTAATACCTTTCTTTTTTCTTCTTCTTTTTTTTAAAGTAACAATAAATCAACCAAAAAAGGGGCTGGGTGGGAGAATGGCACAGAAGGGAGGGAAAGGTCTTACCATGCAAGCCTAAACACCTAGGTTCAATCCTGAGGGTCCACAGAAAACGTCCAAAATGGGTGGTACACATCTATAATCCCTTGTGGAGATGGGGGAGGGCAGGTGCCTGAGTTGGTTGAGAGCCCCAGGGCACCTGGAGTAAGATTAGCAGTGACAGAGCAACCAGACTGACCCTGCTTCAAAACAAGTAGAAGACAAAAATTGACTCATAAATGTTGCCCTCTAATTTTCAAAGATGTATCAAGGCCACACACATAAATACATATATACTTATAATTGGGGAGGGGAGTTCTTTTGTGATTTTTGTCACAACTGATCTTTATTGAATTGCTCCATTTGAACATGAAAAAAAAATAGCCATCTAAAATCATTTTCAATTTTACGGAAAAAAATAAAATGGATATAATGTTATTACTTGAGCGCTCAGATGATCTGTAGGGGAAATTAGTGGTGTAGTAACTCCAATAGTAACTCTAATTTCTAAGGCACTGGAAGAAGAAGATCAGAGAGAGAATATTTATGTATCTTTAAAGATTAAAAAGTTCTTTAAAAGGATTACATGTTTGCTCTCCTGAGAATCCCTGGGACACTCAGGAAAGCCTCTACAAAACGTCAGGGGAATGTGTGTCTTATGTCTTGGACAGCCGCTCAAGAGGCCACTGAAGGGAGTTGGCAGCCTGATAGCAGATGCTCTGAGCCTTGAGCTGGCACTCAGCATGTTGACCGTAGAGTCAGTGGCTACCAGCAAGTGCTGTCCCTGCCATACATCCAGGAGCCTGGCTGGTGTTTAGGAAAACACACTCATTTTCCATGGCTCCTCAGGTGGCAGGGAGGTTTGGGGACTGGGGAGAGGGAGAGTAGACACACCTCGGATTCACTTGAAAGAAGCAAAATTGGCCTCAGGTAGAGCTGAATAAATTAGAGCACCACCCTCCCCCAGTCTCAAATACAGCCAGCCCTTACTTCCTGCTCTGGGAATCTACCAGAGATAGCATAGCACCTAAGGGCCCAGGGCATCTGAGCAAGGAAACCGGAGTTCACCCTTTACTCCTCAGCCGTTTCTGGCTTAAAACTTGTCTGTGTCATCTTTTTAGAGAAAATTATAATTTTGTGTCTGTGCATGGTATATGGGTACTCATGAACATCTGCACAAATGCGCTCATTTACATTGTGCTATGTATCCCTTTGACTCCTGATGTGTCCTTCGCATGAAACTAGAGAGGCTTGGGCCTGACTAACCTGCCCACAACACAGTGTGAGTGGATCAGAATATCAAAACATGGAAAGGTTGGTTTTTTCGCTTTGCTGGTTTGGCCAGAGGAATGCTCTGGAGGCTTAAGAGATACAGCAGCCAAGAAGTTGGTTTTCCCTCCTGTGATGGAGAAGAGTATCTAGGAAGAGGAAAGGGCTTCAGCCATATATGAGACTGTGCATGTTTTATAAGGCGAACGGCGCCCTCCGCCAAGCTGTGCAAAGTAACGGTAACAGTAAAGACAGATGTAGCAAAGTTGGGGAGAGAACCCCGGATAGGAACAGAGATTAACAAAAGCACCAACTGGATACCATGTAAGGGATGGGCCCATTTCCCAGGGATCCAGCACAGGGGATGGGGAGGGAAAAGAGGCCGGCTGGCTGGCCGGGGTACCATTAGACTCTGCAGCATATCCTGCTCCTGCCGACGGGCAGGTCCAGGTTGGGGATAGTACCAGGAGGTGAATAACTCTGTTCTCTTTGGATTATCCCCATCATACAGAAAATCTAAGACAAGCCTGAGACATTTGCCAGACAGAGGCAAAAACAGCCCACGGAGCCACTCCTCGGTTTCCCTCCCCTGACACCACATCAGGCTTTGAGTGTTGTTGTTGTTTAATGCAATATTTAATATCTATAAAGGTGCACTATGAGTCATTTCATGGAATGTCTAGGCCCCTTTTTTGGCAGAAAACAAATTTCCCAGCCCTCTTTTGAGGAACCCATCCAACTCGGCTGCTCTGCTGCTGGTTTGTGTGTGAGAGAATGAATGGGTGGCATGGGTCTCAGCTAGAGGGTTGCTTCCTTTAAGTGTGCCTCTGTGTGGGTCTCAAGGCTCTCTCTCTCTCTCTCTCTCTCTCTGTGTGTGTGTGTGTGTGTGTGTGTGTGTGTGTGTGTGTGTGCAGGCCATGCGCATGCGCATGTCTGCTAGGCAATGTGGTATGTGAGCCTGTGCATCTGAGGGTGACTACGTGTACATTCCGCCCCCCCCCCCACTGCTGGCAAATTATCTTCCCATCTCTTGCTCTTTACAAAGTGAAGGGCCGACAGAGGGAAGGAAGCAGTCCAAAAGTGGGGTAGCAGGGGAGGGGAGAGGGGCTGGAGGAAACCCAAAGCAGTTCCACTGGACAGAGGAAAGTGTCAGCCAAGGATGAAACCAGACCCGAGGCAGCAGCTTTAATGCACTAGCACCCGGGGATCGTCCCTGGCCTCCGCTTCCTCCCACTCCCCCACTCCCCCAGCCGGTAGTGGAGATAAGCCAGCCGAAGAAGATTCCCAGATTCCAGTCCCCAAAGCCTGGACTTGATATTGAAGCAAAGAAGCTAGGCTAGAGTTTAGTCCATGGTTAGCACGTGACCCCCATTAAGCACCCATTATCACACTAACACAAATTAGTCTATCAGATTGTCTCCCAGTCACCTCACAGGGCACAGCGCCAGATAGGAGCCAACACGGGGTGATAGCAGTGGGCTGAGAACTGGAAGTCAAGTCTGGGCAGACTCTAGAGGTAGAAAAGGGAGGGGCATTGATCCTTTTTAGTCACTCTGGCCTCTGGGAGGGGCACCTTGGAGGAGGGGGCTAGTGGAAGGGAGGTGCTTCCAGGAATAGTTTAGCTAGGCACCAACCCTAGGAAAGAGGCCGGGGTTCTGAGGTCTGGGCAAGAGACAGACTGTATTTCTCCTGGCACACAGTAAAACCTGGGAACGGTTAGGATCTTTTCAGTTTTTTTTTTCCTCTTTCCTCTTCTTTATGGAAAAATCTTTAGATAACTTTCTCAGATGACTGAACACCCTGAAAGCACAGAGCTGGAAAGACTGGCAGAGGAGAAGAAGCACCCAGAAAGCTGGGACAGGGTCTGCATATATTTATCTACTTATTTAGATTCAGCAGAGAGGGAGTTACTCTGCCCATATATTTTATCTGTAAAGTTGTAGCATGGAAACTGGCCCACTAGTCTTTGGAAAGGATTAGGTTGGAGTCCTCAGTTGTTCCCTCTCGGCTCAAAGGTGTCTGGCCACAGGTTATTTTGGGGCCCCCATGTGTTACCTCAACAGTCACCGTATAGCCATAAACTACACACAATAGGAGGTCTAACTAGCGCCATGGCTCCTAGTTCCAGACTGGTGAAGAGTTAGGAGAAATGGATTAGCGGTAAAGTATACTTACTGCTTTAGAAGACCAGAGTTCAGTTCCCAGCACCCACAGTAAGGGTGGGCACTCAAAACCCACTGTAACACCAGCTCCAGTGGATGTGATACCCTCCGCTGGACTCCACTGGTAACTAAATTCACACACACAAACCCTTATAGACATAATAGAAAGAATAATAAATCTTTGAGAAGTTAAACCAGCGAGCAAAGCTGGTTTGTGCCCCAGGATGAGCCTCAGCGTTTTCTTCCTATGTAACTGCAGAAGATTGAACTGACAAGCACGTAACCCCTAATGGTCGCCCCAGATTCAGTCCCAGGCTGAACCCTCATCTAGGTTAAGCCTTGATCCCAGCCTGTGCCTCAGTCCTGACCACAATCTGGAGCTCTGTACTGGAGCCCTGTGGTCTCCAGGGAGCCTGGCTAGAGAGTTGCTTTTCAGGGAAACCCACCCCCAGCGTCCAAGACGCGACTCAAAGTTTCCATTCTACTGCCCACAGGTCAAGAGCACCATCCCCAGATTGCAAAGAGGCTCTGAAAAGGCAGTGCCTGGGCTGAAGTGAGCAGCCTGGCCTTGAGCTCAGCAAGGGTCTGAGAGGTGGCCCAAGGGATTAAGGGAAAAATCTAGCACTTTCCCTCTATGGCGGAAGCAGTTCTGCTACTTGGAAAGGGAGAGGCCTTCTTTTGAGACGGAATGAACATCAGGATGGATGAGTGGTGGGGCTCTGACTGCCCGCCACGTCTTTCCTCGCCATCCTTTTTCTAGGAGCCAGGACCTCCCCATCCGGAGATCACCCCCTGCGCGGCCGCGGCCGAGCGCTCCCACCTACCCTCCCAGAGCGCGCAGGACGCCTCTGCAGCGCCACCTACAGGCAATGCGCATGGCGCAGCGATTCTGACTGCTGTAGTTCCAAACGGGCATCTCCCAGAGAACAGGAGAGGTCTGCTCTCCTGCCCGCCCGCCCCACCACCACCACCACCACCACCACCACCACCACCACCACACCCCGGCCCCTCCAACTTTCCTGGATGGCGCATGGCCTTCCATAGCCGCTCCTGCCCATAAGTGTCCTAGCCAGCTTGGCCCCAAGCCCGACTGCTCTGCGTGGCTCGAGCAGCCTGTGCTCTAACCTTTCCAGTCCTGCAGCTGCACTTTAAGCGGCCTTCTGCCCTGGGGCGCCTCTTCCTAGGAAGCAGTGAAGTCACGCTGGGCCCCCGATCCGCTGACTCAAGAGAACGAGAATCCGCCTTGCTGGGCACACCCCTTGAAACTTTGCCTCAATTCCTTCTTTCTTGCTCCCGCCCTTCCATCTCCTTCCTTTAGTTCCCCCAGGCTATAGCAGGAGCGTCTGCTGGCTCCCGGGGAAATGATTCCGTGGGGCAGCTGGGAGGGAAGGGTGGCATGGGTCCACGTGGAGACCTCCCGCACAGTGTTCTACCCTACCAAGCTGCAAATTCAGAGGCTCACAAGGTTCCCAGGCTGAGAACAACAAATTGTTTGCAACTTTAGGCAACACTCCCTTTAGGTATCCTTTTCCAGTTAGCCACCCCCTAAGGGAAGGTTCTGCTTAGAGGATTGCTTGGAAGTCCTCTTCCCTCTCCAGGGATTGCTGGAAAGCCCTCGTCCCTCTCCAGGGTCTCAGGAAATCCCGAGGCAATTCCATTGCCTAGGAAATCAAAAAAGCTGAGATCTTGTCTTTGGAAACCCCTGTACTATATTATAGAACATGGCTTGCTGGGGTAGGGGTGGCTCACTGAGACTTGTGCTACCAAGGGGACCAGTTTGGAGTGCTCTGACCTTTGAACTGCCCTGGACCCAATAATCAAGTGGAGATGATTACCTGATGTGTCATCGTGACTGTTCCTTCTGGAACTTGGTACTGGACAGGTTCAGGTTGGGGTGGAGGGGACTTAGAGGTGGTTTTCACCACATCCTTTTGTACGATTATATCAGGACAGTGGAAGGCCAGGACAATTGGCTCGAGTCTTTCGGGGTGGAAGCCAGAATTCCCCATGTGTTTCTTGGAATATTCTTTCAGCAAGGTACCTGCAGGCCTCAGGCCCAGGTAGGATGTGGAGAGCAGCTTTAAGCTGGACCTCTGATGTCCTAAACACAAAACCTGTCCTTTCCTTCTTTTTTTTTTAAATATTTATTTACTCTATATATGTGAGTACATTGTGGTTCTCCTCAAACACACCAGAGGAGGCCATCAGATCCTACTACAGATGCCTGTGAGCCACCATGTGGTTGCTGGGAATTGAACTCAGAACCTTTGGAAGAGCAGTCAGTGCTCTTACCCACTGAGCCATCTCTCCAGCCCTGTCCTTTCCTTCTTGAGGGCCATGATGTCTTTTTCATTTAGATTTCATTTATGTTACATGTATGATAACTGAGAACAACCATGTGGGTGCTGGGAATGGAACCCTGGTCTTCTACAAGGGCAACAACTGTTCCTAACATGGAAACCTCTCTCTGGTCCCAAGGGGCATGATCCTTAAAACATAATTTTTTACCTAGCAAAATATGGAACTAGAATGTACACCCCCGTACCCTGCACACAGTTAACTTTTGTACATGTGTATGGATAACAGCTCAGTGCAGAAGTTCACAAGCTTCCTGGTTCATTTACCACACTGTATGTCAGGGCCTGGTGCTGCCAAGGCCATGGCCAGTGTGGAATTGACCATGGACTAACTAACAGTAAGGGAGTGGTATAAAGCTTTGGGCTTGTATGGCATGGGGGAGTCTTTCTGAAATGCTATATTCACATCGAATTGAGAACCATCTTGGGTTATGGTAGCTTTCCACCTATCAGCTGTGCTCTCAAATGGCTGGGTAGGAATTTGTACAGAGAAGGATGACACTGAGCGTTCTTGAGGGTAGGGGGAGTGGATTCTGGGTTTAAAGCTAAACATTACTTTAGGGGCTAAAAAAAATGTCATTTTTCAGAGACCAGTTTTGAAGATGTTAGGTTCTCCATGAAGGGGAAACCAGGCAGGATACATTGTCTAGGCCTACTGGGTCCATATAACTTGCTAGGTTAAAAAAGAATCAGCTGAGCCGAGCGGTGGTGGCTCACGCCTGTAATCCCAGCACTTGGGAGACAGAGGCAGGCAGATTTCTGAGTTCGAGGCCAGCCTGGTCTACAGAGTGAGTTCCAGGACAGCCAGGGCTACACAGAGAAACCCTGTCTCGGAAAAAAAAAAACAAATCCAAAAACAACAACAACAAACAAACACACACACAAAAGAATCAGCTGAGTGGTCGTGGTGCACAGCCTTAACTTGGGAGGCAGGGGCAGATGGATCTCTGAGTTAAAGCCAGCCTGGTCTACAGTGAGAACCAGGACAGCCAGGGCTACAGAGAGAAACCCTGTTAGGAGGAGAGGTAAACAAAATGAAACCAAACAACCAAAACCAACCAAAACAAAAAGATACATAAGCCATAAAAGCTGACAATAGCCAGGTGTGGTGATATATGCTATACCATTAATGCTAGTAAGGAGTAAAGGTTTCAGTGAGACTCTGGAACAAAACAACAAACCTCTAATCCAGCCAAAGGGGGAGCAGGGTCATGGTGAGGAGACATTTTCCAAAGACTTCAGGTTCTCTTAGCATCTGCTCTAGGGCTCAGAAATGGCAGGTGATGGAAACCATGGGCAGATAAAACACAAAAGACATTTAAAACACATACACACACATATGCCACCCCCACGATGTTAGAGCAAAGGTAGAGCAAATCTGTTACCCTCGTGTTATGGATGGGAAGGCTGGTGCCTAGGACAGTGGTCACCCAAGGCCAGGCAAGTAGTGGGTAGCAGAACACTCACATGCATGCACTCGCTCCACTGTGCTCCACTGCCTCAGAAGAAAACATAGAGGCAGAGAGGTAGCTGCTGCAACCAGAGGAAGAAACACATTGAGAATGTGAGCCAGTGTATGGTGGCAGGAGGAAAGCAAGAGAGTGAAAGACTTGAAGAAAACGGAAGAGAGATGTGGAACCAGGCCGGGCAAAAGGACTTCAGATTCTATCTTCCACTAAGCATAGTTTATTCCATGTTTTGTTCATAGTGAATGACAGAGCAAATGTAATCAGAAAATGGTTTGGTCAGGGAAGTAGAAGGGAGACAATAAAGCAATACGAGAGGCCATCAAGTTTCATTTGACATTCACCCAGTATACTCCCAGCACTTGTGTCGCACTGACAGTCTCCTTTGGCGTGTCTATGTCTGCCACCAGGTTATAAAGCCACTGAAGGAAGGGCCTTTATATGACTCATCTCCTTATCTCCAGGACTTTAACAGGATATGCAGGAGTTGTCAGAAAGGGCTTAACAATTGTTACACAAATGAATAAATCTCTGCATGCATTTTCAAATTCGACACCCATATTATCTGCTCCCCATGCAGAGATCTCGGTGGGAACTTGCCTGGAGATGTGACTCCTGAGCTTTCCTCAATTCACATGCAGACCTAGACTATGAAAGGTGAATTCAGAAAGGGCAAGACTGGCAATGGACCTGCTGAGGAGTTCACTTTTGTCTCCAAATTGTCAGCATTTCCTAGCCAAGGCCCGGGAGAATAGCCTTATGGTGGGATGGGTTGTGTTTATTGCTAATTGCAACCAGGAAGGTGGCACACCATGGGAGCCAAGAGAGTGCTATAAAGGATTAGGAGGAGGATGCTTGGAGGAAGGTTTAAGGAAGCTGGGCTTTTCTCTGGACTAGCTGCTGCCAGGAGCAAGGAGTCATCCCATGATTGGTTTGACTTTATTTATTTATATTTATATTTGAGACAGGATCTCATTAGTAGCTCTTGCTGTCCTGGAACTCACTAGTTCAGAACACAGAGATCCGCCTGCCTCTGCCTCCCAAGTGCCGAGGTTAAGGGTCTAGATTACCACACCCTTCCTGGATTGGCTACTTAACAAATCTCATCCAATAGCAGGGTAGAGTAGAGCAAGACTAAAGCTATGTATGATTGGTAATGAAGTAGCAGTCACTTAGATTAGCCAGGCTCATGGATCTTTTAGTCATTTCCTGTGGTTTCCATGATGCTCATGTTTTCGCCTGCAGGCACATAATATAGAAGTCTTCTTTTTGTCTAGATTCATCATGGTCACACAGAGCCTTGCGTGATGCCAATGTTCTGTGACTTTATGTTCAAAACAGTACTTGAACCTATGAATGGTGGGTCAGTTACTAGCCATAACCAGGCCTTCCAGATAGTCCCAAGTCAGCTTCTGTGTGTCAGGGGTATTTTCCCTTCTCAAACTGTTTGTTTTGAGACGATCTCTGGTTTACAACCAGAGTTTGGCAGTCTGGTATCTAAGTATTTAGATCCTCCCTGTACTGTGAACCCAGTCACACCCATATGTAGAACCAGCCAGGCTGGGAGACGTCATTACTGGCTTGCTCTGTATCTGTGTGTGGTATTGTGTATATGTTGTCTGTGATCACTAGAAATTCTTTGATAAGATAGGGATGAAGCCAGAGGTAGACCTACTTCTACTCTAGTCCCAGCAGGACTTTCTTTCTGCCCAGAGAGTGAGGTGTTAGGATGGAATCACAACAATCTCCTGGAAAGCAAGGGCACTCGGCTTTGGGTGGAGTCAGTGAAGGATGGATGGAAGGGATATTGCAGCAGCCAAATTTGAGAGGACCGGGAAAGGGAAGAGGTAGCTGTGGAAGGGAGGGGAGAGTTCCTTTGTACAAATGGGTCTCTAGAGAAGCTGCTGGTTTTCCTTCAAGGAAGCAGCCCGCAGTAGGTCACTGCGTGTTCCCAGCCTCATCCCTGTCTGATGTAAGTCTCCTGTCTCCAAAACAGGCCTTGTTGATTACAACAAAAAATAAAAATAAACCACATGTGTTGACCTCATCCTTCAGAGAGGCTTAATCTGACCCCTTTCAAATCAAGTGAACCTCATCTTAGTTACATCTTGCCAGGCTTAAAATATTAGGACATCTTGTGTCATGCCTTATGGGTAGCCAAGCAGCGATAAGAGTACCATCTGATAGGACTTGGAAAATAGCAAAAGCAACAGGGTTGAATTCAAGAGGGTGGGCTCCAAATACTTGGTATTCTGGCAGAGCTCTGACTTTTCATCCCAGGGCATGTCCTACCCTGTCCTGCATTGTGGTATGGCCCTGCTAATGATAGAGATGCTTCTTGAGGCTAAACCTCAATTGGCACTGCATTTTTTTTGTGATGTTAGAAATCAGACTCCGTGGTCTTCTGTGGCCTAGGCTGATTAAATGTATCCTGGGTAAATGGCAGCTTATGGTAGTAGGTGATGTGATAAGGGTTGAACATCCTTTCATAAACAATCTGACTTACAAAGATCAGAGCTTGTAAGAGGCTCATTTTACAATCAAACCTGCTGCCTAATATCATTCAATCAACCGAGCAAGGACCCTTTCAATACTCTGCCTCAATTTTCTAGGATAGGGCATATGGTCAACATCTTTGAGTGGAGGGGGACAGTTTGTGCTATGGGACAGCCCGCAATCCCTTTAGAATGACCAGTGGCTATGAGTTGAGGTTATGGATCAATCAACAGCAGCCAAAGCTCTGGGCTCTGTATCTAGCATGAGAGGTGAGGAGAGGAATCTTTACCCTGATTTGAAATTTCTAGACTGTATATACATAAACCAAAATTAAAACATCACAAATCACTATTTTTGTTTTGATGTATCAGCCTTAAAAAACAATTTAAGAAAATTTAAAAGAGCAATTAATTTGTTCTCTTTTTTGGTTTTGTTTGGGGTTTTGTTAGTTTGTTTTTGAGACAGGGTCTTAATGAATAGATAGCCCTGCCTATATCCTGGACCTCACTTTGTAGACCAGGCTGGCCTCTAACTCACAAAGATCTGCCTGCCTTTGCCTCCTGATTGCTAGGATTAAGACTATACATTACCATGCCTGGCTATGTTCAATCTCATAGCTGGAAGGAAGCTAAAAATAAATTAGTTGAAAGTAGAATTATTTCTGGAAGCTGGGAAATATGGGAGTGGAGAAAGGAGTTTGGATTTTATCGGTGTGTATCACTGCATACATCTATGGACCATTTTAATATACATAAAACGTGTTAACCAAAAACTAATTAAGAATCAAAAAAGCAAGCCGGGGCAGTGGTGGCGCACGCCTGTAATCCCAGCACTCTGGGAGGCAGAGGCAGGCAGATTTCTGAGTTCGAGCCAGCTTGGTCTACAGAGTGAGTTCCAGGACAGCCAGGGCTACACAGAGAAACCCTGTCTCGAAAAAACCAAATCCAAAAAACCAAAAAACCAAAAAAAAAAAAAAAAAAAAAAAAAAAAAAAGAATCAAAAAAGCAGACCCGGTGAGATGATCAGGAGGTAAAGGTGCTTGCTGTTAAGTCTGACAGCCTCAGTTTGATTCCCACGACACACGTGGTGAACTGACTCCAGAAACGTGCTTTTCTGACCTCACACACAAGCCATGACATTATATGTACAACAAACATATGTAATAAGAATTTTAAGACATTAAAAGTACAATAAAGATTAAGGTAGTAATCGCATTTGGAACTCAGAGAAATTGTACACTAGTGTCCAAGGCACAGTTTAATTTGGGTTGAAAGAGGAAAGGGAAGGAAAAAAAGTTACAAGAAAGGCCAGGGACAGTGGTACATACCTTTACTCCCAGCACTTGAGAGGCAGAGGGCGGTAAATCTCTGAGTTTGAAGCCAGCCTGGCATACATAGAGTCCCAGGCCATCCAGGCCCGTCTCGAAAATAAAAAATAAAGTCACGAGACAGGATGTAGGCAGGAAGAGTGAGCTGAGATCATGGACTGTTATAAGATACTTTGGAATTGATGCGTTGGTGACAAAAAGCCACTTCTCCCCCACCCCCTTTTTTTGAAACGATTGGGTTGTGTAGCCTTCCCTGGCCTAGAATTCACTATTTAGCCCAGGTTGGTTGGTTTCAAACTCAGAAGTGCCTCCTGATGCGGGGAATCAAGGTGTGTACCATTAGGCACATCTCCTTTATTTTCTCAAGTGGATGTGCTATCCATATTTGCATATACATGAGGTATGCCTGTATATGGACATGCATGTGAAGGCCAAGGGCTAAAGTCAGGAGTCTTCCTCAATTTATTTCCATTTCATTCGCTGGGGCAGGGTCTCTCAGGTGAACCTAGAGTTTGCTGATACTTGAGCTTGGGAATCAGCTAATTTGCTCCAGAAATTCTGTCACCACCACAAGAGCACTGGGACTATAGGGTGTCAACACAGCCACCTGGAATTTCCATGGGTTCTGGTGATGATCCAGGTACTCAGGCTTATTGCATGTGTGGCCAGCACTTTATTGACTGATTATTACCCCAGCCCCACTGTATATTTTTTTTAACTGGCTGGTCTAAAACTTTCTACATAGACCAAACTGGCCACAAACTCAGCAGCCTCTGTCTTTGGGTACTGGCATTAAAACCATGTAACACCTTACCCAGTCCTGGTCATATTTTATGCATTTAACAATGATGGCATCTAGAAGGCAATGGACATGGATTAGATGGAATAGGTCACTTAATTTTTAATTCACCGCATTACAGTGACACAAAAACAGCTGCCAGAGAATTAAACTGAACTGTCAATATCATAAAAACAAATCAAAATCTAACTTTCTTTAACAGACAGGTTCACTATGCAGTCCTGGCTGGCATGCATATTGCTATGCAGACCAGGAAGGCCACTAACTCACTGAGATCTGCTTGCTTCTGTCTCCTGAGACAATGCGATTTTAAAAAAATGGAACTCAGTGAATCTTGCTGAAGAGGAAGAGGAAGGATTTAGGAGCCAGAGGGTCAAGAACACCACAGGAAACCCACAGCTTGAACAAACCTGTACTCACAGAGGCTCACAGAGACTGAACTGACAATCAGGTAGGCTGCATGGGTCTAACTTAGGTCTTCTGCATACGTATCATAGTTGGGTTGCTTGGTGTCTCTGTGGGACTCCTAACAGAGGGAGCCTGCTTTTGGGACTCTTTCCTCTTACTGGGTTGCCTTGTCCTGCTGTAATATGAGGGGAGGTGCCTAGTCTTACTACAACTTGATATAACAAGTTTGGTTGATAGCCATTGGATGCTTGCCCTTCTCTGAAGGGAAAGGGAGGAGTGGATATGGGGGGAGGGAAGATATAATATATGAGTATCAATCTATCAATCAATGATTTTGAAACATTGTACCCCATCTATATAAGTATCAGATATTACTGCATAATGATTCCTATTTTATAGGGTACTGAAGACATTTCTATATACCAGGTGGATATGTCATGAATCAGATCATAGTTCACTAACCCTGTCTCCACAGAAGAACCTGTTCTAATGCACATGGTTCGTGTAGTCAAACACGGCCTGATCTGGTATTCAGAAGGGATACAATTGTAAACTAACTAACTAACTTCCTTCCTTCCTTCCTTCCTTCCTTCCTTTTCTTTTTTGTTTTTCCCGAGACAGGGTTTCTCTGTGTAGCCCTGGCTGTCCTGTAACTAACTCTGTAGACCAGGCTGTCCTTGAACTCAGAAATCCGCCTGCCTCTGGCTCCCAAGTGCTGGGATTACACGCGTGCACCTCCACCGCCTGGCTAGTTGTTTTTTTTTTTTTTTTTTTTCAATCTGCCAACTAGGACTGAAGAGATGGTTCAGCAGTTAAGGCTGCTAGGTTCTAAAGGTCTCAGGTTCAATTCCTAGCACTCACATGGCAGCTCACAACTGTCTATAATCCTAGTTTCAGTGACTGTAACACCTTCACATAGACATACATGCAGGCAGAACACCAATAAAACAAAATAAAAACAAATACATCATAAAATATCAGGCAAGTAGAAATGTTCTGTCTACAAGACAGATATTCATAACTATGTTCTCCATTCTGTGCTGTCGAGGACAGAACCTGGGAACTTACACATGCTACACGTGTTCTACCATTGAGCTGATGGACAGAGGACTACTACAAAGTAGTAAAACCATTCTCTTGATGAAAACAGATTTTACAAGTTTTACTTATTTGCTTTCGATGCTGGGGAATGAACAGAGTTCCTCCTGTATTCTAAGCATACATTCTATCACTGGGCTACCACTGAGAAAATGAGATTTGATTTTAGCAGTTACATAGTTTTAGTTTAGTTTTATTTTTTTGTTTTTGTTTTTTGAGACAGGGTTTCTCTGTGTAGCCCTGGCTGTCCTGGAACTCATTCTGTAGACCAGATTGGCTTCGAACTCAGAAATCCGCCTCCCTCTGCCTCCAAAGTACTGGGATTAAAGGTGTGCACCACCACTGCCTGGTACAGTTACATAGTTTAGTTAGGCCTTTTGGTAAGTCCTGTAATCACAGCTACTAAAGAGGCTACAGCAGGAAGTCTACAGGTCCAAGACCTATTTGAGATAGTAAGTTCAAGGTCATCCTGGGCAACTTCATGAGACTGTTTTGAAATAAAAGCAAACAGGGAGACAGGATGTAGCTCGTTGTAGACTATTTGCTTAGAATGCAACACACACAGACACACACACACACACACTCACCTCTTTCTGTCCCCCATAGGAGCGGTTAACTGTTCAATGTAGAGCTGAGTGGTTCACTCTATTTGCTCGCCCAGTCTTGCTTCTATAGTTATTACCATGAGCAAGACTTTAACGTCATGGTGCTTGCTTCCAGAAGGCCATGCATCAGTAATGAGAAAGAAAGAACTAGGGTTGAAAGGTCAATACAATGTTCATAGCAACTGTGAACTTGCATATAGAAGTCGAGCTCAGGCTGGACATGGTAGTGCACACCTGTAATGCCAGGACTCGGGAAACAGAGGCAGACATTTCATGGAGCCGACATGTTCTACACAGCTATTCTAGGCCAGAAGAGCTACAGTGAGACCCTACTTTAAAAAATAGAAAAGAGAAACCACAGCTAAACCCTTCTCTTCTTTGCTCATGGGGCTAGAGAGACAGCTCAGCAGTTAAGAGCATTGGTTGCTGCTGTAGGGGACCACTGTTCAATTCCCAGCACCTAGGTTGCAGCTCAGAACAGGATGTAACTCCAGTCCAAGGGGATCTACCACCCATTTCTGGCTTCCACAGGCACCAGGCACACAAGTTATACACATATACACACAGGCTAAACACCCATATACATAAAATAAAATCTACGCTGTGGGCTGAGAGATATGGTGGGCCAAGATTCGGGAGCTGACAGTAGTTTAGTGTCGATTGTTAAACACATGGCTGAGAAAAATCATACACTTGCTAGTAGCTGCTGCCAGCTTGCTGGCATGCATACATTTCCCCCTTAAATAAAACAACCAAATAAAAGAATCAGATTTTAATTTGTGATGTGCATTTATACAGATGAAAATATTCACAGAGGCTTGTTCGATTCCTGCTCCTACATAAAGAAAAGGTATGCTGAATAAAAAAAATGTTCTTTTATCCACCCATCCCCCTGTCAGGGATGGAAAAGTGCTTGTGTATTCCAAGATAGGGATTCAATCTTCATGAATGTTGAAGAGTTTGGCTACTTCATTGAGATCTTCATGTTGCTCACCGTCCTTAATGATCTGAGGGACAGAGTAACAATAGGTTCTTAACTCATTCCATGTGCACCCTGTCCTGGCCCACACAATGGGGCTGCCTGGCCCACAAACTGGCTAGTCTCCAGTTCCTCATTGGGAGGGGTTGTGGAACAGCTCTCTACTAACCCCAAATGAGCAGCTAGACAACCCCCTGGCAGCCCAGCCAAGTTTCAAGAAATGTTTCTGAGGCAAGGCTATGCTTTTGTTTTGCCTGAGTACAATCTGACCTTGGTGGACAATGCATCTCAGGGTACCTGCTGAGGTCCCAGGAATGGTCGACAGCCCCCACGCTCATTCTCCTCTAAGGGCACTGACAGGCACCTACCTTCCTTGCAATTGGCATTCGGTTAAAGACGTTCCATAGCACGATCCCCACCACAACTTTGTCCCTGAGGTAGAAGATGACACCTTTGCCATAGTCCTCCCCTTCAACAGGGACCTGTGGGACTGCAGGGGCACTGGGAGGAATTGGGATTTCAGAAGCTTCTGACTCCGTCTCACTCTCCGAACGGATACCAGTTCCTGTGGCCAATTCCACAAATACAAAACCAAAGTTCAGTCATGCTGAGTCTGAAAACGTCTAGAAGACAAGTGTCTTTGTATGTATGTGTACAGGTACACACGTATATGTACATGTGAAAACCTCAAGTATCACCTCAGGATTGTTTCTTTTCTTTTTTTAAGAGAGGGTCTTTCTCTGGCTAGAGAGAGATGGTTCAGCAGTTAAGAGCACCGACTGCTCTTCCAGAGGTCCTAAGTTCAAATGTCAGCAACCACATGGTGGCTCACAACCATCTGTAATGGAGTCTGACGCCCTCTTCTGGTGTGTCTGAAGACAGTGACAGTGTACTGAGTGCTCACATAATACAATAAATAAATCTTAAAAAAAAAAAAAAAGAGCGGGTCTTTCTCAATGACCTGGAACTCCCTCAATAGGCGAGTGTGGCTGGCCAGGAGTCCCAGCAGACGGTTCCCGAGTTCCCAGTGTGGGAATTACAGTCATGTGCTACTCTGCCTACCCTTTAAAATATGGTTCCTGGGGATTGACTTAGCTCCTCATATTTGCAAAGCAAGCACTTTTCTCAACTGAGATACTTCCCCAGCCTAGAAAGTTTCTTTTCAAACTGGCTTCAAGCTACTTCTAGATATGTTGTTTTTCTTTTCAAAATTCCTCAGAGTATTCTCTAGCTACTTTTGATTAACAGAGCCAAGGGAAGTTCTTTCTTGCTATCTCCTGGGCATTGCTGAACACCACCTTACACTTTCTGACTTTACTACTTCATTTACATTTTATGCTACAGACATTTGTAAGTATCTGGATCTTTCGAAACTATAAAGTGTTTGAACCCATCTCTCAGAAGCATGACTGTACTGGTCAGGGTTTTTTTTGTCTGTGTCGTGTGTGCGTGTATGAATTTGATACAAGGTAAAGTCATCTGGAAATGTCTGCCTCCATCAGATTGGCCTGTTAGCAAATCTGTGGGCCGTTTTCCTGATTAATGACTGATGTGGGTAGGCACAGCCTACAAGCAAGTATTAAGGGTACCACCCCTGGCTGGTGGTTCTTCCTTGTACCATCAGCTAACTAAGCCTTGGGGAGCACGCCCATAAGCATCTTAGCATCTTTCCTCCATGGATTCTGCTTCAGTGCCTGTGCTGGCTTCACTAAGTGATGAACTGTGACCAGGACATTTAAGCTGAATAAACCCGTCCTTCCAAGTGACATGGTCTCTTACCACAAAAATAGAAAGCAAACTAGGACAATGACTCAGAATAGTAGCCACTAGTCACATGCAGCTATGTAAACAATGAAAGCGTATACACAGATTGGAGAGATGGGTCAGTGGTTAAGAGCACTGACTGCTCTTCCAGAGGTCTTGAGTTCAAATCCCAGCAACCACATGGTGGCTCACAGACATCTGTAATGGGATCCGATGCCCTCTTCTGAGGTGTCTGAAGACAACGACAGTGCACTTAGATATAATAGTAAATAAATCTTTTTTTTTTTTTTTAAAGAGAACTGTTTGTAATTCAATAAACCATGGAATTCAGGGTTTTCTTCTTTTCTGAGACAGGGTCTCATGTAGAGCAGGCTGACCTTGAACTTAACAGATAATGTCTTGCTTTCTCCTTCTTAAAGTGATTTGTCCATGAAACATAGCCAGCAAAAAAAGATGGTTAAATAGCTTAAGCCAAGGTCATGGAATGAAGCCAAGGAGCTCATGAAAGAGATGCCTGTAGGAGGAAAGCCCACTCCGAGAGTGGGGCCTCCTATCTGGAGCAGACCTGGCATCCACATCTGACAACTGGAATTAGAGTCAGCTTAAGAACTCCTTAGCCCAGTTCCTTACTTCCCAGGGTCCAGGGAAAGCAGCAGGCCCTACAATGAGGCTCTGGCCTGGTTCTTGAGATTATTATGAAGCAGGCAATTTAAAGAAAAAAATTCAGGTTTTCTTCCTAACTTAGATTTTCTCAGTCCCAAGAGACAATCCAGAGTCACTGAGCAGGATGCTACTCACTGTTTAGGATGGATAGGATACAGTATCTGAGTCTCTGCTTTGACCAGGATCTCAGAGCAGCACAGAGTGCGCACACTCTAGAGGCTTCTGAATGGCAGCTTCCTCTGGTGATACACAATCACCTGGTTCAAGAAAACTCAGGCCTACTACTTTTCAACATTCTTCATAGAGAAGTAGTTGGGCTTCCTTACCTGACTGCTCTGTGGCAGATTTTGGGTTGTCTTGTGCAGTTGCTTTTGCAAAAACACCAACTGTGGGCAAACTACTATCCACTAGACCAATAGCTTCATAGCCGACATCAGGACCCAAATCACTCCTATGGAAGCAAAGAGAAGAAGAGGACATTTTGTCAAAGGACCATAAGGAATTCCAAACAGATTTACTGTTACCAGGACATCTGAGGCTATGCACGAGAGAGCAGGATTACCTCAGATAGCATTGTTTTCCCTCAAGAAGCTGCTGTATACATCATACCCATATACCTATGACTTAAACTTCCTAAATTTTATGATTTTTATCCATAACACATATGGGGTGGTACAGGTTCCCAACCTTTTTGTTTGTTTATTTTCTTCTTCCTTTTTTTTTTTTTTTTTTTTTTTTTGGTTTCTTTTGGAATTTGGTTTTTTTTCCGAGACAGGGTTCCTTTGTATAGCCCTGGCTGTCCTGGAGCTCACTCTGTAGACCAGGCTGGCCTCGAATTCAGAAATCCCGCCTGCCTCTGCCTCCCAGAGTGGTGGGATTATAGGTGTGCACCACCACTGCCCGGCTGCTTGTTTATTTTCAAGACAGGCCCCCATTGTGTAGCCCTGGCTGTCTTGGAACTAGCTCTGTAGACCTCGCTAGCCTTGAACTCATACAGGTCTGCCTGCCTGCTTCCTGAGTGCTGCGATTATAGCTGTGCACCACCACTGCTTGGCGCAGGTTCCCCACTTTTGGTATTCTCTGCTTTTCTTTAACTCACATTAACACTGCCTTTTTGGAATTTTAAAATGTGTCCTATTTGATGAAGTTTGGAATTTAATTATTATGGTTTTATTAACTTATGGTACTACCCCCTTGTCTTCCCATGGAGTGACTTCCTTTCTTCCTCCCTTCTTTCTCGTTTGTGTATTCATGGATATATGTATGTGGTATGGTACATGTGGAGGTCAGAAGACAATTTGTGGGAGTAGGTTCTCTTTACCATGTGGATCCCAGGAATTAGATCAGGATCAACAAGCTTGGCAATGAACATTTTTTCCTTTCTGAGCCACTTCACTGTGACTCTCTTTACCACATACATCCTTCTTAATATGCCAGACACTGCAAACTATCTGAGGACTGTCTTTGGGGTTATAATCTATGATACTGCTTCTGCTAGTACATGTTTTATTTTCTTTGCTACAATAGATATTAAATTTAGTATCTGCAGGGAATAATCAACAACAAACCCTTAGAATCTATACCTAAGCCCAGATAACTATAATTACAGACTCAGGTTTCCTGTGTTGTGTGCATTGACCTAGAAATCTATTATGTTCTGGCTGTTCACATATAAAACATGTGTGCTTGTTCTATAAAGTATTTTTATTAGCTGTGAATATTTCCAACATCAACAACTTAGTCTTCTGAAACCCTGAGACTTTTATTTCTCTACCCCATATTTCCATATTTTTAGAGTACTGGATACTGGGCCCAGGATCCTATCCATGTTAACTGTTCTACCACTAAACTATACTCTCATTCCTTTAATATGAGACAGAATCCTACTAGATTGTTCCAGACTAGCCTCAAATTTTGAGATTCTCTTATCCCAGATCCCTACTTAAAGAGTTAGATTATAGTTAGGCACAGTTCCAGCTAACCTTGTCTTTTAATTAAAAATTAAGATCAAAGAGTACTAAATAGGGTTAGCCCTGAGGACTTGACAATGTTCAGTACTAATTATTACTAATCAATTAATCAATAAATAATGCCCACTCTTTCTCTTCTTCCTTTTAGAGACAGGAAGATGTTTTATTTTGTTTTGTTTGCTTTTGTCTTATGTGTCAGGGTGTTTTACCTTTATGCTGTTTATATGCCTGTTATCCACGGAGGCCAGAAGAGAGTATTGCCCACTTTTTTTTTTTTTGGTTTTTTGTTTTGTTGGTTTTTTGAGACAGGGTTTCTCTGTGTAGCCCTGGCTGACCTGGAACTCATTCTGTAGACCAGGCTGGCCTTGAACTCAGAAATCCGCCTGCTTCTGCCTCCCAAAAGACGTGCGCCATCACCGCCTGGCTGCCCACTCTTAACATTTTAAAATTCAAACAACTGTCTTATGCCTGTGGTTTTTAAAAATTTACTGAAATACGGTCTTACCATGTAGGCCTATCTAGCCTGGAACAGCTTAGTCAGGCTGGTCTTGAGCTCACAGAAATCTGCCTGCTTCTGTTTCCCAAGTGCTAAAATTAAAGGCACATAGCCGGGCGTGGTGGCACATGCCTGTAATCCCAGCACTCTGGGAGGCAAAGGCAGGTGGATTTCTGAGTTCGAGGCCAGCCTGGTCTATAGAGTGAGTTCCAGGACAGCCAGGACTACACACAGAAACAAAAACAACAACAACAAAAAAGGCACATGGCGCCATTCCTGGAAAATTGCTGATCTTAAAGGTTACATGATTGGGTTGTGTTTTTCTAAGTATGCTGGGATCATTAGGGACACTAGTAAAGATTAATTAAAATAAAATATACTGCTGCCTATTTTTAAGGCTGTACTTCTGTACCAACTACTATCGCTCAAAGTCTTAGTTTCCCAGAAGCACTTTTTCCCTTCTGCAGAAAGGTAAGTGGGTTACAAGGAAACCAAATCACAACCCAAATAAACACCCTCTGTATTTTGAGCTCATTAATACAGAGTTCTAAGCAGTTATGTCCCCAAGAAAGAAAACTCTTACCAGAACATTGACTGATGCCAGTATGGCTTAGCAGCTCCAGTCATATTTTCTCCAGCTAGTCTTCCACTCACGACAGCGTGATCATGGTGCTCTACTCGCCTTCGACCCAACTTTATATCATAGAAGCACGCAGCATCTCCTGCCTTCAGAAACAAATTATGGAAACAATGTATTAAAAAAAAAAAACCAAGTTAAACGCAGAATATAAATTTTGAGCCCCAAAGGACCTTGCAATGTTAATATTTTCTATCTATAAGCTAGACTTATTTATAAAAAAGTGTGGTTCCATTTTTAAAGAGAACAAACTACCCTAAATCTTCTTTCCTTCATGTATGCCTATTTCTCCCCATTTTGTTGTTATAGCAGATAGGCTACTTAATAATGGAGTATTAAAGAATATTCTTTTCATTGTTTTAGAGACAGGGTCTCTATATAGCCTAGGCTGGCCTCAAACTAATGATTTTCCTGTCTCAGCCTCCCTAGTGCTGGGATCATAAGATTTCATTACCACATTTACCCCAGAATACTCTTTTCCCTATGTGGAAAGCAGTTTTCAGATGTAACTACCTGTTGTCTAGAGATCTTTCCTAAGAAATTTTTTTTCACTAGTTAGTAGTTGGTCACTCTGGAGTTTTTATTATTTTCAAAAGCTGGGTTCTTGTATATGGGCTGGTGAAATAAAAGTGGCATGAGCCTTTCCTACAGGAAATGTAGACCCAAGAACAGGAAAGATACAGCATTGTTCTTAACGACAAGGCAATATAAACAAGTACTGTGCCTTAGGAGAGGTAGATTCAACAAGCTAAGTGCTTGAGAGAACCCTCAGTTAGCGGTGAACAGGGCCAGCTTCATGCAGGATGTGGTATTTGAGCTCTCCAACTCTTGTTCATTTTTTATAGATATTCAGACTCCCCCAAAGCAACCTAAAAATCCAGTAAGTGAACAACGGCAAAGTCAACTATGAAGTCCATTTAATAGGATATTCTGTAATTATTAAATTGTTTACAGAGTCCAAACAAGTCTGAAAACACTTACTTTTATAAGGTTAAGTGAAGAATAGCAAAATACAAATGTTTATATATAGTAGGTTCATCTCAACCACATAAAATGAAGGGGGAAAACCCTTATGTTCAAGAAAACAAAGGGAAGGAAATAAACTAAAACATTTCTGGTTGCTATAGATGACTGACCTCCTTTTCTCTTTCTTGTCTGTATTTTCTACAATGAATACATAGTACAATAGGGAAAAAAATTCCCAGACATTGGAGGAGGAAAATATCCCTTCCCAGCACCTATGGCTTTAGTTACAGAATTCATAACCAAACAATACGTTGCAGTGTTCTAGCAAGGGGGAAGTTACCTCATAGTTTCTACATATGAAAGTCTTGGTTTTGTCATAATAGGTTTTAAAAATAGCTGCAAATAGTACTCAAGGAAAATGAAAACAGAATGACTTTCCTTTCTGGAACACATTGGGAAAGTGCTTCTCCCTACATTCTCTGGACTATGAGCTATGGGAACAGGAGGTATGTCTGAAAGCTGGAACTGCAGAATTGTTAAGAGTTCTATTCCCATAGTAATACACACTGCCCTTGTCACTCTGCTGTAGCTTGCGGATGGGGCCATACGTGTTCTTCTAAGTGTCAAGCACTTGACAGGTTTCTAGTGTTTCTTCGTGGCCATCAAACCCTTTGACTCTATTTGGTTAAGCTATTACTGAACTGGGTTTGCTTGCTTCCTTACTTCTCTTCTTTCCTACTGAGCTGTAGCACTTGGCCAGCGTCACCTACAGGCTCTAGGAGCAATGAATCACACTGGGTTATGCTGTACACACTTACCACCCAGATGTTAGAACGTGCTTGGAGCTCTGCATTTACCCGGAAGCCACCAAAATCTGAATCTATTTCCAGTCCACCAGTCTTGGCCAACTCAACATTGGGCTCTAGGCCCACCGCTGTCACTATGTGGTCAGTTTCTACCTGAAAGGAAAAAGTGATTTGGTCAATTAGCAGCTTTCTCTGATGCTCCTTCACATCACAATGTTCTATCACATCATTAAAAATCAGACTTTCAAAGAGGTAACGGCCTCAGGAGCCCAATAACTCAGGCTTTTTCTATAAGGGTCTGGGGTGTAGCTCAGTGGTAGATGCTTTTGTAGCATGTGGGGAATTGCTGTCCAAAACAAAGAAAAAAGAAAAATAAGGAAAATAGTATAGAGCTTCAAAAATAATCATAGGTTAAGTTACTTTGAGTAAAGAGACTTTAAGCTCTCCTTTTATAAGAACTCCCAAGCCCCATACATAGTCCAATATCACTTGAACAGAAATCTGCTACCCTAGGAAGGACTACAGACTAACACAGTCGGGAAGAGGCCAAGGGAAAATAGTTCACATTGTGTCCACTCTAGTTTTCATCAGTCTATTTTAACAGAGGGATGGCTAATTCCAAGAATTGGCAGATGTTAATGGTGGCTGCTAAGAGAACAAATCAATGACGTCAAGTAAAGGACTGACTAAGGGAGTGGGAAGGAAGGCCTGGAGGCCTGCCGGTACTCTGTCTCTTCCTCCTTACCTTCCTTCCATCCTTCAGCTTAATGAGTAACTTGCCGCCACTGACTCCGACTGACTGGACAATCGCATTGGGCATCACTCTCACTCCCTCTGTAAAGGAAAGAGACCCAGACTCAACTCAGAAGCCTGGGACCTCTGGGAAGAGGAAGAAGGCTGGCTGGAGGCCTCCCGTGTGGTGAAAATCAGTCATCCTCAGATGCAGGCAGTTTTGAGGAACCAACAAGAACCTACACACACAGTCCAGTCCATTTTTAGCATGTCTGGGAATGTGGTGCCTCAGATTCTGAATGCTTGTGACCTTGTCTGATTGAGCAACAGTGAAACATTTCCTCTGCCAGGTGTCAGGAATTATGTCAAGAGAGTTCCCCCTCCCCCACCCCCACCAAAAGCTAACTTTGCTTTCAGTTACTCTTAAAAGAAAGAGCAGCTATGGACAGTCTTTCTACCTCGTCTGACTTTTTCCATGGTCCAGTTGCTGAGGTATTCAGGAAGGATCTTCCCCATATTTCCTTTCTCAGGGAAGAGCTGAATCACTTCTATGCCCGAGGCTTGAGCTGGGAAGGAAAAGGGGAAGTAGTTATAGAAGAAGGCAAAAGCCAATCCCAGGAAGACAGGAGGGGGGGGGGCAAAGGAGAGTCAGTCAATCTGGAGGCCACCGCTTCTGCCTGTGGGGCACTAGGGCAAGGCCACCTTAATCCAAAGGCAAACACAGAGGTGTCAGAAGTTCTGTCCCTGGATTAAGGTACCAACTGTTAATGTAGTCATGTGGTCACCTGAGGCTTACATAAGGGCTTTTCAAGCTCTGAATAGGAAGCACTCTCCTAAGAAGATATCCAGACTTTAGCATGTGTATCCACATAATCCCACTCCCATCCCCACCAAAGAAACAAATAAATATAATTTAAGAGAGAAACATAGTGGCTATGAAATATTCAAAGCAGACCATAGACCTATTTGTCTGGGAACCATCATATTCCATATAGTCCTTTAGTCTCCATGGACCTTTTCACCTTACTAGCCCACTTCTTTAAATACTTGATTTCTAAAAAGTCTTGGCAGAGAAGGTACAAGAAAGGAAAGGAAGCCCTACTGTAAAGTTATTTAGGTAACAATTTTCTGGTCACTGAAGGACCGCTCTTAAGTGCTTTGGTTTTTTTTTTTTTTTTTTTTTTGTCAACTTGGCAAAAGCTGGAGTTATATGGGAAGAGGAACCTCAATTGAGAAAATGATATCTCAAGTATTTAGCTTTTTATTCTATAAAATTCTTTTTAGGGGGAGAAGTGGGATGAGAGGTTTGGTTTGTAATCCCAAACTAGCCTTCAACTCACTATACAAGCCAGTTGAAAATCTAATTCAAGCTGGGCAGTGGTGGTGCAAGCCCGTAATCCCAGCACTCTGGGAGGCAGAGGCAGGCGGATTTCTGAGTTTGAGGCCAGCCTGGTCTACAGAGTTAGTTCCAGGACAGCCAGGGCTACACAGAGAAACCCTGTCTCAAAAAATCCAAATCCAAAAAACAAAAAAACAAAAAAAAAAAGAAAGAAAGAAAGAAAGAAAATCTAATTCAAAATCTTCCTGTTTCTATCTCCTAATTTCTGGAATTATAAGCATGTTCAAACATGCCTGGACTCATTTTATAAACACCGATCAGACTCAAACTCCTGGCAAATATATTTCTGGAATTTGTGACAGTTCACCAAGATATGTGATATATGACTAGAGAAAGAAAGTTGAGGACAGTTCTCAATACTCACACTTTCTGCCAAGAGCACAGGCCAGTTCACTCCCAAGGAAGCCTCCACCAATAACTGTAATTGACTTGACTTCCCGTGAGATCTTCTCCAAGGCTCTAAAATCTCCAATCTGCAGGATCATACCAGTTTAGTCCATGATTTCCCAAAGGGGCACAAGATAATAATCCCAGAAAATATTTTCCTCTAAATTAACTGCAACAGGCATTTGCACATAATATTTTGTATAAAGTGGCTCAATTATATGCTATTAATGTGAGTATCTTTCTCTTGTTACATTCCTTCTAGCAACAGTGGTTGTCAACTGCTATCAGTTTTTCTCCCTAGTCCAAGGTGAATGTATGGCAGTATGCAGACACACTTTGGCTGCCAGGACAAGTCGCTCCTAGTCTCTAGTGGAGAAGCCAGTGATGCTGCCAACATCCTACAAAGCAAAAGGTGACCTCCCACACAAAGAATTATTCAGTGTAACAATCAAGAACATAAAAGACAATACAAACTCCATCCAGTATCCCTAAGTGTAGACAAAAAATTCCAGCAAGGCATAAAGTGAAGAAGCAAACAATCTCCTTTCCTTTGTCTTTGTATACTCAACCTTTTACACCAAAGACTTCACAAAGCACTTGTAATGAAAAATGCCAAGAGACCACAAGGAGTTCTGGTGGATCAAACGTGAGAGTAAACAACTGTGGAAGGGCAATGAGAACTCTGGCAAGCAATGGAAACCAAATGTAGTTTTCTCCTAGAAGCATAGAACACTTGAGTGAAGTATCTGCAGTACAAGAAGTGCCTTGCTCTGAAGCCAGATGGCAAGTCTGGAGAAGAGCTATAAAGAGAACTTGGATCTCAATTGGAGGGAGCACTTGGGGGCCACAAAAAGTATGTCACCTCTTCAAAACAACACACACACAAGCCCACTAAAGCAATTACCTTTCTAAAAAGTGTTGTTCTACTCTTCACCTCTGCTCCAGCTCTATCGATGGCAGACAGACTTCTCGGAGTGCCTCCTGGAAATAATAGGAAAGAAAAGTCCTTTAGCCTGATATGCAGGAGCTAGCCCAAATAACCCCTAAAGGTAGAAGCTCTCTACTTTGATTGTGGCTAAGTGTGCTTGGTATCAGAGCAATAGTGGTAGGGGTTGCTGTGGCTGCTGCTGCTGCTGCTAATACTACCATGGAATGACTAGCAGATCAGGCGGTTTGCCTCACAGCAGACTTCTTATCAATCTCCTTTAAGAAGGAGAGCTGAGTCTCCTTTTAGGGGACCTTGCCTAAATGACTAGCCAAGTCAGAAAGGCTTACTTCCTTTTTCCATGTTGTGTGTTCGTCTCTCTGTTAATTTTCTGAGACAGGCTGTTACTAAGTAGATAAGGTTGGCCAGAAACTCACAAAGCTAACAGCCACTTCTTCTTTTAATAAACTTTACTATAAAAATTGCAAATAAATAAAACATCATATACTGAAATTAACTAGATATCTATATTAGAGATTCTGGACATCAGTTTTTTTTTGTTTGTTTGTTTGTTTGATTGTTTTCAAGACAGGGTGTCTCTGTGTAGCCCTGGCTGTCCTGGAACTCACTCTGTAGACCAGGCTGGCCTTGAACTCACAGAAATCTGCCTGCCTCTGCCTCCCAAGTGCTGGGATTAAAGGCATGTGCTACCACTGCCCGGTAACATCGGTTTTCTTAAGAAAAATAAATTACAGTATCTTTTCAAGAGAAGGGTAGTCTCTAAAACGTGAATAAGCTACCATAGCAGAGCAGACAGCCAGCTCCAGAAATACTCACCCGTTGCAATCAAGCACTTTTCAAAGGTAATCTGAGAGCCATCATTAAGTTTCACCATGTTGTCTCTTACATCCAGATGTACTACCTGGTATAGTTGCATACATACACACAAGAGGTAGACATGAGTAAGTTATGAAAAACTACTGTGATATAATATCCATCTTTTAAAAGTGTACAATTGCCGGGTGGTGGCGGCACACACCTGTAATCCCAGCACTCTGGGAGGCAGAGGCAGGTGGATTTCTGAGTTCAAGGCCAGCCTGGTCTACAGAGTGAGTTCCAGGACAGCCAGGGCTACACAGAGAAACCCTGTCTCAAAAAAAAAAAAAAAAAAAAAAAAAAAAACCAAACCCAAAAAGGGTACAATTGATTGGTTTTTAGCCTATTCACCATTATCTAACTGTAGAATATTTCATGCCCACCAAATTAAAAAAAAAAAAAGCCTCCAAACCTATGTTGTCACATCAATGAGAAGAACTAGTTTTTGACCAAAACCATCCTTACGAAATTGTTTCCAAGTAATTATTGGGTTTTTTTTTTAGGAGGGGAGGTTAAGACAGGGTTTCTCTGTATAACAGCCCTGGCTGTCCTGGAACTTACTCTTTAGACCTGGCTGGCCTTGAATTCAAAAGGGTCTACCTGCCTCTGCCTCCTGAGTGCTGAGATTAAAGATGGGTGTCACGACTGCCCTGCCTAAGTAATTATCGGGACCATAGCTTTTGGGACCCAATTTCTTCAAGCAATCAAGATTAGCATCAGCTGGATTCCCAAACGCCCATTCTGATTTACTGAAGTGGACAATGGAGGAAGTCTTTTCTGCCCTGCCATTAGAACCCTTATTTCTTTGCTAACAACTCTTACACATTCCGAACATGTCTGCAGAATCTTTCTCCAACTTCTAGTCTTCACTGACACTCAGCTATCCCTCAGGGATGTTACACTTAGTGATATCACAAGTCCAGGAAGAGGAAGGTGTTCTAGAGTCTTGTACATTCATCTTCCTCTGACTGGCATCTGTCTGCACATCCTTAAATCACTGTTGGAAAAACACTTCCTGCCACTGCTCCTTATCTCTAAGGACCTTGGAATTTGGGTATTTTCCTCTGTGCCACACCAGACTCTTGTTATCTCCTAAACTACTATTTCCATTTCAAATATCTTACCACAATTTTCACTCAGGCTCATTGTTTATTTGTTTGTTTGCAATAGGGTCCCATTATACAGCCTGTCTAGCCTGGAACTTGCTATATATACCACGCTTGCCTCAAACTCTCAGAAATCCACCTGCTTCTGCCTCTTGAGCACTGGGATTAAGGCACACACCACTACATGAATACACAAGCCTAGCTTCATTGCTTTCTTAATCCCCATTGTTACATCAGTTTTTGTTCTGTTTGTTTGCTGCAGTGTGGAGAATGTGCCTGGGGCTTTGTGTATGTTTAGGCAAGCAGTGTACCATGAAGCCACATCCTCAGCCCAGCCTCACTGTCATCCAATTTTCTGATCGGCTGACAGTTCCATTCCAAACAATTTGGACCAATGGTAGACCATTCAAATGGCTCTTTTGGCAATACTATTAATCCCCTTGTCTTCACTAGGGTTAAGAGCTTGAGTCTGAAAGATTAGTTTGCATTATCTCCTCTATTATTGCTAGCTGTGAGACCATCCCATCAAGAAATACCTGTTAAACATCTATGGTGCTTTAGAGAAATTTCTAAGTGCAGGGGACACAGTGATGAGAAAGACATTATTTCTGTCTTTGGAGTATATTAAGACCAAAGTAGCAATTTAACAAACACCAACAGTAGTAAGGAGTGTCAAATCTGATAGACATGGGGCAGGGCAGGTGGCACTAGAAACATGGGGGGGGGGATGGGAGGATGGGGGGGATGGGGGCATTCGAGTCAGGTTGAGTTGGGTAAAGCTTTCTAGAGGCAACAGCATTGATGAGCTCCTTTAGTCTCCTTTGCTTTGTCCTTGGTAAGCTCTCTCTTCAATACAACCTGACAATTCAACATCTAGACTATTCTTTCAGACAACCAACTCCCCCCCCCCCCTGATAACCACCTTACATCCTGTCTTATGAAATCCAGTGAGGCCATTAGATGTGCTTGCAACACAAGCATGAGTACAGTGGTAATGCATCTCTAACCCAGTGCTGGGGAGACAAGAGACAGGCATACCACAGAGGTTCTTTAGCCAATCTAAAGGAATTAGTGAGCTCCAGGTTTAGTGAGAAACGCTGTCTCAAAAAATAATATGGCAAGCAATAGCTAAGACACTCAATGTCAATACCTAGACTCCACATGTGCATATGCATACAGTGGTACCTCCACATACACATGCACACACATATATACACCATGTACAAACATGAACACAAACTGATCAAGAAATACCTGTTAAACATCTATGGTGCTTTAGAGAAATTTCTAAGTGCAGGGGACACAGTGATGAGAAAGACATTATTTCTGTCTTTGGAGTATATTAAGACCAAAGTAGCAATTTAACAAACACCAACAGTAGTAAGGAGTGTCAAATCTGATAGACATGGGGCAGGGCAGGTGGCACTAGAAACATGGGGGGGGGGATGGGAGGATGGGGGGGATGGGGGCATTCGAGTCAGGTTGAGTTGGGTAAAGCTTTCTAGAGGCAACAGCATTGATGAGCTCCTTTAGTCTCCTTTGCTTTGTCCTTGGTAAGCTCTCTCTTCAATACAACCTGACAATTCAACATCTAGACTATTCTTTCAGACAACCAACTCCCCCCCCCCCCCTGATAACCACCTTACATCCTGTCTTATGAAATCCAGTGAGGCCATTAGATGTGCTTGCAACACAAGCATGAGTACAGTGGTAATGCATCTCTAACCCAGTGCTGGGGAGACAAGAGACAGGCATACCACAGAGGTTCTTTAGCCAATCTAAAGGAATTAGTGAGCTCCAGGTTTAGTGAGAAACGCTGTCTCAAAAAATAATATGGCAAGCAATAGCTAAGACACTCAATGTCAATACCTAGACTCCACATGTGCATATGCATACAGTGGTACCTCCACATACACATGCACACACATATATACACCATGTACAAACATGAACACAAACTGATCCCTACCTTTACTTCCTTTTTTGCAGCTATTGTATAAGGGGACCTTTCTATTCCTTTGTGTCTCACCATTTTATTTTCTTTCAGAATCTTTACCTGGTCCATTCATTCCTCTACCCTGTCCTGCAGTCTTAGATCTCAGTCTATTATTATATCCAGTAAGATCAATCTTTGATTCTATGTCTTCTTCAAACTTTTGTCCAATTGCCATCTCTACTTATTTAAACTTTTAATTTAGAATCTTCAAAAAAGAAAATACCTACTCACCAACCATTATTTTATTTATTTACTTTTACTGTACTGAAATTGAACCCAGAATCTTGTGCATGCCATGTAAGCTCTCTACCACTAAGCTACACTAAATTTTTAAGATATGAGATCAGTCTTTTGCCCAGATAGGTCTACAATAGACTATACTGCATCTCAGACTGTAGCAGTCTTCCTGACTCAGTTTCCAAAATACTGGTAATAAAGACTGTAACCTATCATGTCCGAATTTTATTTAAACTTGCGTGTGTGTGTTTTCATGTCTGCATGTGCTCATTCGTGTAGTAGACAAAAGATAAACTTTGGTATTGTTTCTCAAGCCCTTCCCTGTCTACCTTTTTTTTTGAGACCAGATCTCATATTGGAGGCCTAGAACTCACCAAATGAGCTAAGGTGGCTGGCCAGCAAGCCCCAGAAATCCACCTGTCTCTGCCTTCCCAGCACTGGGATTACAACATGCTCTACCACCTCTGCATTTGTTGTACATAGGTTCTGGGTATTGAACTCAGGTCCTCAAGCATCTTACCCCTCTATATCATTTAAATTTACTGAAAGAATAGTGTAGGGGCTATGGAGATAGCTCAGTGAGTAAAGCACTTGCTATATAAGCATGAGGAACAGAGCTTGGACCGCCAATATCCACATAAAAAAGATAGTAGTTGTAGCCACCCACTTGTAATCCCAGTGTTAGCAAAGTGCAGACAGGATCTCCAGGGTGAGCCATCGAGCAGACTAGCAGAACCAGTAAGCCATCTGTTCAACAAGAAACTCTGGTGCAGTAAACAGGGTAGAGAGAGGTTCCTCTGGACTCTACGTGCATGTGCACACACAATGTCAACATGAATATACACATGCAAAAAACTAAAGGGTAGTTTAACTCTGCATTGTTATCTAAACCACCAGAAGGGGACACCCTATAGCTCTTTCCTTACCAAGTTCCTTGGCAATAGTAAAACTGTGCCAATAGGCACATAGGCAATAGGAAAACATGTTTTCCTTCTTCCAAATACCTAAAACCTTGGCTCTTACCCTAGGTTTCTGGTACTTCCCTCTAAGTTATTTTCTATTGTTTTTGTTGTTATTTGAGGCAGGGTCTCATTGTGTAGCCTTAGCTGGCCTGGCACTCTCTATGTAGACCAAGCTGTTCTCAAACTTGCAGATATCTACCTACCTCTGCATCCCAGGTGCTGCAATTAAAGGCATCCACCATTATGCCTGGTGTCCAAACAGATTTTTATCTTTCCCTATCTTTCCCCTTAAACTGGATCTTACTCTTAAAATCTTTTTCTGAGCTGCGGGGTGGTGTTGGTGGTGGCACTATTACCTACTGTCACACAGAATTAGAGGCTTTGTCTTTTTGCTCTTCATCTCCCACCTTTAATCCATCTTCAAACCATAGGGACATTTGCCTTCTAAGTGCTCCTCAAGCATGGCCCTCCCTCTGATCAAGTACTCTCCTCCATGCTGGGCATCTAACGCAGTGCTACACAAGAAGCAATACATTATTAGGAACTTGGGCTCTGGTTAGAATTTCTTGGTCCACCTCTCTAGTCAGATAGCCTGGGTTTATACTGTCTCTCATTTATTAGTGATACTAAGTTTAGGACAGTTACTTAAAATTTCTTTATTAAAAATTTTCTCTATGAAATGGAATTTCTACATTGTAAGATTACTATAAGGACAAAAGGACTATAAGATTACTATAAGGACTGTCCTTAACTGTAAGAGATAATAAACATAAAGCATTTTAAAAACTTTGCTTATGAGATTCCAACAGGAGCCGGACAGTGGTGGCGCACATCTTTAATCCCAGCACTCTGGGAGGCAGAGGCAGGTGGATTTCTGAGTTTGAGGCCAGCCTGGTCTACAGAGTAAGTTCTAGGACAGCCAGGGTTATACAGCGAAACCCTGTCTCAAAAACCACAAAAAAAAAAAAAAAAAAAAAAAAAAAAACCTAACCTAAGAAAAAGATTCCAACAAGAAGGCTGGGAATATATTGGGAATATAGTTCAGCTAGTAGAATGTGTGACCAGCATGCAGGAGGCCCTTGGTTCAATCCCCACTAATGTAAAAAGGAGTTCAGAGCCATTTTGGGCTGCGGATATTGCTCAGTGTACAGAGTGCTTGCTTGTTATGCATAAAGCCCTGAATTTGATCTCTAGCACTGAATAAACCAGGTGTGGTGGTACGTGTCTATAAACCCCCACATCTGGGAGGTGGAGGCTTGGACACGGAGGAAAGAGGACCAGAGTTCAAAGTCATCCTTGGCTACATAATGAATTCAGCACCACTCTGTGCTACATAAGAACCCATCATTAAAAGACTCTAATTCTGTGTGACAGTGGGTAATGTTGCCACCACCACCACTAGCCCGCAGCTCAGAAAAAGACTTTAAGAGTAAGATCCAGTTTAAGGGAGGGTGGCTGGAGAAATGGCTCAGTGGTTAAAAGCATTGACTGCTCTTCCAGAGGTCCTGAGTTCAATTCCCAGCAACCACATGGTGACTCACAGCCATCTGTAATGAGATCCAATGCCCTCTGCTGGTGTGTCTGAAGACAGTAAAAACAAGGTGAAAATAGGTACTATGTGTTAGCCCTTACAGTCCTCATCTTTATGGTCATCGCCAGCCACCCTATCCTAATGCCAACTATCCTAATTTTTTGCCTAAATTATTACAATCATTTTTGAAATAATCTATCTCTACTTTTAAATTTTACTTCATAGCTAGGCAATGGTGGAATGTACCTTTAATCTCAGCACTCAGGAAGCTAAGGCAGGTGGATCTCTGAGTTCAAGGCCAGCTTGGTCTGCCAAGCGATTTCAAGTACAGCTAAGGCTAAACAAAGAAACTGTGTCTCAAAAAGCGTTATTTTTAAATTTATATGGATGGGTGTTCTGTCTGCATGTATGTAGGTGCACCATGTATGTATGCCTGGATTGTTGGGAGACACAATGTGGATGCCTCGAATTGAACTTAGTTTGTTAGGCGTAGCCACTGTCCTTAACTGCTGAGCCATTTCTCTGGACCCTCCATCTCCAGCTGTATTCCCCTGAAATCCATCATGTCATAGTCAACAGTAATATGTAAAGTTCAATTCAAGTATTTATGTCTTTGTCCAAGTGTCACCAGCTCCCCAGTGCATATAAACTTCAAGTTCTCCTACATGGCAAAAAAGTTCGCCATAACCAATCCCTAGTAAAAGTTCTCAGTTTTGCCTCTTGCTACTTCCTAACGAATATTTTTAAAAAAAATTCTTCTTGTATGCACACCTTTAATACCAGCACTTGGAAGGCAGAGGAGGTAGATCTCTGTCAGTTCAAAGCCAGCCTGGTCTACATAGCAGGTTCCATGACAGCCAGGGCTACACAGAGAGACCCTGTTGAAATCTACCCTTCCAAAAAAAAAAAACAAAACAAAAACAAACAACAACAACAAAAAAAAAAACCTGGACAACAACAACGTAAAAAAAAAAAACTTCTTACATTTATTTTCTAATCTATCAATTCTTTTGTCAAGTTAGGGACCAAACCCTGCTAGACAACTATTGCACCCTAAGCTATATCCCCAGTCCCTCAGCAGGGTTTCTGTTTTATCATAGCTAGCTGCTTGTTTTCCCTGGACTAAGTGTGCTTTTCTGTCCTGCTGGGCACCTGCTTATGATGTTACTTCTTCCCTCAAATGGTACTCTCCTGAGTGTTCTTGGCTCCTATGTAGTCTATGTCTCTTCATTCTTTAATATTTTCTACTCTAGGGCTAGGGAGATGGCTCAGTAGGTGAGAACACTTGCTATATGAACATGACGGCATGAGCTACAATCCTTGAGACATGTAAAAATGCCAGGCATAGCAGTGTATAAATCTGTAAACCCAGCACTGAGAAGAGACAGAAACAGGAGGAAAACTGTAGCTTGCAGGCCACCAGTCTAGCCTCAGGTTCACTAAGAGACCCTGTTCAAAAGGAGTATACCAGGCAGGGTAATAGAGTGGGACACATGACTCCTTATGCTATACCCACACATACCATACTCACACATATACACACACCAAGAAACAGACAAGTTTGCTCTTGCTCAGGACCTCAGTTCATTTCCCAGAACCCACATGACGGCCCATAACCATTTATAACTCTAGCTCCAAGGGATCCAAGATCGTCTTCTAACTTTTGAGGGCACCAGGCACACAGATGGTATGTGTACACACACACACACACACACACACACACACACACACACACACACACACACACACAGGGACAACCACTCATAGACACAAAATTAAATAAAACTAAAAAGCATATTGTAGTAAGATTTTAGGTCTATAAGATTTTTCTACAGGAAACATTCCTTGCATTCATCACTGCACTGCACACTCTTCCTCCTCCTAGCTCCCAGCACACACATCTCCTAGCCATCTCTGAGATGTGATTAGCTGTCTGTGCCCCTGCTGGTTCCTGTTCTCCCTTAGGGAACGGGCTCCTGTTTCACAGCCTAGGCATTTGCCATGCCATCTCACTCCCAGCTTAGGCACCTTCTGCAGTTCTATTATGGAAGAAGTGGTCCCAGGTGAGTGCCCCGTTCTGTGCTCCTCATCCCTTTTACCCTCTATGTCTCTTCATTCTT
Organism: Apodemus sylvaticus; assembly: GCF_947179515.1. NCBI lineage: Eukaryota > Metazoa > Chordata > Mammalia > Rodentia > Muridae > Apodemus > Apodemus sylvaticus. The sequence goes on from NC_067495.1 coordinate 127,447,574, forward strand.
TAATATTTTCTACTCTAGGGCTAGGGAGATGGCTCAGTAGGTGAGAACACTTGCTATATGAACATGACGGCATGAGCTACAATCCTTGAGACATGTAAAAATGCCATCCCCTCTACTAAAACACTGATGTTAGTTTACAAACATGGTCTACTGCTTCCCATTAATAAAACCAAAGGACAATACAACAAATAAAACAAGGCAAAGCCTTCCTGGGACCCCACAGGCATCCTCCAATAACTGCTCTCCTTACTTAGGCAACCACCTTGGCAAAGTCTGACAGTATTTTCCATGTTGTGTTTTGATTGAAGTCTTGCATTATGCTACAAATTTGGTCTAAACTCTTGTCATCAGCAATAGGGGAGAAATGTAAAAAAGACAACAGGAAGGAGGAAAATGCAGAAGCACAAAAAAGTGGCAAGAGCTTGTAGAATTCTAGTATCTGACAGTGGGACTTTCCCTGGCAAAGCCTAGGTAACTTCTTACTCTAGGCTTGGGTATGGGCTTTCCCTAGACAGACACACTAAACAGTACTAACCCTAAAATGCTTTGGCTTTTCCTTGATGAACTACAATGGGAGAGGAAACATGGGTTGAAATGGAAAAGCACACTTGCCAGTTGGTAACTACATTGAGCCCCAAAGAGAAAGTAGCCTACAAGCTCACCTTCTTCCCAGTGAGGACAGCCACACCACCATTCTCAATATGAGGCAGGTCCTGCGCAGAGACATAGAAAGAAGGTGGCTGGAAATATATGCTGTATGGGAAAGAGGAGAAAATTATAAGCATCTGGAACTGCTATAGGTAAAATGATGTCCATCAAGAAAAATCAATTCAGGCACATTTTTTTCAGAGTAAGTCTCTAGCCACTAGAGCTTGGTAGTAACTTGCTTACTGAGAAGGATTATAGATGAATGAGTCTCAATTGGTTATTGTAGCCCCAAAGACATTTGGCAATTTCTGGAGACATTTTGGATTGCAACTTAAAAGGGGATGCTATTGTATCTGGTAGCTAGAAAGAAGGATGTGTACGACACAGGACCGCCCTTACCTCCAAAATAAATGATGTTGCCTCAAATAGCAATCAATGATGCAGAAGCATGAAACTAAGCTCTAGATACACCAGCCATTTCAAACTAAGAACAAGGTCATTCAAGGAGCTGGAATTCACATATTGACCCCCATTAATTTTTCAGAATGGTGCTGCTGGTCAATGAAGCTCCTAGATGAATCTGTCTGAAACAATTCAGCTGCTGTGTTGGCATGCATCTAGAGTCTCGACTACTCAGGAAGAACCAAGAATATTGCTTGAACCCAGTAGTTTGGGTCTAGCCAGGGCAAAAATTAGAGAACACAAAGTTTAAAAAAGTAAGTAAATAATTATATGTTAAGCAGAGATAACTGAGTTAAAAGTATGCATTCTGTTTGAAAATAGAACACGATAGTAAAGATAAGGGAGGCAAATACATCTTGGTGTTTAAATTTTTTTTAGATTTACTGGCTGGAGAGATGGCTCAGCAGTTAAGAACATTGACTGTTCTTCCAAAGGTCATGAGTTCAAACCCCAGCTCCCACATGGTGGCTCACAACCATCTGTAATGAGATCTGATGCCCTCTTCTGGTGTCTGAAGACAGCTACAGTGTACTTACATATAATAAATAAATAAATCTTAAAAAAAAAAAAGAAACTAAAAAAAAAACAAAAACCGTGCAGTGGTGCACACCTTTAATTCCAGCACTTGGGAGGCAGAGGCAGGTGGATTTCTGAGTTCGAGGCCAGCCTGGTCTACAGAGTGAGTTCCAGGACAGCCAGGGCTACACAGAGAAACCCTCTCTCAAAAGCCAAAAACCAAAAACCAAAAAAAAAAAAAAAAAAGATTTATTTATGTTTGTGGATGCTTTTCCCCTGCATGCCTGTCTGTGCTTCTAAGGGTCACAAAAGGGTGTCCTATCCCCTAAAACTGGAGTTATAGATGGTTGCAAAACTACCTCGTGACTGCTGAAAATCAAACATGGGTCCTCTACAAAAGAAAAAAAAAATACTCTAAAATGCTGACTCATCTCTCTGGCTCAGGTTTGTAAACTTTTAGTTCAACATCAGAGAGAAAAACACCAGAGCCCCAAGAACAGTACAGGAAAGACCTAAGGAGTCATTTAGAAGAAAAATGCTTCTGGGTCTATAGCTCCCAGACTTGGGGTTTTTGTTTGCTTGTTCTGTATCTTTGAGACAGAGGCTGTTACTTGTGTTACTCAGAGGCTAGTCTTGAACTCCTGATTGTCTTGCCTCATCCTCTCAGTGCTAGGTTTCAGGCATGCACCATCATACCCACCTAGCTCCAAGTGTCAACTGTGCATACATTCTGACAATAAGGCTCTTCATTATAGTCTTCCCACTTTACCCCCACAATGCCATTAATGGCCTAGGGAGACAGCTCAGTTAGTGGTTGCTGTAGAAGCCTAAAGACCAAGTTTTAGGCCCAGAACCCACATACAGAAGCAGGCATGGTGACATGCACCTCTAATCCCAACACTGTGGAAGCAAGGGCAGGAAATCCTTGATGCTCACTGGCTAGCCAGCCTAATCTATTTAGTTGAGTCCCAGACCAGTGAGAGACCCTGTATCAAAAAAAAATGGTAGTTGGCACTTGATGAATGATGCCAAAAGCTTACACACACACACACACACACACACACACACACACACACACACACACACACACGCATGCATATGAACACATACATCTGAGCACTGCTGCAAGCTCCTTTAATACCCTCCACCCACGCCGCCATTGGTCCCAAGAAAGTATCTATTCTAAACAGCAGCTCTTGATTGACTGGCATTATTTGTACCAGCAATCCTTGCTCTGTTGGCCAGTCCTCAATTAAGTTCTCCTGCAGGAGAAGCTTTTGCAGCTGCACGGCCCCCAGCATTCACATAGAGGCAGCCCTGCCGTTCCTGCTGTACATATACATACCCCAAAATATGTTAGAGTGCCAAAAATTAGTTTCACTTGCTTTTTATATATGACATGTCTAGGTATTTATAAAGAACTGACGATACCAACTAAGCTAATCTCTAACAGATAAATCTAACCTAAAGATCCTAGAAATAGGAACCCTAATACTTCACAGTAGGAAGTGAACTAGTAGGAACCCAGCATTAAACTGCTGACTGAAAGCAGTTTGGGGAATAGAAGTTAGAATGTTCTTTGTGGCCTGTTGCCTCTGAGCCTGATCAAGTATACACAATAGCAGACTCCCATGTACAGCCTTCCAATTTATCATCCATGGTCAGTGACAAAATCCTAACCTGCTCCCCATGCTCGGCTGAAAATTATGGTCAGTCCCATTTTACATAAGGAAACGCACCTCCTCTCTTTTCCATTCCACTGTCTGAACTGCAATGTCTTTGTGACATTTGGATCATCCGAAAACCATAGTTCTTTTGAAAGAGGAGGTCGCATGTATGGCAGTTCAGGGTCTTCAGATACAATCAGGACCTGTAGACACACAATGATACTTATCAGAGCTGAGTAATTTAAAAGGAAAATGCCAAAGCATTCACACTGGCTAAGTGCTTGCACACTATACCCTCTACACCAAGCAAAATAACATGCACCTTACCCTGGCCCCAGGATCCCGAGCCCGGATAGATCTGGCTGCTGCAAAAGCAGCAGTACCTCCTCCAATCAGCAGGAAAGGGACGTGGCTTGGTACCCTGATTTGAGGACCTGAGCCTCCCTCCTCAGCTGTAAAAGACAGAACAGACAGAGTAAGTCTTCTAAAGGCTCTGGTGACTCCTCAGCACTATTTCATCTCAGTCCCTTACATAAAATAAAACAGCATGCCTATACTAATCAAAAACTCATAGAGATTAAGTCATAACTCAGTGGTAGAAAATTTACCTATCACGTCCAAGATTCTGGGTTTGATTGCCAAAAATGAAAAGAAAGAAGACAAGGAAAAAAAAAAAAACCCAATCTTCATAACATTACAGTGGAAGGGCAAAAGCAAGTATTCCTTTCATTTTACCAGTAGCAAAAACATTTTAAGAGGATGAATGAATTGCAATGTCTTTCATTCATTAGGTCTATACTGGCTCTAGGGCCTACCTTAAATATTAGTCTTTTCCTTATCACCCCCCCCCCAATTTTAAGATAAGGTCTCACTATGTAGCCCAGACTCACCTCATCTTCCCATATGTTGGGATTAAAAATATACACTATCACACCTGGCTATTTATTTCTCAAATATATTAGAAAATATATATTAAAAGGCTTCTGCCAGGGCTGGAGAGATGTCTCAGCAGTTAAGAGCACTGACTGCTCTTCCGAAGGTCCTGAGTGCAAATCCCAGCCACCAAATGGTGGCTCACAACCATCCGTAATGAGATCTGATGCCATCTTCTGGAGTTTGTGAAGAGAGCTACAGTGTACTTACATACAATAAGTGAATAAATCTTAAAAAAAAAAAGGTCTCTGTGCTTCTTATTAGTTTTCTACTGACCACCAGGAAAATATCAAGTTCAGTTGCATCTTTTGTTAGCAATAAAAGGGAAATCCCTAGGAAGTCAATTGGGGATTATTATACAATGTTCATGAAGAAGGAGGCATTATTGAAAAAAGCAATACAAACCACCTACCCAGATTATAGGCCTAATTAAAGGATTAAAATATTCCTCTTTGAAAATCCAAGTGAATCAAATAGAAGTCTAGAGCTTTGTGCTATAGGAAAACATATTTATAACAACTCAAAATTCTGGATTCAAGGGAATTAATGTGACTGAAAAGGTTAGTCATTGGAAAAATGGCTTTCTAGTAGTTTTTTTCAAACTTATATCAGCTTACCTTCAAAATTCTTGACCTAGAATTGTTCCTGTCTAAAAGAAATGCAGGGACAAAAATGGAGCAGAGAGCTGGGTGGTGGTGGCGCACGCCTGTAATCCCAGCACTCTGGGAGGCAGAGGCAGGCGGATTTCTGGGTTCGAGGCCAACCTAGTCTACAGAGTGAGTTCCAGGACAGCCAGGGCTATACAGAAAAACCCTGTCTCAGGCTGGAGAGATGGCTCAGTGGTTAAGAACACTGACTGCTCATCCAAAGGTCCTGAGTTCAATTCCCAGCAACCACATGGTGGCTCATAAGCATCTACAATGAGATCTGATGCCCTCGTCTGGTGTGTCTAAAGATAATTACAGTGTACTTACACATAATAATAAATAAATTATTAAAAAAAGAAAAACCCTGTCTCAGAAAAAAAAAACATGGAACAGAGACTGAAGGAAAGGTCATCCAGTGACCGGCCCAACTTGGGATCCATCCCAGGGGCAGGCAAAAAACCCCAGCACTATTAATATACTATGGTATATTATTACAATATACTATATTGTGCTCACAGACAGGAGCCTAGCATGGCTGTCCTCTGAGAGGCTCTACCAGCAGCTGACTGAGACAGATGCAGATACTCACAGCTAACCATTGGAGGGAGTCAGGGACCCCTATGGAAGAATTATGGGAAGGACTGAAGGAGTTGAAGGGGATGGCAGCTCCATAGGAAGAACAGTGTCAACTAACCTGGACCCTGGGAGCTCCCAGAAACTAAGTCAAAACCCAAGGAGCATGCACAGGCTGGTCCGTGGCCCCAGGCACATATGTAGCAGAAGACTGCCTTGTCGAGCCTCAGTGTAAGAGGATGTGCCTAATCCTGTAGAGATTGATGATGTTCCAAGGAAGGGGGATGGGAGTGGGGGGTGAGGTTGGGGGGAAAGCACCTTCTCAGAGGCAAAGGGGAGGGGGAGTGTGAAGAAGTCTTGGAGGGGTGAACAAGAAGGTGGGTAACATTTAGAATATAAATAAATAAAACAATTAAAAAAAAGAAATCTAACATGAAAAAAAAAGGACAGGTACCCACAATAATTAATTTTACTCTCTAGCCTAAAATGCTAAGCAAATACTTTAGGAAATTGCTCCCTGTTGTGAGGTAAAACCATTGTTTCTAGAAACTCACAATCTCACACTCTTATACTTCAACAAGATATTAACAAGTCATAGCACCTCAGCCTTAATCACTTTCCCTTATTTAATCTCAAGACACACAGAAGAGACATAGGAGAATCCTTACCAGAGGCCATGGCCCTTCTCTGCTTCTCTTCTGGTGACAGTCCTAATCCCATCACTCTTTCATTGTATCTTTTTTGGTCTTCTTTTATAGTCTTGTAGGCCTGTAGACCCAAACATGGAGAAAGTTTATTTCATGACACACCTATCTCATACTATAAGCTAATATCAGTTTAATTAAATGAGAAGCTTTTGTCTACATTGAGGTTAGTTCCTTTATGCTAAATCTACTAAGGCCAATTTTCCTTTTTCTGTACTAGGGATGGAACCCAGAGCTTCATGCATTCTAATCAAGCACTCTACCACTGAACTTAAACCCCAGCCCAAAATTCTTTGGCAGGAAATAAAACTATTTAGTGTACACATATTTAATGAGAAAGTAGATCAAAATAAGATCCTCAGTAAGAAACTGTCTTGATACTAAGTTCAGAAAGTAGAACTAAAGGAAATGTAATGTTAGTAAGTATAGAAATGGCTAAACAATGGGAAGGGCTTTTGGACTATGTCAGGTACTAGCTGTAAAGTCATCCTACATGGGCCTAGGTAGAAACAGAAAATATATCTTGGTGGTAGATGTTTAAGAATTTTCCAGAGATTGGGATGTGTAGTTAGGTGTATACTATCTTTAAAATGTAAGTCATCTTTCCAGTAATAGTTTTTACTTTTCCTAAATTAAGGGGGGGGTAGAAATCTCACTTAAAACAGTATAAATTAATAATTATCAAGGGTCAAACACCATCTTCACTAAATTGTTTTATTTCAAGCATACTCTTTCGCCTATACTTTCAAATTAAGGAAGGATATTTTAGTTTTTTTTTTTTTTTGGTTTTTTGGATTTGGTTTATTCCAGACAGGGTTTCTCTGTGTAGTCCTGGCTGTCCTGGAACTCACTCTGTAGACCAGGCTAGCCTCAAACTCAGAAATCTGCTTGCCTCTGCCTCCCAGAGTGTTGGGATTCCAGGCATGCGCCACCACCGCCCGGCTGATATTTTATTATTATGACTAGTTTCTATAACATTGTTAGTGACTTTTAACTTAGTTTAAAAATACTTAGAAGTTGGAGACTACCTATGGCCTTTTGCATATCAGGCTATTGAGCTATATTCCCTAGTCCTAATTAGAAACTTTCAAAAAAGTAATGACATCTTTAATCCCAGCACTTTGGTGGCAGAGGCATGCGGATTTCTGTGAATTGAAGGACAACCTGGTCTACATAATTAGTTCTAGGCTAGTAAGACTACATAGCGAGGCCTTAATCTCAAAAGTAAATTCATTCATTCATTCATTTAAGAAATAGGGTCTGGTAGTGGTGGCACACATCTTTAATCTTAGTATTCAGGAGGCAGAGGCAGGGACATCTCTGAGCTCAAAGCCAGCCTGGTCTACAGATCGAGCCCCAGGAAAGCCATGGCTGCATAGAGAGACCCTGATGACATCCCACCCCCAATAAATAAACTGTGCTCACATGGAGAGGGTCACCCCAATGGTCTAGGCTGTTCTACACTTCCTGATGCTTCCCACATGGGAAGAGTGGTGCAGGGAAAGGGCTAAATCAAGGTTACACGTGGATGCACATCAGCTTTTATGCTCAATGTTCCTTTTTTTGGTTTTCCTAGACAGGGTGTCTCTCTGTAGCCCTGGGTGTCCTGGAACTTACTCTGTAGACCAGGCTGGCCTCGATCTCAGAAATCCTCTTGCCTCTGCCTTCCAAGTGCTGGGATTAAAGGCGTGCGCCACCACCGCCCGGTGCTCAATGTTCTAAAATTAAAGTTAGCTTACATACACGCTAACTAGTTCTATTCCCTAAAAGGTTTCCATATTCCTAGTTTACACAGATTTCCAATTAGGGGGCAAATATATGCTGGCTAAGAAATACTACAAATTTATGAAAAATATTAGTAGAGACAACCTTTCTTAACAAATGGGTTGCAAGATAAACTGCAATTCTTTTTTATTACTTATTTCTATTTCAAGTGCATTGGTATTTTGCCTCCAATATGTGTATGAGGGTGTGAGTTACAGACAGTTTTGAGCTGCTATGTGGTTGCTGGGAATTGAATCTGGGTCCTCTGGAAGAGCAGCCAATGTCTTAACTGTTGACCTATCTCTCTAACCCCCCTAAACTGCATTTCTTACTACACATCCTGGGAAAGTGTTTTTCAATGCCAATGGGAAAAAGAGGGCCAGGACAATAGAGAACACTTAATGTAGGAATTATTGAAGGATTAATTATAGTCAAATTAAAAACCTTTCTTCATATGAAAAAAGTTGTGGAAAGGATATTAAGGACTGAATTCTTCAAATCATATTTTGAAGCCCTAACTGCCAAAATGACAGTATCCAGAGACAGGAATGGTGACAATTTTGATCGAGCTTTTACAAAAAGAGGAAGAGACATCAGCACTATCTAATTCAATTTTTAACATGCCTTGACCCCATGTGAGGAGAGAGTAATGTGGATGGCTGGCCACATACTCACCATGAAGAAAACCTTCATGGGAAATTTAACCTTGTCTGATTTTCCAGCTTTCAGAATTGAAAAAAATTAATGCTTGTAGGCCAAACCATTTTGTGGTATTTGGCTACGACAGTCTGAGAAACAAATATAGCACTACATTATTTTTATTGCATTTGTTTGCATTTTTCCATGTGTATACTCACATGAGTGCCAGTGTGTACCTGGAGGTCAGAGGACCACTTTACAGAATCCTGTTTCTTACTCTCCATCTCCATCGCTCGAGGGATTGAACTCAGGTGTCAGGCATGGCCACAGGCATTTTACCCCCTGACCATCTCATCAGCCCTGAACCTTATGGAATTTGCATCTATAGAAATCTCACCAACTCTGGAAACTGATTTTAAATTAAGTTTCTCCTATGATTAATATGAATTTTAGAGAAAAAAATGAAGCCACTTGATAGCAAGGTTTCAACTATTTAAAACCTGAAACACAAGTATATAGACTAGTTTGATAAATGTAGACAAAAGCTTATCATTTAACCTGGAGCCATTATAATAGGCATATTACAACCAGTGTTTGGATAAACACAGAAGGCAATGAAGCATTTAATTGAATGACTTGAGAGAAATTTGTGTTTCATAGATATTTTTAAGACAGGAGAAAGCATCAGTAGCTGGCCCATCTTGTGATCTGGCATCAAGAATATCTGCATGGTTAACTCTGTGAGGGTCATCTAACTCTGGTCAGCAACACAAACCAGAGGTTTAACAGATTCAAATCATTATTAACATATCTAATGCAGACACTTTAAAATTACTTTTAAATAAATGGGGTAGAAGAGATATGAAAAACATGAAGTGGAAAAGTTAAGGCTCAGAAGGTAGAACACCTCATCAATGAAAGGTGTTCAAGATATCACCCTACACAAATGCTTCAGCCACTTGTTTGACCAAATTAGAGGTAACAAAAGGGACACTGCCAAGTGAATTTAGTTTGAAGTAGACTGTGGGTGGTTTGGGAAAATATTCCGACCTCTATGGCTTTGAGCACCTCCTCAGAAGCATTCAATAAAGTGCCTTTTCACAGCAAAAGCTGAGTTGATGCTTGCCACAAAAGAGAAAAATTGCATTTTAGCTAAAATAATTCCAAGTAGATGGTGCTCAAGTTCCCTTTATTTGCTTATTCAACATTTCCTGAAACTGTCTTATTAGACATGCAGCACTAAAGCACAATATACTTCAGCAAGATGAAAATAAGCACAAATTTGAAAAAAGTTTCAAAAAGGTTGATATATTTCACTCTAAATTTATGGGTTTTGATTGATCTAGTATAATTTCAGTGGTTTGAAAAATAAGACTTGAGGACTCTTTAGTGACTGACAATGTCCCTTTGACAAATGTCTACAGAAAGCACATGCTGTGAATATTTTACGATATTCTATGAACCGAATTATTATTAGCACCATGGTCTTACCCACCCTATCCCCAAACATATTTTAGCATAAGCATCTTACATAATAAATTCCTGCCCCAGTCACTGTTGCTCCTACAATTAAGAAGTATACTAGGCTGCTGCCATCTTTCCCAGAAGCACCTGCAGACGCTAGTGATCTAGAAGGGGGTCCTAGGAGATGACACTGCACAACTGTAGGTAAACATACGGCCAAGAAGGAGACAAAAAAAATAGAGACAGCACTAAGTATTAATGAATGGACATTTAATGCAAATGCAGAGAAGCATTTTGGTTACTGTGCTAAAAAAAATGAAAAAGAACAAAATTTAAAAGCTGCTCCAGGATTGGAGAATATCTCTCTTGTCAAAATGTGTTATCAAGCAGAAGTTTTGCCATATCTTGCTCTGTTCTTACAACTGGGAGGAGCTGGCTGCTCTTTTGTGCACTCTGGAGTCGGGTTAAGGTGTGAGGATATGTGCCAGGCGGTAGTGGCACACGCCTGTAATCCCAGCACTTGGGAGGCGGAGGCAGAGGCAGGCAGATTTCTAAGTTCGAGGCCAGCCTGGTCTATAGAGTGAGTTCCAGGACAGCCAGGGCTATACAGAGAAACCCTGTCTCAAAAAAAAAAAAAATCCAAAAAAAAAAAAAATCCAAAAAAAGAAAAAAAAGAAAAGAAAAAGAAAGAAAGTATGAGGATATGGATAACTTCAAATAATTTTCAATGCCCCCCCCCACCTATTGCCAGAGGAACAAAAATAATTTTACTATTATCAGCAGAGAAAGACCTAAGACTGTGGTGGCATCCAACCTTTTGTTCTTAGTGTGCAAAGCAAACAACTTTCTTTGATCAAGATGTCCGCAGACATCATGAAAGTAAGTTCAGTCAACCTTACCACAAACTCTGCCAAGTTAAAAGAAAAATCACTCACAGAATACATTCTCTGTGACCTGCTAGGATGATTAGGACATTTAAGGATATGTACTTGTGCTAACAGTGTGAAGCAATTACGCTCCCCAAATGCCATTCTACAACTGGAAATACTAGGCCCATTTCTCTAATTTAGTCTTTGAGTAGGATCCAATGATTTAGATTTCCTTTTAGGAATGCTTAGTATTTTTTTGAAAGCTGTTTATTTAAACTCTCAATCTCAAAATAAAAACTTTTAAAAATTGACAAATTAAAATCAAATATTGTGCTTAGGAGCTGCAGTGAGTTTTTACTTTGTTCACAGGTTACTTCATCACAATCAAGAGAACAAGCGCAATTCTGTGGGTTAGTCAAGTCTAAGGCAACACAGCAGTTTTCATGCAAAGAATAAGAAGACAAGTTAAAAGAGCAAAGATCAGTCAACGTGAGAGTAAATATCAGTCATCCCCACAAGGGCTCCCACACACACTTTAAAGAAGGTCTTTGGAACTTTTCCTACAGGAGAAAGCAGAATTAGTAGCAAAAGTCTTAAAGCAGAGTACCGAGTCGCTCAACGGGAGCTGTCTGGCAGTTTCCTACACAAGCTGCTTCTTTACTTACATATGCACCAGCTCCTATTGTTGACAAGCCCACAATAAGGACTAACACAGAATTATCCATTTTGCCCCCTGATGAACCAGAGCTAGCCATTTGTCTTGCCATCTGGAGGTCTAGTGGAACACGCCATTGCTGGAACAAGTTGCCTAAAGGAACACAATTTGTTAACACACACAAACATAAAGGTTAACACATGTTTATGATTAAATATCAATATATTATAAAAATAGAGAATTATACCTTGGGCTGCATGATGTTCACTGTTCTATGACCAAGGAAAATATAATCAAAACTGTAGAAATAAATACTACAGATATTTATGTACAACCTTTGGCTATTGGACTTATTTTCTGAGGCAGGGTTGTGCTTCACAGCCCAAGTTGATATCAATCTTGGAATCATACTAAGTCTAAACTGCCATACCCAGCTTAGCTGTTGGAGTTCTCAAGCATACGATTGAAATGTTATTCAGTGAGGACATTCACAGCTCCCAGTTCAACAAATCTTTACACTGCAATAAACACTGAGATAATCTATTTAGGAAACAGCTTCCCTCAGTATCTGTAGGGTTTTGATTCCAAATCCCCAGAAGGAACTAAAATTCACGCATGCTTAAACCCCTTATAGAATATGGTGTGAAATTTGCATACTACCTATACTTATCATCACATATACTTCAAACCATCTCTGAATTGCTTATAATCATTAATACAATGTGAGTAGCTGTTATACTATATTGCTTACTGAAAACAACCAGAAAATAGAAAATAAAGAAAGCTTGTACATGTTCAGTACAGAAATTGATTGACTGATTGATTGAAACAGGGCCTGACAAATAGCCTGGCTGGCCTGGAGCTTGCTAAGTAGCCTGCCTCTGCCTCCCAAGTGTTGGGATTAAAGCATACATCATCATGTCTGACCTAAAAATATTTTTTTTATTATTTTCTATATTCTTTGCTTACATTCCAAATGATTTTCCCTTTCCTGGTTCCCCCTTCCCGACTAAAAATATTTTTGATTAATGGTTGGCTGAATCCCTGGATGCAGAACCAACATATATAGAAGGCAAAAAATATACAAAATTGACCACAGGATAGCTGGGACACTATGATACCCATTTCAGAAACAATCTACCAGGCTCAAACCTTGCTTAATTACAACCCTGAAACACACAGTTCTGTCTTGTGTGAAAAGTAACATGTCCTAGAAGAAAGAAACATGAAATATCAGAAGGAATCAGAATGAAAATTTCATAATGAACTTAACCTCTCACAAATAACTGAAGAACTTAACATATATTCCAGAATGACAAAATTAAAGTGTTGGCCAACATATTATCATTTGTCTTTCAAGATAACATAGTCATTTTTATGTATAACTAATTAATGCTAAGTAATAATCATATAACCATGACATACTATGACATGAAAGTGTGAAATATTTCCAGATTTCTTTTTTCCCAGTGGATGGTGACATTTTCAGATGAGGCCTGTCCTTAGAACCATCTCAGATTATTCCATATGGGTGTTCACTACTAATTTAAAATGGTGATTTTATTTTCGCAGTCTGGTCTCTGTAACAATTAATTCTGCTGGGTATGAAAGCAGTCCCCAAATACACAGGTCTATGTTCCAATAAAACTTTACATATAGCCACTAAAATCTAAGTTTTAAATATTTATTAAGTATTATAATATTGTCTACTACTAAGGTTTTCTTGGCCATTTAAAATATATAAACATTATGTATGGTAATTCACACCTATAATCTTAGCAGTAGGGAGGCTGAGGCAGGAGAACTGCTGCAGATTTGATGCTAGCCTAGATTACAGTATGAAAATGGCTCAAAAATACCTAAAAACTATAAAACTAAATTAATAAATAAAGCCTCGGCATGGGGACAGGGTTATGCCTGGCTGACTGTAAGTTCTTACCCTGACCACACTTTAAAAGACAAACAGAGGCTGGGCATAGTGGTACATGCCTTTCATTCCATCACTTGAAAGGCAAAGGCAGGGAGACCTTTGTTGAATTCAAGGCTAACCTGGTGTACAAAGTGAGTTACACATTACCCAGAGCTACATGGTGAGACCAGGTCTTAAGAAAAACAAAAAGAGCTGGGCGGTGGCTGCGCATGCCTGTAATCCCAGCACTTGGGAGGCAGAGGCAGGCAGATGTCTGAGTTCGAGGCCAGCCTGGTCTACAGAGTGAGTTCCAGGACAGCCAGGGCTACACAGAGAAACCCTGTCTTGAAAAACCAAATAAAAAAAAACCCACCCCCCCCCCCAAAAAAACCCAAGAAAAACAAAAAACAAAAACATACATACAAAACAAGCATATTAAAAAAAAAAAAAAAAAAAAAAACAGAGCCAAGCCTGGTGGATCAGGCTTGCAATCTTAACTATTAAGTAACTTCAGAAATCCAAAGCTTTCCTGGGATACAGAGTTCAAAAGCAGCCAAGTGAGACCTTCTTTTTTTTTAAAAAAAATTTATTTTAAAGGGGCCAGGGACACACCTTCTTTACTCTTCTTGTTTCTTATCTGGCTCACAACTCTTTGTTGTCATGAAATATAATCGTTTAATTTTAGAGGAATAGTCAATTATAAAAATAAAATCCCCAGGGCTGGAGAGATGGCTCAGTGGTTAATGAGCACTGACTGCTCTTCTAAAGGTCCTAAGTTCAAATCCCAGCAACCACGTGGTGGCTCACAACCATCCATAACGAGATCTGACACCCTCTTCTGGTGTGTCTAAAGACAGCTACAGTGTACTCACATGTAATAAATAAATAAATAAATAAATAAATAAATAAATAAATAAATAAATAAATAAGTCTTAAAAAATTAAAAATAAAATCCTTAAGTTTATTTCGTTTCTTTTTCTTTTTTTCTTTTCTTTTTCTCTTTCTCTTTCTCTTTCTCTTTCTTTCTTTCTTTCTTTCTTTCTTTCTTTCTTTCTTTCTTTCTTTCTTTCTTTCTTTCTTTCTTTCTTTCTTTTTTTTTTGAGGCAGGGTCTTTCCATGTTGTCCAGTTTAGCTAGCATCAACCTGGTAATTCTGCAGATACAATATCTGAAACCATTGGGATTGTCCTCCATTTTAATCTGTGAAACTATCCCTATGCCTTTCTCTCTGTAGTTTTAAATTTTTAGGCAATCAAGGGAACCATTGATCACAACTGAATGTTTCTCCACTCGCCTTCTGAGAGGGCAGTTCACTCTTAACTTCTCATTACTGTACCAGTTACTTGTTTTTGATTTTCTGCAGCAACAGAAATTATTTTATACTTACACTTAGAATGAAATTTCCAGTAACTCAATCTTTGCTTCTGTAACTTTCCTGATACACAGTAGGAAATAATATTTTAAGAATGAGGGTCTCACTATGTAGTCCTGATTGGCCCAGAACTTGCTATGTGTATCAAACTGGCCCTGAACTCATAGAAATCTGTCTGTCTCAATATTCACAGTGCTGGCATTAAAAGTATACACTGCCACCTGACCCTGGTTTAATATATGTTGCTAAACAATGAAAGAAAAATGGATTTTTTTTCTAATTTGATTGATATTGACAAAACTTTTGTTTTGTTTGAGATGAGAATCTGCTATGTAGTCCTGACTTGCTTTGAACCCCCCCTACCTCAGGCTCCCCAGTACATTGAATGGACATTTATTTCTATTTGGTTTGTTTGTTTGAGACATGGTTTCACATTATAGACTAGGCAGGGTTGGAACTCACTATGTAGCATAGGCTAGCCTCAAAATCTCGGTAATCCTCCTCCTACTTCGATTACAAGTATAAACCACAACTTTTTTTTTTTTTTGGATTTGGTTTTTCCCAGACAGAGTTTCTCTGTGTAGCCCTGGCTGTCTCCTGGAACTCACTTTGTAAACCAGGATGGCCTCCAACTCAGAAATCCACCTGCCTCTGCCTCCCAGAGTGCTGGGATTACAGGTGTGTACCACCACCGCCCGGCCAAACCACAGCTTTGGCATTGACTAAACGTTAAAAAATTCTTTGAGAAGATTTCTAACCAGATCTCATTAATTTCATATTTGTTAGTAGAAAGAAATTGGTAAATTTAAGTATCATAAATTATCACTAGAGTAATACTTTATCAAGCAAACTCATTTTTGGAGGCCTCATTTTTTTTCTATTATCCATACTCTTAGCTCTTTCCAGAAACACATTCATACACTGAGGCACTTAGTAATCCTAAATTATTAAGAAGTCTATATACTCTTAAACGTTGGTTCCTAAACATCAACTTAATTTTTTCAACATGGATAAAACACAGCTTATTCAAGGTGGCCACTGTAGCTAGATACCATTCTGTAAAGAATGCAACAGCTATTTAATTTTATCAGCCTTTGAAAAATTATCAAGCCTTGCTAGAATTTTAGAAGAAGTAGAATCATAACCATCCCCTGAGATCTCTGAGCCCCTGAGCCACAGCATAGGCAGCATACATGAACTGATCCAAGGCTCCTGGCACATATACAATAGGGTCTGGCCTCAGTGGGAGAAGAAGTGCCTAATTCTCAGAGACTTGAGGGCCCAGGGAGGGGGGAGGCCTAGTGGCGGGGCATCCTTTTGAAGGCAGGGAGAGAAGGAATTGGATGAGGAACTTTGGGAGGGGTACTAGGAGGGGGACAATGAATGGATTGTTAAAAAATAAAATAATTAAAAAAAAAGAATGATAACTACAGTACCATATGAATCATTCTTACAAGAAGCACAAAAGATAAAAATGCTTTAGATAACAAAAAAGAAGAGGCAGGCGGATTTCTGAGTTGGAGGTCAGCCTGGTCTACAGAGTGAGTTCCAGGACAGCCAGGGCCTACACAGAGAAACCCTGTCTCAAAAAAACTAAAAACAAAAACAAAAAAAAAAACCCAGATAACAAAAAAAGAAAAAAAGAAATAAAAAAGAAGTCCTTCACTGAGAACTCAGTATGTATCAAAAATTGCAATGAATGCTTGTGACATAAGACGAACTCCCAGTCCTTGGATTTAGAACAGGAAAATACCTATTGTTATTCTGAATATGAGAAAAAGAGCCGTGATGCAAATCACAAGAGAACCAAACTTGCTCACTTTGTCTTTCTTAATTCTTAAGTCAGTAGAAGAGAGAGAAAAAAAGAGTCTCTTGCAGATCCTGGAGTAAATGTGAGGTTTATCCTTTACTCAATTCATATAACTTGGCAACTTTCAGAAGCAAGCTCTAGAAAAATGTTAACACATGCAGCATCTTCCTCAAAAGGATAAAAAATCCAACTTATTAACTGATTAGAGAAAAAGTTGTCCTGTCAAAGATTTTCTTGACTAGGTAGGTTGAATACAGAACACTCATCTGGGCTTTGAAAAGATGTCCCCAAGCACAGTAGCTCAGAACTACAATTCAGAAGTCTAGAGGCCAAGATAAGAAGGACCATGAGATCAACATTTATAAGCTACACAGTGAGTTGTAACAACTGGAATACATACCAAGATCGTGGCTCAAAATATCAATGGGTCATTTGGCAGTATCCACAATCTAGGATTCTAGGCCACAAGGAGCTCAGTTTCTTCTTTAAAGATGCAAAGAGTCAAGACAAGCTATTGGTGAACATCTTTAATCCCAGCACTGAGAAGGTAGACCTAGGCAGACCTCCATGAGGCCAGCTTGGTCTACACAGTGAGTTCCAGGACAATCCGGGCAGCATAATTTGAGACAGCATAGACTCTGTCTCAAAAAAAAAGATGCTATGATTCCAAATAAAGAAAAAATATTTAAATATTTGGCAAATAAATAAAATAAAATATTACAGAACACAAAATATCTATTACCAAACCCTTCTGCTGCCCAGTAACAGATGCAGGCACAGAGCTGTGACTTAGTTACCTGGAATCATTTCTAGAAAGAGGTAGAAAATCCAAATAAAGCAGAACAACAGGTACTGAGGTTTCAAGACAAAAAGCAAAGAGCCATGGAAAGAAGCCTAACAATGGTGAGAGTTTTAATGCAGGTTCAAGGTTTACTAAAGCAAGAAAAATAAAAGCAAAGAAGAAAGCTTGCTACCAACCTGGCAAAGCATTAGGGGGAGGGGCTAGAAGAGGGCAAAGTGCTACATAAACCTTGTCTCTTGCCCACCTCTGTGAAAATATATAGCAGATGCTGCTATGTGAAAATGAAGTCAGATGAAAGGCAATTGGCAAAGGAGCCATAAAACATTAATTTCTACAATGAAATTACCATAAGTTCTTTGAGAAATTGTATCCCTACCCCCACTCATTTTCAAAGCAGGTGATGTCATACTCTGGTGCAAGGACAAAGAAGTGTGTGCAAACAGATGGATGAGTATGTCAGGAAGTCATGGTATTTTCTACAGGAGAGGCCTCCAAACAAAGCCAGACAGTAGGGAAAAAGCATTTCAGTCTGTATTTTTCCACAGATCTAATATTATAATCAAATGAATATTTAATTGATGAGAACATTTGGTTAGCCACCAGAATTCTGGAAAAAAGCTATGTACACAATATTAGAAAGGGTAGTATCTTTGGGTTATCTAAATCTTTAAATATTTCTCCACAATTTACATACAGTACCACAATTTCCATGTACAGAATTCACACAAATTATAATTATATCCACTGGGTTTTTAGCAAACCTAGAGGTGTTTTTTTTTCTAAAACAGAAATTCTTAAGTTCCAAGAGATAACTGAGATAACATTTATTTTTTTGAGACAGGGTCTCAACTATATAGCCACGACTGACACAGAACTTGCCATGCAGACCAGGATGGCCTTGAACTCACTGAGATCTGCTGCCTCTGCCTCCAGAGTCCTAGGATTAAAGTCATATGTCACCAAACCTAGCAGATAACACCCATTAAGAAATATTTTTGACTCGTACCAAGTGGACAAACGGTCCAAACACGGTTGCAAAGGTCCTAACAACCAAAAGGTGTTCCCACTTCTTATTCATAAACTACACAAAGGGCATCTGCACATCAAAGAGGACTCGAGGGTAACATCTGATATTATAAATGTAATTACTCTAGTATTTTTAAAAATGTTGATTTAAAAATACACCTTGGAGACGGGGTTGGGGGTGGGGAGGAGGTCATTCATTCCCACAAATCTGTATGGGTAGAAAAGAAGATTACTCAAACCGTGCTCAGATAAACCCATGGCTATCAGAAGCACAATGGGCTAATTAGTGGAAAGAGAAGCTAATTCACTCTTAACTGTTTCAGGTCAAACTTTAGGAAGTGGGATGGGGATAGCAATAGGATTAGGGGCCTAGTGACTGGCAGAGTAGCTTTAGCTCTACCTACTAATTATGTGACCTTCTGCAAGTAATTTCACCTCTCTGTTCCTCAATTTATTATCCATAAAATGAGTGGGTTGGTGTTTACCACAAAATCCCTTCCAGCTCTAAAGTTTGATGAGACAACCTCCCAGAGAACAAATACTGCGTGTTCTAAAAAAACGTCCACTGAAGCGTGTAAGACCACCACCAGGAACTGAACTGTCTGGTCATCTCAAGTCGATTCTGAGCTAATTAATTCTCTCAATGGCTAGTGTACAGTTGAGTTTCTACTGGTGATACACCATTCCCACATCGTAGGGCATTCACATATACAGCTCTCACGTGGAGTTTTAGGGGGTTGAGCAGATAATCTGATTTACAGGAGAAACTTGTGACTGTGTCCCAACTACTAAATGCCAGCACTCATCTGACCTCAATGCTTTGCTTTTAAAGCAAAGGCAAGGGGGCAGAGATGGCCTTAGTCAAGCGTTCTGTTACCTCCAAATCGCAAAGCCTCCAAGGAGAAGGCCTCATGCTTACTTCTGGGGTTCAAATCTCTTGAAGGTCAGGCCGGCATAAGTATGCCTAGTGCTCAGCTTGTAAACTATTGGGTTCATATCCCGCCAATTTGGAATTCTTGCGACTGTGAAAGAAAGTTTTTTTTGAAGCACAGGGGAGCTCTGCGAGGGATGGGGAGCCTATGGCACCTAGGCCACTGGACTTTGAAGTAGGGTAAGGGGTTGCTTGGGACGGGTCAGCTAGTCACCTGGAAGCCGGTTCCTCTGTTTTGGGCTCTGGACGCACACCGTCCGCACCAAGGGCACCAGTTTCTGCTTGAAAGCACCCGCCAGGCCTCCACACCGGAACATTTCGGCGACCGCTCCTCGGAAGCTCCCACTCCTTCCTTTTCTTTTCACACACCGTCGAACGGGTCAAACACCACGGGCTTTGGTCTGCTCCCCCTCCCGTCACACGCACACTACGCAGGCTCCTCCTCCCAGCCCCGAGTGGACATTGGATAGAGAAACCGGCCCGCTAGAGCCGGGAGAAAAAGGCACTGAGGCTGGAGACCTACTGCGCAGGCGTAATAGTCAGAGCCGCATTGCAATTGGTCCCACAGCGCAGAGGTTGGCGCATGCGTCTGGCTACACGCGCTCGGCAAAGCCCCGGGCCCCGCCTCCAGATTTGCAAGTTTCCAGGAGTTAGTGGCGCCGTAATAGGTTGAGCCGCTTAAGAAACCTGTACAAGGGAGACTTGTGCCCGGAGGCAGTGGGTGGTGCTGCCGCTGAGTAGGTAATGGGAAATGAGATAGCACGTCACCCAAATTGACCCAAGAACCTTACTTTCAGTTTTTGTATGTTTTAGGCAACTAGCTAGCCGGCATTTAAGCCTTTCTGAATCTCTTTCTGTGATCCAATTCTAGTCTTTCCCCAAGTCTTAGTCATCGAACCCGACTTCCTGAATCCTGAATAAATTCCATCCATCTTTTAAAAGTAACTGGCACTTTCTTGAGCAGCCGATTGTTTTTCTTTTCTTTTCTTTTCTTTTTTTTTTTTTTTTTTGAGGTGGTGGAGTGGGGCGTGTACTTCCCGTGTTATATCTCCGTTATCACTTTCATATGCTGTACCAAGTGCCGTGGATACTCTCGCGCTATTATGGCTTTCGTGCTTGAGAAGAAAAAGCTGACCAAAAAAAAAAAAATTTGTGCCTTACGGAGGATTTTCTGTGAAAGAAATTCTAAGCAGGACTTAGAAAGTTATGGGAGATAACAGAGTGAGAACTGAGAGAAAGTAGGTATTTTACTCTACTGTGGGAAATTTAAATAGCAGATTATTTGCAGAAACTGTGTAGTGGAGGGCCTAACACCTGAACTCCCAGCATGGGGAGGCAGAGGCAAAGACAGAAGGACAGCAAGTAAATTTGGGACCAGCCTGATTTACTTATATCACGCCAGCCAAGGCTTTGTGATGAAGAGGCCCTGTCCCTTGTTGTGGAACAGAATCATATAAGAGGCTTTTGTGGATGTAAAAACATGGAAAGTGATCACTGTTTGTAATGGGATCTATTTGTCATTTAAATGATACCTACCACAGAGCCACTACAAGTAAGGAGTTTGGGACAGAATCACTAGTAGAAGAGAAAGAATAGTATTTCAGAGGGTAAATGCATTGAGGCCAAAAGTAATATTTTTAGGATTTAAGCATGTTGCTCTGCACTCCATAGGGACCTAGGTTGAATCCTGTCTCTGCTACTTGGAAAAGTCACCCCATTGGCTTCCCTGGCCTGGAGACGGTTGGACTATAAGGATGGAAACCTATAATTTCTCAGCACATGGAACTTAATTAGGAATTACTTCCTAATTAAGCAGGAATTAGGGACCAACATGAGCAGCATAGACTGCTTCCAAACAGCCCTGCAAGGCTGGGAGTATAGCTGAGAGGCCGGATGTTTGCTAAATACTCAGAGGTCCTCTTTTCAGTTTGAAGCACCACACAAACACCCCCCCCCAAAGTTTTAAATAAAAAATCAGAAATAACATTCAGTCCATTTTCAGGAGGCAATGACAGAAGATTTGCTGTATAGGGGAAGTAGTGATAAGGAATGCAATTGGAAAGGGTCAAACTTGAACTGTTGAATGAATTTGAGTTGGCTTTCATCTTTAAAAATGATGAAATTCTTTTTTTTTTTAAATCTTTGTGGAAAGGAATAGGGAATGCAAGTTGGAAAACATAGTTTAGCCCAGGAAGCAGGATTCATTGCGTGAAAATCCCCAAAGTTTCATTATCTCTTCAGCAGGTTAGATCAGTGTTTAAAATTGCAAGTAATAAAACCAGGAGTGGAGTCTTATACCTCTAATGGCAACACTTGGGAGGCAGAGATAGGAGATCAGGGGTTCAAGGTCATCCCGTCATCCTCATGATGAGGGCACCAAGCATGCACATGGTGCACAGATATAAATGCAAACAAAAAAAATAAATGCAAACAAAACAGTCATACACATAAAATAAATCTTAAAAACTTGGTGCCCTCATAACATCAGTTAGGCGTAGTTGCAGGGGTCAAGAAGTAAGCTGAGTCATCTGTAAGAACAAGTGCAAGCGCTCTTAACCACTGACACATCTTTCTGGCCCTCATGAGTAACTTTTTTTTTTTTTTTTTTTTGAGAAAGGGTTTCTCTCCATGTAGCCCTGGCTATCCTGGAATTTACTCTGTAGATTAGGCTAGTCTCAAACTCACAGAGATCTGCCTGCCTCTGCCTCTGCCTCCTGAGTGCTGTGATTAGAGGCCTATGCCACCACCTCCTGTTTTTGAGTGACATTTTTCATCTAAATCTTCTTGGGGGAGTGATTATTGAAAATATCAATTCCAGAATAAAATAAATACATTTTATATTATAAAGACATTATAGATACTGCTTCTTGTTATTTCTAGAAACTCACAATGTATTGAAGGACTGAGGCAAGAGGACCCTTGAACCCCAGCAGTTTGGGTGCAGCATGGAATAACACAGTGAGATCCAATCTCAACAACAGCAGCAAGTTAATAATAAAGGTTAATAATCAACATAAATTGGTTTAATACAAAGTCAATTATGTCTGCTAATAAAGAAAACTTTGGAAATACTATCAAAATTATGATAGTCATATACAATTATGAAACAAATGAATAATACAACAATAAGTTAGTAATGCATAATTAAAACAAAGTCAGTGCAAAATGCATATAATTTTTTGTGATAGGAGCAATGAGGCATTTCTCTTGTCCTTTCCACTAAAAACTGCATTTTACCCTAGTAAAATATTCATCACACAAATTCCAGAAGACTATGATAACAAACATTTCATTATGATAAGAATCCATTGTGAAATATTATATTTCTAGCAATCAAAACTTCAAACTTATAAAGGTAGACCCAGTGACAGAAACATCTGAATAATTTTAAGTAAATTGGCATAAATTCTACCCAAAAGTTGCCAGCAACCTCTTTCTACTGAATGTGAAGAATGTGACATTAATAGTTACTTCCCCTCATTTTCTGAGACAGTCTCCTATATTCCAAGCTGGCTTCAAATTCACTATCTCTCCAGGGCAGGCATTTGCCCTGAGCTAGCCCTCCTAACTTATTATTGCAGTTATTCTTCTATGGGTATAGATCACTAGAGGCATAAGACTTTTTACAAGAAATGATCAACTAACAACTTCTATTATATAGAAACCAGTCTCTTGGAAAACAAAAATATTATACCATGATGGTTTTTGGTATACATAATGGTGGCATTGGATTAGCTAGCTCCATCTCTGGATGGTTTTAATGTTGACTAGTATAATCAATGGTTTTAGAAGGGTGACCCACATGTGTAATAAAGGCCTATAAATACATCTCCAACTCAAGAATAAGATTAAATAGAAGGCTGTATTTTTAATAACTTGAACTTGACTGAGCACTCGCATTCCAATATGCTTATACACACATCAGTCAGATACTGAGCTGTTTTATTTTCCTGTAGAGGAATTTTAATCCAGCAACATGGCTACTCTAGCAAGGGATCACATCCAAAGACCTTCTGGATCTGTGTGATTTGGCTGGAATATACAGATATACCTTTAATCCCAGGAGACGGAGGTGAGCAGATTTCTGAGTTTAAGACCAACCTGGTATAGAACAAGTTTCAGGTAAAGAAAAGGTTAGGTCTAGGCATGGTGGTACCCACCTTTAATCCTAGCACTCAGGAGACAGGCAGACAGATGGAGCCAGAAGATTAAAACAGATTTCCAAGGTTAGCATGAGGCCAACCAGAGCAATACATTCAGAAGCTGAAAGAAGCCATTTTGAATCAGTCAGCTTAGAGAGGAGTTTGGGCCAGAACAGCTGAGTTGAACCCGCCAGCCAGAATTCAGAAAGAGCTAGAAAGGGTGCCCTTATTCAGAAGTAAGTCTCAGAGGTTGAACCATTCTGGGCCTACAGTAGAATATACAGAGTGTAGAAGCTTTCAGGACTAGGCTTAAGTCAGCAGACCGAGGCTGTAAAAGTCTCTGAGATGGCAATTATATCAGGTGAACAAAAGTTACTTTTACATTTTTTCCTTAGTGGAAATGGGTTTCATCACGTCGACTCTTCCTGTAGATCAGTCTCATATGCAAAATGGCAGCTCAGGTGTGCTGCTGGCTCCCCTGGTTTTGATGACATTAGCAATATCTTGTATGTTGATGCTAATGGTATATGTTAGTGATACCTTAGCCTGTGAAATTTGAGGGAGATGAGCAAATTCCTAAAACAAACATAAAATGGGTGCTCTTTATTGTATGCAAAACGCTAAGTTGATTTCCTGCAACTTTTAAACCTCAAAGTCACTTTGAGAGAAGGAATATGGGTCTTGACCACGTTGTGTGATGGTTAGTAAGCCTTCGGAAGCTACCCTCTGATAGCTTAAAAAAGTTGTATTCATTTATCATCTTCCAAGCCTAATCTAGGCTTTTGGCAAATTAGACCCAACTACTATGTTCTACATTCACTTGCAGGGGGTGGGTGGACCTTCCTGGGGATTCCAGGTACCCTTGAAACTCCGCCATTCTGAAACAAGAAGTATGGCTCTGTAAAGGGCTCAGAGTATTAAGAATTATGGGGTTTATGCTGTGTCCTAAGTGCCCTCACCTGGGGCTGTAAAGGTTAGCTACAGAAACAAAGTCCCCCTTTGCTGGAACTGTCCCTACTAGTTCCTCCCCCCTCAACCTCCGCCCGCCCTCTCCTAGCCCCTGTACGGCCCTCTCCTGCGGCGGGCCTTCCCCATTGGCCAGCCAAACACAACCGACTGTGACAGCCAATGGGAGCCGCCCTCCTGAACATTCAGAGGGTGGGTGCTCGTGGTGTGATGAGGGGAGGTTGGCGCCTGGTACGCGCCCCCCTCCCTACATCTGGCAAGCCTTTGACAGAAACAGTAACACCCCCTACACACGCACGCCCGTGCCCCGTGTCTACCTCCTTTCAGCTGCGTGGGGGCCCTCTACAAACCATGGCTTTTACTGGTGTCCTGGCAGTGCCCTCCCCAATTCCTTGGGCATCAAAGAGTGCACCTGCTTACTCAGTAAGACTGAATACCTCTTTTTCCTAAGACTTGGTAGGGGGAGGCAGGGAGGCACAGCGACGCAGCTGTCAGTGGCCATGGAGGTGTGACAGAGGTATCTCAGATCCCTGACCCCTTAATGCTGCACCGGACTCGAAACTCTCCTGTGAAGCCTTAGGGTACAGCGCTCTTTGTCCCCCCCAGCTGTGCTCACTGCCCACCAACCCGATGCGCACTGAGTGGGGGTGGGAAGCCTGAAAGCCACCACAGAAGTGGGGACAAGAAGGGAAGGCTGTCCTGAAGTGGTATGTTCCACACTCCTCATCCCTTCCTTGTTGTGCTTAGGCTTTCTCCGTCCAGTGTGTCCCTGGGGTCCGGAAGGGGAGGGTCTAGGCAAAGGCGCGGCACAGCCTGAGCCTGCAGTCCCAGAGCTCGCACACAGACAGGAGACCTCTCAAGGCTGGCTCATTCTCCATTTCTTCTCTCTCAAGCTTTTGTGTCTGTGCCTTTGAGCTGAAAGGAGGGTGCACTAGGGAAGGAGGAGGGGTGCCTGGGGTGAGAGCACCCTCTTCACGCGCGCGCGCGCACACACACACGTTGCCGGTGCACGCACACACGGGCGGACACACACTTCCAGACGCGCGCGAGCGCACACACACACACACACACACACACTCGCACGCACAAAGCTCTCTCGCTTTGAGCGCACTAACGTGGCCGCTTTCTTTGTGTGGAGCCCTCGAGTGGGGTTGGGACCCGGGTCCTGTCCCGGGGAGATGGCGCAGCCCATCCTGGGCCATGGGAGCCTGCAGCCCGCCTCAACTGCTGGCTTGGCATCCTTGGAGCTCGACTCATCGATGGACCAGTACGTGCAGATTCGCATCTTCAAAATCATCGTGATTGGGGACTCCAACGTGGGCAAGACCTGCCTGACCTTCCGCTTCTGCGGGGGTACTTTCCCAGACAAGACTGAGGCCACTATCGGTGTGGACTTCAGGGAGAAGACCGTGGAAATCGAGGGCGAGAAGATCAAGGTGATCCAACTGGTCAGGTCCCGGCAGGGAGGAATCTGGGAGGGGGGTTCCGCCTGAGGTATATTGCTAGTGATAATAAATGACTAGCTTTGGCTGTGTCGCCACCTGCCGAGCTCAAGACCCTGGGCACATCCACAAGCCTTTTAGCTTCTTTCAGGGGCCCATCCCAACCTAACCCAAATTTTCTGGCAAGCCAGGATGGTTGCATTCTTACCCTTTGCCCCTGCCTGACAGCTTTGGCCTGGCAAAGCAGGTTTGAAATTGTCCTCAACCCTAAACGGGAGAGACATCCCTGAACACAGAAAGGCCTGTGGACATCTCTAGTCCTAGTTTTGTGGGATGGATCTCAAAGCACTTTATACATTTTGAGGTCTTTTCTATCTCTTGGGTGCTAATAGGCTGAAAAAAAAAAAGTCACCCTGGCTAAGCCCTGTGACATTAGAGAGGTTGGGAATTTGCGGAGCAGGAACCACTGCTTTATTTTAAATTGCAGTTTCCACTTGAGGTTCGAGCTGACTTGGGATGGAGGTGGAGTGGATGATGGTTATGTCACAAAGCCATGAGCCCCTTTAAAGATTGAGACACAGTCACCTTCTGGCTCTTCATAATCTCCAAAACTTGTTCTTTGGGGGCAGTCCCTCCCAGTTGCTTGCTGCTGCCTCTGGGTTGGATGAAGCGAATGAATGAGGAGCCCGTCACTCATTGTCCCCAGAAGGCCTATTGGGAAACATGCAACAACTTATCTGAGGGTCAGGGGAAGTGCCTTGACACCCTCCCCATAGTTTCCTAAATAGGCCAAGTACAAATATTTTTGTATGCTCCTTTAGTGTAGTAAAAGTAGAAACTCGATAACAACACAGGGTATGCCAGTGTGTTGGGAGGGGGTAGCAGGAAGCAGGCTTTGGCAAGGACAGCTTTGTGTGTCGTAGAAAGCTTCTAAGAAGATACCAGGGCTACTAAACACCAAGTCCTTTAGCCTCATAGCCGGCCTTTGCTTGAGCAGGACCCCAGGGAGGGCCAGAGATGAAGGTAAACTTCTTGCTGGTAAAACAACTGAAGGAGACGCATGTCCTGTCCTGTGTTCTGAGTGACATAGACCGAAGGCCTGGTGAACTGGAGAGAATGACAAAACTACCCCAAAGTGTGCACGATTTCTTGGTGATTAAAATGACTGTATTTTAAAATGACTTCAGCAAACAAGCCAAAGCACTGTGCTTTAGGAAGACAGGTGGAAGATAAGGAGAGATTCTGGGTCTGGGAGATAGTAGCTTCTTTTGAACTTCTGATCTATTTTAGCTCTTCCCAATCTGAGGCTACAGGGATGCCCTTTGAAAGCCACTGCGGGTATCTGTCTTTATCTTTTTCAAGGACTCTTCATGTTGAATGTTTGCACAGGTCAGGGCTTCTTCCTCGACAGTGCCTAGTTTCTTTAATATATGGCTATAAGACGCTGGAAAGTCTAAGACATGATTTTTTTTTAACCAAAGTAGAAATAAATCAATGGATGCGTTTTAAAACACCTTCAAAATAATTCGTGTTTAATGTTATCATTTATTAATGTTAATCAGGTATTACAGTGAGTTGAAGTGTTTCCTGGGCTTAAAAGTTAGAAGAGCATGTTAAATCCCTCTGAAGTCTGAGTGGTGGGGGAAAGGAAGTGCATGGGAGTCTAGGGGGGGGAGGGAGATGAAGGGGGAGAAAGGGAGGAGGAGAAATGAGGGGTAGGAGGTGAACAGTGGATGGAGTCATCAACCAATGGCCTTGGGGAGGGTTTTAAACCATTACCACCCACCACCATCCCTGGACTTAACCAAACTGGCTTTCAAGTATCTGCCAAATATTCTAGACTTTTCCCCCCAGAGGGCAGAGCCTGTGACAGTGTGACTCACTAGAAACAGAGATCAGCACAACGCCCCGTGCAGATAAGTGCTTAATATGAGCTTTGGGGGGAAGATGATATTTCCAAAAGGACAAAGCCTTGTAACACAGTTCAATGAGGAACCTCTGAGGACAAACTGGGCAAGAAACCTCCGGGGAGCATGGGACCTGGGACACGATGAGCTCACTCCCCTGTAAGCTATTGAAACACTAAGGCCAAAGCTGGCAGGTGAGAGACCAGAGTGTCTGTGGGAAGATGGCAGAGCATGACAGCAGGCAGGTGATCAAGGACGACGCAGATTGTGCCTCATGCTTTTCCTGCAAGAAAAAAGTGCCAAAACATGGTTACAGTTAGGGTTGGGGTTGGGGTTGGGGTTAGCCCTAGAGTCCAACCAGCAAGAGTAGGCCATCAGATTCTACGTGAAAGCCCTGGCAGAGGAGTGGTAGAGACTCCTCACTATGTTTTCTCCATTCTAGAGAAGTGTATTACCTCTCCTAGGTTTTGTGTCTGCCCCTCAAGTGGCACCTATGACAATCTCTGCTGGGGTATGGATGCCCGATATTGCTCATTCAGAGGACTCTGCTATTCCGGCTCTAGCTGGATCTGGCGCCTCTGGCCTCCACTAATACATTCACTTGCCTGCACATACTTATATGTAATTAAAACTAATAAAAATAAATCTAAGCAAAAAACCCTTTAATTAAGATTTTAAAATATTTTTAATTTTTAAAATCTACTCTGTGTGTATGTGTGTGTGTGTGTGTGTAGGCACATGTGTTTCACTGAGTGTAGTGGAGTTCAGGGAACAATTTGCGAGTCCTATTCTTTCTTTCTACCCTCTGAGTTTGAGGAATTAAAGTCAGGTCATTAGGTTAGGTGCTGAGTGCTGAACCATCTTGCAGGGTAAAATTGGGATTTTTATTATTCTCCTTTGACAGATAAGGAGACTGAGTTTGAGACAAATGAAATACATTGCCCATGGGTACAGAGATCTTTTGTCATTGCTAGCATTTCAATTGAGACCCAGAGTCCATGCTCTTTATAGTGAGCTCTACTTTAGAAGGCAATATCTAGTCCAGGAGATTTGGGGTGATATACTACCAAGCAGCCAGTCTTATTGTGTCTAGGCTGGACTCAAGGGTATGGTTCAAGGATCAAGGAGCCTTCGAGTTATCTCCTTCAGGTTTGGGGGTGAAGTTCAGTGGTAGAGTGTGTGTTTAGCATATGTGAGGCCTTGGGTTCAGAGCCACTAAATAACTAAAAAAAAGAATTTAAACAAGAAATCTATTTTGCTTGTACTCAGGACACTCAACAGAGTACTCCAAGTTTACTTTTCATACCATGACTGTTGCACTGTGGGCATGAGAATTACAGGTGTCCAGAGATAGAAAAAACCTTAGGGGCAAATCCCCTGTAATCCAAAGTCCTCATTTTAGAGATAGGGAACTGGAGCACAGAGAAAGAAAGAGACTTTCCTAGGGTCAGTCGTACAATGCAGGCCTCCTAATCCCTTTTCCGGTGCTCTTTCTGGATTTCACATTGTCAGGTTCACAAGAGTACACAAGTCCTAAGTCTATTTAACCCAGAAGCTTGTCTGTGCAGGCAACATGGCAGGACACCACGTAGGAAAGCTGGCAGATCTTCCTGATCAATCTAGGAAAGATGGAGACATCTTCCAACTCCCAAAGGAAGGGTGGAGCTTCTTGTAATAACCATTATGCATTATGTATGTGTCACCTAAAGGTTTAGCTAAACCATATTGTGTCTGTCTCAGCCTCAAAGCATCTGAGACCAATGAATAGGGCGGAGGTGGCTAGGCATTGTTGAACCATTCTTGGTAAAATTACAAGAAGGTAGCCCCTCTGTCTAGTTTGGGTACTCCCACAGGCCTCGCACCTCCACTATAGGCAGGCATGGGCCAGACTGCAGAGTTCTTCATCTCTGCTGATCACTGGGGAAAACACCTTCCTGTTCTGTTACTAAGTGCAAGGAGGCTGAGCTCAGTGCTCCTTACAAGCTGCCTGCAGTCAGAATGACATCATATCTGTGGGGGCTTCTAAGCTTCTGTCTTCTGTCAGCCTAATGATTAATTAGCCATCACTGTGTGTTCCTTGTTGCCTTCCCTCTCTTCCTCTCTTCCTCCCATCTTTTCTCTTCCCCCTTTCCCCCTTCCCTTCCCTTCCCTCCCCCCTCTCAGTATGTCTGTTTCTGTTTGTCTGCCTGCCTGTCTGTTTTTGTCTCTGTCCTTTTTATTGCCATGTGTGTCAGGTTTGTGTATCTGTGTATCTTAGATACACATGGGACAGTTTAGTTAATTGATAAAAAAGATTTCTTTTTGACTTTCCCCATCCACCAAAGGTTGTAAATGCTTCTCTCTTGTTTGCGCTTATGTCTTCTGCCATTGGCTTCCAAGGAAAGGATACCCATGGCCCATTTATACAATGATGCCAGCGTGTCCTCTGGGGGGAAAATCCTTAGATCAGCTAAGAGATTGTGTAGGGGATGGAGAGCTGGCTGAAGTTCATCAGGCAGACATGATTCTCAGAAAATGGTGAAAAGGTGCGGTTTCTCTGTGGCAGCTCTCCACACTGTGCCCCAACCCCAACCTTCATCTATCCACCATTGATCTGGGCCTATAGCAAGTTGATGCATCTTTCTCCCTGTCCCACCTCCTGGCTGCCCTTGGCCTGTTTCAGTTTCTAGAGCCAAGCTTGCGAGAATGAGACCCAGTAGATCCAAGGCACAATACTGAAAGTTACTGTTCTTCCAGACACAACAATAACAGCTAAGATTCATTGAGCACATCCCATTTTACAAAAGCTGTTTCTCATATATCGTGTCGTTGGATTGTCCTAGCAACCAGCGAAGCTTGAGTTCCCACTATGGAGACAAGGAGAGTGAGGTTCAACTAAGGAATGACTACTCATGTACTCAGCTGCTAACTAGAAGCCAGAAAGCTGTCTTTCCAGCTGTACACTCTCAGTCAGCTGTCCACGTAGATTCATGTAGTATCATGTAGTGTCATGTACATTCATGTAGTGTTATGTACATTCATGTAGTGTTATGTACATTCATGTAGTGTCATGTACATTCATGTAGTGTCATGTACATTCATGCAGTTTCAGGCCTGAGAGAAAGGAAGACTGCATACAGTTGGCCTTCTGTACTCACAGAGCCCAACTAACTGGGAATAAAATATTTAGGAAAACAAGCAGGGCCTGAGGGTGTAGCTCTGTTGGTAAAGTGCTTGCCTAGCACGTATGAGGCCCTGAGTTCAATCCCAGTACCACATAATCCTGATCCAGTGGGGCATCCTGAAATCCTAGAACTCAGGAAATAGAAGCAGGAGAATCAGAAATTCAAGGTCATCTTTGGCTACATAAGGAGTTTGAGGCAAACCAGCCTGGGCTATGTGAGATCTTGTCTCTAAAACAAAACACACACACACACACACACACACTACATATACATATACATATATGTAGTGTATATATATGTATATTATATATGTGTGTGCATGCATCTGCCCTAAACATACAGAGATTTTTTCTTATTCCATTAGCAATGCATTGTATCGAATATTTTAAGAGATAATTTAAAATATGTATAGGAGGGGTGTACAAGGCACTATGTAAACAGCACACCATTTTCTAGAGGGCATTTGAGCTTCCATGATTTGGGCATCTGGGGGTGCTGGAATCTGTATTACGCAGTGTCGTGCATAGCCGAGGCTCACCACTAAAGCATACCTGCCCAATTGCTCTTACATTTTCCAGATGGGGATGCTGAACAAAAGACTCACATCTAGCACGAAATTTGGACAGAAATTTGCATTGCACTTGGTTTGACTCCACAGTACTCTACTGGCCCTCTGATCTCAGATATCTGGGGATCTCAGATATGTGTAGCTAAGAGGCAAGCCTCTACCATGTCCACTGGGAAGGGAGGAAAGAGAAGAGGGAACATCTACTTTCACTTCCTAGCAAGGGTGAAATGGTTGTGAGGATGTTGAGGACAGGAAAACCTGGATCCCCTGACACAGAGAGCCCGGTCCATGTGTCCAGTGAGCCTGACTGATGTACTTCCCTTTCAAAAGCATTGAAGCCATACCGTTAGTTGTGTTTTCTGCTGGGTGTAGCCTCCTTTCAGGCTTTAGCCCCATCATGGCAGGGGTGTCAAAACTTTGGATGTGATTTCTATAGAGCGGGGAGGGAAAAGTACCTACCCCTGAACTACCAAGCCTCTGCATGACAGCTTCAAGGCTTTCTTTGTAGCTTTGGAAAAGCAGAGGAGGTCTCCAGCAGAGGGGCTCTCCCTGCTGTTGCCAGAACACAATTAGGACACCGAGGAAAAGCCGAACAGCCAACTTTACTCAGCTTCAAACACCTCACACATTCCCACCCGCATGTTCCTGCAGGTATTTTTAGAATCCTGAGCTCATGGTGTTAAAGCATCTGCCACATGCCTGAGGGCCGTTAGGAATTCAGCTTCACTCAGAGGCAAGACTTAAGACTACTGGAGACTGGGAGTGGGAAGCGGAGATCAGGAGCCAAGTGGAAATGATATTCTTGGACTAGGCCTGTTTTCTTCTGCCTGACCTCCATCCCGCTCCCCATCTGCTTTCCTGTTCAGAGCACCATAGAGGTAGAAGAAACTTTTAAAAAGCTATTTTTTTGTCTCTTCTTACAGAAACAAATAAGTCTTTGAGGATTTTTTCATTTTGTGTGTAACCAAAGTCAGCTGCTTTCTCTGAAATGGCTTTGGCCTATACTCAAGTTGTCCAATTGCTGGGAGTTCTCGAGGGTCAGGCCAGTAGTGCTTTTGATCACCACTGCCTCAATGGTGTACAATCTAATGCTGAAAAGCACCGCCAAGTTTAGTCAGGACACAGAGCACACATATGTATTCTAAATGGTACGACGTAGACCCAAAGTGCAAATCCCAAGAAAAGAGAATTGCAGAAGTTAGACAAGATTTGCAGGTGTTGGGGGCGCAGTCGGGGTGGCTGAAGAGATGGCTCAATAGTCAAGAGCTCTGGCTGCTTTTTCTAGAGGTCTGGGGTTTCATTCCCATCACCTCTAAGGTGGCTGATAACCATCTGTAACTCCAGCTCTAGGGAATCTGCCATTTTTTCTGGCCTCAGCAGGCACTGTATACACGTGGCGAACAGACATACATGCAGGCAATATATTCGTACACATAAAATATAAAGAAAGAAAGAAAGAGAGAAAGAAAGAAAGTCTTTAAATATTAAAAAGAAATGTTTGAACCAGGCATGGTGGCGCATGCCTTTAATCCAAGCACTTGGGAGAAAGAGGCAGGTTCATCTTTGAGTTCAAGGCCAATCTGTTACATACAGAGTGTGTTCCAGGACAGCCAGGGCTACCGAGAGAAATCATGTCTCGAAAAATGTCCTCTCCCTCCCTGCCCCCAAACTGAGGATGATAGAGGATGCACAAGCTGAGTCTTCAAGAATGGATGAACCAGGGAACTGAAGTCACAGAGAAAGACGTGGCTGAGTAGGCTGAACTAGGTCAGATTAAGAAAGACTGAAATACTTGCATTTGACATGACAAGCAGTAGTTGTTCTGAAGAGGTAGATACAAGCAGGGATTTAGGTGACTTAGTGTGACAGTAGCCCTCAGGGGGCAATGGAGTGGGGGCATCCAGAAACCAAATGAGTACTAGAGTCCACCAATAGGGAGAAGAGAGCCTGACCCAGGGTCCATCCAAATGGAAGGCGAAGGTGGTAACAAATTACACTCCAACACTTAGCAGGCTGAGCCAGGCTATCACTGCGCTTCTGTCAACGAGAAATTCAAACAGAAGACGTAAAAACAAATGCTTTATTAGAAGATCTTGGAGGGTGAAGGAGAGTCTTGACAATGAAAACTGATGTTCAGAATGATCTTATAAGATCTTTAGTCAGCAAAGAGATCCGGCTATATTGCAAAGATTATACTCACTGGTGGCTAATTCTGTATAAAGACTACATACTTCATTGGAAAATCACAGTAGTGAAATTAGTGGCCATAACAAAATTTTGTTTCTTAACTGAGAATTTTATAGGGTCTTGAGATCATTATTCTGAGCATGAATGTCTGTTGTCCCAGACCTTGCATACATAACAGAAAATAAAATTGGACTTGAATGTATGTTGACTCTAGTAACTCCCTGGGAATCATGTCTGCACATATGCTACTGATACCAGATTTTTCTCTTCATAAGTTGGCCTTTATCCCAAAAGCCAAGAAGCAGAAGAAAAATAGATCGAATTAATTATCTTTTACATAACAAGAAGTGAATTTAAAAATAAATAGAAAAAACAGGCATGGTGGCTCAAACATGGTGGTAATTCCAGCACCAGGTTGACTGAGACATGAAGATCATGAATTTGAAGTCAGCCTAGATTACATAATGAGATTGCTCCATGGTGAGGGTTTAAACACTAATTTCACTTTTCTGGTGGGAGGAAAGCAGGCTTACATATAGCCCAGGCTTACCTCCAGTTTGCTTTGTAGTTAAAGCTAGCTGGACTCATAGTGTTTCTTGTAATGCAAAGTTAGGTAAGAGGGTGCATGTCTATAATCCAAGAGCTCAGAAAGGTCAGGCAGGAGGATCACTAGTTTGGGGCTAGCTTGGGCTGTATAGCAAGTTGGAAGTCAGCTTGAACTATATATACATTAAGACCCTGTCTCAAAACAATGGAAGCAAAATAACCAAAGAAAATAAATAAATATTTTCTGAATTTGAATAGCCATTACCATTCTGATACATACAATTCTAGACTTCTACAAATATGCTGTATGTTTTTGGAAATTGAGACTTTATCATATGAAACAGATTTAGGACTGCTTAAAAATTGAGCACACCAAGCCCTGAAATGTTCTTTTATATGTTTCCTCTCTTTCTCACTTTGTCTCTTAAAAGACCAGAGTCTTTTAAGACAGGGTTTTGTCGTGTAGCCAGGCTGGTCTTGAACTCTCAGCAATGTTTTTGCCCAACTCGTGTGGATTGCAGGAAGTTCTGTAGTTGCGGGTGTGAACTGGGGCAAGCATTACTGTGTATGTAAGCTATTCCTCTCCTAGTGAACACTGTTTTCCTTTGGGAACAATAACACTGTGATGAAGGTATTTTCACAGAATTTGAGAGCATCTTTTCAATGCTGTTTGTATAATCCTGAAAGCAAGATTATAGGTCTTAAGAGTCGTGAACATTTTAAAGATTATTGATAAAATTGTCATATTGCCCTCCAGAAAATTTGACAAATATGGGTACTATTTCTTATTAATTTTTAGAAGATTCATTGTTTTATGTGTATGAATGTTTTGCTCGCATATATGTGAAGTATGCTATGTGCATGCCTGGGGCTGGCCAAGGGCAGAAGAGGGCAGCTGTCAATTAGTTACCTTGTGGGCACTAGGAATCAAACTTGGAACCTCTTCAACAAGTGCTATTAACATTGAGCCAACTCTCCAGCTCTTGAGTACTATTTTTATACTACAATCCTTTAAACTTTTCACCTCAGTATTTTCATCCAGAAAACAAACAAACAAACAAACAAACAAACAGCAAACTATAAAACTTCTCTCTGGGGTCCATATTGCTAATGTCAAGAAGTACTTGCTATATCAGGACTCATAACCTCATTTTCTAATGCTTTAAAGAATATGCATTTATTTATTTATTTATTTATTTATTTAATTTTCGAGACAGGGTGTCCTATCTCAAAATATTTTCAGAATTTGAATAGCCATTATCATTCTGATATATACAATTCTAGACTTTTCTTTCTTTCTTTTTTTTAAAGATTTATTTATTTATTATATGTGAGTACACTGTAGCTATCTTCAGACACCCCAGAAGAGGGCATCAGATCTCATTACGGATGGTTGTGAGCCACCATGTAGTTGCTGGGATTTGAACTCAGGGCCCCAGAAGAGCAGTCAGTGTTCTTAACCGCTGAACCATCTCGCCAGCCCCAATTCTAGACTTTTCTACAAATATGTTTATGTTGTATGTTTTTGGAAATTGACACCTGATCAAATGAAACAGATTTGGGGACTGCTTAAACTTCCCTTGTTGTCAGTAGACCAGGCTGGCCTTGAACTCACAGAGATTCATTCATCTCTGTCTCTCTGGTGCTAGGATTAAAGGCATGTGCCACCACTACCCAGCTCAGGTTATGCTTTTTCTCTTCAACTTTTGTTTCCTTTTCTGATTTTACATCATATGGATCTTTGTTGCAGGTTCAGGTGTGGGACACAGCCGGACAAGAACGCTTCCGTAAAAGCATGGTTGAGCATTACTACCGCAATGTGCATGCCGTGGTCTTTGTCTATGACGTCACCAAGATGACCTCCTTCACCAACTTAAAAATGTGGATCCAGGAATGCAATGGGCATGCTGTGCCGCCCCTCGTGCCAAAGGTGCTTGTGGGGAACAAGTGTGACTTGAGGGAACAGATCCAGGTACCCTCCAATTTAGCCCTCAAATTTGCTGATGCCCACAACATGCTCTTGTTTGAGACATCAGCCAAGGACCCGAAAGAGAGCCAGAATGTGGAGTCGATCTTCATGTGCCTGGCTTGCCGACTGAAGGCCCAGAAATCCCTCTTGTACCGTGATGCTGAGAGGCAGCAAGGCAAGGTGCAGAAACTGGAATTCCCACAGGAAGCTAACAGTAAAGCTTCCTGTCCTTGTTGAAACCAAATGGTGTAAATACTTGAGAATTAGCACTGGAGGGTTTTTCTTTTCCTTTTTTTTTTTTCTGTGCCTGCATAATAATGCTTACACCTGCTTGTTTCCATACAAACTAATATCAAAATAAAATTTGTATAGATTATCAAGTGGCTTTGTGTCTTGCTTTCTTCCAGGAAGACTTTTTTTTTTTTTTTTTTTTTTTGGAGTGCTGACACTAGGCGCCAGGGCCTTGCATCTGACAATAAAGAGCTCTGTCACTGAGCTACACCCCCACACATGGAGGAGGCTTCTGGCAGTCAAAAGTCTTTTTGCATGTCTGTTTGCATGTTTGTTTTCCTCCAAGACAGGGTTTCTTGGCATAGCCCTGGCTGTCCTGGAACTCCGTTTGTAGACCAGGCTGGCCTCGAACTCAGAGATCCTCCTGCCTCTGCCTTCCAAGTGTTGGGATTAAAGGTGTGTGCCACCCTGAAGTCTTGAGAGGAGATATGGATTTAACATTTGCTGTATTTCCAAGGTGTATGACTTGGATGTCTTCCTTCCTTTTCTAAAGTGTAAAAACAGACTGCTTCACAATCGTAGTTCTTTCACAAAAATTCCATTCCCCACCCATTTCATCCTGAGAAGTTGATGTTTGTTCCCCGTGGTCTAACAAATACATATTAGGCAAAGAATGCCATGGAATATGTATCACAGGAAGACACATCCTGTCCAAAGGCCCCATGACCCAATTACAGAATAATGCAATTACGTAGAAACAAGAATTCAACAGCAGGGACTGGTGAGATGGTACAGTGATTAAAAGCACTTGCTGTTCTTGCTGAGGATCCAGGTTCAATTCCCAGCATCTACGTCATGGCACACAACCGTGACTCCATTTTCAAGGAATTCATGCCCAATTGTGATCTCCTCTGACACATGCTACACATACATACATTCAGGTAAAACACTCACATA
Organism: Apodemus sylvaticus; assembly: GCF_947179515.1. Taxonomy (NCBI): domain Eukaryota; kingdom Metazoa; phylum Chordata; class Mammalia; order Rodentia; family Muridae; genus Apodemus; species Apodemus sylvaticus. Next base: position 127,485,043 of record NC_067495.1, read on the forward strand.
CATAAAATAAATCTTTAAAAAATAGTAAATTAAACTGGGCAGTGGTGTGCACACCTTTAATTCCAGCACTCAGAATGCAGAGGCAGGTAGATTTCTGTGACTTCAAGACCAGCCTAGTGTACAGAGCAAGTTCCAGGGTAGCCTAGGGTTGTTAACCAGAGAAACCCTGTATAGAAAAACCAATCAAAAAGAATCAGACAATAGTGAGTATAGGGTTATGTCGTAAGAATATAGAACACGGGCTGGAGGGATGATTCAGTGGTTAAGAGCACAGGCTGCTCCTCCACAGGTTCTGAGTTCAATTCCCAGCAACCACATGGTGGCTCACAACTATCTGCAGTGGGCATCTGATGCCACCTTCTGGTGTGTCTGAAGACAACAATAGTGTGCCCACATACATGAAATAAACAAATAATTCTTAAAAAAAAGAATGTAGAACACTGTACAGTTAACACCAGTGACTGGTCCTAGAAACATAATTGTATTTACCTTTTAAAAATTATATTTATTTATTTGTGTGTGGGGAGTGGTGAAGTGTGCCAGTATGTGTGTGGAAGTCACAGGACAGCCTGCAGGAGTTGATTGTCTCCTTCCTTCTACCAGGTGGGTTGCAGCATTGAAACTCAGGTCATTAGACCTGACAGCGAGTACTGTTACCCATTGAGCCATCTCTCCAGCCCATGAATTTATTTTTTCATGTTAAATAAAAGTAGGGTATTTGGGGTGCTGGAGAGATGGCTCAGTGGTTAAGAGCACTGACTGCTCTTCCAGAGGTACTGAGTTCAAATCCCAGCAACCACATGGTGGCTCACAGCCATCTGCCATGGGATCTGATGCCCTCTTCTGGTGTGTCTGAAGACAGCTACAGTGTACTCTTCATATAAATAAAAAATAAAATAAATAAAAAATTAAAAAAAAGTAGGGTATTTGTTCCTTTTGGGAAGGCCACTTTACACTCTTGAGCTACCTTTAAGTTTCTCAAGGATCCCAGCACGATTCACACAGTAAAACCACTTGTGTTAATCCAAATCCTTTGGCTACCTTAAGGGCTGTGCAGGGGTGTTAGGATCGATGAACCATCTCAATTGGGAGTCTCTTGAATTAGTAGTTCTCAAATGCTGGTTCAAGCTAACTGTGGGATCTCAATTAGTTACAGTGCAGAGTTCCAACCCAGTTTATCCAGAAGCTCTAAAGTGGGGTTCAGGAATTTGAATTCTTAATATGTTCACAGATGGGCTGGAGAGATGGCTCAGTGGTTAAGAGCACTGGCTGCTCTTGCAAAGATCCTGAGTTCAAATCCTAGCAACCACATGGTGGCTCACAACCATCTGTAATGAAATCTGATGCCCTCTTCTGGTGTGTCTGAAGACAGCTACAGTGTACTTACATATAACAAATAAATCTTAAAAAAAAACTTTAAAAAAATGTTTACAGATGATTCTCTGGTGCCCCCAACTGCCTCTGTGTATAGCTTTCTTTCTTTCTTCCTTCCTTCCTTCCTTCCTTCCTTCCTTCCTTCCTTCCTTCCTTCCTTCCTTTCTTTCTTTCTTTCTTTCTTTCTTTCTTTCTTTCTTTCTTTCTTTCTTTTTCTTTCTTTCTTTCTTTCTTTCTTTCCTTCCTTCCTTCCTTCTCTCTCTCTCTCTCTCTCTCTCTCTTTCTTTTTTTTTTCTTTATTTGGTTTTTCGAGACAAGGTTTCTCTGTTGTAGCCCTGGCTGTCCTGGAACTCACTCTGTAGACCAGGCTGGTCTCAAACTCAGAAATCTGCCTGCCTCTGCCTCCCAGAGTGCTGGGATTAAAGGCGTGCGCCACCACCGCCCGGCTGTGTGAAGCTTTCTTTAAGCTTTCTGGCAAGCTCTAAGAGCAAAAGCTATTTTTCTTGAGCCACAACATTAAAGCCAGCTGTGTGAACAATAGGGGACACTCCGGGTTTCCAGGGAACTCAACTGGGTGAAGTGGATCCTTTCAGACTCTAAGCAAGAAAAATGAAACAGTTTTGGTCATGCTCATTGTCCTTGGGCCGTTTGCCTGAAACTAGTAGGTAAGAGCCTCTTAACTTCAAGAGACTTGGGAAGACTAATCCTGAGTATAAACACTTCCACACTGAGAGCCACTCTAGATGCAAGCGACAAAATTGGCTCTAGGGGGTGGATTGCATGCCTATCACACGCCCCCTGCTGGTGAAGTCAGTGAATGCAGCAAAGTGGTTCTCTGTTAACTGAATAGTTCCTGAATATTTGCCCAAGCAGCAGGAACAAATCCTAGTCCCAACTCAGGCACGTAGACAGCAGAAGCTAGGATATTCTCACAAAAAGGAAATGGCCTGAAGGTGTACTGGGATTACTCCACGTCGAATCGCTCGGGCTTCCCTCTCTGCAGGGAAGCCTGTTAGAACCCATGTCACCTGGGCAAGGGACAGACTCTGAAGCCAGGGAAAGTAACTAGTCCTGTTGCTTTGGGGGCATATTGATTGCCTTTGAGTCAGTGTCTCACTGTAGTTCAGGCTATCTAGGAGCTCATATATGATGCGGCTGTACCAGAACAAGAAATGAATTTATGAGTGGCTCTCATTCTGTGGTTGGTACTTATTTCTTCCACAATAAGTGTTGTGACTTTGCATTGCATCTTAGATGACTAGAAGAAGCTTTAAGCAGAATCATGGGTAAAGAAACCTGGCTGACTTGAGCCTACCCACCAATCCTGCATGGAAATCAAGATACTTCAAATAAAGTGGTACCAGGCAGTGGTGGCACATACCTTTGATTCCAGCATTCAGGAGGCAGAGGCAAGCAGAGCTCTGAATTTGAGGCCAACCTGGTCTACAGAGTGAGTTCCAGAACAGCCAGGGCTACACAGAGAAACCCTGTTTTGGAAAACCAAAAAACAATAATAAAAACATAAAATCAAATAAAGGGAAGCAACTTCCGATACTGTCCTGAGTATCCTTCCAGGGACCTCACTGAATGGAAGCAGACTACTCGACAAAGAGGTTAGTTCTAGTCTTCTTAGTGTGTGGGTTCCTTGGCAAGATTAATGCGCCCAATCCATACAAGAGCTGATTGATAAGATCAATTTTTGTCAAGATCATTGATTTTTTTCAATTAATTTTACATGTACACAGAAATTTTCACAGCCTTGGATTCTGAAAAAATGATCAAAGCATGATGCATTCATACTTTTTAGGTCAAGGACAATAAATCTGTAAAGTAATAACATGTCTGTTTGTTATCTGGACTAGGGTAGTAAATTCTAAGGTTGTCCTTACAGAGATAAGCAGTGGGGATGTATTTGAAGATAAGGGTTAAGTCAAAGAGTTTGTTTCAAGGTCGCTGTAGCCTTAATGACCAGTCTCTTGTGACCAAGGCCTTTCTCAGCTTTGGTTTTTGAAGGCTATCCCTCCAGAAAGAGCCATTATGACTTGCTGTATGTCGAAAGTGCAAGCCAAATGTAAAAAGTTACATGTCCTTTTGGCTTGAAGTAATCAGCTATTAGACTATTATTTTTGCCTTTATGAATCAGTGTGTCGCTCTGTAGCTCAGGTTATCCAGGAGCTCAATATGTAACAGCTTAGGCTGAAGCTCTCAATTCCTCTGCCTCAGTCTCTTGAGCACTGGGATGCTAGGCATGCACTACCACTTCAGCTGCTGGTGTCTAGCATGCGTGAAGACCTGAGTTCCATTTCCAGCACCACCACAAAAATAAAATCAACCCAAACCAAAAAACTCAACCTTCCTGCCCTGCAACCTCGAAAAACCTTTTGTAGTAGGAAGAAAATGATCTAATTTTACTAAAATAAGGCAAGGAAAAGAATGTCTCATGCAAATGTCAGTACTTCCTGATATCATTACTTTCAGAAAGATGTTAACCTAGTGTCTTTATCTATAAAATAGGGTTGGAAATTTTTTTGCTCAGGAATTTTGGAAGATTCAAGGAAGATAACTTTAGCAAAAATACAATTTCTGGATAGATAATTGCATATTGTATTTTCCACATATTGTTGTGTGTTGTTACATTTGAGGGTGTCTTTATGTAACCTTGGCTGGCCTGGAGCTTGCTATGTTACACAGACTGTGCTGGCTACAAATTCATAGAGATCTGCTTGCCTCTCCCTCCCCAGTGCTGGGATTAAAGACCTGTGCCACCACCAACCACTCCCTGGCCCTAAATCAACTTTACAAACTATTTCAAGGGAGGGAGGTGAGGTGAGAGGAAGGAACTGGGAGGGAGGATGAAGGGGAAGTTGCCTTCAGGATGTAAAGTGAACAAAGAACTTAGTCAATAAAAAATATTTCATATTGTCTTTAGGGCATTCTGATCCAATCAATAGAGAGACAACTGTTTAAATAGCCTTCTCATTTACTAACAATTCTTATGTTTGGAGGCTCTGAAGATTTGCTTAATGGTAATATCTCATTCCAGGGCTGGTGAGATGTCTCAGACAACGGAGATGCCCATTGCCAAACTTGAGTTTGATTACAAGAACCCACATGGTAGAACAGACTTCCTAAAGTGTCTCATCGTACACTCATGAACTATATAGCATGTGCACACCCATGCCCATAAACTCATAATAAATGACTCAATAAATGCAATACAATTAAATAAAGACCCCTTCTTACTAGATTATGCAATAATTCATCTAATCAGATAGATTATGATGGAAAACTATGGAAGAGGGAAATGGAGATCATGGTAAAGAACAATCCCAAATATACTTTTTACTTACTTAAAACAAGGGCATTTTACTATTGATATAACATGTTTTAAAAAATTAAAAGCATTGAGTAAATAGCCAAGATTTCTGTAAGTGAATTCCTGGTAATAAGTAATAAAAATTTTTAGAGTAGTGATTCAAGATATAGCACAGAGTAGCCTCAAACTATCCTGCCTCTGCCTCCATCATGCTGAAATTCACCAGCACAGGCAAAATCCTTCTGTTCATGGATTCCCAGGCATTGTCACATGCCTATAATCCCAATACTTGGGAGGTTGAGGCTGGAGGATGAAGAGTTTAAGGCCAAACCGGACAGTGGTGGCACACACTTTAAATCCTAGCATTCTGGAAGGAGGGGCAGGCGGATCTTTGTGAGTTCAAGGCCAGCCTGGTTTACAGACTGAGTTCCAGGACAGTCAGGCTACAAAGAGAAACCCTGTGTCAACAAACTACCACTACCACCATCACCAACAACAAACCCAAAACCAACCAAGGACACAGCAACAGCAACAGCAGTAGCAGCAGCAACAACAATAACAACAACAAAAACAAAAGTTTGAAGCCACACCTCTGCTAAAAGACTAGGTATATAACTAACTCCTTAGCATAGGTTAGCATAAGCTTTGAGTTCAATCTCAAGCACTGCAAAAAAACAAAAAACAAAAAAACCCCACAAAAACAAACAAACAAAAAAAAAACATTATTTTCCTAAATGTAAGAGGAACATTTTTTCCTAAATGTAAGAGGAAGGTTTTTTTCCTAAATGTAAGAGGAAGGTTTTCTTCCAAATGAGATAGGATTCTATAATGTTTTTCAGAAAGGTAGTATTATCTTTTTTTTTTTTTTTTTTTTTTTTGGTTTTTTTTGAGACAGGGTTTCTCTGTGTAGTTCTGGCTGTCCTGGAACTCACTCTGTAGACCAGGCTGGCCTCGAACTCAGCAATCCGCCTGTCTCTGCCTCCCAAGTGCTGGGATTACAGGCGCGCGCCACCACCGCCCGGCAGGTAGTATTATCTTAATTTTTAGGTACACATCTCTTTTTCTCAGCCATCTAGAGGAAGATATAATTTATGTATGTCCCCCCTGGGAATTCAAGGCCAGTCTGCTCTACATAGTAAATTTCAGGCCATCTAAGGATACATAGTAAGTCTGTTTCATCCCATCCCACTCCATTCCAAAACAAACAAACAAACAAACAAAAAACCAAACACAAACAACCACAAGCAAAACAAAATCCTCCACTGAGCAGCATTATATTGCAAGACCTGGGAATGATAAATAAAAGTTATGAATAGCCACAGTACTTATGAACTGCTAGATTTCATTGGCATGTATATTCCAGTGTCACTCCTAAGGATTAGTAGTAGTAGTAACAGTAGTTAACACACATTACCATTATTATAAGGCCGTTCTCTAAACGCTCCACCACACATGACAAATATATGTCATATATGGATATATATCTACACATGTGTATATATGACATACATATTCATTATAAATGATTAAAACAGTAGAAGTTCCCACTCGTTAAATACAAAAACTAGTAAGAGCAAGGCTACTGAAAGACACTGAGTTTCAGAGAACTAAGGTATATGAGGTTAGAAATAGGTATATGAGGTGTTAAGAATAAGTTCCTCACAATTTAAGGAAAAGTAAACCCAAACTCTTTATAAAAGGAGACAATATGACTGGCTAGTGAGCAGACTCAGTGGTTAAGAGTACTTGATTTTCCTGCCTAGGACCCAGGTTCAGCTCCTAGCACTCAGAGAGTATGATTTACAATACCTCTAACTTCAGTTCTAGTGGTGCTGATGCTGATACTTCAAGGCACCTGAATACACATGGAATATGTGTATACATATCATGGAGTGTGTGTATACATACATATATTATACACATACACATACACACATACATACATATATGCAGGCAAAATACCCAGATGTATCAACATGTTTACACACACACACACACACACACACACACACACACACACACACACTCCACTTACTTTCCAGATATGAAAGAAAACATGACAGTTTTCTGAGTCTGACTTAACACAATGAGCTCCACTCATATCTACTTCCCTGCAGATGACACAATTACCATCGTCTTTATGACTGACAAAAACTCCAGAGCACATGCACCACTCTTTCTTTACTCATTCATTTCCCCACTCACCTGTTAAGGAGGGTCTAGGTCCTTCACATCCAGACAATTGCAAATGGACCAGCAACAAATAGACATGCAAGAAGTTCTGTAATATGCTTACTCAGAGTCCTTCAAGTATCTAGCAGAAGAGGAGATGAGTTATGTGGTACTTCTCCTTTAGTTTTTTGGGGGAACCTCACCGAGAGTTCCATTGTGGCTTCATGAGTTTACATTCTTACCAGTGGTCTGAAAGTGTTCTCTCCTTACAACCCTATGATGATGGCCATTCATAGACTGTGTGGCAAGATAGAAAGTCAATGTACTTTAACTTTGCCTTTTCCAGATGGTTAAGGGTGTTGAGCACATATTTTTTGGTATTTATCAGCCATTGGTATATCTTTTAAGGAAAAGATACATTATTTATTGTGTGTACACATGCCACGGCACGTGTGTAGAGGTCAGAGGACAACTTGTAGGTGCCAGATTCCTCTTTCCATCTTGAGAGTTCTAAGGACCAAACTCAAGTTTGTCTTGGTGGCATGACCTTTTCTCACTGAGCAATCCTAACAGCTGTATTCTTTCTTTAAAATTAAGACATTTTAAAAAAACCTTTTATTTACATTCCAAATGTTGCCCGTCTTTCCAGTCCCCCTTCCCAGAGTTCTTCACCTGCTCCTCTTTGCCCCTGAGAGGGTGCTCCCCCTCCTACTACCCTTGGGCATTCCCCCTTTCCTGGGGCATCACCTTTCTACATGATTAGGTGAAACCTCTCCCACTGAGGCCAGACAAGGCAGGCTTCAGCTGCATATGTGCTGGGAGGAAGTGGGTGGGAGGCTTGAACCACCCCGTGTATGCTCTTTGGTTTTTATTTTATGTGTATTGCTGCTTTTCCATGTCTGTGCATCACATGCATGTAGTTACCAAGGAGGCCAGTAGAGAGCATCTCTACTGATAAACCATCTCTCGACTTCTTTTGAGAAATATCTGCTCAGTTGACTGATTTGTTCCAATGTTTGTATTTCTGTCACTTGTTTGGTAGGTCATCACATCACTCTGCTTCATTTGCTGCTTTGCAGAAACTTTCTAATCTCATGTAATCCTTTTATCAATTCTTACAACCATTTATTGAGCTGTTAGGTATTTCCCAAGTCTTTGTTGCTTCCTTTACTGTGAAGCACCTAAGACTTATTTACTTCTATTACGTTTGCTGAAGAAACCAAAGAAGTCCAACTATGTGTTGTCAAAATGAGGGGCAAGAATCTAAGACTCTCCTGTTTAGTAATTATTGGGTTTTTAAGATAGGTTTTCACTGTGTAGCCCTGGAACTTGTTTTGTAGACCAGGCTGGCCTTGAACTCAAGAGATCTGTCTGCTCCTGCCTCCTGAGTGCTGGGACTAAAGGTGTGCCACCACCACTACCACCCATTTAGTGATAATTTTTCTTGTATTTTCTTTTAATTCATTTAATATAAGTACAATAGCTGTCTTCAGACACACCAGAGGAGGGCATCAGATCTCGTTACAGATGGTTGTGAGTCACCACGTGGTTGCTGGGATTTGAACTCAGGACCTTCAGAAGAGCAGTCAGTGCTCTTAACCACTGAGGCACCTCTCCAGCTCAAGAGATTATTATTTTTTTTTGGGGGGGGGGGGACAAGATGTCTATCTTCCTTCCAAAAGAACTACAGTTAAAAACAATTGATACAGCCAGCCAAGGGAACCTTAGGATCATTAGGCCAATTAAAACCCAGACAAGGATAAGTAGAATCTGATTAGTCTTTGTGGCAGTTTGAATTAAAAATGGTCCCCATGGGTCCATAGAAGTGGCACAATTAGGAACTGTGGTCTTTGGTAGAATAGATGTGGCCTTACAGAAGTGGACACTTACTTGACATCTCAGATGATCAACCATGCTGAACATGACAATCATTTCCTAGTGCTTTCCTAGCCACATGTAGAACTCTCTGCTCCTTCTCCAGCACGATGCCTGCCTGCACACTGCCAACCTTCCCACCATGATAATAATGACTAAACCCTTGAAATGTTGAGCCTGCACCAGTTACATGTTTTTCTTTATGAGACTTTCTGTGGCCATTGTGTCTCTTTACAAATATAGAAACTTTAACTAAGACAGTCTACATATCCCTGTCAGGAGCTATATTCAGAACTGGAAGTTTGTTCATAAGTCAGCTAGGAGATGATGTGGTCTTTAGAAACACAGGTACATGAGTAAAGCACCAACAGAATGAACTGTTCTAATAGGTTTCACATTCTTTGCATTAATAAATTAACATTTTCTTGAACTTTCAAAGTCTTGTATTGTAGCTATATATACTATTAGCTGTATAAAAAGACTTCTGTTCATTCTGAATCCTGTATTCAAGTTTAAATCATTTAACAAGCCACAAACTATTTAGTATATTACTTTCTTTTTCCCTGGGCACTGGTATTATCCCTGTAAAAGAAGGGGATGAATTAGATGAACTCACAATTCCACTAGCTTCAGGGGTCTCCAAGAACACAATACATTTCCTTTATAAATGGCAAAGATGGGAGTTAAACAATCTCTGAAAATTACACAAAATAACCCACCTTTTTATCTTTCTTCCCTAGGACTATTTTCTATCCCTTTAATCTTTTTGATGGTAATGAACTGAAAGTAAACCAGTTGTACTTCTTATTCAGTTGGGGAGTGCAAGCCACTAAGCTGCTTCATGCAATGGCTATATCAAGCTGAAAAAACTTAGAACAGCCTGAAGAAAACGGAAGAGTGTCAAGATAAAACTCTTTACTACCAAGGAAAACTTATATAAGCAAGCTTATACTGATCACCTGAAATGTAAAGAAAAGTTAAAAAATATTACAAGACACAGAACTTTAAGAAACAGAGTCCCATGGGATAGCAGAAAGCCATATTCCTGACTTAAACATAGACCAAGAATGTACTTATCCATATTTTTCAACTATGTTAGAAGTTATTTCTTGGTAAAAGTTTAACACTTAAAAATTGGGATTTCATTAATACTGTTAAAAACAGGATGTTTTAAAAATTGAGTGGTAAAACAGTAAAACTGACCAAAAAATTCCTTGTGTTAGGTACAGAAATAAAAGCCTAGAGCATCACCGAAGTCACTACTTCAAAATAAAACAATCCCAAAGATTTTTGAAATACTATTGGTAGCAGGTATCAGTATGAAAATTAACTTTGATTATGGTTGCAAGGAATACACTAGATAACAAGTGACCACTTGCTAGCTGGTTTTTTTTTTTTTTTTTGGTCCAGTCATGGTGACACACACCTTTAAATCCAAGACATCCAGGGCTACATAGAAAATTCTAGGGTTTTCAAATTTTCTTTTATTTCTTATGTTTTATGTGTGCGGGTGTTTTGCCTCCACGTACATCCATGTACCACATGTATGCTGACTGCTCGCAGAGGCCAGAATAAGACATCAGAATCCCTGGCACAGAAGTTGCAGATAGTTGTGAGCTACTATTGGGTGCTAGTAATTAACCCTGGGTCTTTGGAAGAGCAGCCAGTGTTCTTATCAGCTGAGCCATCTCTTTAGTCCATCTTTTGCTAGCTTGTAAAATAGTTCACATTAGTAAAGTATAAACAGTGAGCTTTTAAGGGTACTTAAGGAAACAGAACAAGATGTAGTCAACAGATAAAGATCTTAGTTAATGGACAAAGCAGACAGTCTTCTATGTGAGAAGGAAAATAATTCTTGTTAGATGGTATAATCTTTAGGTTTTTATTTCAATTTATTTATTATAAAATAATTCCCAAGAGTGTTTAACAATACAAATTTTATTAAAAAAATAAGTAACATCAAAACTGTTCAGAAAAATCTATATTTGATGTAACCAAAATAAACAAACACCAACATAAAAAAATATACATCTCTCTCTATATATGTGGGCAAGAAACAAGTGCATTTTTGGTCCCAATATTTTTTGAATATATTATCTTCATCTAAGGAATTACATTAATGGCTAAGAGGATAATTTCTAAGTTAATAGAAATGTAACTTAAAACTTCTTTTAAGATCTGTAAGCGCGTTTTTTGTTCTTTGTCTTCATTTCCTGACCACTAAGATGTTATGATAGTCCCAAGATAGAGAGAACATATATTAATGTCTAATGAACTGAAAAGATACCAATTATGCTTTTAACTCCAGCACTTGGGAGGAAGAGGCAGGCAGAAATCTATGAGTCCAAGGTCAGCCTGATCTAGCTAGTGAGTATCAGGCTAGCCAGGGCAATATAACAGAGACCATGCCTCAAAAACAAAAATTAAAAAAGGAAAGGAAAAAAAGAGAAACTAATAGGTAGTTGCAGAAATAGGCAGAGAGTTTTAAAGAAACTTCTTGGCATTTTAAGCAAATGCAAAAGAAGAGAATTAAGCAGACACTGCAAATGCAGATAATAAATCTGGTGAATGACAAAAGTTAAGCTATTAAAATTTAATTTTTCAAAAATTATTAAACACTAGAATTGTCAAAGACTTGTGGAATGGTGGCTAAAACTTTAAATGATAACATACATAGCTTACTTTGGAGTCATAACTTCACAAGCTTCGTTTTTCCAAGAACATGAATGCAACCTTCACTCACTTGATGGGCTTTCATAATTAGAACAAGCTCATAAGCTTACACTTAAGAACCAAAGCCCTCAGAGAGAAGTTGTGCTCAAATCTATTTGGTACACTTTGCTGGCATCAATGGCCAGATCGCTATCAGCCTCATGGAAGGCCAGTCGGGTAGGAAAGGACTCTGCCTAAGAAGTGATAAAATCCTAAGGCCACATATTGAAGCAGGTCTCACAGTCATTAAATCACATTCCTTGGAAAGAGAGACCAGTCATCAGTTGTGTTCATTGAAGGGGGACATTGTCCAGCAGTACACTGGACATTTATTTTTTGAAATTTCTGTGTTGCTTTTGCATCTGAAAAATAAATCAATGACATAAAAAGAATGAAGGAATAAGACAGCTATCCAATCACCAAGACTTATAAGAAATTAAGAAGCAGACAAAACGGAAAAAAAAAGAAACCGGACTAGCTATACCATTTAACACGTAATATTCAGAAGGCAAGTACAGCCGAGAAAAATACAAAATACCTGAAACAAAGTAAGAATAGACTACAGCAACTAAAGTTCCCTCTCCAGAGCCAACTGGAGAGGAAAAGCACATGTTAACATAGGTTAACCTGACACCAAGATAAGATGGAATAAGGATCTACTGCCATTTGAAAGTTGGAAGGAGCGAAATAATGAGAGCCAGTGCTGTGAATTTTAACTGCCTTTATGAAAACATTTCATATCGTTGAACTTAGGAATTTCCAATTTGTCTTGCTTCAGGTTGTGTGGGCTTCATAGAGCAGGAATCTATTTGAATGTGCCACTTTAAAACAAAAACAAAAACACTTTAATATTTTTCATTGCTATTAGTGATTCATTTAAAAATTGCAACAGTGCTAAAAAAATCTATCAAATTGTGCAGAATGAAAATTAGACTTACTGAGAGGCGGATTCAGGCGTGTCAGTTCTTTCAGTGACTGAAATCAGAGAAGGCTTTATGTTTATAAATGTAATACACGATGACTGAGTATCAATTTAATTTTCAGGAGCTCACACTGTGATAGAGAGAAAGGACTAGCCCATAGATCATAAATTCAAAGTAACAGACACGTGTACATACCATTTTCTATTATAACTTGGCAAGTGTGGGTTTTACGCTGATTTAAGTGTTTAGCCATACGGTCTAATCCAGAACTATCGGCTAGGAAGTCACACTTAAGACACACTAGAGTGATGCCCCTATGAAAAGAGAAGACTAATAAGACAGGATCGTATGTGGAAAGCCATGCATAAATTCACTAACTCTTCTCCTGATTTTTATTTTACGTGCTATCACTGTCATTCCCCAATTTTGTTATAAATACGATCTACCTAATACGTTTCTCAAAGGGTTGGGGTTGTAGGCAGT